>NW_026652288.1:66007023-66607023 GCF_009828535.3 Hylobates moloch
TCTTCTTCTTCTTCTTCTTCTTCTTCTTCTTCTTCTTCTTCTTCTTCCTCTTCCTCTTCCTCTTCCTCTTCTTTCTCCTTCTCCTTCTCCTTCTTCTCCTTCTCCTCCTCCTCCTCCTCTTCTTCCTCCTCCTCCGCCTCCTTCTTCTTCTTGCACTGTCACACAGGCTGGAGTGGAGTGGAGTAGCACAATCTCGGCTCACTGCAACCTCCGGCTCCCAGGTTCAAGCGATTCTTCTGCCTCAGCCTTCGGAGTAGCTGGGACTATAGGCATGGGCCACCACGCCCTGCTGATTTTTGTATTTGTAGTAGAAACAGGGTTTCACTGTGTTGGTCAGGCTGGTCTCGAACTTCTGACCTCAAATGATCCACTAGCCTCAGCCTCCCAAACTGCTGGGATTACAGGCATGAGCCATAGTGCCCAGACATTTCTTTATTTAATAAGAGATGAGGGCTCCCTATGTTGACCAGGCTGGTCTTGAACTGGCCTCAAGCATCCCTCCCTCCTCATCCTGGCCTCCCAAAGTGTTAAGATTACAAGTGTGAGCCACCATGCCCCAGCCACCTAAGACATTTCTTAAGGTTAGGGGAGGCTGCATGCTATAGGAATTGCTGTCTTAGGTGCCAGAATTTCCGTGTTTGAGTCATGAGTGCGTGTAAGCTCTGTGACTTTGGGCAAATTGCTTACTACTCTGAACCTATTTCGTCACCTAAAAATGGGATAATTACGCCTGCTTTATAACTTACAAGGTTTTTCTGAGGAAGAAATTGGACAATTACTGTGGAAATGCACTGTAAACGGCAGAGTAGTTCTACCACTCACAACTGCACATCAGAACCTAAGACCCATACTTTTTCACATTTAATGCCTCTGACTTGGGAGTTGTGTTGCACTTGATAGTACATCACAGTTTAATCAGCAGCATGTTTTTCTTTTTTAATGGTATATGAAATAATGGTGGCATCTTAGATTTGATGAAATACTGTAGCTGAGTGGTCTTAGGCAAATGACCTAAAATCTTTAAATCTCAGCTTTTTCCTAATTGAGTTAGGGATAAAAATACTTTATACAATTGCGATGAAGATTTAAAAATATCAAGTATGCAAAGCACTTAATAAATGCTCAATAAATACTAGTATGCCATTGCATTGTTGCACAAATGGAAGTTATTATTAGTGTAGAATTTGTGCAGTCTCTACAGGTCCTGCTCACACAATCCACCTTTCTCACCCTATTCTTGAAGAAGAAAATAGAGCCTTAACAAATTTGCTTTGGAAAACCTGACCCCAAATTAAAACTGCATGATTGCTTGGAGTGTTAAGGCTAAAGAAATAGACCAGCATACAAGGTGTCAGAGTGGTAAACTTTTAAAAACCGTTGTTTCTACCACCTGGATGCTGACATTATTTTCACAGCAACCCTCCTGGGGACTCCCTTAGACTCTTTTAGATTAGGACCTCAGGTTGCACAATCTCTGTGAACATGGAGAACTTTTTGAGAATGTTGAGGCGGCAGCCTGAAAGCAAGCAGGAGATTGCTTGCTTTGGGCGAGTTGCACCTCAGGCTTCCCTCAACAAACCTACCAGCAATTTCTCCCGCACTGTGGTAACTAGACTCTGAGGCTCTGGTTTCCAGGAATTGGGGTTGGTAAACACATTACCCACAGTAAAGTCTTTTATTTTTGTTGACCTGCAGTGTGAGGATTTAATTTGCATGCTTTCTCCCGTGGAGGGAAGTGTGTGAATACTGCCAGTCGCTGCAGCTTGTGGTTAGTGCTTTCAACTGAAAGGGCACAAATCAAATCCTGCGCAAACGCTCTGGATTTACCTTCTGAGCCTGTGCCCCTGCACAGTGTGGGGAGCATGGGGGAGGGAGGAAAAGCATCCAGCAGGAAGCAGTGCTTGGAAGGCATCCTGTCCCAGGATGGTGTCAAGAACCACTGATTTGTCTGTAGTAGTGGAGTCTTTATATTAATAAAAATCTGGGGAGAAGTCCACGGGACCCTTGAAAATGGGTCTAGGATGCCAGCTTTTCTTTTCTTTATTATTATTTTTTAATTAGTCCTTTTCTGATTCTCTTAGCCACTTCCCTTTCTATTGTCCTGTCCCCACATCCCCTTTACTATTTCCTCTCTCATTAAGTAAATATTTGATATTTAGATTATTTTTATGTCTTTTATTTGTTCCCCTTCTAACACTATCTCTAAGTTTTATTTTAAAAAATCTTTTCAAACTTTTTATTTGGAAATAATTTTACTTATAAAAACGTTGCAAAAAACAGTACGGAGAATTTTCATAGACCCTTTACACAAATATTCCAAGTAGTAACATCTTACATAACCAGATTTTTCAAAAGATGAAAAACATTGATAGGTAATGCATTTGCCGGGCTACAAATGAAAACAATGTAGGGTATTCGTTGAGAGCTTTTATTCCTATACCTGTCCTCATTCATCCTGTCTTCACTGTCTTCCTCCTTTTTTACTGGCAACTATAAGAGTTGCTTTTGTGGTCTTTCAGTGTTTTATGGGTAAATATTAGCAAATAAGCACCTTTTCCCTTTCTTACAGAAATAGCAACATTATGTATACTGTTCTACAACTTATTTTTCTCACCTAACATTATGTCTTAGAGATGTTTCCACATCAGTATGTAACATCCCCATGCCTTTTATCAGCTAAGTAATTTTCCATTATGTGGATGTACTTCTATTTTATTTAATTTATTTATTTATTTTTGAGATGGAGTCCTGCTCTGTCACCCAGGCTGGAGTGCAGTGGCACGATCTCAACTCACTGCAACCTCCACCTCCTGGGTTCAAGTGATTCGCCTGCCTCAGCCTCCCAAGTAGCTGGGATTACAGGCATGCACCACCAGGCCTCGCTAATTTTTGTATTTTTAGTAGAGATGGGGTTTCACCATGTTGGCCAGGCTGGTCTTGAATGCCTGACCTCAGGTGGTCCACCCGCCTCAGCCTCCCACAGTGCTGGGATTATAGGTGTGAGCCACCGTGCCCAGCCACCTCTATTTATTTAATCACTTCCCTATTGATGGATGCTACTGTTTGGCAGGGTTTTTTTCCTTATTACTTGCAGTTGAATGCATCCTAAGTGATAACACCACCTGGCAAAGGGCAGAGGGTGAGTGGGGAGCCCTGGAAGGCCCCTTTAGTAATACACTGAATTTCACCAAGCATATGCATTAAATAGCTTTCAGTGATCTTGGTTCTAATTGTCGGATTTAATTGTTGTGGATTGGAAGTAAGATGAAGGCAAGGTACTGGATGCATGAAAAAAAGGGGGTAGACTTTATTGTTGATTCATTAGAATTGGATTACAAAGAAATGAGTTAATATTTTCTCATAATGAAGAGTCTTAAATTCCTATAAAAGGTACCCAGATATGGAGTGAGAGGAGTCAGATCTAACTCTGTAGAATAACACATTTCTCAGGAAAAACGTATTGCCCCCTCGTGCTTCCAGATCGGAGTAACAGAATACTGAGTGGGGCTTTTCCTTGGCCTAGGAATTGGTATCCAGGGCCCAAAGCTGAAGACAAAGGAGTCTTATATTCTCACATTCTACAGAGAAAGATGCCGAGGAGCCTCTAAAAATTGAGACCAGTCACCTTCCTCTGGGCCCAGTAAAATGTGGATTGGCTTAGCCAATCCCAGCCGCCACCCCCATACTCTTCCCCATCTGTATAGGCCAAAGGCAGCTTGCAGAAGGGATGAGGATGGGGGCAGCCATGGGGGGTCAGCAGAGAAAGCAGTGTTGGAGTTGTGAGCCATCAGCTGATGGGGGTGAGAGTGCTGTAGCTCTTCCTACCCAACTCCAAAGTTAAGGGAAGGTCACATGGCCTTCTCCTAACTTTGACCCTCTTTCTTCCCTCTCTAATGACCCGTGTGGTTACACTGGGCCTACCCAGATAATCTCCCAATCTCAAAATCCTTAATTTAACACATCTGTAAAATCTTTTTTTACCATGTAAGGTAACATATTCACAGGTTTCAGAGATTAGGACCTGGGCATCTTGAGGGGCCATTGTTCAGCCCATTGCAGTTGTATTTCCCTGATTGGACATGGACTTAGGCAATTGACTTGTTGAACTGCCCTCCACCTACATGAGCAGGGCAGGGAGAACTGGAGAGAGATGATGGAACTGAGAGGGGATGGCGGTGGAGCAGACACCACTGATTGGTGAGATACAGATGTGAGAGTTCCTAGAAGGTTCAGAGAGCTGCCCACTAGGTGAGGGGGACCCCAGAAGCAAGAGGCTCTGGGCAGGACTGCTAAGGATAGGAGCTGGGGGCTGGACTAGGTCGCCAGGTGCCAGATCTCCCAAGTCAGGAAACCCTACTCCCAAGTCAGGAATAGGAGAGAGAGCAGAACACCACTTCTCCCTGTGTCAAGCCCCACATCCATAGCCTGGCTGGATCTACCTCACAGTTGTCACCAAAGTATTAAATTATGAGAAAAGCTTAATACAGTGGTGAACAGTAAGAGCTCAGAAAGTGTCAATTGACATTGTTACTTTTTGCTTGGCTACACCTAAGCAAACATTTTTTGAAAACTGTGTACCTATTGAACACCTTTCAGTTGACATCTAAAATTTTTGTTGCAGATTTATATAGTATAATAGTAAAGGATATAATTTCTGGCATGTAGTAGTTATTAACATTTTAAATTAAAACTGCTATATTGGGACCAGTGCAGTGGCTCATGCCTGTAATCCCAACACTTTGGGATGCTGAGGTGGGTGGACTGCGTGAGTCCAGGAGTTCAAGACCATGTGGGCAACATGGTGAAACCCCATCTCTATAAAAAATAAAAACAAACAAACAAAAAACACCTGATATATTGATCTTTTAAATATATCCAATAGAATGTAAATACCACAATGATTTTATGCTGGCTATCCTTATTTTAAAAGCACATGAAGAAGTTTTTCTTTAATATAAATGCTCTTCTATAATATTCAAACTAGGACATTTATTTTCTTTTTCTCCTTGAACTCATATTTTCATTCCACTACCCCCACAGAATTTTATTCTAACTTAATACATTTTTAGGCTTGGAAGTCTTTTGATTGTCCTATTGTATTTTCTGCAACAAATATATATGTGTAAATAAAAGTTTTAGTTTTATTTCCTGTGACCATAAGGCTCTGTTAAAATCATAATTTAGATAGGTTTTGTGTACAATTGATCAAAATAACAAATATACTACAAATCTTGATCAACACATACTAAAACATTAACCTTGTACTGGAAATAAATTTTTAGTTATATAATTTTTTCAACTTATTTAGTTATCTGGGTGAATATTATTTATAGAATGAGACAAGGCTGAAAAATTACTTTCTCATTTTTATTTTTGTTGATATAAGAAACAAGCATATTTACTCACATATAGAAGTAGATGGAAGTGGAAGGAGTTTTGCCAACGTGATGGTACTCAACTCTTTGAACTCTACACATTTCAAGGGATATTATAAAAAACACTGGGAAATAAACTGCAAGCCAGATTACAAAAGCAGCAATGTTATTATTTAAATTACCTGGACCTGATAGAATTGGTTTATCTACTCCACCTGGTAAGGAGCCAGGATTAGCTGAGGCATGTGCTGAGGGCAACTCAGCTATGAAAGGTGAGAACTATAAGCACATGCCCAGTTGCAAAATATTAACAGAATACGTTTGAGTTTTTTCTCCCTTATTATCCTTTTGTCATCTAACATAAAATGTGTTCAAAGTATTTAAATTTCTTAGTACTTAAGTTACAGGATAGCAAAGGGGGAGTGTGAATCTGCCATGAGAAAAAGGAACATTACCCAAGAAAAACAAAAGGACTTTGCCTCCACTCCTGGATTTGTGTGTTTTGGTTGTGTGTCAGGTATGTAAGCAAAGTATGGCTTTGCTTTTGTCTTTCTTTGGAGATGTATGGCTTAAGGACATGTGTATGGTGCCATGCTGGACCCCTATTACCTTCAATAGAGATGACACCAGGTTCAAGAGGCTCATGAAGAGACCCAGAGCCAGCAAATGAGACATAGGGCTTTATTAGTGGGGAAACGTACATATAGAGCAGACCAGTGGCGACAGGATAGGCAAGAGAACTGCAGCCGCTTGTAGAAAGCATGTAGCTTATATAGCATTTTCACTTAGCATTCCCCCTAACAATCTCCACCTGGCAACCATACTGTTAACCCAGAAGAAGAGGCCTTGATTCTCCCGTACAGCAGGTGTTCCACAGGACCATCCAGGGGCTCAGGTGTTCCTTATAGATAAGAATGAATCTCCTGATTGGCCATTCCTGAATTCCTTAGCTCAGAATTCCAAACAGATATTCAGATGCACCTATCATACAGGGTCATTCTCAGGGTCTATGCCGTCAAGTGCACTGATAAGGTTTGGCTCTGTGTCCTCACACAAATCTCATGTCGAATTGTAATCCCCACATATTGAAGGAGGGTACTTATGGGAAGTGATTGGATTATGGGAGCAGCCTTCCCCCTTGCTGTTCTCACGATAGAGTTCTCATGAGATCTGATGGTTTAAAAGTGTGGCACTTCCTGCCCACCCCCTCCTGCCTTGTGAAGAAAGGACTTGCTTCTCCTTTGCCTTCCACCGTGATTGTAAGTTTCCTGAGGCCTCCCAAGCCATGTGGAACTGTGAGTCAATTAAATCTCTTTTCTTTGTAAATTACCCAGTTTCAAGTAGTTCTTTTTAGCAGTGTGAAAATGAACTAATATATGCATCTACCATACATATGGGTGCCAATTAGACAAGAGGTAGACTGCCGTGGCTTCGATATATGTCAAATCGGCTAGGCTGAAATACAGTGCCTAGACTTCCCTTTCCTATGTTTCTGTTCATGTGCACCACAAGAGAGAGTCTTGGGGGATTTGGAGGCTGAAAGTGAAGCAGCAGCCAGTTTGTAGTTCATGTGGGTTGTCATTTACCTGCCAGCTCACCTCCTGGTGAGAGGCAGCAGCTGGATGTACAATTGCAGCACTTTTCCCTGGATCCTTCTTTAGTTTTTCTGACTCCTGGGCATGTATGTGTGTTTAGCTACACGACAAAAGAACCTGGCTTCTCCAGGACACCCATACCATTAAGGTCAGAGGCAGCAGGAACTGATACAGGTTTTAGCTGGCTTTGTGAGCTCCGGATGTGCTTGTGGGTTCCAGCTTGTTCTTGCTGTCCCTCACTTTCCACCTGCCTTTCCCTCTTGATTGCCTCTCCAGCATCAGACTGGAAGAGAAGAGCCCAATTCCTGTAATAAATCGCATCTTAGTGGTTCTGTTTCTTGGATAGAACCCTAACAAATACAGTAAATTATAAAAACAAATTTAATATGCTATTTTAAAAATTTATAATACAGTGCAATTTGTAGCTAATATTGTAAGCTATTTTACTGTAGAAGCTACTTGTTTGATAAAGGCCTGGTACTCGTGTAATTAAATGTGGGAGCACATAGAAACCCTGGTATTCTGTCTTGAAGAGTAATTATATTTGAATTTAGCATAATAATTTGAAATAATTTTATTTCTTTGGACGTTATAATCAAATCTTTTCAATTTAATGAAAGAGAAAGGTAAATATGGCTAAAAACTAATTGCTACAATAGCTAGCATATAATTTTATTTTTTATTAATAAAAGAAAATATCAAACATTTTAAGATGAAGTAAATGATTTTACTTTAATTAAAATCTTTCATAATAAGATCTGTTTTAACAAAACTATTAACTATTAAATCTGAGAAGACATTATGCATACGTTAATTTCAGCATGTCCTAAAAATCTGATTGATCCGGAAAATATTCTTATGTTTAAAAGAATTAGCATTGCTAACTTCTACTTTGGTTGCTCAAGTTTGCTCTTCTTTCCAGCTAATGACAAATTCTAGGGATGAGTATTGAGAATGGCAGAAAATATTTGCTGATGTTTAAATATAGGGAAAAAATTATTTTTTAGCTTTCAGAATTTCTAATTGATGTTCTCTGCTTTGCTATTGCAAAATTCTCCTCTGGATAATTCACCCTTTGAAAATAAACAGGTTGATTTTAAAAATGGACAAGAGATACGAATGAAGAATTCACAGAAAAAGAATTGCAAATAGCTTACACTAATAAATAAAATGCTTAGTTTAATTCAAAATATGAGAAATGCAAGGCAAAATTACACTGAGAGAAGCTGTACTCACAGAGGTGAGAGGGAAAGACTTGGGGCTTGCTATGAGTTAGTAGATAATGGAGACTGATTATACATGAGATTTGGAGCTGGGGATTCAGGAGAGAGGGGCACATTGGCCTCAAAGTGGCAAAGATGAATGAAAAGGACACCTCCTCCAAGCGTTAGTGATGAGGGAGACAAAACAGCCACCCCCTAAGATGGCTAAAAACAAAACTCAAGACAAGAAAAAAATAATAAAAACTACTCTGCTGAGATGTAAAACTAGCAAAAATTCAAAAGTTAGATCACTGTTGACAAGACTGGGGAAAATGAAACTCTCTTACATTGCTGGTGGGAAGGCAAAATGGTAGAACCCCTATGGAGGAGATTTGACAAAGATCTAGTGATATTACTTATATATTTACCTATTATCTGCTCTGAAGCAGAGGATGGCAGTTTGTGCCATGTCCAAAGATGCCAGAGTGCAGGACGGAGGAGAAAGTCACAGCCTGGCAAGGAAGGGGCCTTGTGAAACTCATCTGTAATTTGCATAATTTTCTGTAATTTGCATAGAGGCTCCATATGTGCTAGTCCCAGGTTGTACATGCCTATGGTTCTTCTCCCAGTTCATCACCTTCCCAGTAGCAGGGCTTTGGGGGATCTGCTGACAGGAACCCAGAATCATCTGTAGCTGTGGGCCCCAGGGGCTTTGTGATGATTGTGGAAACGGAAAGTCTTTCCCATACAGTCTATTCGGTCACGTTCAGAGGGCAGCAAATCTTGGAGACTTGGGAAACACAGAATGTAATAATCTCCATCTTATTCTCCCTTTTCTCCTTTATAAACTCTTAAGCACTCACTGCAAACTTAGATGCTTTCAGCAACTTGGAAATTATGCCTGAGTCCATTTAACAATTTAGATATACAACCTTATTACAGAAATATTTTTAAAAATATTTTCCTGACCGTAAAAATGAGACATGTTCATTTTTTAAAGACTTCAAATTTTTGTGAATTAAAAAAACCGATTCTACCCCTCAGAATGAGTATCATTAGCATTCTGGTGTTATATACCTATCTCCTTTGTATGCATCAATATCTATATAGCTATATTTGAGAATATTGGGCACAATCTGTATTGACAATTGTACATCTTGCTTTTGTTAAATCTTTGAAAACATGATTTGTTTTTGTTTTTGATGGTTAAGAGTGCTACTCAACTAAAGTTATTACAATAATAGGAAAGGTTCTGTGCTAGGCTTTGGATATACGTGTGAGTGTGTGTATGCATGGTTATATTCTTCAGCTTGTTCCTTGAAGTAAAGAAACAATAAGTATTTTCTCTGCCCTCTCAGACTTTCCCAATCTAGTAGAAGAGATAATGCATGTACGTAATTAACTTTAATACAGAGGCAGTATTGTATAATAAATCATGAATTCCTCAGAGATAACTCTGAGATGGGATGAATTTACATATGCATATTTTGGGCATTTTTTCTGTTCTAGTTGTTGACACTGAACAATAATCTTGAAGCTTCCTCCAGTCTGCAAATAAACAATTTCTGCTTTTCAAATGCAGAAATCATTGAAAGGTTTGGTAAGCTCATGACAAAAGGGTGTTGGAATCAACAGAATTTGTCTCATTTTCATTGTTCCTCACCTCTGAAAGGCTATTCTTCTAACAGTCTGTTTTGTCAGAAGCAATTAGCATCCTGGGTAGCTGGGCTACCTGTCTCCGGAATGTTTCAAGGTTAAGGAATAGATGAGATGTTCAAAGAGAGAGAAGAGGCTTTGCTCCTCCATTTTGATGTGCCATGGGAAAACACTAATTTAGAATAATTAGAGCTAAGTAATGGAGAAGCCGTAATGGGACGTTAGCCATGCCTGTGACACAACAGGAGGTTGCCCCTGCTAATAAGCAGACAAGACCCAGTCTCCAGTAATTCAGAGTCTTAACTGTGAATTCCCATATGAAAAGTTAGACTTTCAGATAGGAGGGGACTAGGAGATTGGAGATGGACCTACAATAGGTGAATGTACCCTCTTCAGAGACAGAATTCTAAGGTTGTGTGTGTCTCCTGGTTTGTTTCATGTAATTTTCTTCTGTGCCTGATTGTTATTTTTTAAATGTATAATCCAAAGAGAATTTGGGGCACATGCACAAATTTTTATTGAATGCCCAAATAGTAAGAAGGCTCCTTGCCATTCAGTATCATGTTGTTTTGGCTACATTTTAAAAATAGGTAACACTGTTATTCTACTAGACTGAGCATTAAGGCCTCTTTCTTTTAAGAGGCCTCTTAGGGTCCTTGCTATGTCTGAAGGTTGGTGTCTCTCCAAAATTCATATTTGGAACTTAACCCCCAAGGTGATAATATTAAGAGATGGGGCCTTTGGGAAATGATTAGGTCACGAGGACTCTGCCCACATTAATGGGATTCATGCCCTTACAAAAGGCTTGAGGGAATGAGTTCATCCAATTTTTTGTCTTTTTGCCACTTGAGGACACAGAGTTAATGCCTTTCTTCTATGTGAGGACATGGGGAGATTGTGGCTTTTTTATTTTTTATTTATTTATTTTTTTTAGATGGAATTTTGCTCTTGTCGCCCAGGCTGGAGTGCAATGGTGTGATCTCAGCTCACTGCAACCTCCGCCTCCTAGGTTCAAGCGATTCTCCTGCCTCAGCCTCCCAAGTAGCTGGGATTACAGGCATCCGCCACCACGCCCGGCTAATTTTTGTATTTTTAGTAGAGACAGGGTTTCACCACGTTGGCCAGGCTAGTCTCGAACTTCTGACCTCAGGTGATCCACCAGCCTCGGCCTCCCAGAGTGCTGGGATTACAGGCTAAAAGCAGAAAGGGAACCTTTACCAGACACTGAATCTGCTGTCACTTTGATCTTGGACTTTCTGGCCTCCAGAGTTGTGAGAAATAAATTTCTATTATGTATAAATTACCTAGTCTAAGTTATTTTGTTATAGCCGGAGAAGAGACTGAGACAGTCCTGTATAGGGATTTTACACTGAGTGAGTGAGACCTCTGCTCCCACTGCTTCAGCCAGTGATGTCAGACCAAAAGATTCCTCAAGGCCCAGGCTGCCATGGAGTGGGAGAGGAGCCCTGCTTAGTGCTGGGACTTCTTTACATGAGACAGGGATTTGGTTCAGGGCGCTTATTGTGTACCCAAGCATCTGCCAGTAGATACGGGTGGAAGGCTGCTTCTGTGAGGCCCTGTATGTGACCCCACAGAAGCAAACCAATTACATTCTGATGTTTGTCAAGATGCAGCATCTCATGACAATTCATAATCTTTAGAGTATATTCTTGGACCATTCCTACTTGACATCCAAGTACAACCTTGTCTCTGTCTAGACCTCTTCTCCTCCATTTCATCCTTCCACATCCCTGTTGACTTCAGTTAGCTTTAGTCCTTTTCTGG
Source organism: Hylobates moloch (assembly GCF_009828535.3). Lineage (NCBI taxonomy): Eukaryota > Metazoa > Chordata > Mammalia > Primates > Hylobatidae > Hylobates > Hylobates moloch. Next base: position 66,018,637 of record NW_026652288.1, read on the forward strand.
TTACTTTTTTTTCTGGCCTCAGATATACCTTCCACTGTGCAGATGCTGTGTCTTGCCCTCTGGATTGAGGTTCTTCAGGATGGTTGCTGCTGTTTACTATTTTCCCTTGGCCACAACACTCTTAGGAGTGGTGACCCCAGTAGAGAGTTTCCAGATCTAGCCTTGTCCTAGTCCCTGGACCTAGGATGTGGAGAGCAGCTGCTCCCTACACTTCCTCATACCCCACCCCCCACCAGGAACTAGAGCTACTTAAGATTTGCCATTTAATCACAACGGAACCCATACATTGTTGGACATCAAGAGACAAAGACAGGCCAAAGGGTTTTGTATATCAAATGTAGTATCTCAAGAATATTCAGATATTACCAGCCCCATTTCCATTCCCTGCTTGAAGATGAGACTTAATTGTCTGAAGAGGGTGAGGCCTTGAAGGCTGGTTTTGCTCCCTTGGTGATTCGGGCAGACAACCAAGTAGTCATTTATACCTTTATAGCTAAGGCTCTGCCGACCCGACTGGCTACCCTTTCAGAAAATGGAAGTGGTATCCTAGTGCCTTTTGTCTTCCCCAGGGGAGCTTTCAGACTTTTGGTAAATTTGCTTACACTCACTACCTGTGAAGAAATGAACTCTTGGTTCATAGTGATTTTTATTTTACTTTATTTGGGAAGGAAGGCCCTCCCCTAACCTTCCAGCAAGGATTTGCATACATTATTTATTTTCCCTCAGCACAGATATGCAGACATTTTACAGGGGAGTATCCAAGCTTTACTTGGTATTCCTTAAGCAAAAGGATCACAATTTTACTGGCTTCCCCCATTCCTGAAAGAAGGAAGATCATGTCATGGAAAGGGCTAGTCAGTCCAACTCCAGGTGGAGATTTTCTGGAGGATCCCCCCAGCAGCATCCACTCCCAGTGTTCTGTTCAATACTCTTGGGTCTTCCAAAGGATGTCAACAAATGGGCAAAGTCCTGAGGATTTTCCTGATACACTCGCGTGGAAAAAGCAGACTAAGATAGGTCAGGTTTCATCCTGAGAAGAGCTTTAGTGAATTTATACCTGTTCATGGGGCACCCTTCTGTAATAGCTTAATCCTATGTGGAAAATGATATTCTTGGTCTTATGACCAAGGACTTTTTTTTCGTAGCAACTTAGGTTATTATAGATTTATAATGACAAAAGCAATAATATGCTTTCCTTCCTACAGAGAGACAAGGCAGCGAGCCCCCATCAGACAGTTATGAATTGTCATTATCAGGTAGATAATCTGTTTACACTACTTGGTCTACCCCATTTTCACCTCTAGATTTCACAAAACATATTTATCTAGGGGGTGCAATGTGTGGAATGTTTTTGTGCAAAGTTACTGCAGTCCATTTGGAGAAAGGGCCTGACTCTTTTGATCCATGTGCTACTCTGCTGCCAGATTGAGCACTCTGAGGGAGAAATCTATCTGACCCATGTCAGCCTCCTGCTTAAATTTTTTTTTGGAGTTTCCCTTAGGCTTTAGGATGAAATCCTAAAATCTTTGATTTACTCATAGACTATCCCTTCCAGCCTACTTACTCTCTGATAACTCTTCAGGTTACCGTCTGGATTCTAGTCATACCTACTTTTTTTTTTTTTTTTTAAGTTAACATTTATTGAGGATGTTTGGTACCATTTGATAACATTGAGCATTCACCCTTTCCCGTTAAGAACACAGCTTGGTATTTGCACTGCTGGCTTCTGCTCACATACAGTTGGGCCAGGACTGAGTTATGTAGCTACACCTTGCTGCACAGGAGCCTGGGAAATGTATTCTGGGAGGCTGTGTGTCCACATGAAAACTTCTAATACTACTATAGTAATATAGAAGAAGGGAAATGAATATTTGGGCGTGATTTTCATTCTTTCACAGTGAATGAGAATTTTAAAATCACTATAGAGTCTATTTTGGACATACTTGTACTGGGTTTAGTAAAATCAACATATGGAGTGTTAAATATTTAGTTTATTAAATAGTGATTTATTTTACAGACTCTAAAATCTTTACATTAAGAAGTATCCAGCCTGGCCAACACAATGAAACCCCATCTCTACTAAAAATACAAAAATTAGCCAGGCATGGTGGTGTGTGCCTATAATCCCAGCTACTCGGGAGGCTGAGGCAGGAGAATCGCTTGATCCTGGGAGGCAGAGGTTGCAGTGAGCTGAGATTGCGCTATTATACTCCAGCCTGAGTGGCAGAGTGAGACTCCATCTCAAAAAAAAAAAAAAAAAAAATCTGGATGGAATAATCTGTCAGCATATGTATTATTGAATCAATTTGGTGGAACAATAGGAGAATGGTTTGTCAGAGAAGGGTTTCTGGAAGAGGAGGCATCTGACCTGATTTTCGAAGCATGTGTAGGAGTAAGTCAGCAAAGATGAGCAAAGGCATGTCAGAGCATTTTAATTTCTTCAAGTAAAGAAAGAAAGGAGCAGAATTTCAGAGTCAGGGGTTCTTCTACTGTGCAGAAATTCCTGTGGAGTAGGACAACAAAAAGATGAAAGGACTGAGGGAAGAGCTCTGGTGTCAGGATGGTTCTGCAGTATTCAGTGGGCAAATGGACAGGATGACTCCAATGAGGTCTAACCCCTCTGGAGTCTGCACTACCCAGCATGGCTGGATTTGGATGCCATCTTGATTTCATAAAACCTAAGTTTTTTCTCTCCAATGGACACATCTCCTATTTTATAGTGAATATGAGAAAGGAGGAGTTGTTTCATAGCAACTTTTCTGATACTCATCTATTCTGTGATACAAGGGAAATCTATTTAGGCTTTGTGGGGAATTCTTGATTTTAATTTCAAGATTCTTCTACAGGTGCATATGATCTATTAGTGTATAAGTTTATTTTAAATCAAAATGGAAAATAAAAAATGCTTTTTGAAATTAGTCTAATTGTTTTCAAATAATGTTAAGCTCAATTGGTTTTTCCTGTCAAGTTCTTGTCTATTGAATGACTCCTGTTATAACTGTCAGAAAAAATGCAATGTGCCGAAGGAAAGAAAGAGTTTCGTAATTATATAGGTTATAACATAAAATTTTCCACTCCCAAGAGACTCCTGGATAAGCATATTTACATCTAGAAATCAAAGGTCAGAAAGTTTCATTAAATATATTCCTAAGTATTTTTAAATTATGACAAAGGGAATTTGGTTAGAATTCTTCTGTCCTGCAGTATCTGACAGGTAGAGAGTATGGGTAGGGAAAACCCTATGCTGTTCACTGCGTTAAAATGCCTCATGAATTTTAACTTCTCTTTCCAGACAGTGCAAAATAAGTGGGTGGAGGTGAGGGAGGGGAGCAGTATGTACAATCTCGAGATGGACAACCAGTTGAGCCCAGTTAGAAAGCTGTCATCTTATAAACAGTTGTAGCAAACATATGCTCCGTATCTTCATGGTCAGTTTTTATTTTACAGTATGTTTTTCAATAAAGATCACACATGCAGGCTGGGTGCAGTGGCTCACACCTGTAATCCTAGCACTTTGGGAGGCCGAGGTGGACAGATCACCTGAGGTCAGGAGTTCGAGACCAGCGTGGCCAACATGGCAAAACCCCATCTCTACTAAAAATACAAAAATTAGCTGGACGTGGTATTGCACACCTGTAGTCCCAGCTACTCGGGAGGCTGAGGGAGGAGAATTGTTTGAACCCAGGAGGCGGAGGTTGCAGTGAGCTGAGATCGTGCCACTGTACTCCAGCCTGGGTGACAAAGCCAGGCTCTGTCTCAAAAACAAACAAACACAAAAAACAACACACATGCAGGTTTGTTCTTAACCTTCCACTCCATGGTACACTCCAGGATTATGACACTCCCACCAGTCACGTAGCTAGTTTTGGTGGTAAAACTGGATTTGGGGCTATAGAGAGGTAGCTGACTCAAGTTTGGCTGTTTACCACTCAGAAGTCAAAGCACAAGAAGCGAGGTGTGGTAAAAAGAAGGCAGCTTTTATTCAAATGCTAGCAGACGGGAGAATGATTGGGTACAAGCCTCAAAGGAATCATCTCTGCTGTTTGGGCTGAATGAAGGAAAACTTAGTATGAGAAACATGGATGAGTGATGCAGGAGGGTACAGGTCTGTGTGCCTTTTCCTGATGGTCATCTTGAGGAATTGCCCATCTGGAGGTCTGGTTGGCTCATCTTGACTTTGGCCTGGTGGTGGTGAATTCATTGTTCATAACTCCCCTGAGAGGGAGGATTCTGCAGTTGAGTCTGTCTGATTTGCTTTAAAATTAGCCCCTAGAATTTCTAAGCAAGCACATAATTAGATAAGCAAGCACTGTACACAGGAGTGCCTGGTGGGAAAGGAGGGAAGCGAAGAGTTTTAAAGTACATTTCAAGGCTATATTTTGAGATTAGGAAGGAAAGGGAAAAAAACCTTAACATGTAATTTGAGGCTTAGATACTTGGTTACACCTCCCCACTGTGAAATTATATTCCGTTTTTATGGAAAGTGGGAGATGTCAATTTGACTACTTCCTGCTAAAAAAGGGGCACAGCTAGGGGGCAACAGAAGAAAACCTGTCTACTTGTAATTGAAAACTTTTCTGAGTCTCTGACCTTGAAAAATTTTTGAAAACTTCTGAAAAATACGGAAGATATTTGTTGGAGTGTGAGTGGTGAGTGTGTAATAGCAATATAGTCCACAGTAGAAGAATAAACTTATTTTTAAAATCATGGCTGAAATTATGAGCAACTTCTTTTACTAGGAGGGGCCTGATCCAAATTATGAGGAGAACACTTGATTTAAGAATATGACAGGATTAGACATAGCACTAGTTTGCTTGTGCACGTCTTGTAGGGCTGAGGGTGTATTTCCAGAGTTGTGCAGGAAGTATACACCGCATTTAGTCTTAATTATAGTGCACAGTTCCCATTGTCAGTTGTACCTGGAGTTCCTGTGGGGATATGACAACAGGTTGGTGAAATATACATATTTAACAGGTTATAGGAGGGGCTATGAATATTCATAAAGTTGGTCCTCACACATGTGTATTGAACAAATATGTATGTAATAAATGACCCATGTTTATTTTGGGATGGAGACTTAAAATATAAATGTACTATAATTAGACCGTGTATGTACAAAAAGACACACAGAGTATGCAATTTCTATATACCAGCCCCCAACATTTGTCCATGGTTAGTGACCTTTTTATCAGGAGAAATGTACTGAAATCAGTCTCTTGTCTAATGAAAGCTGTAGTTATGCCTGGTGAACAGGGAGTAGGGGTCAGTTAGCTTATCTTGAATCCAGTACTCATTTGGCTGCTCATGAAAAAGAAACACCTTGTGGCAGCTAGAACAAACTTTTGAAGTGTAGGAGTGTGCGACTTCACTGTTGCGTGGCATGGTCCCGGGTCCTGTTTATAATTTGGTATCTTATTGTTACAAAGAGTCTGTTTTGTCAGTTTTATGATCTATATTTTAACGTTAATGTTGGTCAGTTGCATCTGAATTCCAAAGTGGGGAGGGTATAATGAGGTGTGTCCAGCCCCCTGCTTTCTGTAAAAACCTAAATTAGTTTTTCAGGTTTTTGGGGGGGGATCTCCTTTGGCCAAGAAGGGGTTCCATTTAGTGTGTTGGAGGGCTTAGAACTTCTTGTTTGTTTGTATTTCCCCTTTTATTTGGTCAAGATATGCCAGAGGCAGTATAGATGGCCATTCTTTTATTTTGTCCCATATTGATGCCAGGGTGGTATGGCTACCTGCTGTTCATCATGTCCCTTGGTGGGACTCCTACAGCCAAGGGACTTAGAGTCAAAAGACATAGCCAATTAAACATTTTGGACCAAATGGGAATGGACGCAGGCAGGCACATACTAACCCTTAAGACCTCTTTTAAGCAACATAAGAGCCAAAGACAAAAGATAAAAAACAAGATTATAAAATTGGCTTATCTATAAGTTTTATGCACTGAGCTACCATAATCTTTGCTTGTAGCAATTAGTTATATAAAACACAAGCATTTTGTTTAGCTGTTTAGGCATCTGTATGTCCATGCTTGATTTGGAAGGTCTGAATTAATTGCATTCCTCAAAACCCAGTCCTTACAATCTCATATGCCCATGTCTTCTGTAATAGTCCCTGGGCCTAGAGGGATTGAATAGTTTCAAATTCTGGAGGTAAAACAAAATATAAAGAATTAGCAACATTTGGCTGGGTGCGGTGGCTCACGGCTATAATCCCAGCACTTCGTGGGGCTGAGATCACACCATCCTGGCTAAACATGAAACCCCTGTACTAAAAAACAAAAAATTCCGGCCTGTGGCAGGTCCATCCCACTAAGAATTGGCAACATTTCAAACAAAAAGGTCATAACCCTTGCTAAGTTCTGAGAATGACAGGAAAGGAAGCTCACAGGTAGCTAAACAAATTATTTAGTATCAAGGTATAGAATAAATTATATTAATTTAGAGGCAAAATTATTAAATAAATATTAATGTTTTTGAATATAGGTCTGTCCCTGTGTCTCATGAAAGCAGCTTACTTTGTCACCTTTGCCTGAGTCTAAAGATGAGGCTTTGGTTAACTTGAGTTTGATGTCAGATACTGGCAAGAATATTGTGCCTTCTTTAGATGAGATATTTGTACTCAGAAGTCAAAAACCCTGTAACTTATCAGCACAAGGATTAGTTAATAGTACCGGATAACAACCTTTTCAAGGGGCTGTAGGTGGGGATACTGAAGTCCATGACCTGACTAGAAGCTTTAAAAAGATTTTACAACCTTTCACTGATTAATATTTTTTTTTCTTTTTGAGGCAGGGTCTTGCTCTGTCACCCAGGCTGGAGTGCAGTAATGCAATCGTGGTTCACCACAGCCTTGACCTCTGGGACTCAAGCCGTCCTTCTGCCTCAGCCTCTCAAATAGCTAGGACTATAGGCACAGGCCACCACACCCAGCTAATTTTTGTACTTTGTTTTGTAGAGACAGGATCTCACTTTGTTGCCCAGGATGGTCTCAAAATCCTGGGCTCAAGTGATCCTCCTTCCTTGGCCTCCCAACGTGCTGGGAATACAGGAGTAAGCCACCATGCCTGGCCAGTGGTGATTAATTTTTATAGCTTTGATAAACCCCAGCAATAAGTCAGAGATTTAAGATGTGATTTTGAGAGCATTTGTCAAAGATGTTAAAGGATACAAAACATTTGATCAAAACACAACTGTAGGTCATTGTAAAACAATAGTTACTCATTTAACCAAAGTGATTATCAAAAGACTTTAAAGGAAATATAGAAGGTTATGTGGATGTAAAAACCTTAACCCTTTTAAATCTGTTTTTCTAAGCAATCAAAAACCTAATAAAGACAACATAGGCATTATCTTAATTAAATATAAATTGTTGTTTCTTAAGCTAGTTACCAAAAAGGCAAAGAAAAACCTTTTGCAGTGTGACTGCTTTTTCTTATGAGAAGCCCATTGAGATTACCTGGAAGCCAAATTGATGAAAAAAGTGCTTGAATTTAATCAGACACAGGAAGTGTGTATTCAAAGTTATGAGTATAGCAGGGAAATACATGAGTCTTAATAAGTGCATGAGAAGTTTCTTGATTACATGCACTGAAACATTTAGACATCAAGAAAAGCCAAGAGTACAGAATCAAGTTATACTGGAGGAAAACATTGCTTTCTTAGATCTTTACGATAAAACATTTTAGCATCAGGCATAATGCTAATGTGCAGTTAGAACCAGAAGGAAAAAAGTTAGAGCTGATTAAAAAAAGCTGAAGAAGTTATCTCAGGCTTTTTCAAGGGGAGAAAAAGATGAAAGCAGCAAGACACAACAAAAGTTTAACTTCTGAGATATGAATCTGAGAAGTTTTCAAAAGAAACAGTTTATAGAATTAAAAAGCAAAATCTCTTAAAATTTCATTAAGAGTAAATTCATACCTTAACAAAATCCTGTTTAAACAGAGTACCAATCTTTAGAAAGATTACTATAAATAATTCCCTTTTAATTATAGTTAGCTTAATCATATACAAAATTTCTTTTATAAATTTCTCTTTATGAATCTTATCACTATTTATGTAGACCACCTATGACATGCTTGGATTTTTTGATTTGTCTTATACTTCCCTCTTTTAAAAATCAGTCATTTTATTTAAGGACAAAATTTACCTTATAATATTTTTTCACATAAAATTGTTTTTGGAAATTTTTAAGTTAAAATATAATTTTATATTTATAATTTTAAATATTTCTATTTACTGGCTTTTAAAACTTTTTTGTAAATAATTTTTAAATAACCTTCAAATATATAAAGCTATTTTTAAAATAAGATTATTTATAGAATTACATATTAACAAAAATTTTTATTCTTAGTAAACTTAAATTTTAGTGAACATTTAGGAAGGAAGAAATCTTTTAAAATTTAATTTCATTTTATTTTTATTATACTTTAAGTTTTAGGGTACATGTGCACAAAATGCAGGTTTGTTACATATGTATACGTGTGCCATGTTGGTGTGCTGCACCCAATAACTCTTCATTTAACATTAGGTTTATCTCCTAATGCTATCTCTGCCCTCTCCCCCCACCCCACAATAGGCCCCGGTGTGTGATGTTCCCCTTCCTGTGTCCATGTGTTCTCATTGTTCAATTCCCACCTATGAGTGAGAACATGCAGTGTTTGGTTTTTTGTCCTTGTGATAGTTTACTGAGAATGATGGTTTCCAGCTTCATCCATGTCCCTACAAAGGACATGAACTCATCCTTTTTTATGGCTGCACAGTATTCCATGGTGTATATGTGCCACATTTTCTTAATCCAGTGTATCATTGTTGGACATTTGGCTTGGTTCCAAGTCTTTGCTATTGTGAATAGTGCCACAATAAACATACGTGTGCATGTGTCTTTATAGCAGCATGTGTTATAATCCTTTGGGCATATACCCAGTAATGGGATGGCTGGGTCAAATGGTATTTCTAGTTCTAGATCCCTGAGGAATCGCCACACTGACTTCCACAATAGTTGAACTAGTTTACAGTCCCACCAACAGTGTAAAAGTGTTCCTATTTCTCCACATCCTCTCCAGCACCTGTTGTTTCCTGACTTTTTAAGGATCACCATTCTAACTGGTGTGAGATGGTATCTCATTGTGGTTTTGATTTGCATTTCTCTGATGGCCAGTGATGATGAGCATTTTTTCATGTGTCTTTTGGCTGCATAAATGTCTTCTTTTGAGAAGTGTCTGTTCATATCCTTTGCCCACTTTTTGATGGGGTTGTTTGTTTTTTTCTTGTAAATTTGTTTGAGTTCATTGTAGATTCTGGATATTAGCCCTTTGTCAGATGAGTAGATTGCAAAAATTTTTTCCCATTCTGTAGGTTGCCTGTTCACTCTGATGGTAGTTTCTTTTGCTGTGCAGAAGCTCTTTAGTTTAATTAGATCCCATTTGTCAATTTTGACTTTTGTTGCCATTGCTTTTGGTGTTTTAGACATGAAGTCCTTGTCCATGCCTATGTCCTGAATGGTAATGCCTAGGTTTTCTTCTAGGGTTTTTATGGTTTTAGGTCTAACATTTAAGTCTTTAATCCATCTTGAATTAATTTTTGTATAAGGTGTAAGGAAGGCATCCAGTTTCAGCTTTCTACATATGGCTAGCCAGTTTTCCCAGCACCGTTTATTAAATAGGGAATCCTTTCCCCATTGCTTGTTTTTGTCAGGTTTGTCAAAGATCAGATAGTTGTAGATACATGGCATTATTTCTGAGGGCTCTGTTCTGTTCCATTGATCTATATCTCTGTTTTGGTACCAGTGTCATGCTGTTTTGGTTACCGTAGCCTTGTAGTATAGTTTGAAGCCAGGTAGCATAATGTCTCCAGCTTTGTTCTTTTGGCTTAGGATTGACCTGGCAATGAGGGCTCCTTTTTGGTTCCATATGAACTTTAAAGTAGTTTTTTCCAATTCTGTGAAGAAAGTCATTGGTAGTTTGATGGGGATGGCATTGAATCTATAAATTACCTTGGGCAGTATGGCCGTTTTCATGATATTGATTCTTCCTACCCATGAGCATGGAATGTTCTTCCATTTGTTTGTATCCTCTTTTATTTCATTGAGCAGTGGTTTGTAGTTCTCCTTGAAGAGGTCCTTCACATCCCTTGTAAGTTGAATTCCTAGGTATTTTATTCTCTTTGAAGCAATTGTGAATGGGAGTTCACTCATGATTTGGCTCTCTGTCTGTTATTGGTGTATAAGAATGCTTGTGATTTTTGCACATTGATTTTGTATCCTGAGACTTTGCTGAAGTTGCCTATCAGCTTAAGGAGATTTTGGGCTGAGAAGATGGGGTATTCTAGATATACAATCATGTCATCTGCAAACAGGGACAATTTGACTTCCTCTTTTCCTAATTGAATACCCTTTATTTCCTTCTCCTGCCTGATTGCCCTGGCCAGAACTTCCAACACTATGTTGAATAGGAGTGGTGAGAGAGGGCATCCCTGTCTTGTGCCAGTTTTCAAAGGGAATGCAGGAAGCAAGAAATCTTGAACTGTTTTTCAGATGTTAGGATTTCATAGATAAAATCATGCCATAATTTTTAGAAATGTTTCCCTGTATCATAATTCTTTCTTAATTGTAAATATCTCAGACATCCAATGTGCATTTACTATTCAATTTTAAACAATTAAATTTTTAATTGCACAAAAAGTTCACCTACAAGCATTTATCCTATTTACATGTATTCAACCATTTCATTTTTAATAGTTTACTTCTGAAAACTGAGATATTACACAAAGCTAGTCATAATTTAAAGTTATTTCCTCATTAACCATTTTTTAAAGTCTGCGAACATCAGATGTTCATCTAAGTAAGAACCTTAAACACACGAGTGTTTTGCTGATAACTTAGAATATTTAGCTGGTTTTATTGAACCAACAATATTAAATTAGTCTTTGTTTAAAAAAGTTACACAAAGATTACTCCGTTTTTGTCTAGGTTTATAGTTTCACAACCTTTGTGCCAAACCCTGACACCTTAAAATATCCAACAGGCAAATATAAAACTTATCTACCTAAACAAAAATGTATGCTGATGATTCTGAAGATATTTTTATTTTACCAATGACTTTAAAGCCAGTTTATTTATTAAAGATTGATAAATTCATGTGAACTTGAAATGCATTTTGACTTAATTTATGAGTATTTATTATGAGCCATTTGATAGCATGCAAGACACAACACAAAACATAATACATGTACATCACATAAATATATCTAAACATGAATACATATCCACAAAGATCGAATAGTTTCACCTTGGAATTCTAGCTGTAAGATAGCAATATAAACTTAAGATTTTATATAAGATCACTGGATAAGAATTATTTTTCTGTCAAAAATGAAATCTGTTTACATGGCTAGATTTTGTTTGCCCTATTGGGTAATGTAAGGAAAGCTGTAGATTGAAATTTGGGTAGAGTATCTTTAGGACAGTTCGGTATTTTTTTTAAAAAGCATTTTTTTAACCCATTTTTAATAGTTTTTTTCTTTTGTAGCTTGACACCATCCATGCCACATTAGTGTTTTGTTTGTTTTGTTCTGTTTTAGATGGGGTCTCACTCTGTCTCATAGGCTGGAGTACAGTGGTGTGTTCATGGCTCACTGTAGCCTCAACCTCCTGGGCTCAAGAGATCCTCCCACCTCAGCCCCCTAAGTAGCTGGGACCAAAGGCATGCACCACCACTCTCTGCTAATTTTTTTATTTTGTAGTGATGGGGTCTCCTTATGTTGTCCAGGCTGGTCTTGAACTCTTGGGCTCAAGCGATCCTCCCACCCTGGCCTTTTCTTTTCAGTTTTAAAGAAATTTCAAACGTTTACATTTCAGTTAGACAGTAAATAATGAGTCTTATCTCAGCACCAGCAGTTTAGTAACAGCAGATTCAAAGCAGGCAGAAAAGAAAAGAAAGAGCTTCAGAAGATTCTGCTTAACTTTATAGTTGCAGGTTAAATGAGCTGTGAATTTGAGCTCTGAACTTTTCTTGCTATAATTTGCCCATCAGTTTAAAATGTACACAAAAACAGCCTATAATATGTAACCAGCTGGAGTCCCATATAGTCTAGAAAAGAGTTCACATGCGTTTTCCCCCTACAAAGCTTAACCCAGATACAGAGAGTACTCTGGAATCCCAAAGAGGATGCCAAAATCAGGGCCAGGGTGTTGGAAAATGTTTCTCCCTTAGTGAGGAGAGAAGCAGCCTACCTTGCTCCTTCTGACAATCAGATGAACCTGGTGCTATGAAGACCATCCCAGAGCACCCTCAGAGGGAGGGATAACACTAAACAGAGACACAAACAGATGGATCCAAGGCAGATGGAGCACTCTGAACTGATCCCTGAAAGAGGAAACTGGAGAAAATCCTGAAGTCTTGTCTGAAACCCAGACGGCACTGCAAAAGGATCTCCTGTACTAGGTCCAGATGGCACAAAGGCCCATATGGCACCACAATTGACCTGTACTAGTTCCAGATGGCACAAAGGCCCAAAAGGAAGAGACAGAGGAGCCCCATTCACACTCCAGTCGACTTACGTAGTCCAAATGCCTCGGCTTCCCAAATGCCACTTTCCTTGCACCAGCAAAGCATTGTGGGCAGTTGATGCTGTGATGGGGACAGGAGGGAAATCCTATGGGCAAAAGTGTCCTTGGCAGCTGCTGGGAGGTCCCTGAAGTCCCCACCCATGGAGTCAGCTAGCTGTGAATTGCTGGCACTTTTGAGCAGCTGTTGCCTCCTCCAGTAGAAACCAGGCAGACAGTCTAGGCTACCGGAAACACACAGCTCCTCACATGGGGCACCAAATTTGTAATTGACTCAAGTTCAGTTGCTCACCACTTGGAAGTCAAAGCACGAGAAGTGAGGTGTGGTAAAAGGAAAGCAGCTTTTATTCAAATGTTAGCAGATGGGAGAATGGCTGGGCTTGAGCCTCAAAGGAACGATCTCAGCTTTTGGACTGAGTGAAGTGGTTTAAGAAGGAAAACTTGGTATGGAAAATGTGCGGGAGTGGTGCAGGAGGGTACAGGTCTCTGTGTCTTTTTCTAATGGTTGAGTAATCACCCATCTGGAGGTCCAGTGGGCATCATCTTGGTTTGGGCCTGATGAGGTGGTGGACTAATTGTAACTTCTAAGCAGGAGGATTCCACAGCTGAATCTCTGCATCTGGTTTGTTTCAAAATTAGCTCCTGGAATTTCTAAGCAAGCACATAATTAGAGAAGCAAGCACTGTGCATGGGAATGCCTGATGGGAAAGGGAAGGAAATAAAGAGTTTTAAACTACATTTCAAGGCCATATTCTGAGATTAGGAAGGAAAGGTGGGGAAAACCCCTTTAAAATGCATTTCAAGGCTGAGGTACAAGATTACAGAGAGACATACCCTCTGAGGCATCTTTCTGAATTTCTATGGGATACCCATATAGTGGATACAGTTTCAGGTGATTTTAAAAATAGAATTCCATATGCCTCTCCAAACCCAACTGAAGATTACTACACATTTGTAATTTATTTCTAGTAAAGAATGATTATAAAAGAGTATAATTTTTGTTTAAAAAATGAAATCACACCAAATAAAAACCCAGAATATACATGTATAGAAAGGCTTATAGAGCTTTGGTAATCAGCTTGGTTTTTCTGGGTCCTGGGATTGTAGGAGTTTCACTTCTTTCCCTCTCTCCTTTCCTTCCCTCCCTCCCTTCCCTTTTATTTTATTTTTATTTCTAGTTTTCCTTAGACTAAAAAATGATTTGTTTGTCTAATTTAAAAATTAATACATGCTTAAATACTCTCACATATTATTTTTTGTAAGAAATCCAATGTTCCTGATATTTCTTTCTTTACTCCATATATGCACTTCTTAGTCTTCAAACAGTTTGTTGGTAGACTGGGCACAGTGGCTCACACCTGTAATCCCAGCACTTTGGGAGGCTAAGAGGCAGGAGGATCACTTGAGCTTAGGAGTTTGAGAACAGTATTTCCAACATAGTGAAGCCCCATCTCTACTGAAAATACAAAAATTAGCTGGTCATTGTGGCGCATACCTGTAATCCCGGCTGCTCAGGAGGCTGAGACGTGAGACTTGCTTGAACCCAGGAGGTGGGGCTGCAGTGAGCCAAGATTGTGCCACTGCACTCCAGCCTAGATGACAGAGCAAGACTCTGTCTCAGAAAACAAAATAAAACAAAAAACACCTGATGTCAGGTCCAGGGCCATGATTCTGCCAAATGTCACACTCAGGGTTAAGGTCCAGCCCATGCTGAGGTCCAAGGGAAGTGGGTGGATGGGCAGATAGCTGAAAGAATATTCAGAGGGCCATAGGCAGGTGAAATGTAGTTTTATTCAGCAGCTCTCTCACCAGCAGCTTACTCACACTGTCCATCTTTATCTTGGCTGTCTGCTCTGGCTCTGTGGCTCCTCTCAGCAGCCTGCTCCCAAGTACAGCTGCATGGCTGGCCTGCAAGGCCAGCTCTCCCTTACAGTGTTAGCAGCTTAACTCTTTCCCTCTAGGCACAAGCCAGTTCCTGGCTTCCCCCTGCCTGCCTTCAAGATAACCAGCTCTCCCTTACAGTGGTCAGTAGTGTTACTCTCTCTCTGGGCACCAGCTCATGGGCCGTGTCAAGCCATGTCGAACTCTGGCTCCCCTCTGTCCGTCTGCAAGACAGACAGCTCTGGTTCTCTTTATCTTTCTCTGGGTGCCAGCACACCCGTATAGCAACAGCAGGGCAGTTATACCTTCTACAGACAATAGTGGCTCAGGGCCAAGTATAAACTTATACAAACAGGTTATATAACAAGTGGAGGTGTGCGCCTGCACACCAATCCTGCTGAGTCACTCTGGCCTGGATGTCTGCCGGGCCTTGGCCTATTCCTTGACCAAAGCACATCCATGTACCTTACATTCCACCCCCCTAGGCCAAGGGAGACATAGGTTTTGGACACACAGGTTTGATACATAGCTTTGGGCATGCAGGCCCGATACACAGCTTTGACACACAGGCCCTGGACACGGGTTCAACACATAAGCTTTGGGCACATAGGCCTGATACATACACATAGGCTTGACACATAAGCCTGACACATAAGCTTTGGGCATATGGGCCCAATACACATACACAGGCTTGACACATAAGCCTGGACACACAGGCCTGACACACAAGCCTTATACATAGGCTCTGCGCACACAGGCCCATTACATAAATAAGCCTGATAAACTGCCCAGCAATCAGCACAGATTACCATGGGTGTCACCTCCTTGATGATTACCATTCACACTGCCCTGAGTTCAGCTTATTAGCTACTTTGCCTATACCTGGTTTCAAACCATATGGTGTCAGTACTAGGTTGGACTGTGACAACAGTCCAGGCAGCAGTAGCACCCTGGCTAGACTCATCTGTGTACCATGTCCCATCAGGAATGGGAGGGTGCCCTTCCTTAAATGGTGATGGCTCAGGATCTAGGGCTGCCTCAGGCCCCATGGCCTTATCCTGCCTTAGGACTACAGGTCCCAAGACATCTTGTAACTCTGCTGCTAAGGGACTTGTACTCAGCGTACTCCACTGTTCCAAGTAGGGACCCCACTTTGCTTAAATAGATGTCTGTGCCATCCTAGTCTGGGGGTTGTTACCCGTGAACACGCTCATCCTGCTGTTTGGTAAGTCGTCTGCATGACTGTAACCTGTTCTGCCACGCTCTTATGAGCCTGAAGGGCAGCATATGTAGTTACTACTGCTTCTTTATTAATGAACACCAGAGCTCAGCTCCCCTCCACAGCTGAGACTAAAAGCCTACTGGTGCTTCCAAGTGCTCCATGAACTGCTATAGGCTTTGGCCAAAACTATCTGTGGTTACGTGCACATCCACTTTAAATGGGCACCCCTGGTTAACTACCCATAGGGTTTGTGCCTACTGAATAGCCTGCTTGGCTGTCTCAGCCTCACCATCCAATCCCAGGCAAGGGGGGTGTTGTTGCTTCTGCAAGGGAATCAGACGTTAACAGAACATCATTAACAAGACCACGACATATGGTGGGGCTATACATACAGCTCTGCAGCAATACTGTGAAAGTCCATCGCCACCCTTCCACGAAGGCAAGCTGTTCCTGGCTCTCGGTGGACTGTCCCAGTTCCATTGTCAAGTGGTCTGGCAAGTCCGTGACAGATGATACAGCTGCCAAGCTATGCAAAACATCCACCCCCCCGCCCCCCAGAATGTTTTCAAGCATGGGAGAGGCATACATAATGCACAAGTGGAGAGCCAAATGGCTGATGCCAAGATACAGAGACACAGGTTTTAGTTTCACTGACCAGCTTTCATAGCGATCTACGCAGCCTTGCCTGGAAACTTACCCAGGTGCAGGGACTGGTGGATTGCCAAGTCCACATGTGGCTCTGGCCGTCCGGTGACCCCAGAAGCTGGGCAGTCTCTTATCAAACAGAAAAGGCTTTACACTTCTCTCTGACTGCAGCTGGCAATCTGTGAACTGGAACACTTGAGCAGGACTGGATTGAGCAGTAATGTCCTTCTCCCGAATGACTTGCACTAAGTCTGTATATGACTGCCAACATTACTTGCGTGACTCCGCAACTTAGAGGGGACAGAGGCAACATAGGAAATGTGTTCCACCATGATAGGGGGTCCCTGCATTCACCCTTGGGGCCCAACAGCTGTTCATGCTCTGTTTTCTGGTGGATAACTGGGTAAGCCTGCAGCAAAGGTTCTTCCTCCTCCCTGCACTGTGTCCCGCAAGGACTGGACATGCACTTCCCACAGCACAGTCACAAATGCCCATCTGACTCTGCCAGCAAAGGCATGCTTTTTCTCAGTGCTGTGCACTTCCAGGTGCTTCAGTGCCTTCTCCACACTCACGGGAGACCCGTCCACTTCCTCCTATGTTTCCACTGGGGCCCATCCAACCAGCACCACTGCTGCTGGGTGCCACAGCCCATGCTGCAGCCACAAAGCTGACCCAGGAGTCCTCGCGGGCTGAAGACCCACTCACCTCATCCTGCCCACTATGCCAATTGTCAGGTCCAGGGTCATGACTACACCAAATGTCACACTCAGCATAGGGTCTAGGTCTGAGGTCTGAGGGAAGTGGGTGGATGGGCAGATAGCTGAAAGAACACTTGGGGGGCCATAGGCAGGTGAAATGTAGTTTTATTCAGCAGCTCTTTCATCAGCACTTACCCACACTGTCCATCTTTATCTCTGCTGTCTGCTTCAGCTCTGCAGCTCCTCTCAGCAGCTGGCTCGCATGCACAGCTCACGGTTGGCCTGCAAGGCCAACTTTCCCTTACAGTGTTAGCAGCTTAACTCCTCCCCTCTGGGCACAAGCCGGTTCCTGGCTTCCCCCTGCCTGCCTTCAAGGCGACTGGCTCTCCCTTAGTGGTCAGTAGTGTTACTCTCTCTCTGGACACCAGCGTGCGTGCCATGCTGAACACTGGCTCCCCTCTGTTTGTCTGCAAGATGGACAGCTCTGGTTCTCTCTCTCTTTCTCTGGGCACCAGTGTGCCCGTACAGCTTCAGCAGGGCAGTTATACCTTCTACAGACAATAGTGGCTCAGAGCCAAGTATGAACTTAAACAGGTTATATAACAAGTGGAGGTGTGTGCCTGCACACCAATCCCACTCAGTCACTGTGGCCTGGATGTCCGCTTCAGCCTATTCCTTGACTAAAGTACATCTATGTACCTTACACCTGTCTGGTGAGTTTAAGTGTAATATTACATCATCTGGAGTGTTTTCTCCCATCTTCACTCTATAAAACCACATACTCTTCCTTTTTAATAAATATTGCTCAAAAGACTTTCTAAAGAAATCTTTCCAGATGAATCACATGTGCTGTGTTTTTGTGTGTGTGTGCTTTCCTGATATAATTGGTGTCATTTCACTTTGTTTCATGTGTCTATACTGTTTTCTGTGCACTTTCTGATCTCAGGAACTGGATATTGTAAATTTTCTGAGGTCAAGAACCACAGCTCCTCTTTCCTTGGTTTCTGACTCTTCTTGCCATTATGATGCCCAACATTTATAATGCCCAATGGATAAATCTGATTGGAAAAGAGCCAGCCTGGTAAAGTTTTGAGAGGTGGGATCATTTCACCCTGCTGTGGTTTAGATTTGCTTTGAGGGTGAAACATGAACTCTAAGCTGAATTTTAAAAATCAATCCAGCCAGTAAGATCACAGAATCCTGACAAGTACATCTTGGTTAGACTCATCTTAAACCCTTTCAATGTGGATGATTTTTTAATATGGTCATTATGTATTAAGTGACCATTGAGGCAAATCTGAGCCTAAATTGGTATTTCTATATGGAAACAGGATGTGGATATTTGACTTGCCACAAATTTCTTATTTTTGTACCCTCCTTCCTAAAGTGCTGACTGCCTTCATGTGGCTTAGAATTAAACCACCAACTCCCTGGACATTGCTTCACACAATGGGTCCCAACCATGGGTCAGACATATTTCTTCGTAATGACAAAGAATTCACTCTCCACAAATCCTTACACCTCTCTACTAATCTTATTTGCCATTTATATCTGTGACTTTTTCATACTTCTCCTCTAGCAGACACCTTTTATGCCTGTTTCAGCTCCTGTCTCCGGTTCCAGGGGCTGCAGTGGTGACTGGCTATGCATGGGCTGGAACCAACCTCACCATCAGACAGCACCTAGCTTCCTGCCTGTGCCTCATACCTCTTGCCTTCCATCCTGGGGCTTCCCTGTTGATGCTGAGACACAGGAAGCTGGGGAGCCCCACTTAGTGCCCACATACATGCCCAGAAGTACAGGGCAAGCAACACCCAGAGTGGGTCTTATAGACAGGAGCTGATGGGGAAGTTCTTTCTCTTCTGGATGAATTGTCCTGAGGCAGATTGTAAATGGCTTGTTAGAGGAGTATCCTAAGGTGGAGCCGTCAGGTGCACTCCCCCTGACTGCTGGGGTACTAGGTGACAGAGAGACATACCCCTTGAGGCATATTTCTGAATTTCTATGGGACACCCATGTAGTTGATACAGTTTCAGGTGTACCCTGCCACTGCCTCTCTCTCCTTTCTCACTTCACTCCGCTGTTCACTTCTTCTCCACAGAGTTGCTCTCCCTATTAAAGGAGAAATATATAAGCCATTGCCTCTCAGATTCCACTTTCTGTATCATATCCTATTTCCTCAAATCCCATTTCCTATCCATCAGCAACAGAAATCCATTCTCCTCTGAGTTATCACTGTGAAAAAGTAGAGGTGGACAATAGCCATCCACAAGAGTACATTTTCCCCCCTTTCTCTGAAGGAGGTTTTAACTTCTGCAGAGACTTAGAGGTACAGGACATTTTCAGAAAGCCATTCAACCACACATTTCAATTTAGATTTCACTGATCCTATGCTAGCATGTAGAGAGAGTTATTAAAGTCTGTGGTTCAGTGGTTCCTGCTCTTGCCTCTGTCACAAAGGAACTAGTCATTGGCATGGGGGAGTGGGACAGAGAGGCGGAGCCACAGGTGTCAGACATTCCTCATGGCTTTCAGGAGCTGGAGACGTGGCTCCCTAGAGTCAACTTGATGTTAGGAGAAATGTCCTCCTCCCCCACCTCATTCCCACAAAAAATTCCCCTTCGGAAGCAAAACAAGAAAAATCAGCACAAAAGTCACCTTCACTGAAGAGTCCATACTTTGAATAATAGTCAGGGGAAATCTTCTGTATACCTGTTGACCAATCTTGTTTTTGCTTTTTATGTTTTAAATTGTAAAAGCACAACGTTAAAGAAATTTGAGAAACAGATAAAAGATCAGCTACAGTCATACTCACCTGATGCAGTTCCAGGGACTTGCTGGAAGCAGCTGGGGTCGATGACCTTCATGGTGCTGTCTGCATCTGTCTGGGGATCTTGTCTGTGATTGTGTTTCTCTTCCCCATTCTACTGAGCCTGGTGATGTTCAGGCTGTCACCTTTCTGAGCCCGGGGGTCTGTGCACAGCTGAACCCCAGACCTGCCATTCTCTAGTGAGCCTTGAGTGGAACAGGCCCTGGAGCACAGGCAAGAGAATGGTCTGGATTCAAGGGAGGGGTCCTCTCGCCCTAACGGGGAAAACCTCTGGATCTGGGAGCAACCCCCTTCCTGCCATTGGGAGGAACTTGAATGTTTTTGATATTATATATATGCTTAGGCTTTACTTTTTAAAAATAACTGTAGCAAATAATCATAAATAAGAAACTCATCCACCATACCACCATCCAGTGATAATCATTCTTAATACTTGAATATAGTTTTTTCTATATATACATATAAAATATTCTCTGTGTATCATGTAATTACTCGAGCAACCGAACTCCCTTGTTAGCAATAACCCCAGTCTTTCCCTCTTGAACTATGTTCTACAAGATGCCGCTCACCTCCTGTATTTGTTGAAAAACTCCAGGGGCTTACTTGAATTAGGGTGGTTTGGTCCTGCTTTTAAATGCCAAGCTGGTGCAGCACTAGAACTATGATTGTTCCTTTACTATCCATTGCTTGTTGTTGCATCTCAGGGTTGCTCTTGAAGACCATCCTGCTGTGGAACGCATGACTTTGGTACCCTCTGAAGTATTACAGAGGTGCTTCATGCTTCGGCGTCGAGTTTACAGTCATAGATTCCCAAAACATGAAATGACTGATGCATGGCACAGCAGGGGCATCCATAGCCCCTTGCAAATCCTCAAGGACTTTGTGTTGTCTGTGCCAGAGCAAGAACTTAGAGTAATTTTATGTTGTGGCCTCGCTGTGAGTTGAACCAGCTCCAGAACACCACTGCCTCAAGTGACCAGACGTGACAGAGGTCTGCTCTGAGGGGACCTTAGGTCTTTGCCTACAAGGGAAATGCTGAAAGCATTTTCTAAGTAAGTAAATAAACTACACCACACTATGTACTTAAAAACTGGATCATACTGAACGGTATATTTTCTAAACATTACTGATATAAAGCTTCTGATATCAAGATTTTGTACTTATCAAACACCTTTGAAAGCTGAATTGATTCTTTTGTGTTTGAATATTAGGTAAACAAAAACCAAAACTACTGTGCCCATCACTTACAGCACCTCCTTCCCAGCCCCATCATCTCTGCCCTTCCTTCCCTACCTCCTTTTCCCCCTCCTTGCTTCCTTCTTTCTGTCCTCCTTTCCTTTCTTCCTTCCTCCTGTCCGTCCATCCTTCCTTCCTTCCTTCCTTCCTTCCTCCCTCCCTCCCTCCCTCCCTCCCTCCCTTCCTCTCGTCCTTCCTTCTGTCGTCCTTCCTTCCGTCCCTCCTCCCTTCCTTCCTCCCTCCCTCCCTCCCGTCTGTCCTTCCCTCCATCCTTCCTTCTGTCCTTCCTTCCATCCTTCCGTCCTCCTTCCTTCCTTCCTTCCTCCCCCCCCCCCTCCCTTCTTTCCTTTGCAGCTACTGGGAAAATTGAGATACTGAGGAGCCAACTCCTGTGTGCGGGCAGCACCAGACTCCATTCCCGGATCCCCAAGACTTGGATTTTATTTGTTTAAAGCTGTGCAATATTTCAATGGAGAACTTCTTGTTGTTTACTAAGCATTTAGACCAGCTGTTGTAATCAGTATCTGTAGTTTGTTTCCTTTAGGGATTTCAGTTATAAAATATGATACATATTTGCTTTAATATCAAAATTGACAGTTTTGTCTCAATAGACTAGGGACTTAAAAAAAACAAATACTAAGTTATACTATAATCAACTCTCCGCCTTTTTCAGTGGCTATCTTGAAAGACAATTGTTGGTACCAAGCTACTGGTTCCCCATATCTCAGTAAGGCCCCTAGCACAGAGAGAACCTCCTTCTGGGCACCTCCATGCCATCACATTTCCTATTCTTCTGAGAATTTTGGCATGGCCATGTAAACACATGTGGTGGTGAAATGTAATTTAGTCAAAATTGAGGAAGCTTATAGGATCTAGGTATTATTAAACTTTTTTTAATTCAGTGCTTACAAAGTGCTAGGCACTGTATTTAGCACTGAGATTTATCAGTGAAAAAAACAGACAAAATTCCTGCCCTCAAGGAGCTTCTATCTTAGTGAAGAGGGACAATGAATGAACAAACGAATGAATAAATGAATGAATGAGTGTGATACAAGCAAGGGCCAGTGGCCTGCTGTTGCAGCATTCAGTTTTTGCTTGAGGAAACCAAAGAGCCCTGGAGTCTTTCAGAAAGCCTCTAAAACTGGTATTCTGCCTCAGACTCTTGAAAGGTGCTGTTTGGGGTCAGAGAGGTGGCAGAATAGTGTTTGCCTTTGAAGTTACCCCTCCTGTCATCCCTCAAGACTCAGACTGAGTGGTTTGGGAACTTTGGCAACATCCTGATGATCTAAGGACCCTTAGAAAAGGTGGGCTGGCTTCTCCCAGCCCTCCCTTCCTCTCACCCTGCTGCTTTAGGCCTGTGAGCTGTATAACTCACACTAATGTAACATACAGGTGGCAGCAGAGGGAAGGATGGAAGGAGCCCTGGATGGAACCAGAACTCCCTGCTCGAGTCCCAGCTTTGTACTTTCATAGATACGACTTCAGGCAGCTTGTTTACCTTCTCTGAATCTCTTTCCTTACTAGAAAACAGGCTACTAAATCCACCTTGAGGATCACTGTAAAACTTACAGTAGCTGATACATGGAAAAACATGTTGTAAATCTAATGCACATTTAAATGCAATTGATTTAATATTATTTTGATTATGAGCCAAAAAGTATAGTGATGGAGGTGAGTCAGTTGGGAAATTTGTCATGTGCCTTATTTGGGATTCTTTCTTTGGTTATGTAAATTTCCATTACAATATTATATACTGAAGCTATTTTCAAGTGGGGTTTTAAATCAATCATTAAAGAAGCATGTAAAGTACCTGATGCTAGTATGAGACTTTCTATGTTTAAGTCTTAACCTCCTCTCTCATAGCAGAGGGATCCTGGGATTTTACTTAATATTAAGGTTTCAGTGACTGCTTGCCAGTTCTTGGTTGCTGAAAGGGAGGGATGAAGGCTCCCAGGGTGTTGTGGGGCTCAGGTCGAGGTGGGATGAGCAGATGACAGAAGTGTTCAGGTGCAGGAGCACTGGGAGAAAGACTGCCTCAGTCAGTATGGACAGTGGCCTTTTTTTTTTTTTTTTTTCTTTTTACAAGGCTGAGCCTCTCTGATATCTTGCATTAAATTCCATTTTGTGAAATTTAAAACAAAAGCCACTTTCTGTAGTTCTGAACTGCACGCACAAGGTATACCATGTTCTAACTTAATATTAAACTTAATTTTCAGTGATTATTTGCCTATTAACACAATTCTACTATCATTTTATAGGCAGCCTTGTTGGATCACATTAAAAATATTTAATCTCTAAAAACTTCAAATTTATGGCAAGGTATTTGCATGTATAGAATAATAACTTTTGAAATTTGATAATTAGAAAATCTTTACTGCTGCAGAGATAAACATAAGGAGGAAAGATAAAGCAATTGGCAGAGCATGGACCTAAACTAACATTAGGAAACACTATCTGTACTTAGATACTATGTCTTTCATGTGTGTAGACATATTATGCTTAAAAATATATGCCATATTCTCATCATTGGAAACACTGGTTATTTTACCAAGGCATTAACTGGAATAATATATTATTTTCAAAATTGTCTTAAGAAAATGAGGCTGACTTATAGAGCCAATAAAATCCCCTGGGAAAAACTGGCCCCATACTTTGTCCTTTATAGAATCCTAACTTGTGGTAAGTAAAGAACATCATGGACAGTCCTAGGAACCCCACGTTTTCTTGGGACCTTGAAAAGAGGAATTCACCCAGTTCACACAGGTATCTGCAGGCACAGATAAATCCTTAGCTGGGCTTGAAGCTTTTATGAAGGTCTAATCTTGGATTCCATATGAAAAAGTTTCCAGAAAAGCCAATTTTTTTTTAAAGAGCATATATGGCAAATGATTATTCTTGTTGCATTTATGCAATAATCGAGCCAAGTATAATCGGATTAAACTAAAACTTTTTTTAATTGTTTCTTCTTCTTCCTCTTCCTCTTCTTTTACTTTTTTAACAGAGATGGGGTTTTGTCTGGAACTCACTCATGTGATCCAGCCACCTCAGCTTTCCAAAGTGCTGGGATTAAAGGTGTGAACCACTGTGCCCAGCCCTAGGACTAAAACTTATTCTACAAACAAATTGGTCCTACTATGATTTTTAATAAAATTTTAATAAAATTGGAGAATTGGAGAGAGAAAAATAATGTTTCAAAATAAACTATAATACATCTGTTATTAGAGTCTAGCCTTGTATAATGTTTTTCAATTTTTATTATTTTCCTTTTTTTGTTTTATTTAATTTTGTTTTACGTTCAGGGTACATGTGCAGGTTTGCTACATAGATAAACTTCTGTCATGGAGGTTTGTTGTACAGATTATTTTGTCACTTGGGTATTAAGACTAGTACCCATTAGTTATTTTTCCTGATGCTCTCTTCCTCCTATCATCCACCCTCGATAGGCCCCAGTGTGCGTTGTTTCCCTCTATGTGTCCATGTGTTTTCATCATTTAGCTCCCACTTATAAGTGAGAACATGTGGTATTTGGTTTTCTGTACCCGCATTGGTTTGCTAAGGATAACGGCCTCCAGCTCCATCCATGTTCCTGCAAAGGACATAATCTCATCCTTTTTTATGGCTGTGCACTATTCTATGGTGTACATGTATCACATTTTCTTTATCCAGTCTACCACTGATGAGCATTTAGGTTGATTTCATTGATGAGCATTAGTTAGAATGCTATTGTGAATAGTGCTGCAATGCACATACATATGCATGTGTCTTTATAAAATAATGATTTATATTCCTTTAGGTATATACCCAGTACTGGGATTGCTGGGTTGAATGGTATTTCTGTTTTTAGGTCTTTGAGGAATCACCACACTGCTTTTTACAATGGTTGAACTAAGTTACACTCCCACCAACAGTGTATAAGTGTTCCCTTTTCTCTGCAACCTCTCCAGCATCTGCTGTTTTTTGACTTGTTAATAATAGCCATTCTGACTGGTGTAAGATGGTATCTCATTGTGGTTTTGATTTGCATTTCTCCAGTGATCAGTGATGTTGAGCTTTTTGTCATATGCTTGTTGACTGCATGTATGTCTTCTTTTGAAAAGTGTATGTTCGGCCAGGCACGGTGGCTCATGCTTGTAATCCCAGCACTTTGGGAGGCCGAGGTGGGCGGATCACGAGGTCAGGAGATTGAGACCACGCTGAAACCCCGTCTCTACTAAAAATACAAAAAATTAGCCGGGCGTGGTGGCGGGCGCCTGTAGTCCCAGCTACTCGGACAGGCTGAGGCAGGAGAATGGCGTGAACCCGGGAGGCGGAGCTTGCAGTGAGCCGAGATTGTGCCACTGCACTCCAGCCTGGGCCACAGAGCAAGACTCCGTCTCAAAAAAAAAAAAAAAGAAAAAGAAAAAAGAAAAGTGTATGTTCACGTCCTTTGCCGACTTTTTAATGGAGTTGTTTTATTCTTGTAAATTTGTATAAAT
Source organism: Hylobates moloch (assembly GCF_009828535.3). Taxonomy (NCBI): domain Eukaryota; kingdom Metazoa; phylum Chordata; class Mammalia; order Primates; family Hylobatidae; genus Hylobates; species Hylobates moloch. The sequence continues at coordinate 66,044,190 of NW_026652288.1, forward strand.
TCCTTATAGATGCCGGATATTAGACCTTTGTCAGATGCACAGTTTGCAGAAAGTTTCCCCCATTCTGTAGGTTGTCTGTTCACTCTGTTGATAGTTTCTTTTGCTGTGCAGAAGCTCTTTAGTTTAATTAGATCCCATCTGTCAATTCTTGCTTTCGTAGCAATTGCTTTTGGTGTCTTCACCATGAAATCTTTGCCTGTTCCTATGTCCAAAATGGTATTGTCTATGTTATCTTCCAGAGTTTTTATAATTTGGGATTTTTACATTTAAGTCTTTAATGCATCTTCAGTTAATTTTTGTATACGGTATAACGAAGGGATCCATTTTCAATCTTCTGCATATGGCTAGCCAGTTATCCCAGCACCATTTATTGAATAGGGAATCCTTTCCTTATTGCTTGTTTTTGTCAGGTTTGTCAAAGATCAGATAGTTGTAGGTGTGTGGCATTATTTCTGGGCTGTTTTGTACCAGTACCATGCTGTTTTGTTTACTGTAGCCCGGTAGTATATTTTGAAGTCAGGTGGTGTGATGCTGCCAGCTTTGTTCTTTTTGCTTAGGATTGCCTTGGCTATTTGGGCTCTTTTTTGGTTCCCTGTGAATTTTAAAATACTTTTTTCTAGTTCCATGAAGAATGTCAATGGTAGTTTAATAAAAATAGCATTGAATCTATAAATTGTTTTGGGTAGTATAGCCATTTTAACAATATTGATTCTTCCTATCCATGAGCATGGAATGTTTTTGCATTTGTTTTTGTCATCTCAGATTTCTTTGAGTGGTTTCTGTAGCTCTCCTTGTAGAGATCTTTTACCTCCCTGGTTAGCTGCATTCCTTGTGTGTGTGTGTGTGTGTGTGTGTGTGTGTGTGTGTGTGTGAATTGTGAATAGGACTGCATTCCTGATTTGGCTCTTGGCTTGACTGTTGCTGGTGTATAGGAGTGTTAGTGATTTTTTTTTTTTTTCCTTTTTTGAAACAGAGTTTGGCTCTTGTTGCCCAGGCTGGAGTGCAATGGCACAATCTTGGCTCACTGCAACCTCTGCATCCTGGTTTCAAGTGATTCTTCTACTTCAGCCTCCTGAATAGCTGGGATTGCAGGCATGCGCCACCATGCCCAACTAATTTTTGAATTTTTAGTAGAGACAGGGTTTCACCATGTTGGCCAGGATGGTCTCAATCTCTTGACCTTGTGATCTGCCTGCCTCGGCCTCCCAAAGTGCTGGGATTACAGGCATGAGCACCGTGCCCGGCCTAGAGTGCTAGTGATTTTTGAATATTGATTTTGTATCCTGAGACTTTGCTGAAGTTGTTTATCAGCTTAAAGAGCTTTTGGGCTGAAACTATGGGGTTTTCTAGATTTAGGATCATGTCACCGGGAAACAGGGATAGTTTGACTTCCTCTCTTCCTATTTAAATGTCCTCTTTTTCTTTCTCTTGCCTGATTGCCCTGGCCAGGATGTCCAACACTATGTTGAATGGGAGTGGAGAGAGAGGGCATTCTTGTCTTCTGCCAAGTTTCAAGGGGAATGCTTCCAGCTTTTGCCTATTCAGTATGATGTTTGCTGTGTGTTTGTCACATATGGCTCTTATTATTTTGTGGTATGTTCCTTTAATACCTAGTTTACTGAGTTTTTAATATGAAGCGGTGTTAAATTTCATTAAAAGCCTTTTCTGCATCTATTGAGATAATCATATGGTTTTTACCTTTAGTTCTCCTTATGTGATAAATCACAATTATTGATTTGCATGTATCGAACCAACCTTGCATCCCAGGGATAAACTTGATTGTGGTAGATAAGAGTTCTGACGTGCTGCTAGATTTGGTTGGCCAGTATTTGTTGAGGATTTTTGCATCAATGTTCATCAAGGATATTGGCCCGAAGTTTTCTTTTTTTGTTGTGTCTTTGCCAGGTTTTGGTGTCTGAATGACGCTGGCCTCATAGAATTAGTTAGGGAGGAGTCCCTCCTCCTCAATTTTTTGGAATAGATTCAGCAGGAATAGTAACAGCTCTTCTTTGCATATCTAGTAGAATTCAGCTGTGAATCTGTCTGGTCTTCAGTTTTGTTTTTTTTTTTTTGAGACAGAGCCTCACTCTGTCGCCCAGGCTGGAGTGCAGTGGTGTGATCTCGGCTGACTGCAACCTCTGCCTCCTGGGTTCAAGCGATTCTTATGCCTCAGCCTGGCAAGTAGCTGGAATTACAGGCATGAGCCACCACACCCAGCTAATTTTTATATTTTTGTTAGAGGGGGGTTTCACCATATTGGCCAGGCTGGTCTCAAACTCCTGATTTCAAATGATCCACTTGCCTCTGATTTCAAATGATCCACTTGCCTCAGCCTCTCGAAGTGCTGGGATTATAGGCTTGAGCCATTGCATCCAGCCCCTGGCCTTTTTTTGGTAGGCTACTTATTATTGACTCGATTTCAGAGCTTGTTATTGGTCTATTCAGGGATTCAATTTCTTCCTGGTTCAGTCTTGGGAGGGTGTATGTGTCTACGGATTTGTCAGTTTCTTCTAGATTTTCTAGTTTATGCACATAATATTCTCTGATGGTTATTTGTTTTTCTGTGGGGTCAGTGGTAATATCCCTCTTGACATTTCTGATTGTGTTTATTTGAATCTTCTCTCTAATCTTTTTTATTAGTCTAGCTAGCAGCCTACTTTATTAATTTTTTCAGAAAACCAGTTCCTGGATATTTTGAATGATTTTTTTGTGTATCTCAATCCTTCAGTTCAGCTCTGATTTTGATTATTTCTTGTCTTCTGCTAGCTTTGGGGATTGTTTATTCTTGGTTCTCTAGTTCATTTAGTTGTGATGTTAGTTTATTAACTTGATATCTTTCTAACTTTTTCTTGTGGGCATTTAGTGCTATAAATGTCCCTCTTAACACTGTTTTAACTGTGTCTCAGAGATTCTGGTATGTTGTATCTTTGTTCTCATCAGTTTCAAAGAACTTCTTGATTTCTGCCATTATTTCATTGTTTATCCAGCGGTCACTCAGGAGCAGGTTATTCAAATTTCCATGTAATTGTATGGTTTTGAGTGAATTTCTTAGTCTTGGTTTGCAATTTGATTATGCTGTGGTCTGAGATTGTTTTGATTTCAGTTCTTTTGTATTTGCTGAGGAGTGTCTTACTTTCGATCATGTGATCAATTTTAGAGTATGTGCCATGTGGCAAAGAGAAAAATGTATATTCTGTTTTTGAGTGGAGAGCTGTGTAGATATCTATCAGGTCCATTTGATCCAGTGCTGAGTTCAGGTCCTGAATATCTTTGTTAATTTTCTGTCTCAATTATCTGTCTAATGTTGTCTGTGGGGTGTTAAAGTCTCTCACTATTATTGTGTGGGAGTCTAAGTCTCTTTGAAGGTCTCTAAGAACTTGCTCTGTGAATCTGGGAGCTCCTGTGGTGATTGCATATGTATTTAGGATAGTTAGATCTTCTTGTTGAATTGAACCCTTTACCATTATGTAATGCCATTCTTTGTCTTTTTTGATCTTTGTTGGTTTAAAGTCTGTTTGAAACTAGGATTGCAATGCCTGTTTTATTAGTTGGTGTTCTCCAGAGGGACAGAACTAATAGGATATATATATATATGAAAGGCAGTTTAGTAGGGAGAAGTGGCTCACACAAGATGCAGGCTTATGACAGGCCATCTGCAAGCTGGGGAAGAGAAAAGCCAGTAGTGGCTCAGTCTGAGTCTGAAAGCCTCAAATTCAGTGAAGCCAACAGTGCAGCCTTCAGTCTGTGGCTGAAGGCCCTAGAGCCCCTGTCGAACTACTGGTGCAAATTCCTGAGTCCAGCAGCCAAAGAACTTGGAGTCTGATGTCCAAGAGCAGGAGGAACAAAAGGAAACATCCAATACAGGAAAAAGAAGGAAGACAGAAGACTCAGAAAGCAATGTTATCCCACCTTTTCCCACCTGCTTTGTCCTAGTGGCACTGGCAGCTGATTGGATGGTCTCCATCCACATCGAGGGTGGGTCTTCTGTCCCAGCCCACTAACTCAAATGTCAGTCTCCTTTGGCAACACCCTCATAGACACACCCCAAAATAGTACTTTACCAGCCATGTAGGCATCCTTCAATGCAAGCGAGTTGACACTTAATATTAACCACCCCACCTCTTTTTTCTGTTTTCCATTTGCCTGGTAGATTTTTCTCAGTCCCTTTATTTTGAGCCTATGTGTGTCACTGCATGTGAGATGGGTCTCTTGAAGACAGCATACCAATGTGTCTTTGTTCTTTGTTCTTTATCCAGCTTGCCACTCTGTGCCTCTTAATTGGGGCATTTAGCCCATTTACATTCAAGGTTAGTATTGATATGTGTGGATTTGATTCTGTCATCATGATGTTAGCTGGTTATTTTGCAGAATTGTTTATGTGGTTGCTTTAGTGTCACTGGTCTGTGTACTTTGGTGTGTTTTTGTAGTGGCTGGTAATGGTAATAGGATTTTCCCCTCATATTTAGTGCTTCCTTCAGGAGCTCTTGTGAGGTAGGTGGTAATGAATTTCCTCAGCACTTGCTTGTCTGAAAAATATATTTCTCCTTCACTTATGAAGCTTAGTTTGGCCAGATATGAAATTCTAGGTTGGAATTTCTTTTCTTTAAGAGTGTTGAATATTGGCCCCCCAATGTCTTCTGGCATGTAGGGTTTCTGCTGAAAGTTCTGCTGTTAGGCTGATGGGCTTCCCTTCGTAGGTGACTTGATCTTTCTCTCTAGCTGCATTTAACATTTTTTCTTTCATTTTGACCTTATAGAATCTGATGATTATGTGTCTTGGGGGTGAGTTTCTTGTAAAATATCTTACTGGGGTTCTCTGCATTTCCTGAATTTGAATGCTGGCCTCTCTAGCTATGTTGGAGAAGTTCTGATAGATGATATCATGAAATACATTTTCCAAGTTGGTTCCATTCTTCTTATTGCTTTCAGGGACACCAATGTGTCGTAGATTTGGTCTCTATATAATCCCTTATTTCTCAGATGTTCTGTTTGTTCCTTTTTATTTTTTCTCTATTCTTGTCTGACCATCTTATTTCAGAAAGCCAGCCTTCAAGTTCTGAGATTCTTTCCTCTGCTCATTCTATTCTGCTATTAATACTTGTGAGTGCATTATGAAATTCTTGTAGTGTGTTTTTTAGCTCTCTCAGGTCAATTTCATTCTTTTCTATACTGACTATTTTTGTCCATCATTTCCTACGTAGTTTTATCATGATTTTCACCTTCCTTGGATTGGCTTTCAACATACTTCTGTAGCTCAATGATCTTCATTTCTGTACCTATTCTGAATTAGATTTTCTGTCATTTCAGCCACCTTAGCCTAATTCAGAACCCTTGCTGGAGAGGTGATGCAGTCATTTGGAGGAAAGTAGGCACTCTGGCTTTTTGAGTTGTCAGGGTTCTTGCACTGATTCTTTCTCATCTCTGTGGGCTTATCTTCCTACAATCTTTGAGGTTACTGACCTTTGGATTTTTTTTTTCTTTTCTTGTATTTGATGACCTTGAGGGTTTGATTGTGGTATAAGGTAGGTTCAACTGGCTGGCTTCATTTCTGGAAGATTTTAGGGTGTCAGTGCTCAGCTCCCAACTCCTAGACTGTGTGCTCTAACTCTGGGGGACTTGTATTGGGCACCAACTTTGTTCTCTGGCTCCTCGAGGTTAGGAATCCACTGTACTGGTGGGAGGTGAGGTGCAGGGGGTGGCACTGAGGTATTCCCAGACTGCTGGTCACTAAAATCTGATGGGTAGTGTCAGCCAAAGCATTTAATAGTGCAGTGACTATGGGATTTGTCCTTGTTCACACATGTCAGCAGCAGTGGTAGCAGCAGCTGTGGTAGAATGCTAGTGGGTGCCAGGGTGCCTGCTTCCCTGCTGGCATTCACCACAGTGGTGGAGGCAATGCAGCTGGGAGGGGGGTGGGGGACCCCTGCTGGTGATTGAGTGCAGGGTCATGCTGGAGGTGATGTTGGCTTGGGGATGGAGCACTGGAGGGCCCAAGTCTGGATGCTTTCTCTGTGCCCAGCAACCAGGGGTGTCACTCAGGGTTGGGGAGGATTCACTGTTCTCTGCACAGTGTTAGCACAAGGGTGGGGCTGGCTGGCTCTGTGCCTGCCAAGGCTTCATCTGCAATGGCAGTCGACAGCGGGGAGGGGGGTGGGCTACATTCCCTTACCTGGCAGGGCAAGGCAAGCAAAATCCACTGGCATAGACACCTGCCAGCAAAGTAATGTGGGGACTTGCCATGGGCCTGGGGGAAACTGCAGTGTTGGGAGGGAGAATGAGGGCTGGTGCATGGGCACAGGGGCTGCCCCACTGGAGCTCTCTGCAGGTCAGGCATAATCCTGCCAGTGCAGAATCTATGGTGCAGGCCCCCAGGGCACCCAAGACTGCCCTGCAAGCAGGCATGCCAGGCTGGGGCCCCAGTGAGACAGGAGAATATGGTCTGAAGGCAGGGAACCTAAGGCTGATTCACACTGACTTCCTTGAACTAAGTCAAAAGGAAAACCCCAACTTTCCACACCCAAGTAACAAAAGGACCAGAGGCTACTCCCTTTGCAACCCCTGCCCCCAACTTTCTGCGTGGCAGATGAAAAGTTGAAAGTACCTCTTATTGGTCCTCTCCCACAACCAATCAGGTTGGTCGTAGTCCTAGTCTTTATTTGCATAGGAGTATAACTTTGTAACTTCACTTTAGTCGCTAATTGGTTCCTCCTGCAACCTATCAGGTGTCTGCATAGGGTGTGACTTTGTAACTTCACTTTAGCCTCTGATTGATTGTCTTCTGCAGCCGATCAGACTCGTTGCAGGCCACTACTTCATTTACATAGGGCATAGCCCAAGTAACCCATGGGAAGCCTCGAGAGGGTATTTAAACACCAAAAAATTCTGTAACCTGCGCTTGAGCCACTTGCTCAAGCATACTCCCACTCTCTGGAGAGTACTTTTATTTCAAGAAATCTCTGCTTTCATTGCTTCATTCTTCGCTGGCTTTGTTTGTGCATTTTGTCCAATTCTTTGTTCAAAATGCCAAGAACCTGGATGACTTGTAGTCAAGACCCTCCACCAGTAACACTGGGTCTAATTTGAAGCTGAGTGAGAGTTTTAGGGTTTTGATCCTTACTCAGTGTCAGTTTGAGATGATGGCCTCTTGACCTGTGCATATAAATATAGTTATGGGGATGAGACTAATGGTAAAGGCATATGTGATAGATGACTTTACGTAATTGGGGTATAAAAGGCCTGCAGACCAAGGGATGTTCAGGTCGAACAAGCCCTGTCTGATGTGCAAGACCACTCTGCAGAGTTCAGGTCTGACAGTTCCCCTAGGGCTGGAGTCTCCTCTGGAAGCAAGTCAAGCCTAGGGCAATAGCCGTCCCTGGCCATGCTCCACTACAGAAGCGCCAGCACCAACCCTCTAGTCTCCACATCAGCTGTCTTGCTACCCTACCATTTCTCTTAGCAGCTCTCTCTGCCAACTTGAATGTTCATGGTGGTCAAGGGGTCTCCTCTTGCCAGGGTTCCAGAGGCCCTTGATGAGAGCAGGTTGCTTCTTGCCAGTTCAATTCACCCATTTCCCCAGAGCCACTGGGGACCAGAATGGAGTCCGGGTGCACTGTAGCCCCATGTAGGGTTCTCAACTTTCTCTCCCTTCAGCCCAGCTTCTGTGTCTTCCCTCTGTCCACTCTTGCTGTCTTCCATTTGAAGATCTGTTAGGAGCACACTAGTCTTCTTTCTCTTGGTGGGAGCTGTTTCCACCTGGCTGTGTCTAGTAGGCATCTTGCCCTCTCCCAAAATTTTTATTATTTTCTACAATTTGGACTGAATTTTAAAACTTTTCCTGGTTACAAGTCTCCAAAATAACGTTTTCATTTTTTTTCCTTCCTTCTTCTCCTTTTTTCTCCATTTTTCCTGATTTGAAATTACTAAAAATTAAGCTGTGTTTTTCTTAAAACCCTGCAAACTGAAGCTTGACAACTTAAACTTTGGAGGAAAATAACAACAACCTATACATAAACCACTTTCATACCTGACTGATGTATGGACTTCAGAGTATCATAGCCTATATCAGTTTTCCAGGATTGTTACCTGTTTTTGTTTATTGTTTGTTTTTCTCTGTGCCTCCCCCTATATTTTCTTCATAGGATATGAGACTTCACACCCTGCTAAAAATGAGCTTTCCTAACAATGTGGGACCTATTCTTCTACGCGTAAACTCTCTTAGCCATGAGAGATCAGACAAAATCCAAGGCCAGAGACTCATTTTCTTCCAAAATTGCTTACTCTGAAAGGTTTTAAAAATAAAAGTGGGAAGAAATGTGAAAAGAAAATAACTCGGGAACCCAATTCACTATGCCAAAAGGAAAAATAAAGCTGAAAGCTGAGTCATGCAAGAAACTGTCTTTCCTTTTGTTCCTAAGCAGATCTTTAACCTTTTACCTATAACCATCTCCACAGGTAACCACTCTGTGTTCACCTTATCTTATGTAAAGTGCGGAATTACTGAGCATGTTATGAATACATAATTGACTATTCTCCTACCTGCTCCATTTCTCTTGCAACATGTGGATTCAGTAATATGACCATACCCTCCCTCTTTCCCCTCTAGTCTGCTTTTCCCCTTTAAATATTGAAGCCCTCAAAATCATCTTTGGAGAAAGGCACAGACCTGTCTCCTAGGCATGTCCTTAACCTTGACAAAATAAACTTCTAAATTGATTGAAAAAAAAAAATACATGCCAAACTCTTAACCATTAGACTTCCACTAAAATTTGATCATTTTTTCTTTCTTTGATAATTATTTCATTATTGTCTGAAGGACACTAAAGTACTTAAAAAGTATTGCTATAGTTCTGTTTGCAAATAGATTGGAGCTGCAGTTATTTAAAAATGAGAAAGCTGAAGGCAGAGAGAAAATATTATTTTCTTCTCACATGAAATGATAAGCCAGACTTATTACAAGAAGTCAACTTTTCTGACTGAACAGGTATCTGTTGTGGGTTTCTATAAAATGTGTATATTTCCTAGGCTGCATTCTTCCCTGTCTTATCAGTTCAGCTCTCTGGGCAGCTTGCCCCTTACCAGTCTGTTTTGAGATACTTTGAAGGTTCTCTCTGTCTCTCTCTCTTTCTCTCTTTCTCTCACACCACACACACCACACACACACACACACACACACACACACACACACACACACACACACCACCCCATTCCCTATTCTTTCCATCAAAAGAGGGAACTGTTCCATTATTAGCTCACCAAAAGATACCTTTCTATCAACACATAATGACTGATTAAATTTGCTTCTTAGAACAAAGGATGGCTCACAAGGCAGTTTATGAAAAGAAGGAGCACAGAAAAATGGAAGAGACAGGATAGGTTTCAGAGTTATTTATGTAGTGGCAAACTCCATGTAAACAAAACTATCAAGAAGCTCTCTGAGGATTTCTGGAGAGAAGAGCTGGGGGTGCGGGCAGTGGGGAGTGGGCAACAAAAAATAAACACAGCCCCAGCGTGGCCAGTAGATTAGAATGACTGTTGTTCATAAACTTTCTTTGATTGTTCTTGGAAAAGGGTATCACACTGAGGGCAGAACAAGGAGATTCATCATACCTTACATACTTGGAACTATTAAATTCTTGGCTATCTCTTTCATCCTTACCCTTGTGCTAGCGGCCTCCACTTAAGTATTCAGGGCAAGGTGACCTGGGTCACTTCAAGGAACACAGTGTTTTCCATGGTGTACCATTTCCTTTTTAAAATGGAAAATTTTGTTCTATGGAAGAAATTACAAATTGGCTTTTAATTTTACATTTTACATGGGGCTGCTACAAATAACTTCAAGCAAAGATTATAGCCATGTGTACATAACAATTTTTTTTTGTCTTTATTACCCTGAAAGTTCATGCCCTGGAGTATAACATAACTGATGTTACTCTGAACTGGATTCACAATTTGAAAATGATGCATAGTATGCACGTTTGCACATACCTCATCAGAGATCCAGCACTGCCTGTATTCTGAGACTATCCTGTGAACAACCAAATGAGAAGGCCTATTTTATATTTTACAGTGACAATTGAGTTTGCTTATCTACCTCATCTGCACACCTCTTGTCTCTCTGGTTTTAAATTGCTTAGTTAGTGAATCTGTCTTGCTTTTAAGTAGCAGTGAAGTCGTTGCTTACCTGCCACCTTTGTTTTGTCCATCAGGGTTTCCCTGTCTTTCTGCCTGGCCAAGTCTGATTAGTTCTTGAATAATCTGGGCTTCTTGGGCTGCTGCTGAGGGGTAACCTGCATGCTTCCTGTAGCACATCTCATGCCCAAGATGGTTAACCACTAAGGAGAGGAAGGAGAAAGAGTATTGTGAATTTGAGTGTCCTCTGGGAAAGGGCGGGGCCAGTTGAACTAAACTAAAATCGAGTAGGTCAAAGAATGAGCCAGATGGGGGGGTCTACCCATTTTGACCAAGCAGCCTGTTTGTTAATCCTATGCAGCTGAGTCTCTCTAATACCTAATGTATTAATCCATATGTAACAAGAAGTATCAGCAACTGCACAGATTTCTGCCTGTTCAGCCAGTAGGCAGTCTAAAGCAGTTCTATTATCTAGTACAATTTTAGCAAGATGATTTAAAGAAGTTTGTTGTGTAGCTGTAGCTTTGCAGTAGAATCTGCTCTAGAGCCAATTATGAGGGAAAGAACCTAACAAATAATGTCCCTTCAGAATGGTTAATGTTTCCTGGCAATGTTCTCTTTAATCTATGACGTAGGTTGAATAGTGGACCAATGTTCTGTTTTTGACTGATTATGGAGCAACAAGGTTACCATTAAAATTCCTAGCCCATGTTGGCCTTCATTTTCCATCCATCAGAGCACTAGATTGCCCACACATAAGATTGGCCATGAAATTCTCCACAAATAAAAGTATACCCCATGGGTGCACACAAGTTCCTTTTCCAGTTCTCTTGTTCATGGACACATTATTTGGAATGGTGGAATTAGCAGTTTCCACCCAAGGGTCTGAATCTGCATTAGTACAGATTAAAGAGTGCTATAGTACCCTGACATATGTCAGTTTGCAAGAAACTCCATTTGGGCTTTTGATGCAAACCTGTCTTGTGATATGCTCATTGGTTTTGTTTTTGTATTCCATTACTGAGTTAAATTAAAACAGGGAGTGAGAAAAAGTGGGCCTAGAAATCTTACCATTAGTACAATTTGAACAGCAGTCATGTCAGGAATGTTGCTAAAGTTACCCACTAGGAGAACTAAAGGATCCCTTAGGTCATGTAAAGATCTGTGTTTGGCATGGCAGATATAACATTTCATCAAGTAACCCCCAGAAGAGACTAACTGTAAAATTTAAATTTCAGCATGATCCTGCCAAGTGAAAGAGGTAGGCATAAGCAAGGAAAAATTAAGAGAAGTAAGGGTTTCATGGTGGTAGAGAAGTCTTGATCTGGGATCTTGGGAAGGCTGTCCACATCTAAGATGTCATCTGCTTCTAAGGGAAAACTTTCCTGGTTAGCTTTACATTAAGGTTTCCAATGGGTGTTACAGTTCCAAGAAATTGGAGAAACCCTTATGTGTTGTGAGATTAGGGATCCAAATGTCGAGGTCCTAAAATTTTGCTGCAGTGTGTTCTGTAAGAAGAACTTGGTATGATCCCTTTCAATGAGGTTCAAAGGTAGTCTTTCTCTGAAGTTGTTTCCATAAGACCCAGTCTCCATGTTCTAGGTTATGTAGGGTTTGATTGTCCTCAGTGGTGAATCACAAAAAGCCTCCTTTACTGAGTGAAAATACACATTGGCATAATGCATTAGAGCCTTGCAGCATTTAATCAGAATTTAGAAGAGCAGAAGATACATGAGGTTTTATTATTAGGGGTATAGGCCTTCCAGTGACTATTTCATAAGGGGTCAACTTATTTTTTTCAGTGGAAGTGGATCTTATTGCCATCAATCTGCAATGCCTTTGACCAAGCCAATCCAGTCAATTCAGTTAGCTATGCCTAATGTTACTGTATCTATAATACCTTATTTAACTATTTTACAACTTGTCCAGTTATACAAGTACCTCTATTGTTGGTGATTTCTCCAGGAATGCCCCATGAGGGAAACAAACTTTCTAGTAACTTTTAAGCTACTATTATCACATCAGCTTTCCTGCATGGGAATGCTTCTAAATAACCAGAAAAACACGTGTTGAAAATGGCAATTGAATGAAATTTCTCTATAAATGGTCAAACAGTTCATTAGTTAGCAGAAACATACCTTAAGTTTTGATTGTCTCCCCAGGAATATGAGTTTGACAAACCAAACATTGGTTATAAACCATTTTGGCAACTTTAGAGCAGTCACACCACACCACATTTTTATAATTTTAATCATTTTATCTTTTCCATGATAAGTCATGGTGTGCAGAACTTTTATAATGGGAGCTTGCAAGACTCAGGAAGGATAGGTGACCATCTATGCTCTCCATGAGTTCATGTTTAACATTGCATTTGTATTCTTCAAAATACCAATTTTTTTTCCAATTCAGGTGCATAGCCCTGTTTATTAGATAGGTTATCATATATAAGTTGAATTGGATCAATCTTATAAAGTTCATTCAAATTGCTGATGTCAGCAATTTCAGTCCTGGCTGACTTAACCTAAAAATCTGCAAAGTGACCATCAAAGATTTTAAAGGCAAATATAGAAGTTTACATCATTTTGGACAAAAAACTTAACTCCTTTAATATTGAGAAGACTCAATTTTCTTAAGTAATCAGAGATCTAATAGAAGACAACATGAAGAACAGGAAATTATTTTAATAAAACACGGTACTTTTGTTTCACAGGCCAATTATCTAAAATACCTTTTACAACTTCCTGTTAAAAGAAGAGGCTTACTCCAAGGAAATCCTGTTTCAAGGAGAGGACCAGATTCTACTTTTGTATCTGTGTACTTTTGATATTAATGCTCCATTTTTAAAAAAACTTATAATTCCCTTCTAATTTTAGCCATCCTGATCACACATAAAATTTATTTCCTAAGATTCATAAACTTTCTACATTTATATCTTTTAAGTCATTTGTCCTATAGTTTTCTTCTTTCTTATTTTGGGACAACCAATCATTCTACTTTAGGAAAAAAATACTTTTTTTAAAAAAACAAAAACATACTTTTCATCTAGGCTTCACTTACAAAAACATATCTTACTTTTTTGTTTCTCTTATTTCTAATTTTAATTACCATCTATTAATTCGAATTTTTAACTATTAGTAACCCCAATTTCTTGTGAAAACCTAGGAAGTGAGCAATTTTGAACTGTTTTGTATCAGCATTTAAAATAATTTTTGGAAACATTTTCTCAAAACACAATTTTTGTTTATTAACAGACCCACATATTAGCTTCTCTATACTGTATAAAAACATGCCAAAGTTTGTAAAATTAAACTTTTGCTTAAAAATTAATGTTTTAGCATTTTAACCTACTTAGAAATAACCTAGACATTTTATGAATCTCTCTTAATTTATTACGACTTTAAGACTTCACTGAAAAAGAATTTCGAAACTATGACAAGTTCACCTAACAACTTTTATCCCATTCCATCAGGGGGTTAAATCAAGGGACCTTTGGCCTTTTCTTTACTGACCTGTTTGATCATTACCCTAAGCAATTGTTAGCTAGGTTGTTCATTGTAATTTCTGCCTTCTGACTTTAAAAAATTTCTCCAAACTGGGGTAAAAATAGTGAATTGATTTGGGATCTTGTAATGTTGGCAGACCAGCAGGTGTTCCTCTGTTTTGCCTAATCTTTGGTAGATTTACCTTTTGTTTTAACCCCATCACTATCTGCTTTACTTGCCCCATTTTTAATAACTATTAAAAAATTTTTAAATTAATTATTTTAAAAATAGAGACAGGGTCATCGCTTCTCGGCCTTTTGGCTAAGATCAAGTGTAGTAAAAATAGAGACAGGGTCTTGCTATGTTGCCCAGGCTGGTCTTGAACTCCTGGGCTCAAACAATCCATCTGCCCTGGCCTCCCAAAGTGCTGGGATTCCAGACATCAGCCACTGTGCTGGGGCAACTATTAAAAAGTTTTAACCCAAATTTGCATTTCCAAAGGAATGGCTTAGTGAATAAGATAGAAAATTTCCATCTCAAAAGCACAGAGCTGAGACTTTAGGTCTAAATACCATTATCTGCCCAAACCAAGGAAGGAGGATATAGATAAAGGCCAAGTTAAGACACAATGGCCAAGAATAAACACCTTAAACAGGTAAGGCTTGCTATACAGTTTGGGTTGTAACAGCATTCCCTGCCTGATATTTTCCTTCTGAGTATTTGGAATAAGGCCCATCCACAGAAAGTATTTATTCAGGATTATCCAGTGGAGTATCTTGTAAATCAACACGAGGGGCCACTGATTATAATATTACATGTACATAGTTATAGTCTTCACTGTCAGACAGTAGAAGTAGTGGAGTATCAAGGTTAAGTAAGTTGCAATGTTTTATTTATTTTATTTTTGAGATAGGGTCTCACTCACCCAGGCTGGAGTGCAATGGCATGATCGTACTCACTGCAGTCTTGAACTGCTTGGCTTAAGTGATCCTGCCACCTTAGCCTTCCAAATAGCTTGGACTACAGGCATGTGCCGTCATGCCTGCTAATTAATTTTTTTTTTTTTGGGGGTAGAGACAGCATCTTGCTATGTTGCTCAGGCTGGTCTCGAACTCCTGGCTTCAAGTGATCCTCCCGCCTTAGCCTCCCAACACACTGAGATTACAGGTGTGAACCATCATGCCCAGACTGCAGTGTTTTAGGTGGGGTTTGGAAGAAGACAAAAGAATTTAATAAGATGTTAGTCTACTTACTGACAGATGTTAAGTTTGACTAAAATTTAATGGGCTTTCCACAGCACATGGAACTTGCAAAAAAGGTCTATTCTCTACTAACTTCCCTTTTTTCTATTATCCCCAGAATGAAACGGTGTAATTGAACAAGAAGGTTAATGGACTCAGAGTATTGAAGTAAAGATAGGTGGACAGAAAAAGCAGCAAGGCTTAGTTCAATGAGGGTATCGTCCTTTTTCGTTACATTCTTAGTTGTTTAAGCTTTTTATATGCCTTTTGCAAATTTTTTTAGGGAAGCAAATGTTGATTTATTTAATCTTCTAGATGCCTCTGCATACCAGTTAAAAAATGTATCTCCTTGTTTTTACACAGTTTTTGATTCCTTCTTTTCTAATGTCTCTTGCAAATAAACAACTGTATCCAAATTAAAACTTTCCCACTGTGGCCCGACATGGTCTGGCTCTGTGTCCCCACCCAAATCTCATCTTGAATTGTAATCCAAATTGTAATCCCCACGTGTTGGGAGAGGGACGTTCTGGGAGGTGATTAGATCATAGGGGTGGTTTCCCCATGCTTTTCTCGTGATAGTGAGTTTGTTCTTATGAGATCTGATGGTTTTACAAGGGGATTTCCCCCATTCACTTTGCACTTCTCCTTGCTGCTGCTATGTAAAGAAGGACATGTTTGCTTCTGCTTCTACCATGATTGTAAGTTTTTTTGAGGTTCCCCCAGCCCCACGGAACTGTGAGTCAATTAAACCTCTTTTCTTTATAAATTACCCAGTCTCAGGCAGTTCTTTATAGCAGCAGGAGAATGGATTAATATATGGCCACTTTAATTTTGAGTTGCTTCTAGTGAAGTTAACACATTCTTCCAAAATGCACACAATTTGGGCTCATAATTTTGACACATAAAATTAGCTGGAGTCCCAAATGGTGTCATCTCATACTCCTTGAATTGTGACAATCAGTTTGACCCTCAACTCAATTTAGTTTCTCTCTAACCCAGTCAGTTACCCAAGGCCTCTTGAGTTCAATTCAGTTAACTATCAAATCTAATCCAACTCTGGACCTAGCATAGTTTTTCCAGTGACTTGTCGGTCACTGCAAATCCTGAAAGGTTATATGCCTTCTCACAGTACAAAACCCTGGATTCAAAAGCCAAAAATGAATTGAGTGCTTAACAAGAAAAGAACAGAGCTCAATCTGAGAGGAACTCACAACATTTGAGGCTCTATGAAGAAGACATGGGACCTCAAAAGAGGTCAGCAGTGCCTCTCCTGCATTCCACAAGGGGTCTCAGAAGTTGGGTCTCATCTGGTTCACCCAAACTGTTAAAAGACAAAATTCCAACAAATTTAACTTAAAGATTTGAATTGGCTCTTCTTCATGATTCCAGAATTAAGGAAAAGCTTTAGGCAAATTACATTTCACAGAGTTTAACTGAGCAAGACATGGTTCACAAACCAGACAGTCCCCATAACCAGAATAGGTTTAGAACAACTCCAGCTGCATGGTCAGATAACGTTTATGGACAGAAAAAGAATAGTGATATACAGAAAACAGAAATTAGGTGTAGAAACAACTGGATTGGTTATGGCTCAGCATGTGCCTTATTTAAAAATAGCTTAAGGCCGGGTGCGGTGGCTCACGCCTGTAATCCCAGCACTTTGGGAGGCCCAGGTGGGCAGATCACGAGGTCAGGAGATCGAGACCATCCTGGCTAACACAGTGAAACCCCGTCTGTAGTAAAAATGCAAAAAAATTAGCAAGACGTGGTGGCAGGCACCTGTGGTCCCAGCTACTCAGGAGGCCGAGGCAGGAGAATGGTGTGAACCTGGGAGGCAGAGCTTGCAGTGAGCCAAGATCACACCACTGCACTCCAGCTTGGGCAACAGAGTGAGACTCCATCTCCAAAAAAAAAAAAAAAATAGCTTAAACAGTTGGCCACTCATAATTGAGTGAAACTTGGCTGTTGTGATTGGCTGAGACTCAGCTACTTGCTACAAGAGTAGGTTACAGTCTGTTTACACATCAAGTTAGTTTACAGTTCACTGTGCATGGAGAAACTTTTAATCCAAACTTAAACTACCTATGGAGGCAGGTTTAGGACAAACTTAATTCAGTTAAACATGTCCTTTTGATTATAGTCATCTTAGAGGGTGTGAATTGGTATCTCATGTGGTTTTGATTTGTAGTTCTTTAATGGCTGATGCTTGATAGTCTCTTGGCCAACTCAGCCTCTCCCCCTCTTCTTGCTTGTAGCTGTCAGAATAACTGGTGAATGCTCTGGGAATGCAACACCCTGAGATAGGGAAGGACTGCCTGAAATACCCTGAACTTTGTTCCTATCCTTACTAGGAAATGTAACATCTTGAGATAGGGAGTAACTGTCTGGGACAGCTTGGGCTCTCTTTCCCTCCCCTAGAAAAAAGATGTCCTCATGATTCATATTCCTCTGAAGTATATAGCCCAGGGTGGACTGCTTTTCAAGGTAGCTCAGCTGCCTGTAAGCTGGGAATGCAGTCAAGGCTTCATCCACCCCAGGCAGCTTTCCTGAGCCTTGGGAGATGGGCTCTCAATGAATCCAAGCTTCTTTCATCCTTTGCTGCCTATCTGTAAGTAATGAATCTGCTTCATATAACTTGTTGTATGTGAATGGGTTCTGTCTTACTGGACTTGGACAAGTAGGAAAACTTCAGCTCAGGATGCAGTGGGCAGAAGTGTTTGGACTGTTATTACTGATGGTTGGCTTAGTAATGATCTTTGGTGTCCTCCATTCAGTGACAATTATCCCTTGGGATTGATCATTATTAAACCTGTTTCACAGCTAATGTTAATCTTTTCATGTGCTTATTTATCCATTCATGTATCTTCTTTGGAGAAAGGTATATTCAAACCATTTCAAAATTTTAAATTGTGTTGTCTTTTTATTATTGAGTTATCAGTTCTTTATGTATTCTGGATACAAGTCTTATCAGGTAAATGATTTGCAAATATTTTCTCTGAGTCTGTTGATTCTTTTTGTGATAGCATCCTTTGAAGAACTTAAGTTTTTTACTTTGATTAAATCTAACTTACCAATCTTCTTTTTTATTGCTTATGTTTTTGGTATTGTATCTAAGAAATCATTGCCTAATCTCAAATTACGAAGATTTATTCCTATATTTTCTTCTAAGGATTTCATAGTTTTAGCTTTTACCTTTAAGTCTATGATACACTTTGAGTTAGATTTTGCATATGGTGTGAGGTAGGGGTCCAACTTCATTCTTTCCCATGCGAATATCCAGCTGTCCGCCACCATTTGAAGAAAAGACTATTTTTTCCCCACTGAAGTGTCTTGGCTGATTTCTCTGAAGTAAACTGACCATAAATTTTAGTGCTTACTTCTGGATCCACAATGCCATCTAATTGATCCAAACACCCTATTTCAGGAAAATCTTTTTACTAACTAGAATACATATAGAAATAACAAATTTTATTTTATTTATTTATTTATTTTTTTTTTGAGACGGAGTCTCGCTCTGTCACCCAGGCTGGAGTGCAGTGGCGCAATCTCGGCTCACTGCAAGCTCCGCCTCCCGGGTTCATGCCATTCTCCTGCCTCAGCCTCTCTGAGTAGCTGGGACTACAGGCGCCCGCCACCACGCCCGGCTAATTTTTTGTATTTTTAGTAGAGACGGGGTTTCACCGTGGTCTCGATCTCCTGACCTCGTGATCCACCCGCCTCGGCCTCCCAAAGTGCTGGGATTACAAGCGTGAGCCACCGTGCCCGGCTGAAATAACAAATTTTAAATGTATCCTTTTGATTAATTTTTGCAAAGTGATCACAACTATGTAGCCAGCACCCAGACTTAGAAATATAACATTACTAGCACCTCACAAAGTGCCTTGTACCTCTCCTAGTCATTATCCCCAAAGGTAATCACTCTCCTGACCTTTATCACCAGAAATTAGTTTTGCATTTTTTTGAATTATATATAAATGGCACCATATAGCATGTGCTACTTCTTGTCTAGCTTCTTACCCTTTGTATTTTGTTTGTAAGATCCATCCATGTTGTTGCATGTAGCAACAGTTCATGCATTCTCATTGCTGTATAGTATTCTATTATGTGGAATTCTAGTTTTTGTTTATCTGTTTCACTAGTTATGGACATTTGAGATGTTTCCAGTTTTTGGCTTTTGAGAGTAGTGTTGCCATATACATACTTAAACCTGTCTTTTAGTAAGCATAAATATGCATTTCGGCCAGGTAGATTCAGCCTGGGAGTGGAATTGCTAGGTCACCAAGTGTATATATTCAGCACAGTTTTTCATGCATAAATTTACATGGAAATAAGGACATCTGTTTTTCAAAAGATGCCATTAACAGAGTGAAAAGTCCACAGAGTGGAGGAAGATATTTGCAATATATGTATTTATATCAGAATAAGCAAATAACTCTTACAAATCAATAACAAAAAGACAAGACAGAGACTGAGACAGGAGGAGATTGCTTCAGCCTAGGAGTTTGAATC
This sequence comes from Hylobates moloch, assembly GCF_009828535.3. Taxonomy (NCBI): domain Eukaryota; kingdom Metazoa; phylum Chordata; class Mammalia; order Primates; family Hylobatidae; genus Hylobates; species Hylobates moloch. Next base: position 66,063,550 of record NW_026652288.1, read on the forward strand.
CAGTCTGGGCAACATAGTGAGGCTCTATTTCTACTGAAACAAAAAACAAAAAAAAAGGGGGGGGACTACCCTCTTTGGGTCGGGTCCCCTCCCTTTGTATGGGAGCTCTGTTTTCACTCTATTAAATCTCGCAACTCTCTTCTGGTCCATGTTTGTTATGGCTCAAGCTGAGCTTTCGCTCACCATCCACTACTGCTGTTTGCTGCTGTCACAGACCTGCCGCTGACTTCCATCCTTCTGGATCCAGCAGGGTGTCCGCTGTGCTCCTGATCCAGCGAGGCGCCCATTGCTGCTCCCAGTTGGGCCAAAGGCTTGCCATTGTTCCTGCATGGCTGACTGCCTGGGTTCATCCTAATTGAGCTGAACACTAGTCACTGGGTTCTACGGTTCTCTTCCATGACCCACGGCTTCTAGTAGAGCTATAACACTCAGCACATGGCCCAAGATTCCATTCCTTGGAATCTGTGAGGCCAAGAACCCCAGGTCAGAGAACACGAGGCTTGCCGTCATCTTGGAAGCAGCCCACCGCCATTTTGGAAGCAGCCCACCACCATCTTGGGAGCTCTGGGAGCAAGGACCCCCCAGTAATATTTTGGCGACCACAAAGGGACCTCCAAAGTGGTGAGTAATATTGGACCACTTTCACTTGCTCTTCTGTCCTATCCTTCCTTAGAATTGGAGGAAAATACCGGGCACCTGTAGGCCAGTTAAAAACGATTAGCATGGCTGCCAGGCTTAAGACTCATGTGTGAAGCTGTCTGGGGAAGGGCTTTCTAACAACTCGCAACCCTTCTGAGTTGGGAACATTGGTCTGCCTAGAGACAGCTTCCACTTTCAATTTTCCTGGGGAAGCCAAGGGCCGACTAGAGGCAGAAAGCTGTTGCCCCAAACTCCCGGCATTAGCTGGTTGAGATCATGGCACAGCCAGAAGTCTCTGCTCAACAGTTGCCCATGCGGGCGTCCCCACCTTTCCTTCTGAACCATACCTCCTGGGTCCTGACCATGACTTTCTTGAAAGTGTAGCTCCAAAATTCTCCTTACCTCTGAATCTACTTCCTCTGATCCCTGCCTCCTAGGTACTGATGGTTCAGACTTTCATTTCCTCTAGCAAGTTGTAACTCCAAAGGGATCTAAGGAAGCTCTACACTGTGTCATTAGGCATCTAGGCTATAAACCCAGGGAGTCTTGTCCCTGGTGTCCCTCCTGATTTAGGTATACAGCTCTCAACATGGGCAGTTATGTGGGAGCCATTCCCCACCACCCTTGCCAGGGCCCCAAGTTTGTAATGGCTAAGAGAGAGAGACAGAGGAGAGAGACAGACAGAGGAGAGAGGCAGAGAGAAAAAGAGGGAGTCAAAGAGAGAAAGAGAGAGAAATATAGAAATAGTAAAAAAAAAAAAGTGTCCCCTATTCCTTTAAAAGCCAGGGTAAATTTAAAACCTATGATAATTGAAGGTCTTCTCCATGAGCGTATAACACTCCAACACTACCTTGTTGTCAGTGTAAACAAAGGCATAGCTTGAAAATACTGAGACCACTGACAACCCGTAGCCTTCCTATCACAAATCATTAACCCAGTAACCCGCAGATGGCCCAAATGCATTCAGTCTCTAGTGGCAACTGCTTTGCTAACAGAAGAAAGTAGAAAAGTAACTTTTAGAGGAAACCTCATTGTGAGCACACCTCACCAGTTCAGAATTATTCTAAGCCAAAAAAAGCAAAAAGGTAGCTTACTAACCCAAAAATCTTAAAGTATAGGGCTAGTCTGTTAGAAAAAGGTAATTTAACACTAACCACTGATAATTCTCTTAACCCAGCAGATTTCCTCACAGGTGATTTAAATCTTAATTACCATACAAAGGTCTGACCAGACCTAGGAAGAGCTCCCTTTAGGACAGGATGATAGATGGTTCCTCCCAGATAATTGAGGAAAAAACCACAATGGGTATTCAGTAATTGATAGGGAGACTCTTGTGGAAGCAGAGTTAGGAGAATTGCCTAATAGTTGGTCTACTCAAACTTTTGAACTGTTCGCACTCAGCCAAGCCTGAAAGTACTTACAAAATCAAAAAGACTATCTCAATCCTGACTCAAAAGGTTACCCACACCCTCTCTGAAATGAATTTACACATTTTATGTGTAATTGTTTATGGGAGTGCATCTTGATGGGCCAGCTGGGTTGTTATGAAATACTCAGGAACCCAGCCCAGCTCTAGGACTCACCCCTGAGCACAAAGGCACCGTTGGGCATGCTGGTAAAGGAGCACTAGAATCCAGCAGCCCAGACCCCTTTCTTTGTGGTCAAGAAAGGCGGGAAAAGGGGTGCAGGACTGCTACATCGGTGAGTGTAAATAACCCGATAAGCAGAGGTCCATGGGTGGTTACGCAGCCTGGAAAGGAATAAGCATTAGGACGATAGAGGACGCTCTATGACTAACGCTCATCGGAAAATGACTAGGGGTGCTGGCATCCCTATGTTCTTTTTCCCCACAAGGCAAAAACGCCCCTAAGATGTATTGTGGAGAATTGGGACCAATTTGACCCTCAGACGCTAAGAAAGAAATGACTTACATTCTTCTGCAGTACCGCCTGGCCGTGATATCCTCTTCAAGAGTGAGAAACCTGGCCTCCTGAGGGAAGTATAAATTATAACACCTTCTTACAGCTAGACCTCCTTTGTAGAAAAGGCAAATGGAGTGAAGTGCCATATGTACAAACTTTCTTTTCATTAAGAGACAACTCACAATTATGTAAAAAGTGTGATTTATGCCCTACAGGAAGCCCTCAGAGTCTACCTCCCTACCCCAGCGTCCCCTCCACTCCTTCCCCAACTAATAAGGACCCCCCCTTCAACCCAAATGGTCCAAAAAGAGATAGACAAAGGGGTAAACAATGAACCAAAGAGTACCAATATTCCCCAATTATGCCCCCTCCAAGCAGTGGGAGGAGGGAAATTCGGCCCAGCCAGAATGCATGTACCTTTTTCTCTCTCAGACTTGAAGCAAATTAAAATAGACCTAGGTAAATTCTCAGATAACCCTGATGTCTATACTGATGTTTTATAAGGGTTAGGACAATCCTTTGATCTGACATGGAGACATATAATGTTACTGCTAAATCAGACACTAACCCAAATGAGAAAAGTGCCACCATAACTGCAGCCCGAGAGATTGGCATTCTCTGGTATGTCAGTCAGGTCAGTGATAGGATGACAACAAAGAAAAGAGAACGATTCCCCACAGGCATGCAGGCAGTTCCCAGTGTAGACCCTCATTGGGACACAAAATCAGAACATGGAGATTGGTGCCGCAGACATTTGCTAACTTGTGTGCTAGAAGGACTAAGGAAAACTAGGAAGAAGGCTATGAATTATTCAATGATGTCTACTATAACACAAGGAAAGGAAGAAAATCCTACTGCCTTTCTGGAGAGACTAAGGGAGGCATTGAGGAAGCATACCTCTCTGTCACCTGACTCTGTTGAAGGCCAACTAATCTTAAAGGATAAGTTTATCACTCAGTCAGCTGCAGACATTAGAAAAGAACTTCAAAAGTCCACCTTAGGCCCAGAGAAAAACTTAGAAACCCTATTGAACTTGGCAACCTCGGTTTTTTATAATAGAGATCAGGAGGAGCAGGCGGAATGGGACAAATGGGATAAAAAAAGGCCACCACTTTAGTCGTGGCCCTCAGGCAGGCGGACTTTGGAGGCTCTGGAAAAGGGAAAAGCTGGGCAAATCAAATGCCTAATAGGGCTTGCTTCCAGTGCAGTCTACAAGGACACTTTAAAAAAGATTGTCCAAATAGAAATAAGCCACCCCCTCGTCCATGCCCCTTATGTCAAGGGAATCACTGGAAGGCCCACTGCCCCAGGGAATGAAGGTCCACTGAGTCAGAAGCCACTAACCAGATGATCCAGCAGCAGGACTGAGGGTGCCCAGGGCAAGCGCCAGCCCATGCCATCACCCTCACAGAGCCCCAGGTATGCTTGACCATTGAGGGTCACGAGGTTAACTGTCTCCTGGACACTGGCGTGGCCTTCTCAGTCTTACTCTCCTGTCCTGGACAACTGTCCTCCAGATCTGTCACTATCTGAGGGGTCCTAGGACAGCCAGTCACTAGATATTTCTCCCAGCCACTAAGTTGTGACTGGGAACTTTACTCTTTTCACATGCTTTTCTAATTATGCCTAAAAGCCCCACTCCCTTGTTAAGGAGAGACATTCTAGCAAAAGCAGGAGCCATTATACAACTGAACATAGGAGAAGGAACACCTGTTTGTTGTCCCCTGCTTGAGGAAGGAATTAATCCTGAAGTCTAGGCAACAGAAGGACAGTATGGACAAGCAAAGAATGCTCATCCTGTTCAAATTAAACTAAAGGATTCTGCCTCCTTTCTCTACCAAAGGCAGTACCCCCTTAGACCCGAGGCTCAACAAGGACTCCAAAAGATTGTTAAGGACCTAAAAGCCCAAGGCCTAGTAAAACCATGCAGTAGCCCCGGCAAGACTCCAATTTTAGGAGTACAGAAACCCAACGGACAGTGGAGGTCAGTGCAAGATCTCAGGATTATCAGTGAGGCCATTGTCCTCTATACCCAGCTGTACCTAACCCTTATACTCTGCTTTCCCAAATACCAGAGGAAGCAGAGTGGTTTACAGTCCTGGACCTTAAGGATGCCTTTTTCTGCATCCCTGTACATCTTGACTCTCAATTCTTGTTTGCCTTTGAAGATCCTTTGAACCCAACATCTCAATTCACCTGGATTGTTTTACCCCAAGGGTTCAGGGATAGCCCCCATCTATTTGGCCAGGCATGAGCCCAAGACTTGAGCCAGTTCTCATACCTGGGCACTCTTGTCCTTCGATACATGGATGATTTACTTTTAGCTGCCCATTCAGAAACCTTGTGCCATCAAGCTACCTGAGCGCTCTTAAATTTCCTTGCCACCTGTGGTTTCCAAACTGAAGGCTCAGCTCTGCTCACAGCAGGTTAAATACTTAAGGCTAAAATTATCCAAAGGTACCAGGGCCCTCAGTGAGGAATGTATCCAGCCTATACTGGCTTATCCTCATCCCAAAACCCTAAAGTGACTAAGAGGGTTCTTTGGCATAACAGGTTTCTGCTGAATATGGATTCCCAGGTACGGCAAAATAGCCAGGCCATTATATACACTAATTAAGGAAACTCAGAAAGCCAATACCCATTTAGTAAGATGGACACCTGAAGCAGAATCGGCTTTCTAGGCCCTAAAGAAGGCCCTAACCCAAGCTATGTGTTCAGCTTGCCAATGGGGCAAGACTTTTCTTTATATGTCACAGATAAAACAGGAATAGCTCTAGGAGTCCTTACACAGGTACGAGGGATGAGCTTGCAACCGTGGCATACCTGAGTAAGGAAATTGATGCAGTGGCAAAGGGTTGGCCTCATTGTTTATGGGTAGTGGTGGCAGTAGCAGTCTTAGTATCTGAAGCAGTTAAAATAATACAGGGAAGAGATCTTACTGTATGGACATCTCATGATGTGAACAGCATGCTCACTGCTAAAGGAGACTTGTGGCTGTCAGACAACCATTTACTTAAATATCAGGCTCTATTACTTGAAAGGCCAGTGCTGCAAATGTGCACTTGTACAACTCTTAACCCAGCCACATTTCTTCCAGACAATGAAGAAAAGATAGAACATAACTATCAACAAGTAATTGCTCAAACCTACGCCACTCGAGGGGACCTTCTAGAGGTTCCCTTGACTGATCCCGACCTCAACTTGTATACTGATGGAAGTTCCTTTGTAGAAAAAGGACTTCGAAAAGCAGGGTATACAGTGGTCAGTGATAATGGAATACTTGAAAGTAATTCTCTCACTCCAGGAACTAGTGCTCAGCTAGCAGAACTAATAGCCCTCACTCGGGCACTAGAATTAGGAGAAGGAAAAAGGGTAAATATATATACAGACTCTAAGTATGCTTGCCTACATGCCCATACAACAATATGGAAAGAAAAGGAATTCCTAACTTCTGAAGGAACATCTATCAAACATCAGGAAGCCATTAGGAGATTATTATTGGTGGTACAGAAACCTAAAGAGGTGACGGTCTTACACTGCCAGGGTCATCAGAAAGAAAAGGAAAGGGAAATAGAAGGGAACCACCAAGTAGATATTGAAACAACAAGAGCCACAAGTCAGGACCCTCCATTAAAAATGCTTATAGAAGGACCCCTAGTATGGGGTAATACCCTCCAGGAAACCAAGCCCCAGTACTCAGCAGGAGAAATAGAATGGGGAACCTCAAGAGCACATAGTTTCCTCCCCTCAGGATGGCTAGCCACCGAAGAAGGGAAAATACTTTTGCCTGCAGCTAGCCAATAGAAATTACTTAAAACCCTTCACCAAACCTTTCACTTAGGCATTGATAGCACCCATCAGATGGCCAAATCATTATTTATGGGACCAGGCCTTTTCAAAACTATCAAGCAGATAGTCAGGGCCTGCAAAGTGTGCCAAAGAAATAATCCTCTGCACTGCAGGCCATACATTTCAATCCCTGTATCTTTAACCGCCTTGTTAAGTTTGTCTCTTCCAGAATCAAAGCTGTAAAACTACAAATTGTTCTTCAAATGGAGCCCCAGATGCAGTCCATGACTAAGATCTACCACAGACCCCTGGACCAGCCTGCTAGCCCATGCTCCGATGTTAATGTCATCGAAGGCACCCCTCCCAAGGAAATCTCAATTGCACAACCCCTATTACACCCCAATTCAGCAAGAAGCAGTTAGAGTGGTCATCGGCCAACCTCCCCAACAGCACTTGGGTTTTCCTGTTGAGAGGGGGTACTGAGAGACAGGGCTAGCTGGATTTCCTAGGTCGACAAAGAATCCCTAAGCCTAGCTGGGAAGGTGACTGCATCCACCTTTAAACACGGGGCTTGCAACTTAGCTCACACCTGACCAATCAGGTAGTAAAGAGAGCTCACTAAAATGCTAATTAGGCAAAAACAGGAGGTAAAGAAATAGCCAATCATCTATTGCCTGAGAGCACAGCAGGAGGGACAATGATCGGGATATAAACCCAGGCATTCAAGCTGGCAATGGCTACCCTCTTTGGGTCCCCTCCCTTTGTATGGGAGCTCTGTTTTCATTGTATTAAATCTTGCAACTGCTGGAAAAAAAAAAAAAAGTCCAATAGAAAAACAAGCACACGACCTGAACAAACACTTTCACAAAGAAGAGAGCAAAATGACCAAAAACATATGAAAAGGTGCTCAAATTTATTAGTCATCAGAGAAATGCAAATTGAAGCCACAATGTGTTGTATCACAATGTGATACAGTATACCCACCAGAATAGCGAAGATGCAGGTAATAATGTGGAACAATGGAAAACCCTCACATACTTTCAGGTAGTTTAAATAGGTATAAATAGCCTTTCAACATGTGCTAATTTATGACCACAATATTTCTTCTCTACTCACTTTCACTAGATTGTGCAACCCTTCCCCCGCCCCCATACGTATCAAGTATTTCAAGACAAACATCAGAGTGTTAAGTTCTATTCAGGTCTAAAATTGTATCCATGTGAGAGATGTTAATGGGTTAAGGAACTGGGGTTGTGTAGACACCTAGCCACTGGCTGGTGAGAATTCCCTTTTTTTTTTCCCTGCTCTGTGATACATTTCTAAGAAAATCAGAGTCTGATTTTAATCCTGAGGCTGTGGTATTTTCTATAGTCGGAGTGAGCAATCTTAAAGCAAGTGGGTCTGCAAGCCAGCTGGGGCAGCACCACAAATCCAGAAACTCCTATGTGTGGCTTCAGACATCTCTATGGTTTCCACCTGGCTGACTTCCTAGCCCTCTGTTTGCATGCGCTCCTGTGCCTCTTACAGCCTGCTGCTGGTTTGGGATTCGGGTGTTGGCTCTTGCAACTAGACTCTCACTTGCCTGCTGCCTGCTCCAGGCTCTGCCTCAGCCTTAGCTCTGCCTTGCAGGCATCATCATCATCTATGTGTAACTCCAAAGTACTGGGCATGGAAAATCAAAGCAGGACTAGGAGTGTTCACATTGAGGTGTGGTCAAATATTTTGTGGGGTAGGAGGGCAGGAGGAGAGCTTAATCAGGGCACAGAGGTCAAGGTAGCTGAAGTGAACATTCTTGTCAGCCCAATATCTGGTCACTTTTCTTGTAACAACACACTGATTAAAGGAAATGTTGCTTCTGCTCTCTCAGTTAATATGATTTGGATAAAGCTAAATCCATCCCCAGTTCCAGGATGCTGAGGTGACTACAGACTGGCCAAACAGAACATTATGTTTCCCTGGCCACAGAAATGGATGCAGGCATGGCCATGTGACTCAGAGCCTTGGTAATATAGTTTGGGGAGAATTGCTTTTTCTGCAGGGAAGTCTGAGAAGAGAGAATGAAAGTGTAGGATTTGGCTAGTAGGCATGGCCATCTTGCTGGTAGGAATGGATACTTGCCTTAGAAAGAAGACAGACTGCAGAACAGAGACAGAAGAGAGACCACGCCCCAATGACAATGTTGGAACTCCTCAGTCCATCTGTGTGGAAAGGCAGGACTACCCCCAGACTTGTCAATTATGTGAGTCAACTAATGTTCTTTTTGTTTAAGCCAATTCGAATCGGGTTTCTGCTACCAAATAAATCTAATTCCACAGGCAGGACTATCAGGGGTTTTCAAAAATAGTTTCTGTAGGAAGGCACGGATTCAAGGAAGGCATCTGAGGCAGCACCATGAGTGAGAAAGGAGATAAAGTGGCCAGAACCATGGGCCCTGACTCTGCTTTATCCACATCAGCTTTGTGTGTATCTGTTGTGCATGTTGGGATTCCACATGAAATTTCATGTGAAAACTAGATTTTGGTACTAAAAAATTTGCAAACCCACTGGGTGAGATAACTGAGGAACAAGAAGAAACACCAGAATGTGATTTTTTTTCTCAGAAAGAAGTCTATTTTTCTTATTTACCTGTTGTGTAACATTTTAATGACAGCTTCCCAATACTTAAAGGCTTTTCTGATGTGATTGGTGGTGATAGTAACTACTGTGAGTTTTTTGATATTATACTATAAAATATGATGATTTAATTTTCATAATACATTGAATCAATATACTTCAAATGACTAATGCATGGGGACGATCCATTCAAAGTGTAAGATACACCAATGGATTTTAATGAAACAGATTTGAAAAGTTCACTGATACAGTTTCAGGTTCTACTTTGCGACTAACCCTTAATACATTACCCCTTGTAGAGTTTTGGTGTAGTATCAAAGAAGAATAGCCACAAAGCTATCAAAATTCCTCCTCCCTTTTTCAACTAAATATATATATGAAGTTAACTTTTCTTCATATATTTCAGCCTAAACAATGTATCACAACAGATTGAATGAAGAGGCAGATATGAGAATACAGCTGTCTCATATTAAGCTGGCCATTAAACAAATGTACAGAAATGTAAAATAATGCCACTCTTTTTCCTATTTTTTCTTGGAAAATATAATTGTTTTCCATAAAATACTATTTTAGGTAAATATATAATAGGTTTTGTTGTTATTTTAAATAAATAAATACTTAAACAATTTTTCAGTTTTAATTTCTAATAGGATAAATATTAACAGGTGTGACCCAGATAAACCAAAATGCTTTGAGGTCCTTAAGTTTTAGGTGCATAAAGGGGTCCTGAGATAAAAAAGTTTAAGAACCACTAGACTAGCGGATAGTTAGGTATTTAACACATAAGCATACAAATAGGGATATAATTGTAAACCTGGGTGTATTAGTCCATTTTCATACTACTATGAAGAAATATCTGCGTCTGAGTAATTTATAAAGAAAAAGAGGTATAATGGATTCAGTTACACATGGCTGGGGAGGTCTCACAATCATGGCATAAGGCGAAGGAGGGGAAATGACACATCTTAAGTGGTGGTAGCAGGCAAGAGAGCGTGTGCAGAAGTGCCCTTTATAAAACCATCAGATTGGCTGGGTGCGTTGGCTCGTGCCTGTAATCCCAGCACTTTGGGAGACCGAGGCAGGCAGATCACCTGAGGTCGGGAGTTCGAGACCAGCCTGACCAACATGGAGAAACCCCATCTCAACTAAAAATACAAAATTAGGCAGTTGTGGTGGCGCATGCCTGTAATCCCAGCTACTCAGGAGGCTGAGGCAGGAGAATCGCTTGAACCCGGGAGGCAGAGGTTGCCGTGAGCCAAGATTGCGCCTTTGCACTCCAGCCTGGGAAACAAGAGTGAAACTCCATCTCAAAAAACAGACCAAAAAAACCATCAGATCTTGTGAGACTTATTCACTATCATGAGAACAGCATGGGAAAACCTACCCCCATGATTGAATTACCTCCTGCCGGGTCCCTCCCAAAACGTGGGGATTATGGGAGCTATAATTCATGATGAGATTTGGGGGGGACACAGCCAAACCATATCACTCAATGAGTGATATAAAGGAAAAGAACAAGGTGCTAAGAGAGATGAACCAGGAGACCTAATTTAGATGGGGGATGGTGTCAGAGATGGTACTACTGAGGAAGTGGTTTTTAAGCTGATCTGAAGCAGGAGACGGGGGTAAAGATTGTTGTGGGCAGTGGGAACAGCAAGAAAAAGCCCCCGAAGTGGGGACAAGCTTGGTTTGGGTGGAGCATGGTGGTGAGAGGAGAGTGGCATGAGAGGAGTCTGGCAGGAGATGCAGCAGGGGCTAAACCTTGCAGGCTCTTGTAAATCATGTGAAGATTTTGGCATTTTTGTCCTAAGTGCATAGAAATGATCATAATATGAATTACTCTAATATAATTCATCAGGCTTGAATTTTTTAAAGATAAAATAATCAGGATTCAATATTTTTTAAAAAAGATAATTGATGGCTGTGTGGTGCTGTGTGGAAAAGGGATTGGAAGGGGACAAGAGAGAAGGTGAGGAGAGCAGTCGGACAGCTATTGTAATAGTCCAAGTGAGAGATAGTGGTACCTGTATCATGGAGACAGCAGTGCAAATAGAGCTATTTCAGAGCTATTAATACCACTTACAGGTTTTGCTGCTGCATTGGAGTGGAAGAGGGGATGACTCCTAGGTTAGAGCAATCCTATACACTATGCTTAGTGACACCAATCCTAAGTATCACCAAAACTAAATACCCATTACATCAATCTGTATAAATATTTTAGGTTTGTAGGCGTGTGTGCCTATGTATATGCATGTGATTAAATTGCCCACGTTTACTTTTATAATTATGTGGTTATGAAATTGAAAAAGTCACTCTCATAGCACCACCTTGTGGACAGTAATAAAAAGAGAGAGAGAGAGAGTGTGTGTGTGTGTGTGTGTGTGCGCGCGCACGTGTGTGCACGCGCGCGTTGTTGGATTCAGTCACTAGGAGAAAACACAATACAAGTTCTCCAGAAAGTTTACCAGTTATCAGCCACCCGAAGTCCTTCTTGGAAGGAGAGGGGATAGGAATACATTCGGAAGAGTTAAAGTTAAACTGACTATTCTGAAAATAACAGGTTAAATTCATTCAAACTAGATCCTCTCTGGTTGATTTTAACATAGTCATTGACTAAAAGTATCATTTATTCAGATAGCCCCTGACAACCCATAATAATACTTTTTGTTTTTATGCCGAAATATGTTTTTTCAGTGCATTTACCACTTATCTTCATGAGATTACGGGAAGCATTTTTGTATAAATATCAAGCCTGATGGGAATGGATTTATCTTAATTCCTCACTTAAGTTCTGAACTCACCTAGAATTGCATCCTCTGAGACTGGGCTTTTCTTTTTTCTTTTTTTTTTTTGAGACGGAGTCTCACTCTGTCGCCCAGGCTGGAGTGCAGTGGTGTGATCTCGGCTCACTGCAACCTCTGCCTCCCGGGTTCAAGCAATTCTCTGCCTCAGCCTCCCGAGTAGGTGGGATTACAGGTGCCCACCACCACGCCTGGCTAATTTTTGTATTTTTAGCAGAGACGGGGTTTCACCATCTTGGCCAGGCTGGTCTTGAACTCCTGACCTCATGATCCACCCGCCTCGGCCTCCCAAAGTGCTCGGATTACAGATGTGAGCCACTGCGACCAGCCCTTCTTTTTCCTTTTTTTTTTTGAGACTGGGCTTTTCTTGCCGCCATCTTGAATCTGTTGCGCTTTCTTTCTTGCTGGCGTCATTTTCCTCACACTTTAGCTCATCATTCTATCCTGTTCTATTGCTCTGGACTGCTCAGGAGACCTCTTTCCTTCACAAGACTGGCTTATCTAGGTGTTAGAAAATGCCTCCACATGTGAAGCAGATCCCTCTCTTAATTTCCCAAACAAAGCACAGGGAATATCAGGCTAGAATGTTTAACATCTTAAACACAAAGGAATTACAATGCAGGAAAACCTAAAACGTTACTTCTCCTGATCGTGTCTCTGCTTTAAAAAGCCCCCTGGACTTCTGACAACTTGCAGTTCTCTGCCACTTGGCTGTGTTCCCTAAACGTTGGTCCAGGCCCTGTGCAAGGCTCCCAGCTCTGGCAGCGGCATTGGGGTGGGGAGAGCCTTTCTTCCCTCTCCTTAGGCCTACTCCTTCCTGCTCCCACGATGACTGACAGAAGAAATGCCTGCCCTTACGTACAGGGCATGGTTTCTAGACACAATTCAGTTCTCATTTTTCTCCTCTGTCTCTGGCTGTTTTTTCTGCGCCTGCTTTCCAGGCTCTTCTCATGCTGCCTGACTGCTGACACGGGAATTCCTCAGGGCTCAGCATTAGGCCCAGCTATCTTCTTGCTTCATACTCTCCTTGCGCAGTCTTACCCCAGGCCACCATGTTACTTACCCTTAGTGACTCCCAGGTGTATTTATTTCTCTGGTCCAAACCTCTCCATTGATTTCCAGATCCTTATTTCTGATCCATTAATCTACCTTTCCACTTGAATGTTTCATGTCTAAGACTAGATGTGTGATTTCTTGCCCTCAAAATCTGGTGTGCTTTGAGTGTTTCCAAGTTCTGTGAAGGCACAGCCTTCCATCCAGTTATGAAATCAGAAACCTAGAAGTCATCCTTGATCATTCTTTCTTTCTTCCTCATCTCCCTCCCCATGCAACCTATTTCAGCCTTCTCCATTTTACCTACCAAGAGGTGTCTCCTGAGAGGCCCACTTCGGTCTACTTTAATTGCCTCCACTCTGTTCTGACCATCTCTTGTCCACACCACTGCCTAACTAACTAGTCTCCACATGCCTAACTAGTCTCCACATGCACTTGGGGCTCTCTCCAATCCACGTTCTACTCTGAGGCATGTGTTCAAAATGCAAATCTTACCAGGCCACTTAAAACCTTTCCAAGGTTTCTCACACCTCATAGTCTACACTGCCTTGCGGCCGCCCCACCTTTTGCTCCAGCTGCTTCACCACCACTCTCCAGCCCCATAGGCTTTTCTGTTCCTCAGGCGCATTCACCACAGGGCTTCACATCTGCTCGCCCCTCTTCCCCTTACCCTGTTATCTATGCAGCCTTCTTACTTCAGCTAACCATCTCTTCCTCAGAGATGCCTTTTCCTTTTCTTTCAGTTCTTTATTATAAGATTGACACACCCAAAATCTCTTCCTTTAGTTTTCAAGTTTATCTTTATTAAAGTGCTTGTTGATTAATTGCCATCTCCTCAGAAGAGCCTAAGTTTCATAAGAAAAGAGGGTGTGCCACATCTGATTTTGCTCGCTGTGCTGATTTTCCCCAGCGTCCAGCATAGTGCCTGGCACATAGAGCATGTTAAAAAAACATTGAATGGCCAGGCACGGTAGCTCACGCCTGTAATCCCAGCACTTTGGGAGGCCAAGCGGGTGGATCACTTGAGGTCATGAGTTAAAGACCAACCTGGCCAACATGGTGAAACCCCATTTCTACCAAAAAATACAAAAAAATTAGCCAGTGTGGTGGTGTGCACCTGTAGTCTCAGCTACTTGGAAGGCTGAGGCACAAGAATTGCTTGAACCCGGGAGGTGGAGGTTGCAGTGAGCCAAGATCACACCAGTGCACTCCAGCCTGGGCGACAGAGTGAGATTCCATCTCAAAAATAAAAATAAAAATAAAAATAAAATAAAAAACATTGAATGAATGATTATGTCTCTAAGGCCCTGACAAGGGAATTACAACCATTAACAGAAAATGCAGGCCCAGGTGTGGCTGAAGAATGCCCACAGCCTGGACAGCTCAGGACCAGTCTCAGCCAGTTGCTATTCATGGTTAGTTCCACAGTGTGAAGTGAAGGGAATCTCAGGCCTCCCCCACCCTGGCCTGCTCCTACGGGTCTTGTGACATTGGTGAGAATGTTCTTGGAAAAATGATTCACACATCTTGTCTAAGAGCAAACAATAATTTGGGGGAATGTTCCAGTCTAAGTTGATATTCGAAAGAGGAAAATAGTTGCCATCTCCTCAAGGGTTCATTCCCACTAAAGACACAGTCAGTTTAGATGACTATTCAGAAAAATTAATATCCCCATCTTCAAGCAAACAGCTTTCTTCTGCTTTATATTTGAGAAGCTGAAAAAAAGTCATTTTTCTCAAAACAAAGTTTAAAAGTGAACTAATGGCTCTGAGAAACTTCCAGTTATTTTTAAATAACATGTCTCCACTCTGAAGAAAAAAAAATCAAGTATTACCGGTTACCCTGTTTATAAGATAAAATAACTTATTTTCACTGAACATTGACATACAAAGTAATTAATAGTTTTATATATCAAAATTATACTTTTACATCTAAAACATAGGTACTTAATCTTTCCTCCATTGTTTTACTTATTTATAGACTTGTTCCAGGAATAATTTAACCCAAATTATAACACCATATAAAATATGGCAAACTAACATAAATTATAAACAAATTAAAAATTCAAAGGAGGAATAAGGGAAGGAACATGAAATGGATACAAGAATGAGGTCAATTTAAAAATTGGCTTTTGTAAGGACCGATACCACTACCCAACAGTCATCCTGCTTTTCTTCCTTCTACAAAACCCTGATTTTGTTCTAATATCAAGTGCCCTGTTCTCAGACTCAGAGGATGAACCATGATTGATCTGAGTCATGGATTCCCTAGCTAGACAATTCTTGTTAAAAGGAATATCTTTATTGTTTGCGACTTTTAGTGAGATCTCTTACTTGCAACTGAGCAGTTCCTTACTAATGCACTGGTGTGTTTTTTAATTCGGCTCTAGCAGTCAACTCCAAAAGAGACATTCAGTAAGAAACAATGTGGTGTCCATAAAACAAAAAAACAGGCCCGCACCTCAGGAAAAGCACAATATAAGTAAGATTAAGACCACATAAGCCCAAAGTCTGTAGGGATCCACTTATTTGTCAGGTGTATAAAATCCCCAGTGAAAACACCAATGATAAAGATACTATAATCCGCAATCCAAGCCAAATTGCCTTTCTCTTCTGACATAATTTATTATTCACCTTGAAGTTTCATTTTCTACATGGTCCTTAAGTTAAAACATTATTCTTTGAGCCAAATGCATTTAATAAATGAATTTGAATGAATGCAGAAAGATTGTTCTTTGGAAACTAACCTTTGGATTGTGCATACAGAGCCCTAAGTCTGTGAGGTGGCAGATTAGCGGGGTGGCTGGCGGTGTCTATTCTCGTGTACTTCTTTTAGAAGGAGTATGTGTTTACTCTGTGCATCTCTTCAGAAAGAACATAGGCATTTAACAGGACAGGGAAAGAGCATATTCTAAAAAGAATTGTTTTCTCCTTTGAATAATGACACAAGAGATTTTATTTTTATATATAATTTTATGTAGAAATCAGAATTTTTCTCAGTTTGTCTGTTTGTGTATTTATATCCGGCGTTGAAGAAAAGAAACAAACCTACTGCTAATAAAAAGAATGTCTCCTTGTGGCTACTGAAACCCACATGTCAACTGCTATAGCTGCCAGCCTACCAGGAATAGCCCCTGCTTCAAACCCCACGAAGCCCATTTACTATTTTAATGACAAGAACTTGCTAATGTGGGCATATGAACTGTATCCTTGGAAAGGAATGCCGTCCATACCAGGAAGTCCTTGAGAAGGCTTGAGTTCTTGCCATAACTAAAAATCCGATGATGCATTACCAATGACTTCATCCCCAAATGAAAGCTAGCAGCCTGCTTCCATAATCCTCGTGGAGAGTTATACCAAGAAAAGACAACTTTGGAAAAACATGCAAGAGAGAGGCTTCATTTTCTCTTTTGAATAAAAGAAAGAAACCAGTCTATGTGACTACAGAGGAGGCACCATGCAGGCCCTGGTGTGGGGGCCTGTGTTTCTCCTACAATGCTGACAGCTAGGGATTTACCAGAGACTTAAAAAATGAAAAAACTGCTAATGGTATATATATATATTTTTTGGTGGGGCTTGTGAATGAGAAATATGGAAACGAATGGTCTCCCCCACATTAGGCTTTTGCATCCCAGCAGTTCTGACACTTCAGACTTCACTGCACGGCCTAGTTTTCCCTTTAAAAGAAGGGAACGGTCCCATTCCAGCTGATGGTGGCCTCGCTCCACTTGGTTCTGATTGCCATCTCCACTGGTGAAAACCGTCGTCTTGGTCCATGTTTCTCTTCCTGTTGGTCTCTTTCCCAGTGATGGGAGTGAGTATCTGAAGAAGGAACAGCCAACATTTAGACCCAAGCCTATGAACGCCATTCCAGAGGAAACAACTAAAGAAGGACAGAAGGGTGGGTGGACAGGAGTCAGGCTTGGCAAGTTGCGCTCCTACAACTGGTTGAGCAGATGGGGATTCAAGCAGGTAGTGTGTTGAAATGCCCCATACAGAATGAGTCAATGGTAACCTGGGTTGTGCATATTGGGACGTAGCATGTGTGTTGAAACACCCCATACAGAATGAGTCAGTGGTAACCTGGGTTGTTGTGCATAACTATTGATAAGCTATGCAATACACCTTCCCGTACCATGATGTGACACCTAGAACCAGGTATAGGTTACTAAATATTGTCAGGAAAAAAAAGAGGCCAGGCATGGTGGCTCACGCCTATGGTCCCAGTACTTTGGGGGGCCGAGGCGGGTGGATCATCTGAGGTCAGGAGTTCGAGACCAGCCTGGCCAGCATGGTGAAACCCTGTCTCTACTAAAAATACAAAAAGTTAGCTGGGTGTGGTGGCAGGCGCCTGTAATCCCAGCGGGAGGCTGAAGCACAAGAATCACTTGAACCCGGGAGGTGGAATTTGCAGTAAACCAGGATCACGCCACTGCACTCCAGCCTGGGCGACAGAGTGAGACTCCATCTCCAAACAACCAACCAATCGACCCCACTTCTCAATGCTTTTTAGAATACATTTGCATTTTTGGATGGAGGGCAAGGCATTCTAGTGGGATAGGCAAGAACTGGGTTTGGGGCTTGAGTTTATCTCATATTAGCCAGGTGACACTTAAGAAGGTACTTAGCATCTATTGCTAAACTTCATTTATTCAATTAGTAACTACTTGTTGGGCAGCACAGTTTCCACTTCATAAAAGTAGAAATCTGGTACTTACCTCATGTGACCATTGGGAATGTTACGGGTTAATGCCTGTGAGGCTTTCAACACAATGCACAGAACAGAAAGCGAATGATTCTTGTGAGCTAATGAAAAATGTTGCTTTACACAAAGAAGGAAGTTGAGGTAGAAACAACAATATATTTTAAGGAACATATTGTCAATGTTATACTAAGTTAAGTGGGTTAATATGTATTTCTCATAATCAAAGAAAAAGAATTAGGAGCTGCACAGATAAAATAGTCACTAGATGCTTTTCCACATGTAATAATGGAAGATTACTTAACGCCAGGCTTGTGGTGCAAAGTCAGACATAGTAATGCTCCATAAATGCAGCGAAGGCTATGGATACAAACTCCCAGTTTGTCCAGTGTTAATACCTCGTCCGGGGGTCAATGTTTAAAGACATTTAAGGTTGGTCTTTTTCCCTCAGGACTTTATGACCGAAATGATCTGTTCGGTTGTCTGCTTCTCCTATTGGATTTGAACCTCCCTAAATGTTTGTGGAACTTTTTGGAATAAAAGAAACCAGTCTGTGTGACTACAGAGGAGCCACTGTGCAGACCTGTGGAAAAACACATTGTTTTTCCAGTGTCTAGCCCCATGCCTGGCACACAGTAGTCCCTCAAAAATGCGTTTTCTGCTCATTTGAACAGAAATTTACTATCAGTTTGGTTACTTACGTCACTGGATGATCATCTGATGTTTGGTTGTGAGATAGCATCAGCCAATTCTTCCCTGGGTTTTCCCAGTTATTTCCTCAGGTATTAACTACCTCATGCTCCAAGATCAAAGGCCCTGGAGAATGGTTTTTGGAAATCTGGCTCCATACCTTTTGTTTTTCTCTCACCTAAAAGTTATTGGTTCCTCTGTGCTATTTCTAACCCCCCTGCTCCTAGGTAAAGCAGGTTTAGAATCCCCACATTGCAATACTTGGGTTTAGGGCCATGGGATTCATGTGTGGGCTTCATTTCAGAAACTGAGCCGAAGCATTTTCCTGCGGAGCTAGCATGAATGTCCACACGGTTGTTAAACGTCGGCAGCCGCATCTCTTTGAGCACATTAAAGTCCACAACACTTGGAGTCTGAAATGCTCACCTATTGTAAGACGCACAAGCTTTTTCTGTGAGGGTTGGCCACTGTAAAAGTACAGATCAAAGAGATGTTCTATTTTCCAGTCTGATAAGAGCCGCCTGTTTGTGCAAAAAAGGATGCTGTAATTTCCATTGATGTTGCACAGCCAAATAGGTAATTTGGGAGTCTTCAGCATGCTGCCCACCTGGAAGGGGGAGGGGAATGCAGATAAATATATAGATTTTGCCACATTGTGACACATCCCGATACATGATCGCGACCAAAAAGCAGCTCTGAGGTTTCTTGTTGCACTTGTCGCTGTGCAGGGCACTGTACATACAGCAAGATTTGAAACGAAGGCTTCATCATGAATAAATTTGCATTTATGAATGATCTGGTGTAGTGGTGCTGCCATTTTTATCTTAATGGATTATATTAAAATTTTTTTGGTGGCCTCATAGAGGAGGCAAAACAACTTCAGTCTGGTTTTGAGGCAAGGTAAAGAATAAATATATAAACTAAAATAGGAACGTAGTGGTGGAATAAGAGAACTAATTCTGTGTTTGTCACTGACTAGCATATCTGCTCCCATTCCCAAGATAAGGCAATAATTCATTCAGCAGGTGGTGGTAAGACTTCTGGCAACATCAACTATTTAGAATATAGAAAAAAATGATATTTAAGATATATAAAATAGCTTCTGGAAAATAAGGGAAACACACTCATCACACATATACACATATATCTACAGGTTAACATGATCAATTGTGAAGATGTTCCTAGACAGCAGCTTGTTAGCTGTTTTTTTCTAAATACCTGTCAATCAATTTACCCTTGATTTTGTTTTTTATTTTTAAAGACAGGGTCTTGCTCTGTCATCCAGGCTATAATGCAGTGGTGTGATCTTGGCTCACTGCAGCCTTGACCTCCTGGGCTCAAGTGATCCTCCCACCTCAGCCCCTGGATTAGCTGGGACTACAGGTGGACACCATCATGCCCGACTAATTTTTGTATTTTTTGTAGAGACAGTGTCTTGCCATGTTGCCCAGGCTGGTCTCAAACTCCTGAACACAAGCAATCTACCTGCCTTGGCCTCCCAAATATTGGAATTAATGTACCTGGCCTGGCCTTGAGTTCTTATAGCTAGTGAATGAGATTTGCAAAAACCAGCACTGGGGGGTAGGAGCGGGGAGGGGATGTAGTAAAAGGGCAGTGGTCCTGCACCCTTCTAGTGCGCTCCTATCAGTGATAGCCATCAGTTTGTTTACACAGGCAGGGAAGCACATATTTTTAAAAGCTTTCCATCAAAATTTATTGAAACTGTTTTTAAAAATTTGTTAAATTTATTTCAACTTAAAGAGATAAACATATACACATATATCCACATGGACAAACCCATGATTTCCATGTGACGCCAAGGAGAATTCCTGAGCCCCTTAGCTTGGCCTTTCTTCCTGTAACTGAAGAAACCAATGTTGCCATTCTATTTCTTTTCTTCTCAGTCCTCAGAGTTGTACTGTTTGTTCAGGAACAAATTCTGTCTTGTGGAAATCCAGCTTTGAAAAATTATCACGTGCTTTATCAACCCAAGGCTAATAACTTGACATTTTGATTTCTCAATAACTCTATTCAAATCTCTTTGTTTCCTTGAGTTTAAATTCTTCAGCTGTGAGTGAGTGGGTGAATCAGAGATGCTTTTATCTGTAAGCGTTTCACTTTTAGCTACCACAGAAAAATTATATTGCTATGCTGAAAAGAAATGACCTCAACTGGTAGTTTACAAAAGAGTGGAAACCTAGCACCCCAATCAGGACATGTTCATAATGGGTGCAGGATTTGTTGGAGGTAGCTCCTCCGGGCTGAATATATTGTGAGCATTTCACATATCAAACACGGGGACCAGTCTGCCCACCGGTTACATCAGAAATAAAACAGTGAAGATGTGCCATTGAAGCAGTAGCATATGTTTTAGTTCCAGATATCCACCACCAATTTCCAAGTAAGCACTTTCTTTCTTAGGCCTTCTTGCTATGGCACCCTTCTGTATTAAGATGATATGTAATCAAAATATGTTATGCAGGAAGTCATGGAATTATCAAGGTTGAAAAACTTGAATAAAACTAGGAGATTGAGAGCTGTTTGTAGTAAAAGGTAATTCCATTGGAACTTCAAATGGACATTCTGGTCAGTTTTAATTTAATGATATTCCCTGTAAATTAGTCTGGGTAGGTGTAATAGAATATACACATATATGATATTGTTTCACAGAATATTTGTAATGTAGGTGAAATTCACTTGGCACTCAGATAAACATACTCTGCCAGGTGCTGACTGACACACTATTGTTACTTTATGCAGCAATACAACAGTTTTCTTTCCTGAGCTCAAAGCTACTCAAGATTTTGTTCTAGTAGGAAGAAAATGAAGTAGTCAAAATGCAACCACCTTCAACCCCCCAAAAGTGGCCTTACAGAGCTCTCACAGTGAGCAAGCAGAACTTTGCTTGCCCTGACAGATTCTGATGAAACGGGAAATGTCATGCATGACTGTTGCTGCACTTTGAGTATTAAGAGGCGAGCCTTAAGATTACAGTTGAGAACACATCTGGTTTAAAGTGTGCAAAAAACAAAACAAAGCACCTTCCAACTGAATCCAGCCAGAGATTACATCCCCCTTTCTTCTTGGCACACCGTATAAGCAGTTTGACTGGCATTTTTCGTTTTAAGCATTTGTATTGCTTTTGGATAAAAACAGTTTACCAGCTACTCCCCAAAAGCAGGATTCTAAATATGTTTTATTGGTGAGATTCCATCAATGCTGAATTTGTGCATGTTGCTTCATGTTGCCATGGTAAAAAGGAAATTAAATTGTGATACAGTGGTGCTATAAATAAAATACCTTTCTCCTTAAGTTCACTCATTGTGTAATCAGCCCAGTATTTTCAGCACCACATGCAGCAATCAAGCTTTTCATAACATATATCATTTAAGCCAATGTAAAATTACAAGGACAGCAAGGAGGATGGACAAATTCTACACATCAGAGTGCAAGAATTGAGTCCATGTAATTCTTTTTTTTTATGCCGTCTAGGACAATGGCGCTCAGAACATGCCTTTGCATAATGAGCATGATATGGCAAGTCCCAAGGCCCCAGGCTGGTAATCTGAACAAGAGAAAGGTGTTTGAAACGTTGTGCTTTCTTCGCTGATTTCTGGTGACAATTCCTGTGCATAACTGTTAATGGCCTGGCTCTCATCTCTGCCACCTGGAATACTTACTTGATGTAACTTCTCTCACTGAGTTTGCAGGTATGTTGTAAAGACAAATTAGTTCATGTTTGCAGGGCGCTGCCTCAGAGACTTAGTGGCGGGGTGCAGTGGGTACTGCTTCACTGGGTACTTCTATAGTTGGATTTCTTCCTATCAGACTCTCTAAAGGGAAAACGTAGAGGGGGAAGAAGGTATGACTGGGATAGTGATGTGTGCTGCCAGGGCTGTCGTAGGAGTAATTCTGGCAAGACCTAAATGGCTTCAGTCCCTGAAAAATCAGAGTGGATTTTTCTTGTCAGTGGCAGGTGTGAAGATAATGTGAACCTCCCAAGGCTTTCCAGATGGTGTTAGACTCAAACTGCTTTATGTTCTCACTTAGGTATTGGAACCTCACACTCAAATCTGTACCTTCAAATAGAAAAGTGACAGGGAGGCTTCAAAATAGTGCCTCATCTTATGGGTAGCTGGCTGTGTTCTGCAGGAACCATCAGTCTGGTGGGCTCTGGGGGCTTGTCATGTCATCTAATGAGAATACCTCTTTTTTTTTAAAGTCTCACCCACTGGGCTGTGACATTGGGACTGAAAGGCACATGTTTTTGCAATCTCTGCAATTTTATCACAGGGTAATAAGAGATTTACTTAGGGAAGACGGAGGCAGCATTACAGGATGGGTTTCACCTTGACAGCAGAATCTACCTGTCAGGCAGCACGTTGGTTTTCTTCTGAACTAAGAAATCTTTCTTATATTAGGTTTTTATTATCGGTACATAAAAATAACCTTCAGATTTGTTGCACCTACCATAGGCAGGAGCTACTAAATATCCACAAAGCACTTGTATACCTAGTTGGCATTTTCACGGGTCTCATACGGAATCAGAAAGGAAAGGTAGTGGCTGCAGGGGTCTTCAATCCGGTCATACTTAGAGCACTGTCCCAGAAGCACATCATGTTCTTTCTTGAGTAAACTTCTGTTCTGCACTATGTTTCAGTTCTGTGCTAGGATGTTGTGAAATATTAGACTTCTGGGGATAATATAGTCAAATGGTCTTCTGGTTAGCATGTCTCTGAGCACCACTGAGCTCGGTCTCCTAGGGTTAGGGATTTCCATACACCTGACAAGTGCGATTCGCCAAACCAGGAGGTAAAGTGGAGGCAGTTCACCATCAACACAAGCTCACAACCACTCTAACCTAGAAGTCAGTGGATAGAGTTTCAGCTTGTTGAGCACAACTGTCATGCTGTGATTTGCTACCATTTAAATGTTACCAACATGAGTATACCTATAACAGATATTATAGACCATATATCTATATATAGATATAATAGATGATAAAAGTACTGATGATAGAGTATAATTCTAAGAACTGGCATTTCTATATTTACCACTTTCTCAGAAAATAATCAAAGATGATAATGGCAGGCAGCATGGTCCAGTGGACAGAATGTGATCATTGAATGTAGATAGACCTTGGTTCATATCCCTGGCTCTGACACTTGCCTAGCTGCTAGCTTTGGGTAAGTCCCCATACCTTTCTTATCTCTGAAATGAATGACCAAGCGGTAGACCTTGGGCTTAAAGTAATACTGATTACAACTTGGAGTGGAAGTGGGGATTCAATAAATAAATGAAATGACCCATAAAGGGCCAGGCACACAATAGGTGCTATATGCACAAGGTTATTAGCACAATGAATAAATAAGCTTCATATATACTTGAATATAAATATACTTAAGTATATAAGTATAAATAAACTTGACTATAAATGTACTTCATACATATTTCCTGTATAATGAGCTGATATAAAAAAGCACCTTCAGGTAAAATCATCTTGATATGTATGTTTCTAACATATTCATACATGCCAGGAGTTCAAGTAAGAAAACTAACTGCCAGCCTGTATTTGCTCTTTAATACCTTTTTTTAAAACCAAACTTCAAGTGCATGACAGAGACAACATAATAAACATCCTCAGGGTTTCAGGCCATTAGTGTACAATTTCAGGCAATTTTCACTGAGGGCAGAATTCATAGGTATCTCTCTGGGGAGAGAACACCGAGTCCAAGAAAGAAGAATGAAAAGCCACATTAGTCACTTTTCAAAAAGATGGAAGCATTATAGATCTAATTTCTATGTAGATTTTTAAGCTAGCCTGGGCAGTTTCCATCCTTTGCCCTACTTCCAGTTTGTGAGCAGGCATTTGGGTGATGGTCCTATGGTCTGGTAAGTTTTGCCCTCTTCCCAGCAGGAAAGCTCTTATTTTTTTACCTTGTGCTGTGGCCTCTTGACTGACTTTAAGGTCCCAGTAAAAATCCACTTTATCATTGGTGGATATTTTAGGCTTTGCAGGTAATTTTCTTTAGAGTATGATTTAGCAGTTCTATTGGTCTGAGCAGACTTGCGTAGAAAGAAATGTGATCCAGAAAAAACAGCAGTGCTGGATCCCTGTGAATTCTTGACTCTCTTTCTGTGGTGGCATATTCTCTGATATAGTCCCTTTTCTCACAACAACTTAGTAGCTATTTCACAAACACCTGTTTAATTTTAACTTAAGATAAAACCTGAAACCTGTTTCCAAAGCCTTGCAACTGTTAAGAAGGAACCGAAAGCTGTCAACCTTTCTAATACTGATTAAAGAAGATATACTCTTTCTTGTAAGTTCAGTTGAAATAGCTAGTTGGCCAATTCTGCACACCACAGATTTAATCAGCTAAGCCTAAAGAGATTTTTTTTCCTCCTTCCTCTAAAGCAGAGGTTCTCAACTAGGGTCAATTTTGCTCCCCAGGGGAACATTTTGAAATGTCTGGAGACATTTTTATTGCCACACTGGGGCCAGTGCTGCTGGTATCTAGTGAGCAGAGGCCAGGAATGCTGCTCAATAGCCTGCAGTGGACAGGACAGCCCTCCACAACAAACAACCACTTCAAAATTTCAGTACTGCAGACGTTGAGAAGCCCTGCTTTGGAACAGAGGTTTCTAATCCTGGTTGCACTTTAGAATCATCTATGGGCTTTAAAAACTTCAGTTGCCCAGGTTCTTCCCAGACCAAATGAAGCAGTCTTTGGGTAGTGTTGGCTACGTAATTTGTGGGGCCCAGTGCAAAATGAAAATGTGGGGGCCCTCGTTCAAACATTAACAATTTCAAGACAGTGACACCAGACACTAGAGCATTAAACAAAGTATGGGGCCTTCCAAGTGTGGGGCCCTGTTTGACTATGCTTATAAAGCTAACACTGTTCTGGGGGATGACCTGGGCATTGATAGTTGTAAAAGATTTCCAGGTGACTTCAATGTGCAGTCAAGGTTGACATCACTGCTCTCTAGCATTTATTGCCTGTATCCTTCCTGTAGCAATCAGTGTATGTGTGGTCAAATATGGCTCATCTTTGTATCTGGACACAGAGCCTCCCAATTAGTATTCAGTTAGCATTTAGCTGTGCTGAACGAACATAGCTGAATAAAGCACTATAACATTATGCCTTGTTATCTTCTATTATAAAGTCTTATATGTCTATAGAATATTCTGGCCTTCCAATGAGCTTCAACATCCATGATTTCCTCTGCTCTTTGCGTCAGTCCTTAATCTGATCAGGTTGCAGGGCAGGTGCATGTGAAATGAATGCACCTGTGTTGTAGGTGAGGAAACAGGCTCAGAGAGGGTAAAACTGGTACAAGTCACATACCTGTGAGTGGCATGGCAAGGCCTCCAGCCAAGCCTGCTGATTTCCAGGCCAGGGTTATTTTGCACATGCTGTAGGAACTTCCTCACCTTTGTGCCAGGTTCCCGTCTGTGCGTGTGTGTGTGGATGCGCGTGCGCGCCCATTGGTGACATGTGGCATGAAAGTGGATGGCACAAGGAGACTTCTACACAAGCAGACTTGCGTAGGGGAAGAAGTGGATGGCACAAAAAACAAATGTTTAATTAAATGTGTATTAGGAAAAAAAATCAACACATCAAGCCCATGGCATCTATTTCTGCTGCAGAAAAGGTTAGAACCACATCTTAAGTGAGTTGTTTGAAAGAACAACATTAAGCAAATAATAGCAGTGGTAGCACAGAGACATGAAAAAGCTTCTGAATTACCTACTCAGATGACCGAAATATGAGAAACGCTGTTTTAAATCTTTCTAGTTTATAGCGAGGATCCAGTGAAATAATCTTATGAAAGAGCTTTTGTAATAACAGACAAAATACTAAAATCATTATTGCATTTCTGTGTTGTCACCACTAGAACTTGTTTTCAGTATATTACCCCATTTTCAAACCAAGTCTTGGCATATTACTGGGTTCTCATAGCTATAGAATGTTAAACCACAGACACCAAGTGACCACACATGGTTGAAAGAACAGAAAAGTATGTAAAATGAAATCTATAAATCCTCTATTTCTGGCTTAGTTTTACTCTTCATTATAGGAGTCAAATTTTAAGATGAATTCCCAAATTATCTGGAAAAAGTGATTAGGAGCTTTGTAACGATAAACAATCATCTGTCCAAGGTGTATTCAAAGTATAGTCTTTCACATCCACACAATAGAACTCTTTGCAGCGTCTAAATATAATGAGAGGCCAGGCAGTGGCTCACACCTGTAATCCCAGCACTTTGGGAGGCCGAGATGGGTGGATAAATTGAGATCAGGAGTTTGAGACCAGCCTGGCCAAAATGGCGAAAATTCTATCTCTACTAAAAATACAAAAATTAGCTGGCCATGGTGGTGTACATCTGTAATCCCAGCTACTCGTGAGGCTGAGGCAGGAGAATTGCTTGAACCCAGGAGGCAGAGGTTGCAGTGAGCTGAGATGGCACCATTGCACTCCAGCCTGGGTGACACAGTGAACTCTGTCTCAAAAATAAATAAATAGAGGGTCATATACTCATATTTGATATTAAATGAGATATTTCTGTTAAACGAGAAAAGCAGGTTTCGGAAGAGTAGAATAAGACATATTGATATGGCTGAGCACGGTGCCTCACACACCTGTAATCCCACCACTTTGGGAGGCTGAGGCAGGAGAATTACTTGAACCCAGGAGTTCAAGACCAGCCTGGGCAACACAGTGAGACCCCTGTCTCTGTTAAAAAAAAAAAAAAAAGACACATTGATGTGAGAAAGATAATTTCTGAAAAGCGTTCCTGAAAAGATTGACCCCTAGGTAATGAAATTTGTTTTACTTCTTTTACTTTTACCTTGTCTATCACTTCGCATTTTTCTATGATGAGCAAAGAATACAAACTCAAGGAATAATACGCAAACTTTTAAAGCACACTTGTACACAAAATATGCCAATTCTGCTATAGTCAGACACTATTTTTTTTATGGCATCAGACATATGTATGTGTTGCAAGATGCTGGTTTCATGATAACATGGTAGCTGGAGACAATAGTAGAGGGACAGATGAAGCCCTATATACATGAAAGGCATTTTGAGTGGGAACCAGGAGGGCTGGAGGACAGGACAGACGCTGAGCAGCGAGGCCCTGTTTGCTGCTGGTATTTGGGAGAGGTGGTTGGGAGGCTTGTGGGGGTTTACATCCTCCATCAAATTGAATGACATTCGAACTGGTTTCAAGGCCATTCCAGAAAAGTGTTGTTACAGAGTCTGCCTCATCTTCCCTGGGTTTTAGGATGAAATTTTTGTGAAATATCACAGAAGCAGCTTTGATTTGTGGTTTGATGGGTATATTTGCTTTGTCACTCTTCTTCTGTTTGTTTTCGCAGAATCACATCTTACTTAATTCCCTGGTTGTGCTTTTCAACAGGACATTTTAGTTTCTGGTTGTCAGAAGTTATAAATCCCCTGAGCTGGAAAGCTTTTTGACAGGAGTTTCAAACGTAGGGGCCCCCTTTTTTTTCCCAGTGTTTTTTTTTTAAGCTTTGAGCAATATGTAGGCTGTGTGCATTCATTTGCATAAATGAAGGATTGGGAGGACACCCATCAACTGCTAACAGTATTTATTTCTGTCAAGGGGGTGTGTAGCCGCATGGGGATGACACAGGACTTTTCCTTTGTGTGTGTGTGTGTGTGTGTATATATATGTCAACCTCATTAAACAGGGATATCTGTATATTTCAAATATTGCTTTAAAAATGTATGTATTACTTTTATTACCTATTTTTATATACATAAAAATATGTAAAATAAAATATGAAGCAAGTAGACTGGGATATTTCCATCTGTGGAAATTTCCCTGAATGTCTGTGTGTGGCAGGAGGGAGGTACACAGGCAGACAGTAAGGGAGAAAGTAGGCTCAGGTTTGAATTGCCTAAATAGACAGACTTTTAAACTGTTAAAATATTGACATTCTGGTTGTGTGGTTGAGGACTGGAACGCACTCACCTGTGAGAGTCTGTCATCTTCCGAGGCATCCTTACCCCACTGCAAATAGCCGACGTCACTGCGGGTCAGGACTCCATGTAGTGTTTCCTGAGACTTTCCTTCCTCACAGCCATTGAAGACATTGGGACTTGCTCTTCCAGTTAAAATCATGTTCAGAACTGCCTAGAGGGCATATTTTACAGATATTTATATTTTAGATAGCAATGAAACAATAACTTAATTTTTTCTCTTAAAAATCATTAAAAATTATTTTTAGTGAAAATGAAATCACATGATACGTATTTCAGGAAAAGTATGTCCTAAATATTTGGTAGAGTTAAAACAACCATTTATTACCTTTTTTTCTTAAACCTTACGCCATAACTCCCTCTGTACCCCACTCTGATCTTACTGCCCTTCCTCCTTTAATAGTTCTTTTAAACGTTGTTTTCCATGGTTGTGATTTAAGAAGCATGAAGCTAAGATGTTTTTATAGCACTTCTTTTTTCAGTTATTAGGGATTCCTGGTGGGTCTTGTCAAGATATTTTCTACTGTTGCTAGGATCTCAGAGATGAAGGGCTCTCGGAGGTAAACTAGGGAGGACTGTTATGAAAATGAGATGGTAGATTTTGATGCAACCCAGGGTAGTGTCTTCATACTCCTTCAAAGATAACTGGATTGCTCTTTACTTAAGGAGAGAATATATTTAATTAGAAAACAATCCTAATTCAGGTTGTTTTTCTTTTTTTTCTTTTTCAAACTCTACATGTGGCATTCAACTAATTCAGATTCTACAATAGAAAGGCAGAGTCTTCCAGCTCACCTGCCTGCACAGGAAGCCTCCAGCATTTGGTTGTAGCAGCTGAGTGGTGGTGACATCTAGGTCCATTTGAAGCCTGCAGAATGGGAGAAGCCATCAGCATCCAGTCAGAGACAATGAGTGCACCGGGAGCCTGCAGTTTCTTTTCCCCCAAAACACAAAGCAGCAGTAACACGGGCTCTCCTAGTCACTGTTTCTCACTTGCACTTTTCCATCTCTCACAGGGAAAGCCTCTAGGTCTGGGGTTGCAGAGGTGGATGTAATTGGGGGAAGTGAGTAATAAGTGGTAAGGGAGAAGGTGCAGATGTCTCAAATGTTAGAATCCCTGTGTGTGTGCTCTGGGTGGATGTGGGGCTCAGTAGAGAAGCTCTTTGTTCTATGTGACAAGGAATGCACTTGGCTCAGGGTGGTGACACATGACCACACCGGAGAGTGCTGGTTCAAGGCAGATCTCAACAGATTGTCCAAATGGAAAACACCACTGTGGCCATTTCTTGGCCGCAGAAGGGCAGCTTCCACTGTTATGTCAGGGGCCATGGTCTCACCCTTGACAATATAAGGTCAAGGTGGAATGTGGCTCCTGCTGTCACTTAGGGGGAATTGCTGCATACTAGTATGTGAACTGTATGTGTTCTTGAACAAATCTATTCATGGAACTGGAGCTTATGTCCTTCTGTGAATGAGACTTAAAGACTTGGGTCAAGCATGGTGAGTACCGTCGTGGCATCAGATACAACTCAGGATAGTGCTTCTCAAAGGGTGGTATGATAGACTTGAACATTTTAGAATTTTAATAATGTTGTATTTATTTTAATACATTTATCTTTAGCATAGTACATGATTTAAAGAACATTAACGTTTAGGAAGAGGTTGATATTTAAATGTGTATTGATTTTCTTTTTAATGTTAAGTGAATGATAACATAGTAAAAATGTGATGGTGGTATATAAAAAGACAAGCTTCAGGACCACTGCTGCAGGGCTTGTAATACTTCCCTCCTGAGAGCCCTCTATTTCTGACTCTCCTTTCTTTCAAGGTTCAGAAGAAAGTCCATTTCTTTCCTGAAGCCTTCCCTGACCACCCTGTCAGCAGAGGCCCCTTCCTCCTCTGGAGCCCACTGAGACTCATTCTCTTTACATCTCATTTGGCACATCAGGTACCTCCTGGGACTTGCCCAGCATCTCTGTGTACACCCCTTGTCTTTTCCAGCCTGGACTCTGCAGGAGGACAGGGCCATATCTTCTCTTCTTTGTACTTTCCACTGTGCCAAGAACAGAGCTTTGCATATCATACAGGCAAAATGCATATCTGAGGATATACCTTATCATGGATCTAAATAATAAAATGTATTTATTTATGAAACTTGTACAAACAAGCTTTGGTGTTGTCCACCAATATTTATAGCCACAAGAAGGAGGAACCTACTAGGGTACTATAAGAACAGATTCAAACTTGACTGACGACATCCACTTGCCCATTAAGATGGCCAAACCAACTGTAGGAAAGTACGTGTCAACAAAAGAGAATCTACTAGAAAAAAAACATTGCATTCATGTTTCCAATATGGAGATTTTTCAACACAAAGAGTACATTGTTTATGTGACCCCAATCCTATAGAAATTACCTGTGTCAACATCTGTAGAATTTACCTTTCAAATGTTCTGGAGAAGATCAGGCTGTATAGAAACAGGATGACACCATGGCTTCCTTCCCCTCTGAACTGTTTGGAAAAGAAAAGAAAAGAAAAGCATGTTGGTCTAAAAGCAACACAGACGCATATATCTGTGAGTATGAATTCAAAGATTTACAGGCTGAGAGAATTTTTTCCCCCTGGCTGCCAAAAGGAATGAGCTCCTCTGCCTCCCTAAGTCTTCCTACTCTAAAATTTATTCTCTTTCCCTGCTTCATGCCTGTCAATGGTGCTGTCATTCTCTTGGCCCTCACCTTATCTTTTTGTCCTGCACTTCTACCATGTGATTCTCTTCAAACCTTGGCCAAGGTGTAGTATGTCCTTTCTAGCCCACTTCACTGCTGCTCTTTGCTGCCCTTGGCTGCCCTCTCCTTATCCAGCCTCTTCTCTCCTCATGTCCTTCCTCATTGCCCCATTAAACTGAGGGAGAGCAGAGAGGCTTTGTAGAACTCGCTTTGGAGTTATACACCTCGGTTCTACTGCTTTCTAACTTCTACTTACTAACTTCTTTGAGTTTCAATCTAATCCACAATCACAGATAAAAAGAACCTTTCTCCAGGTTTATTGCAAAAGTTAAATGAAGTAATTAATTATTTTAACCTTCCTTGGTTCTTGGAATTCGCTAGATCCACAGCAAAATTAATATGTGTCCCTCTCTAATGCAACTCTCCTCTGCCTTTTCTTTGACAGCTTTCTTTTCTGCTTAGAATTTGCTGAAGGTGACTTGCAATCTCTAGGATCAATTCTAAACTGTCTAATAAACATTCAGGGCTTCTCATCAGTTGGCTTTATTTAGCTTGATGTCAACACTCTACTTGCTGACAAGTAGAGTAGCTTCCCTGGCTGGCTCTCTAGGTGCAGAGTTAAAACATCTTTAAAGTCTTCTTTAGGGAGACTTTTGCTAAAATGCATATGCTTTTCCCTTTATGGATTAATTTATCCATTTTGCTATGTGTGACCTGACAGGGGCCAGGGCCTTCACGTAGCACAATAAGTTCCAGTGCCATAGGAGCCAGACAGGTACTGAAATGAGTGAGAGAAATGGGGAGGGGTGGGGCCTGATGCAAACAGATGCTTTTATATATAGGTTTCCTATTGCTGCTGCGACAAAGTGCCACAGGCTTGGTGGTTTAAAACAACACGAATTTATTATCTCACAGTTCTGGAAGTTAAAAGTCCAATATGGGTCTCACTGTGCTAAAATCAAAGTGCTCACAAACCTGTGTTCCTTCTGGAAGCTTTTGGGGTAATTCTGTTTCCTTTCCTTTTCCAGCTTCTAGAAGCCATCCTCATTCCTTGGCTAGTGGCCCCACATCACATAACCCTCCTCCCTCTGCTTCACTGGTCACATTTCTCTGACTCTCCTGCCTCCCCCTTTCCCTTATGAAGACCCTTTCGATTAATTGAGCCCATCTGGATAATCCAGGATGATGTCCCCCACCCCCTCTCAAGATCTTTAACTTGATCATCTGCAAATCCCTTCAATCAGTTAGGTAACATACAGTAGTCTCCCTTATCCATGGGTGATAAGTTCCATTATCCAGTGGATGCCTGAAACTACTGATAGTACCAAATCCTGTATACATGGTGTTTCTTCCTATATATACATACCTATGAAAAAGTTTACATTAGGCACAGTAATGGATTAACAACAATAATAATAGTGTGGAACATTTATAGCACTATACCGGGAGCACTATTCTTGTGTTTGGGTGTCATTATTAAGTAAAATAAGGGTTACTGGAACACAGGCATTGAAATACCACAATGTGACTGTCTGATAACAGAGAAGGCTACTGAGTGAGTGACTAATGGGTATGGAGCATCTACAGTGCGGATCCACTGGACAAAGGGATTATTCACGTCCCAGGTGGGATGGAGTGAGATGGTGAGATATTCCATCACACTGCTCAGAATAGCATGCAATTTAAAATGTATGAATTGCTTATTTCTGGAATTTTCTATTTAATATTTTTGGACCATAGTTGACCAGGGTAACGGAACCAGCAGAAAGCAAAACCAAGAATAAAGAGGGACTACTGTATTAATGTGTTTCTGGGATTAGGATGTGGACATCAGTCTATCAAAACTTGTCTAATGAGGGTAGCTGCCTCTTATGTCAGCTAATTGAGGACATGCAAGAATATAGGCCCTGTGTAGCCAGATTTTCTGATTTTTTGATAAAAGCCAAAAATCTAGGTTTTTATGTGGAATTTCCTGAATACTTCTGATTCACTGATTCAAATTTGTAAAAAACAACACTGTAGGCTAATGCTGCAGATCTCATATGACAGGTGTGTTTGTTTCCTGGGGTTGCCATAAAAGATTATAGAAAATCGAATGGTTTAAAACAATAGGAATGTATTCTCTCACAGTTTGGGAAGCTAGAAGTCTGAAATCAAGGTGTAAGAGTAGGGCCATGGCCAGGCGCGGTGGCTCACGCCTGTAATCCCAGCACTTTGGGAGGCCGAGGCAGGCGGATCATGAGGTCAGGAGATTGAGACCATCCTGGCTAACATGGTGAAACCCCGTCTCTACTAAAAATACAAAAAATTAGCCGGGTGTGGTGGCGGGCACCTGTAGTCCCAGCTACTTGGAGGCTGAGGCAGAAGAATGGCATGAACCCGGAAGGCGGAGGTTGCAGTGAGCCGAGATGGCACCACTGTACTCCAGCCTGGGCGTCGGAGCAAGACTCCGTCTCAAAAAAAAAAAAAAAAAAAGAGTAGGGCCATGCTCTCTCTGAAGGCCCTCGGGGAGAATCCTTCCTTGCATATTCCTGGTTTCTGGTGGTTGCCGGCATTCCTTGGCTTGGAGAAGCATCACTCTGGTGTCAGCTTCCATTATCACATGGTGTTCTTCCTGTGTGTCTGTGTTCAAATTTTTCCTTCTCTTATAAAGATACCAGCCACTGGATTAGGGCCCAACCTAACTGAGTATGGCCTCATCTCAACTTGATTACATCTAAAAGACTTTATTTTCAATAAGATTCATATTCACAGGTACCAGGGGAGGGGGTTAGAACTTCAACATATCATTTTAGAGGGACACAGTTCAACCCATAACAAAAGATCTGCTGCTCACATGTAGCCCTCAGACCTCCAGCTTGAGATCTCCGCCAAATGGAATGAGACACAGGATTGATGCATTTTGATAGTTGACGGGGGGTTGGTAAAGTTCTGGATGGGGTGCTGATCACAATGTGCAACCCCATCTCGGGGAGGTCCTTGAGAGGAGTATATATACACCATCAAGCTCCCCTCACTCAGGAAATGGCACCAGCCCTTCCCTAGTGTGGCTAAGGTAATGTTTAGCTCTCATGCCAAGCCCACCTGTGTTGCAGAGTCCACTTCTGTGTAGGGCCTTGATTATTCCAGCTTAACCCTTAGTCTTTGACTGGGGAAGCCTGTGTATAGCTTCAGCTCTGATCCTCGGATCTCAACCGTGGCTACATTTAAGAATTTCTTGCAGATATGTGTGGGTGGAGGGGGTTCTTCCTATGGAATCAGACTCTCCCAGATTTGAGTGGAGATGGAAGACAGGGAGGGAGGAGTTTGCCTCTTTTTGCTGAAAGGGTCATTTCTTAAATGGGTCCTCTATATCTGTGTAATCCCATTCAATGTCTCCTGCCCACAACAAAGAATCCCTAAGCAGGCTTCTAGCTCAACATTTCACGTCAGGTACGTAAAATCTATCATACAGATTTTACTAGGTTCATATTGCCGCTGTAACAAATTACCATAAATTTAATAGCTTAAACACTACAGATTTATGATCTTACAGTTCTAGAAGTCAGAAGTCTGAAATGGGTTTAATGAGCTAAAATCAAGATGTCAGCAGGGCAGCTTTCCTTCTAGCAATGCTAGAAAAGAATCTGTTTCCTAGTCCTTACCAGTTTCTAAAGGCTCTGCTCACATTCCTTGGTTCATGGCTCTTCTTTTCCATCATCGAAGCGGATCCAAGCCCGCAAGGGCAGGGGGGCACTCTTCTCCTATCACTTCTCTCTGACTTCCTCTTTTGCTTCCTCTTCCATATTAATGACCCTTGTGATTCCACTGGGCCCACCTGGGTCATCCAGGATCCTTCCCCTATTTTAAAGTCAGCTAACTAACAACCTTAATATCCCTTTGCCATATAATGTACCACATTCACAAGTTCCGGGTATAGAGTTTGGACTTCTTTAGGGGGACTAGTCCTCTGCCTATCACACAAGTTAACAACAGACCTTGTTAACTCATTCAACAGAAATGAGATCACATTTCCCTGCTCCATGCAATTAACAGTTGTATCACTTCATGGTTATCCTGCTAATTTCCCTCTGCTTTCACATTGTAGGTTTCTGATTTTTCAGAAACCAAGCTTTTCTTTCTCCACAGAAGTTTCTTAAAAATGTCTTCCATTTTCTACCATCACCGCACCCTTCTTTGTCCCCTTTCCACCCTGGGGGTAGGGAAGAATCATTGCAGTGGAGGACATTGTGTGGAAGGTGCTGATAGACGAGGTGAAACAGGACCACCTTTTCAAGAAGCCAATTACTTGGAGTCAATGTGAATGGTCATTTTGGCAGCTTAGACAAGAACCTTATTTTATTTTATTTTTTCACTATTTTGTTTTTTATTCATTAATGAGACAGGACTGCTTGCCACAAAAGAAATACTGGTATATACTCTCTAAAGGATTATTCTCTGGTCTTGATTAACCAAAGAAAAAGATGCATTTGTGAGTGGGTCTGTGTGTGATCTGGCCTCTTTCTAGGTTGTGAGGAGGAAGAGGCAGATCTTTTTTGTTCTCTCATTCTGCCCTTTCTTAGCCCTCAAAATGACCTGATTTTCTTAACAGGCATCATTAGAAATAGACTTTATGAAAGGAAGAAGATCCCTGTAAGATCAGTCAACATAAAGGAATTATCTCAACACTTAAACACTTACACATTGTAAGTGATCATAGATGAATTTCTCAGCGGCTTCTTTCTCTAAAAATTCAAACAGCTGGAGCTATAAATCGGGAACAGAAGATAAAAATGAAAAGGAAGATGAAAGTTACATCTAAGAGATGTCAACTCACTGTTATTACTGCAAGTGTGTTT
The DNA here is from genome assembly GCF_009828535.3 of Hylobates moloch. Lineage (NCBI taxonomy): Eukaryota > Metazoa > Chordata > Mammalia > Primates > Hylobatidae > Hylobates > Hylobates moloch. The sequence continues at coordinate 66,099,340 of NW_026652288.1, forward strand.
TTTGTTTCATTGCATAATCACATTACTAAAAACTGACATATTATCTTACGCAAGGCCATGCAAAACATACACAGTGAAACTGGGTAGCTACCAGCTTCTACATTCCTCAGTTTAAAATCATGTAATATCTTGAGCAGTAAAACTAGAAAGAGATTTTTTCCTAATAGGTGAAATTAGCTGTATTTCAGACAGTGGATATGGAAATATCATTTATGATTATTTCAGATGGGAGATATTCTTGATCCTGGTGAATTCCATAAGCAGGAATTTACAACAGGACTCTCTGTTGTGTCTGCTTGGATCACTTATAGCCCTTGATACCTGCCTCTTTGGAAGGCACCTCCGATCACATCAGGAGCATGGATGGGGCCCCACCTGCATATCCGTGCTAAGTCTATTACATGCTCAGGCTTCACTGGCCTTTCGTCTGCCAGGACAGGGAGGACTGCACTTACTCGCTCAGTGAAATTGTCCACAGAGTAGTCCGGAGTCGACGCAACATAAATGTCCTCAGTGACAAGACAGATGGTGGCCTTCTGAGCTGCTCCTGCAGCCCATAGGATGCCAGCAAGCACCGCAGCCAGGGCTTGCTCCTGCTCCTTCCTGCTTATTTCACATAAGCTATAATGCAGAAGGCAGGAGTAGGAAACCATTGGAATGAACATCACCTAGCCACAGAGATATGAAGTAATTTGCTCCTGGTCATTCACCTTCAAAGTCAGAGAGCAGCGATTTACACCCAGCTCACCTGGCTCCAAAGTTCCTGCCCTTGACTTTTATACTGCATTGAATACACTGAGGGTCTGTCTAGCCTTCCCAAGAAGTGGGAGCCAGTCTTTACACAGTGGGAGACCTTTACTTTGCTTATTTCCTAAATACTTCACATTGAGAACTGTAGTCTTTATAAAGAAACGCGTGATAAAGATTTATTAATTAACTCAGCAATGATTTATACAATCCCTCTAGCTCTGTGGTGATACAAAAACGAGTAACAAAAGGTCAGGCACCGTGGCTCATGCCTGTAATCTCAGTACTTTGGGATGCTGAGGCAGGTGGATAACTTGAGGTCAGGAGTTCAAGAGCAGACTGGCCAACATGGCGAAACCCCGTCTCTACTTAAAATACAAAAATTAGCCGGGCATGGTGGCAGGTGCCTGTAGTCCTAGCTACTTGGGAGGCTGAGGCAGGAGAATGGTTTGAACCGGGAGTCAGAGGTTGCAGTGAGCCGAGACCATGCCATTGTACTCCAGCCTGGGTGACAGAGTGAGACTCCATCTCAAAAAAAAGAAAAAAAAAAAAAAGTCAAGGAGCCTAATACTCCAAAACCATATTGCAAGATAGAATGAGAATAACAGAGTGCTATGAGAAAACAGGGGAAGTAGAGACACCTTGTGACTGGGGGGCTCAGGAAGGCTTTGTGCAGCGTGTCTACAGACATAGTTACTTGTTCACATTTATTTAATATTTGCCATAGGCCAAGTACAGTGCTGCGCTAAGTGCATTACCTTTATGTGGCAAATGTGTGTGTTCCATTTGAATTCCCTGTGATCCATTTTACTTAGGAGATGGACTCATCCTCCAGCTACTTTGGGTACTGTGGCTCCCATTTTTCTCCTTTCTCTGAAGGATTGAAGCCACCTTGCCCAGAAGTGACCAGGAGTTATGCCTCCTCCCTAAGGATGGCCCACAGCCAGTGCCTCATTGGAGCAAGAGATACAGAAGGCCTGCTCCCTCATCTGAAGATGGGGCAGGCTCTGCAATGCAAACCATGCACCCGAGCTCCCATGGCATCAGACTGACATTGCTGGAAGCCACAGTCTTCCTCAGCTTCTCCTTCCCTGTCCTGGTTCCCTCACTCCCTTATGGTTTTCTCCTGAGGGCACTCCCTTAATAAATCACTTGCGTCAAGAATCCACATCATGGGCTCTGCTTCTAGGGAAACTGGCAGTTCACAATCTTAGAATATATTATACATTTAGTTCCTCTTTGGGGGTAACAACTTTACCTGCCTGAGGGCAGAAGTATTTATATTTCCCCTAATATTTAGCATAGGGCTTTGCACATGATAGGGGTTTGTTAACTTCTAAGAATAAAGTAATTTGAATAAACTTGAGCTGATCTTTAAAAATAGGCAAAAACCAAACATCATACCTTATCAGCCTGGTTAAATAGGAGGATTGGCCGGGTGCAATGGCTCACGACTGTAATCTCAGCACTTTGGGAGGCCAAGGCAGGCAGATCACCTGAGGTCAGGAGTTCGAGACCAGCCTGGCCAACATGGTGAAACCCTATCTCTACTAAAAAAAAAAAAAAAGTACAAAAATTCAGCCGGGCGTAATCACAGCAACTCAGGAGGCTGAAGCAGGAGAATCACTTGAACCTGGGAGGCGGAGGTTGCAGTGAGCCGAGATCATGCCATTGCACTCCAGCCTGGGGGACAAAAGTGAGACTTCGTTGCAGGAAAAAAAAAAAAAAAAAAAAAAATGGAGGATTGATCATTTATCGGGTTTTTATATCACCCCTTTGTTCCTCCCTAATTATTAGGTTAGCGCTTTCCATCAAATATGGACAAGTAGGCCCACCTGAGACCTGGTGCTTAATTCTACCTGACAGAGTGGTCTGCAGTAGAGCATAAAACCTGTCAACATTATCCCTGCAACTGAACATTCAGAATGACCCTAGCAGAGCCCTTCCCAGTGGCAGAATCCAGCCTCTCTGGGACAGACAGGGCCATTTCTGTCTTAGGAAGTGGATTTCCTTTCTGAGACAACCTGAATTTTTCAGTTATAATTATTTAGCATATCAAGATTCTAGTGAAATAGGTAATTCAAGTACTTCTCACAGTCCTCTTACTTGCCAAGGTTACAGTCTTTTCTTTTCCTGGTAAACAACAAGTATTTGATGATGGATCCTTGCACAGCCATCTGAATGCTTCGGGCCCCTCCCTGAAATGAGGAGAATGAATGACGAGGTGAAGAACTCTTGGAAATTAATGTTATCTATTCTTCTCTGCAGACTTTTCCCTCCTGGTATCCCCCAGAGCTTTGCGAAGGGACACCATGCTATATTTGTGCCACTCCTCCCTGCGGCCGTGGCTGGTGCTGTGGCTGGGCTGGATTCTGCAATGCCTAGCATCTTTGTGGAGACCTGTGGACTGGTGACTGGGGATGTATGGCTTCCTCCATCTTGCCTTCACCATGTCCCTGCTTCATATCAGTTTTTTTTGGAGGGGATGGTGGGGGGGTGCAGTCTTGCTCTGTCTCCCAGGCTGGAGTGCAGTGGCCTGCCCTCATCTCACTGCAACTTCCGCGCCCTGGGTTCAGGCAATTCTCCTACCTTAGCCTCCTGAGTAGCTAGGATTACAGGTGTGCGCCACCACACCCAGCTAATTTTTGTATTTTTAGAAGAGAGGGTTTCACCATGTTGGCCAGGCTGGTCTCGAACTCCTGACTTCAGGTGATCCACCTGCCTCAGCCTCCCAAACAGCTGGGATTACAGGTGTAAGCCACTGCACCCGGCCCATATCAGATTTTTAGATTTGTTACAAAGTAATTTTAAATAGTCTATTATCATTTAAGATTAAACTTTACATTATAAATATATTTCCACATATGATTATAATGAAAACATGCATTTACATGGATGTGGACAGGAAGGATATATGGATAAGGAACGTGGGAATAAGGTTTTTTTAAAATTATGAACTGGCTATTACCTTTCCCACTTCCAGAGTGAAAGCTAGTTCAGAAGAAGGATCACGGAACCTGAAATAGGCCTTTTTCCAGTTATAGCTGAAGACATGGACTGTGTTTCCAAACAGGATCTGCCGCAGCTTCTGAAAAGAGGGGAGAGAAATGATTCAACCAAAGAGAATTCTTCCTAGACATATTCCTCATGGTGAAGCCAAGGAGGTGGGCCTCATTCCCTTCTACAGTCAGGCTTACATATTACTCTAGTCCCCGATTTTAATTGTCTGAACTCCTGAGCAGATGTCTAGACAACATTTGTCCCTCGTGTCTCTCCTTCCTTTGCCAGGCATCTACCTTGTAGTTCACCGTGGCTGCTCTGTGTCTACAGCTCTTGCCCCATACCCATGACTTGTAACCCTTGCCTCTCCCATCTTTGGGCTTTTGTCTCTCACTCCAGAAAAAAGGAACAGTCAGGATCTCATGTTTCCAGCCTGGTACAGTAGCAATTTAAACAAGAATTCTCTCTGTCCCAGGGTCTTTGAGGTTTTCCTATACTCTGCAGCACGTTGAGATTCAAGAGGATGTGTTACAGCTTCCCAGAAAAATGGGAACAAAACTTTTTATAAACCAAATGTATGAGAAAAGGGAATCTATTCAAAATCAAAGACTGATTGATCATTTAGCATGTACTAGGTCTTGTGTGGGATATAGTTATATAAAAAGTCTAATACCCCACAGCTATGTACAAGACAGAACATGTGACTTTCCATAAGATAAGTAAAAAGTACTATGAGAAAACAGAGGGAGGAGAGAGAACTTCTGACTGAAGTACTCAGGAAGGCTTCATGGAAGAACTGGCATTTGAACGAGGCTGGTCAATGGCATCTAGCATTTACTGAGCATTTTCTATGAACCAGGCATTGGGATAAGGGCTTCCCATTTATTCCCTTCATTTAATTTTATGAAGTAGGTGCTATTATCCAGCTTTTATCCAGATAAGGGAACCGAAGCCCAAATAAGTTAGAGTATTTGCCTTTGTTCACCCAGTTAGTAGACACAGCTGGATTTTTACCCATTCCCTTAATACCTGCCCTACTTTAATCATGTAAGTGTCATCTTTATGATTTCTATCATTTTTGTGTACCAACCATTACCTAATTAATACTTCAGGAGGCTGAAGATAGGGCCCCAATCTGTTCTAGCTTGTCGGATTTCTGCTGAGAAATCTGCTGTTAATATGATAGGTTTTCCTTCATAGGTTACTTGGTACTTTGGTCTCACAGCTCTTTTTTTTGTTTTGTTTTGTTTTGAGACAGAGTCTCGCTCTGCTGCCCAGGCTGGAGTATGGTGTCACGATCTTGGCTCACTGCAACCTCAGCCTCTGGGTTCAGGTGATTCTCCTGCCTCAGTCTCCTGACTGAACCACACCTGGCTCATTTTGTGTTTTTAGCAGAGACAGGGTTTCACCCTGTTGGCCAGCCTGTTCTTGAACTACTGACCTCAGGTGATCTGCCCGTCTTGGCCTCCCAAAGTGCTGGGATTACAGGCAGGAGCCACGACACCTGGCCTTGTCTCACAGCTCTTAAGATTCTTTCCTTCGTCTTAACTTTAGATAACCTGATGACAATGTGCCTAGGTGATGATTTTTTTGCAATGAATTTCCCAGGTGTTTGTGCTTCTTGTATTTGGATGTCTAGGTCTCTAGCAAGGCTGGGGAAGTTTTCCCCTATTATTCTCCCAAATACATTTTCCAAACTTTTAGATTCCTCTTCTTGCTGATTATTCTTAGAATAATAGAAGAATGCTGATTATTCTTAGGCTTGGTCATTTAACATAATCCCAGACTTCTTGGAGGCTTTGTTCATATTTTCGGATTCTTTTTTCTTTGTCTTTGTTGAATTGGGTTAATTTGAAGACCTCGTCTTCGAGCGCCTAATTTCTTTCTTCTACTAGTTCAATTCTGTTGCTGAGACTTTCGAGAGCATTTTGCATTTCTAGAAGTGTGTCCATTGTTTCTTGAAGTTTTGATTGTTTTTTATTTATGTCATCTATTTCCTTGAATATTTCTCCCTTCACTTCTTGTATCATATTTTGGATTTCCTTATATTGGGCTTCGCCTTTTCCTGGTGCCTCCCTGATTAGCTTAATAACCAACCTCCTGAATCCTTTTTCAGGTAAATGAGGGATTTATTCTCAGTTTGGGTCCATTGCTGGTGAGCTAGTGTAATTTTTTTGGGGGGGGCATTAAAAAACCTTGTTTTGCCATATTACCAGAGTTGTTTTTCTTGTTCTTTCTCATTTGGGTAGGCTCTGTCAGAAGGAAGGTCTAGGGCCGAAGGCTGTTGTTCAGATTCTTTTGTCCCACGGAGTGTTCCCTTGATACAGTACTCTCCCCTTTTCCTATGGATGTGGCTTCCTGAGAGCTGTAGTGATTGTTATCTCTCTTCTGGATCTAGCCACCCAGCAAGTCTACCAGGCTCCTGGCCAGTATTGAGGGTTGCCTGCACAAAAGTCCTGTGATGTGAACCGTCTGTGAGTGTCTCAGCCATGGATACCAGCACCTGTTCTGGTGGAGGTGGCAGGGGGGTGAAATCTATCTAATTAATACTTTTCACTAGCTTGGGACACATTTTGTAACTTAGAACTATTTAAGAAGGACACTTTATATAACTTCCTTAAATGGAAATCAAAATCATTTGCCACACATGATAAAAATATAATGAAAATAAAACAATGTTATAAATTACAGCTAGAAACTGCTGCCTGTGAAAGCTCTGACTGGGCCTTGTACTCTTAATAATTTTAAAGGGAGGTAAGAAGTATTAAAGAGGTGTGAATGTGTACTGCCTTTTACTGTACTGTCCTTCTCTCTGACCTGTCAGAGTGGACAAGGGGATCACTTTCTCACTAGGTAACTCAATGATATGTAACACGTTACTTAATGCCATATCCCTAGAAGCACCCCTTGTTCCAGCACAGACACACATCTCACACTCTGAAACATGCCACACACCAGCCTGTTACCTGTAACAGAGGGGAGACTGGACAGAGAGAAAGATCTACAAACATGCACACATCAGTACCTGGGGTGTCCCTGGATGAGAAGTAAGTGTTCAGTGTGACTGGAACTGTGTGTGTGTGTGTGTGTGTGTGTGTGTGTGTGTAGGCCAAGGGGTAGGAAGAAGAGTAGAAGCTCAGATTGCAAAGTACCCTGGGCCTGATCCTGGATGACTTTGAATATCATATTCAGGCACTTGCAGCCAGTCAAAGAGTGTGGACAAACGGAGCATGGAGCTCAGTGGGCCTAGAGCTGAGGTGCCTCTTCCCAGTTGTGCATGGAGCAGGCCCCGAGAGTAGGCTCTACTGGTTTCTAAAAAGGAAAGACGCAGGAGAAGCATGCATCTGTAACGTTCTTCCTATGTTGGCCCAGGGGCTGGTTTAAGGTTAGAATTTATTTCCCGGCCATCTCTCTACTTCCACCCTCAAAAGAAAAGGTTGTCTCTACCGAGAAAAGGGAGCAGGTGCACTTCAGGGTGAGCAAGGACCCACTTGAAGAAAAACTATGTGTTCTGTGTCTCAATGCAACAGCACTTCAAGGAGAGGCAGCGAACAGGCACAGAGGCTGCTCTGGAAGACACAGACTTGGTGTGTGCTATGGTCAAAGAGAGCCCTAGACCTAGAACATCCCCAGGACAGGCATTGAAAACTAATGGAGAATGTTTCCCTGACATTGAGATTGCATAGCACAGAAAGACTGCTCCCGACTCAAGGGCAAAGAAGCCCCAGTTCTGCTCCTTACCGACCATGTGAACTTGGACAAATTACTGAACCTCTCTAAGACTTAATTTACTTATCCAGAAATGGGGTAACCCCTGCTTGGTCCACATCCTGGCTATTATTGAAAGAGAAGCATGGCAAAGGGCTTTGGGAACCGTAAGTGCTAAGTAAATGTAGGGTGTTATTACCTTTGTGAAAACACAGCCTGCTACGCAGGAACATCTTGTGCTGTATGGAAGAAAGTCCCAACACAGATGGGAAAAGACCAGAGACTGGCAGCAATAAGAGAGGAAAAGCTGTGTATAAATGTAGAAGATTAAGACCGTTGAGACTAAGAAGGCTTAGAATTTAAATCCAATTTTAAAAGTTCTGCAAGCCAAACCACACTCTTGTTTCTGTTGCCAGTTGCCACCTCCAACTTAGAAGCTTCTCTCTCCAGCTGTTCCTCTGAGGAGGCCTAAAAGCAGAGGGCTGCAGGTCTCTCTGGCCAGGCCCCATTGGCCAGTGTGACAAAGATGACCCAACTTACTTGTGTAACATTTACTTTCAAATATCAGATATTATTTATAATGAGATTAACCTAACACGTAATTACATGTGCTGTTGGGCTATCTAGTAATAGAAACAGATGGTAAATGGTCCTCATAAGTGGCTGCCATGATTATTATTAACATAATCAAGCATGATTTATAGTTTTTCTCTTTGTGCTTTGCTAGTATTCTATATTTGTGAAGAATTCCTTTCTTTCCTGGCACTTTGTTCCGTTTGATTGCTGTGATGACAGTGATGGTGATCATCATTTACACACACATTTTATACACACATTCAAAGATAGAGGCCCTGAATCATTCTTTCCAACAGGTTTAATGTTCTTACCCTGACTGCCTTGTACTTTGTCCCGGGTTTAGAGCTTCCCTGTGACCACCTGCCCACCCCTAACTTGAGGTAGACTAATCCTCTTTAAAGCTCCTTCCCTTAATCTCTTCTTGCCTTATGAATTACTAGACCATCATGGAATCAGAGATTCCAAGATGTTCTAAGAAGACATTTCTATCCTAGACCAACTAACAGAGTAGTAGACTCTTGGTTCTATCATGTTCGCCATCAATTTCTTAGCGTCTGGCATAGTGCCTGGTATGTAGTAGGCTCAAAATAGGTATTTGTTGAATTTTTAAAATTCTAATTTGATTCTTTCATTTTACAGTGAAAGGACTAGAGGCCTAGGTCAGCTAAGTGGCACATGCAAGGTCATGTATATAGTAAATGGCAGTGCCAGGACCCAAACGCAAGCCTTTCAACTTGTACCAGCCCAGCGTCCCAGCAGGAAACAGATGGCATTCTCAAGTCAGATAATTAATTTTGAGGAACATTTAAGACAGAGACTATTTATAAAGATGTGGGCTCGGTGTGGGGACACCACAATGGCTAATGCAGTGTCCCAGCAACAGTGGGAAGTCCTTATGACCCCTAGACCTGAAGGAGCACACAAAGGAATGGTGACTTGAACCAGAAAGGAGAGAGTCCGGGGGAAAGGACTGCCATGAGAGGAGAGGGACTCAGCTAGCCACGAGCAACCCGACTTCACTTCCCTTCCCTCCTTTCAGGGCTTCCCATTGCTCAAACTCAACAGGAAGCCAGAGGAGGAGGGCACCCTGCTGATGGAGGTCAGTCTTGCTACAGGTCAGCCTCTCTACTGGGCAGAGAGTAGGTTGGAGAAGAGTGGACCATGCCTCTGGAGGGGCACACAAAGGACACCTCTACTCTAGCCTGAGGTGCACTAGAGGATTATCCAGAGGCACTGAATTTGTTGACTCACACCTATCAAGACCCACCTATGAGCTAGACCTTATGGGGGGGGCACCAGGCTGTGCTTCCTTCTCCCAAAAAGCACACCTTGCCTATTATCCCATTTCAGAGCTTCATTCATTTGAGTCTCTCCAGAATATTTTGGTCTGTTGGTATTACAATTTTACTATGATTCTTCTGGATGATATTGCAGCTACAGAAATGTGTTCAAGGCTGAGTCCAGAAAAGGGCCTGGGAGTGGGAGAGGATGGGAAACTGCCACTGGAGAGAAGGAAGGTCATTTGGTGGGGCTGGTGGAATAGCCCAGAGGCGATGCTCACCTTTCCCACGATTTCACCTGAGCCAGCAGCCTTGGCCAGGGTTTGTTCCACCACATATGTTCAAAGGTGTCAGGCTGGAGGAAGGAAGAAAGCTGTAGTATTGGAAAGAGGACAGCAAAAGGTGAGAAACAGGAGAGCTAAGGAAAGCGAAGGTGCGTAGGGTGCTTTACCCAACCCCCACTTTCAGAGAAGATTCCCAGCAAAGAGACAGTGTGTGCCAATGTCAGGAAATGCCATGCATCCATAATCCAAACAGAGAAGAGAAAAGAATAGCAGAATGACAACAAAAGGCATTTTGGAGTGGTATTAGGATTCAATAGCTCTGACAATTTGCCAGGTGGCTGCACTGCTGAAACATCGATTAGAATTGGTCAAGCTTCCAAACTGCCTCCCTAGAACAAGCATATTTAGAATCCCAAGCTTGTCATCCTGAATTCCCAGGATGTGTTTAATTAATGCTACTGCTATTTAAAGGACTCACGATCATCTGGCCCATATAATGGGAATAAATCCAAATTTATTTTTTTTAAAGAAAAATGAATTATCTCTATTTCTGGGGCTTTCTTAACACCCCATCAACTTCATTTCTAAATCTTTTGTCTCCCAGCCTTTTCCAAAGGGAGAACATTACCTTGGCATAGTCACAGGGCAGTCCCCAGTTGCATCATGTTTGTGTTTGTAGATAAGTGGGAATATTCAGACTCAGAGTTTTTCGCGTCCCCAATACAGAGAAAGACTAGAAGATTTTGCAAACATCTGTGAATACTTTTTCTATTTTTAAAATTTGTGTGTGTGTTTAAAAAAATAGTATATTCACGTGGTTCAAAATCCAGAGAGACAAAAAGGTATGTGGTGAAGACGCCCTGCCATCCATGTCTCCCTTGTACTCACTGTTGTGTTTTAGGAAGCCTTCTGGAATTACTTCTTTTACAGGCAAGTATCAATATAGAATCATAATCATCTCTCATTTTCACATAAAAGGTAGCCTATTTTTCAGATACGTGTAAATTTTAAAATGACATTCTCCAAAGAAATTTATTGCAGAAGCCAAGAACACATTTTTATTAAAGTTTTTCATTAAAAAATTTCCTTGTCAAGTAAAATGCAGATAGTTGCTCTAACTTCTGGTCTATACCACAGTGTAGGCAGCAGAATCACTGAGGCCTGGGGGCCCTGGCTAGGATTACATATTATCTGTCTTCATTGCTTGAAAGGACAGCGATTAAGTATCTATATAAGATACAAGTTAAGGCTCCATCCAGAGGCTTCAAGGCCACTGAGCTGAGTGCAGTGTTCCAGGAGCTCTGCATACCTGCCCATCTTCCTGTGACTTCAGGCATTTGAGCAAAAAGAGGGAAGCAAGGTGGATTAAGGCAGATAGATTTTCTTTCTTTTCTTTTCTTTTTCTTTTTCTTTTTTTTTTTTTTTTTTGACAGAGTCTCACTCTGTTGCCCAGGCTGGAGTACAGTTGCGGGATCCTAGCTAACTACAACCTCTGCCTCCTGGGTTCAAGCGATTCTCCTGCCTCAGTCTCCTGAGTAGCTGGGACTACAGGCATGTGCCACCATGCCTGGCTAATTTTTGTATTTTTAGTAGAGATGGGGTTTTGCCATGTTGGCCAGGCTGGTCTTGAACTCCTGGCCTCAAGCAATCCTCCTGCGTCAGCCTCCCAAAGTGCTGGGATTCCAGATGTGAGCCACCATGGCCGGCTGAGGCAGATAGATTTTCGACAATGAGAAAGAGCAAGTGAGGCCTCCCAGTGCATCTGTACTGCAAGTGTGATGGTGGAGAAAGTTGTTCGGTGAAGCCTGGGAGGTTTTGTATGATAAAAAGGAATCCAGGGGCTGTGTGGTCCCTGCATTTGATTGTGTCCTGTCTCAGGGAGCTTAAGGAAAAGTTATATCGAAGCTGGAAATACTGCAGTCAGGGTCACCAGCCTTCATGCTCAAAAAGCAGATGGAAACTCTGTGTTAGGCTTCATGTGATTTCCCCCGAAGGGATTTTAGTCCCCACTCATACTTTCAGCTGGGATCTTGTGTGCAGTGCACAAACTGTGCAACTCGATGTACATGGCAGGCCTGACTGCAGGGCCAATGTTGCTGGTCTTTGCCCAGATGCCTAGGCTGGTCCTGGGTTGTTTCTACAAACGTGTGTGTGACAGCACGTCCTCAGGAAGAAGGTCCCTCTTCCAACTCTCATTCTTAAGGCCCTGAGTAGAGGTCCCTGCCTGAGCTTCTAGGATGTAATGTGGAGGTTTAGGAGATAGGGTGATGATGGGGAAATTGTCTTGAGAAGTCCCGAGTTTCATTATGATTTCAAGGGTCACACTGGAGAGCAATCCAATGGGAGGGGCATCTCAGCCTCTCTGGTACTTTTGCCTTGGCTTGACCCTTGCCTCTGCTTCCCAAGTTTCCAATGGCATCTTTTTGACCATGACAGCTGGTCCTTTGGACATTTGCCAAGGCATTGCCTCCAGCTTTGGCCTATTTGACCCAATGAGATGCCTTTAGTTTTGACTCCTGGCTGGATCTCTGCCTCAGCCCCTTGCCCCCACCCTGGTGAAGTCTTGATTTGAGCAAATGGTCCCTGGGACCAGCAGCTTACAGATCCTGGTGATTTGGATCCTGAAATGTCATGTTCTTTTCAAATCTGCATATTAATTGGTAGCCCCAGAAAACTGTTTCTTTCTTGAGATTAGCTACTTGCCCAGGACAGGGCCTCACAAGTTTCCCCAGCTCTCTCCCTCCTGCATGCATACAGGTGGGGTACTTTCTTACATTTCTACATCGTCTTTTGCATTTGCAGCACTCCACAGTCTGCCACTTAGAAAGTCTGTCCTATCCTACCTTCTATAGTGAGGTATTTGAATGTAACTCACTCATTCCCTCAAATTTCACTGTCAAATTGAGGAAATGAATAAAGAGAGACTCAGAGTTTGGGAGGAAAGGGCTGTACTACCACCAGTGTCCTTGAAGAATACCATAAAGAAGTCATTTTAATTATATTCTCTTTTTACCAATAACAACCATCTGTAGTCTTATCTTCAATATACTCTTACATGACAGCAGATAAGATTCCCCAGCCTTGTTGTTTTGGGAAGATTATGTTTCATTTCATGTTTAATTGACAAGCTATACTTACCGTGGCCATTGCTAGGGAGATAGGAAAGCCGCCCAAATTTGAAGAGATGATAGAGCGGTTGGGAATAGAACAAAGGCCCCTTGATGGCAAATGTCCTTGTCCTTTGGGCCGAGATATTCCTGTTCCATCTTCATTTTCATCAGCAGATGTATGGTTGCCTTCATGATTCTGTACAAATACCACCCCCACAAAAGACAAAGCAAACAGAGCTGGTGATGACCTTGTTTTAAATTTTCTCTTTCTCTCTCTGAAATATCGTGTTCAGAAAATATTGTCTCACTTTCAAAGATGTCTGAAAATTGTGATAAATAGCAATAAAAGAGGCAGAAAAATCCCAGCGTCTGTGTCAAAGGGGTTTCTCGTAAGGGTTTATGTGACTTGGAGAGGTTAAATGTAACTATGGAAACATAATTAATGCCATCAAGACCTTGACTTGAAATTATGTTTAGAGAAGAATGTAAATGTCACTGTCTCTTGTTTTGAGAAGACAACATTTTATAAACTTTGAACGAATCTTTCCAGTCTACACAAAGTGTTTCTCATTACATTGTTAACTGGCCAATAAATGAAGTCAGGTTATCTTTTTAATTCTTTCAGATTCCTACTCCCCAACAAGTGAGTTTAATCATTCTTTTTCCTGAAAAAAATCCACCTTCTACCTTTAAAAAAATTTATTTTCACTTTTCTTGACTGATTCTCATGACATGTCACTATAAGTTAGCAACAACTCTTCTTCAAATATACTTAGCTTATATACTAATGTTGTGAAACAAATCTGTCCTATTGGCGGCTGAAACATGAGGGAAACTGCCTTCTTAGTTTTTCTGTATTCCTAGAGGCAAAGATTCTTTCTTATCTCAGAAGTACAGCATTCAAGTCACAGACTACTGATCAGCCAAGATGCATTTTGTAAATCAAATGGAAAATCTTTATATTTGTGCCAATGGGTTTTTCCCACCTTGTGTAAAGCATAACTTGACTTTTTTTTCTCTTAAAGATTGTTTTATCTTTTGAATGTTCTATCCCCCCAAATGATAGATATCTCCATTTAATACTTCCAAGACTAAAATAGAAGCATTATTGCTCTGATTCTAATTTAGACTGTGGTTAAGAGAGTTTTAGCATAAATAAGACTTTTGATCATAGGCTACTTGGGGCAAGAAGCTTTAGCATTATAGTTAAAATATTAATGATTCAATTGCTTGATCATATATACTAGTGCCATGAAAACCACCTTAATATTTTATGCTGTGTTTGCTCAGTGATTGAAGTAATACCTGAAATACAAAGTCCATTACCTTCTGACCTTTTCAGTTTACATGAGGTACAAACATCTTTCATCTTATATTGTATATCAGATTTTAAAATACCTTTTTAGCACCAGAATTCAGTCATCTTTCTCTTATTTTAAAACGGTAAAGGAAAATGATTTTTCACAAGCTGAATAAAGATGATAACTATTTTCAAAACTGCTTCTCTTCAGGGACACAGAAGCACTTAGTTGTCAGAATCCAGTGTTATTTCACAAATGTGGGAACTTTAGATTTTAATATTACCTTTTTTCTAAAATAATAACCATATGATGCTCTTAATGATAAAAACATAGCTCTTAGAAGTAGAAAGAGAAATCCATAAAAAAGCACAAGAAAAAAATCTTCGACAGGCTTTCAGTTTTATGTTTTCACGCGTTAAATGCCAGTGCCTGAGTGACATTATGTGCAAAGAATAAATGCAGATTATGCTGTTAATGTGATTGTTTGAAGAAGCAACTAAAGAAGAACACACTGGCTTTGGGAAAAGTAATTACCTGAGGAGTTGTATTATTGGTTCCCAACCTTTAAATGAAAGAGAAAACATCAAGTAAATTACTCACTCTCTTCAAACCTCACATCCACAAACCTCCCAAACCCCAACCTTGCTAGGGAAGTCTCTGTCCATGAATAGTTATGCCTGAAGCATTTCAAAGGTAAATCTATAAAGGAAATTTCTCATGTTGCAAGCTTATGTAAGTTGATTACTTAAACACGGAAAATTCCTTTGTTTCTGAAGAAATGAGAGAATGAGAACACCTTACCTGTGATAACTAAAGATGTCCCTCCATTTGTCAAGGAATGAAATTTTCCTTGAGATCTCCTCTAAATCCAGCTGTTCGGAGCTTTGTTCCTGGCCCAAGATCTCCATATCCATTTGGAGAATGGGAGGAACTGAAAACGGGAAGTTCTTATGATAGGAGAGAGAGGTTGGGCTATGGAGAAGCAAGCGAGGTGGCTGAAACAGATGGCTAGAGGAAGTGTGCCACCCCTACTTTTGACCAGCAAAGAGATCACTCCACACAATTGCTGCTCTGAGTGCACTGTAAGCCCCTGCTATCAGATCATGATTAAACTTTCATTAGAGGTAAAATAGTCTGTGTGTTTTTGTTCACTATATAGGGACCATGAATGTTTAATCCAAGACACAGATTTATAAACGAAGGGATTGCAATTATCTGTATCAAAGCAATTGGGATAATTTAATTGGTGAGAGATACTATGCTGGTGGTGGAATGTGATAGTTTTTAATGCTATAATGCCTTCTTGGAAGTGTTTGTGGAGCAGAAATGCATAGCCGAAAGTGAGTAAAAACCATCCTGCTGACATCAGAAAACTTTATCAACTACTTTTTGATAATATATAGGCCAAAAAAGACACTGGCCAACTGGCATTTGCTGTAGAGTTTAGTACCCAGAAATCTTGCACAGTTGAAGAACTGGTCTGATTTGTTTCAGGGAGAAGTCCAAAAGTTGTATCATTATGTCTCTTCTTACTGGCTTAGTGAATTATAGCTGCAGTCACTGGTATAATAAAGAATATTGATGGTTTTGAGGATTAATTTCATGTGTTAACTTGGCTAGGCTGAGTTGCCTACATGGTACTCATGTAAACACCAATCTAGATGTTGCTGTGAAGGTCTTTTTTAAAAGATGTTATTAACATTTACATCCGTTGACTTTGAATAAAGCCAATCACCCTTTGCAATGTGGATGGACCTTATCTCATCAGTTGAAGGCCTTAAAATGGTCCCCCAAGGAAGAAGGAATGCTTCAGACAGGCTTTGGACTCAAGACTGAAACATCAACTCTTCCCTGGGACTCCAGACTGCTGGTCTGCCCTGCAATTTTAATTTTTAGACTTGCCAGCCCTCACAATTGCATGACTGCCCTCACAATTGTATATATGTACGTGTGTATATATATATTGCCTACTGGCTCCATGTCTCTGGAAGACCCTAATATAATGGTGTTTATCAAAAACAATACTGGCTACCAGTAAAAGTTTTCTCTTGCCCCTTCTGACTTGGTTGAATATAAATCTTGAACCTCTTCAATAGGAGGTCGTTTTCTCTATAAACATTTCTAATCATGAGTTATATAAAATCCTGGGAATGCTAAGAGGTCAAGACAAAGAGGCTATCTGGATTTATTGTGACTAGAGTGGTCAGGGTTGAGGGAACTGGTTATTTATAATATTGCAAAGACCTTGAAACGTAGCAAGGCACTAAAGAAACCAGAGGTGGGTTTAGGTGTCCACAGTCTTGCTTAGGAGTGCTCCACCACCAGTTTCTTCAACTAATTTTTGGTGGTGGTTTAACTACCTCATTTCCACAGGTCTCAGAAATGTCCATCAGATTTACTATGTTTATTATAAACATAAGAGGCCTAAATAAATCATTTTTTATTTCCCTTCAGTAACCATAAAATCTTTTTTTTAAAAAAGACACTTCACTACTGTTTATAGTTTTATAATTTTAATAGTGGCGTCAGTATTAATATTTATTGGGCACCCACAGTATAGAAAAAAATAAGAAATTACATAATTCTTGTTCTCAAATAATATGATGAGAAATGTTCTGGAATTTCCTATTTAAAAAATCGTATTAAAAAATAAATTCTGGATCTGCCATTTAAATTATTTAACAACCCAAAACCAGAAGAGGGGAGCAGCTAAGGAAACTATTTTTTTTAAGACTCATTATTAAATCTGTGTATTTTTGGCTACATCTGTGCCCTAATTTACAGAGAATTCTGTAAAGGTAGAAGCATAAATTCCAATGATTAGATAACTTACGAATAAACTATCTTGTTGAGTTCAATAAATGTATTTTGACTCTTCCCTACACACCAGGGACTTGGAGGTCCCGAGGTGAACCGGATGTGGTTCCTGCTCTTCCTAGTGCAAGAAATAGACACGCAGCGAGGAAAACGCAGTGGAACAGCAGGAGCACAGGGGATGGGCAAGACAGCAGGGTAGTTAAGAGCATGGGCTCTGGCCCAAACTGCTTAGTTTTGAATCATGGTTTCACCTCTTACTTGCTATACCACCTTAGACAGTTTATGTAATCTCTCTATGCCTCAGTTTATTCATCTATGAAATGGGGATAATCTCATATCTTTACCATATTGAGACTTCTATGAGCATTGTATATCACTCTATTTGTTTAGATCTTATTTGTCTTCCCATTGTTTATTTAGACTTAATCCCCAGAAGTGAAATGACTGAATCACATAATGTGGTCATTTAAAGACATTTGACACAAATTACCAGGTTTCAACACTGTTTGTGATCATCTCTCGCCCAGCCCTTTTATTACTTTTGTCCCAGGGAATTCATGATCTCACTTTTCAATAAAGAAAGTGTTGTCTTTCCTTCCCCCACCTTTCTCTCCTCTTTCATGTAGGTCCTTCATATGGAAAGGGCTGGTCTCTGGAATACACCAAGGGTTAAGAATGCAATTCAGCCACATCCAGAGAAAAGCACCATTCTTTGGGGCATTTTATTAAAAGACTTAGAGCAGGAAGCCTGGCTGTAAGAAAAAGGTTGGGAAGCAGAGGTGGGGTTGGAGAATCCTGGACCAGGTCTGGAGAGAGGGGGCAATGGAGGGTACAGAAATATGTGGAATATGAGATTTCCCTCTTCCATTTTTATGTCCTTGCTCCCTCCTTACAGCATATGAAGTCATCTAAAGCTCTTGTCCCAAGATTGCTCCTGATGCAGCAAAGGATTGGGACTGAATATGGGGTATCAGGCAGCAAGGGGTCTGCAACAGCAAAAAGAAAGCACAAGTACGAAGCAGGGGCCATGGTGGAGAAGGAGAGTTTCTGTGGCCCCGCAATGGGGGATAGATAGTGGAGGGTCCGAAATCATCCACCTATAAAGGAGATGCACTGTGTGAGTGCAGAAATCTGCAGCTGAGTCCGTTTGCTTTCTTTTTGGATAATTTTTAAAAATATGAATGATATCATGAGAAAAGCTAGTATGTATTTCAAACCTGGAAATTAATACATAAAATTTAATGCCATTAACATTTGCTATAGTCTCCCAGAAAGCTCTGACTGATCTTTACAATTATTTACTCAATTCAGCCTTATAGTCAAAGTTGAAAACCTTGGGCTTGCAAGCATTTTGACCAGCTTGCAAAATCATCCCCCACCTTTCTTCTTGCTGTTTTCATGTGATGTTTCATAAACAGAAATCTGAAAGCAGAATTTTCGAGGCTTTTGATTTTTTTTTAAAGCAAAATCTCGTTAGCGTTTAATTAACCTTATCCCTGGAAAGCTCTTCCTTAGGATTAAGTTAAATCCTTTATGCTTTAATTACCATGCATTTTCTTTAGTAATACTTTCTGTGGAGATGGAAATTTCCTGATTATATCCCTTCCTAGAAGAATTCTGCCAATCCACTGGAAACTAGAAGATGGCTGAAATATTCTCCCTTTGTTCTTTGGTGCTATAGGGAGGAGGAAGAAGGTGGAGGTCAGACCCAGGGTGAAATCCCAGCTCCTCCTCCATGACTGTATAGCCTTGGAGAAGTCACTTAGGGTCTCTGAGCTTCACTTTCCACACTTCTTTGACTTATACAGTCATGATGTATATGACTTATATAAAAACTCCTAACCTTTAATCAACATTTTCTTGGCTCTTATATGTTAAACTTCTCCTTTAAACATTTTATTTTTTCTGGAGAAAAAAAAACCATTTTATCTTTTATGCCTTTGTGTACTTTAGCAGTGGCGGAATGAGTCAGGGACATGGTTAGAAATAAAAAGTCCTGAAGTGAAGAAACATAGGCATTGGTCCCAACTCGGTACCTCAGTCATTGACCTTTGGCTGGTCCCCTAGTCATTGGTATGGGCCCCAGTCATCACCTTCAAAGGCCGTAAAGACCAGTGTGGTATAATAGGAAATCTATATTTGGTCTTTCTCCCTGGTTCCTAAAACCCTTGGAATTTCTTGAGTGATGATAGTGATAGAAGCATCTTTTATTCTAATGAGCTACTCTTAGTGGGCCCCTAAGCAGCTCCAGAACAGGGTTTGTCCCCAGAAAGACCAAGCCTTGATTAGATGTTTGGAACTTTTAGCTCACACCCCAGACTGTGGGGAAGAAAGAAGGGATGGAGATGAGTTAATCACCAATGGCCGATGGCTTAATCAATAATGGCTATGTCATGAAGCCTCCACGAAAGTCGGTAAACAACAGGGTTTAGAGAAGTTCCAAGTTGGCAAACACATCCACATGCTAGGAGGGTGTTGCATCCCAACTCCATCAGAGACAGAGGCTCCTACACTCAGGACCCCCCACCCCAGACCTGGCCTTGCATACATCTTCATTTGGCTGTTTATTTGCATCCTTTATAATAAACTAGTAAGTGTAAAGAAAGTGGCTTCCTGAGTTCTGTGAGCCAGTCTAGCAAATTAACAAATTATCAGGGGGTCATGGGAACCGCTGATTCACAGCCAGTCTATCAGAGGTACGGGTGACATGATCCTTGCAACTGGCATCTGAAGTGAAGGCAGTCTGTGGGACTGAGCCCTGACACCGGGAGAGTGTGACACTAACTCTGGGTAGTGTCAGATTGAATTGAATTGTAGGACACCTACTTAGTGTTGGGGGATTGGAAAACTGGTTGGTGTGGTAAAATACCTCTCTCCTTTGGTGTCCAAAAGAACCTGGTAACCAGCACTTGTCACACAGTTCCTGGAGTCACACTGGGTGGGAATCTCTGCTCCTCTTCTTTGATAGTTGTCCATTCTGTGTAACAAATTACCACAGACTTGGCGGCTTAACACCACCCACATGTTATCTCACAGCTTTCAGGGGCCAGGAGTCTGGGCATGGCTTAGCCGGGTCCTCTGCTCAGGATCTCACAAGGCAGCAGTGAAAGTCTGCAGTCACGTCTAGACTTGGGATCCTTTCCTAAGCTCACATGGTTCTTGGCAGAACTCATTTCCTTGTGACTGTAGAACTTGTTTCTTCAAGACCAGCAGGAAAGAGGGAATCTCTGCTGCTTGAAGTCTCTGATCCTGGGGAAACTGCTCTTATAAAGAACTCACTTGATGAGGTCAGACCCACCCAGGATAATCTCCCTTTTGATTAACTCAAAGTCAAACTGATTAAGGATCTTAGTTACATCTGTAGAATCCCTTCACCTTTGCCATATGTAATCATGGGAGTGACATCTCATCACCTTTGCCATATTCCACTGGCAAGAAACAAGCACAGGCCCTGCCCATGCTCGGGAGAGAGGATTCCTCAGAAGCATCACTGGTTGGTATTGGGGTGGGGTCACCCTAGCGTGTGTCCACCACATCTTTTTACTGGCAGTGATCTTGGGCCAACAATTTCACCTCTTTGTCTCAGTTTCTACTCTTATAAAATGTGGATAACAACATCAGCTCTTTCACTAGGTCACTTTGAGGAATCATTAATTAATACCTGAAAAGCATTTAGAACAGTGGCACATAGCAAGAGTGCAATTACTTTTTGGTGTTTATCTTCAAAATAGGGACAATTCCTGCTTGGTTGGCCTCTTGGGGTTGCTATAAATCTTCCAGGGGCCTGGAAGTTTTCTGCTAACTGAAGAGGACTGTGCAACCAAGATGGATTATTGTTTTAGGGTCTGTCTTTCATTTTATTTTGTCTTTCTTGTTTAACCAGGACTCTTGTCTGTAAGGACCAAACTCAGTTTAAACTGTTAAGTAAAAAAGGAATTTAGTGTCTCATTTGATTGCAAAGGAAAAACTCAGTTTAGATATGACTGAACACACATGCTCAAATGACACTGTTGGAATCTAGTCTCCCTCCACCTCTGGGCTGGCTTGCTTCTATGTGGGCTTTATTTTTAGGAAGGCTCTCCCATGATAGGAAAGATGACAGCTCCAGGCTTACTTGTATCAGATAAGCCACTCCAGCAAGAATACCCCTATTTCCTATCGGAAAATTTAGCAAAATCCCAGGATTGATTCTCATTGAGTCTTTTGCCCAATCTCTGTGACCAGAGCGATGAGAAGCACTAATTGGCCAGGCCTGGCTTATGTGCTCACTTTTAGAGCTGGAGGATAACATTACACCCCCTGACTGAGGGTGAGGAAGAATAGCTTTCCAATAGAAAATGGAAAAGCTGTTACCAGACTGGGTAGTGGATGTTTGCCTGTATATATATTTTTTAAAAAAAGGCTCACTGCACTCTTACAAAGTATGAACAACAAGACTAGAACTCCCCGCCAATAAAGCATAAACATAATGTAAGAGCTATTTCTGAAAATACATGTGGTCTTCTCCTGTTGAATCAGACTGTCACTGCTGCAGGGATCACACAAGCCCTCTAGTCAACCTCCCCCTCCCATGTCCCCAGCAGATGGTCAGCCAGGCACCCCTGGAATACTGTCAGCTGCTTTATTTTCCTCTTCCTCTTTCTTCTGTATAAAAGCTATCCAGCATCTCAGGTCTGTTCATTTGCTTGCCCAGCATTCCTGAAGCCTCTCTTCTAGTCCTTGTTGCCTTGGCCCTCATCATCCAGCTTGCATGTCTAAAGTGTACATGGGGCATTATGGGGAAAAGCACTTGATGGAAAATTGTAAGGGCAGTGTTTGATTTGCTCCTAAAATAATAACAGATTATTTTATAATCAATATGTAGCTGTTCACTTAAAACATGTATGTGTATGTATTCATATAATAAAAAATACACCCCAAATCTTATTACATCATTAATCAGGATGGGGAAAAAGACAACCATTGCTTCAGACAAACTATACAACATTCCCGAGTGATTTCTTGTTTCTTTCTTCCGAAGAACAGACATCCCACGTGCACTTCCAGAGCCCCAGCTGAGCCACTAAACCTAAGAACTACATTCTACAAGTAATGTGTCTGAGGCAGCCATTGGATGCCTCCATCAACTTGTGACCCCCCTCCCCCAGTCTCTTTTTGTTCCTTATTCTTTTAACAAATGCCGCCTCTTCTCCTATTTTTGTATAATTGTGCAATGACACATAATTATCTATTTAAATTTGTGGACAGAAGGAAACGAAGACTTTGCATTGATTCATCATGTTGGCGTTTCACATCTGTCCATTTGCCTGCTTTGAGATATTTTCTGCCTTGTTTTAGAAGCTGCTAAGGTATCAGAAATGTTATGAGGCAGTGAGTAACAAGATCTGGGTTCATCAAATCTGCTGTGTGATCTTTTATAAGTCACTTATCCTCTCTGGGCCCTAGGAGGTAAAATATGGGGTTGGACAACACTAGATAATCTCTAGGTAACCCCTTCATGGCTTACTGTCTCTGACATTGGTTTAATTTGTCAATTCTACCTAACTCCACCCAGAATCTCTTGACTCTTAGAAGAGGCCAATGAGACCTCTTCTATTTATAGGCTGTTTGTGGTTTTCTAATGCCTTGTGTTCCCTCTCTGAACTTCAAATCATCCAATTTTCTATGCAACCAAGAAAGCCCCTTAAGAGGCAGCAGAGTTCATTCTCAAGAACATAACTCTAGGAGCCAGAAGCATAGTCGTACTGACAAAGTCAAAAAAGGAGGCTAAATTAACAGATGCTCCAAGTAGCATAATGAACAAGGTGCAGAAATGTTTCTCATAATGACTGCCTCCATAGAGTATAAATAGGAATGCATGCCTTTCTTCCCTGTCTCCCCTTACACCATCTGTTATTTGTGTCAGGCAGTCAGTAATTGCTATATGTGACCCTTGTTGTTAGTAACAGGGACAACACTGTACATTGCAGCTTTCTTTGCTTTCTCCTATCTCCTGGCAGCTGTGGCTCTAAGGTTTGCAAGTATGCTAAGATGGTAGATAAGGATTTCCCTGGCTCTTGTGACTAAATATAATCAAATCACTCACCCTCCCTATTGGGAAATAAGTTATAAATAACAAGTCAGAGCAATCTTTCATCAGAGAGGCTGTGGTTACTAGGAAACGAGCACTGCAGTCAGGCTCTCTATTGTCGTGATATATCCATATGGCTTGGGATTTAAGCTCAGGTTCTCTGTCTTTGGCCTTTCAAATGGCTCATGAGTATACTGTTCTTGCTATTAAAGTATTCCTTTGTAAATGTTAAGGGATGAGGACTTGGGTTCTAACTTTGGCCTTTCTCATCAACTTGCTGTGTGACTTTGGGTGAATTAATTCACCTCTCTGGTCTCCAGTTTAAATCTCAGCAACAGATGAGAAGGTTGGGTTAGATCAAGGCAAATTGTGGCCCACAGGCCAAATTTGTTCTACTATCTATTTATGTATAGCCTGCAAGTTAAGAGTGGATTTTACATTTTTAAATAGTTGGAAAAAATCAAAAGAATAATTCATAACATAAAATATTCTATTTCATAGCATAACATATAATTATGTAATATATTTCATGAAACTTATATAAAATTCAAATTTGTGTCCATAAACAAAGATTTGTGAAAACACAGCCACATTCATTTGTTTATATGTTGTCTATGATTGCTTTCACACTCAACGGCAGAGTTGAATAGCTGGGGCAGAGACTGTATGGCCTGCCAGGCCTAAAATATTTACTGTCTGGCCCTTTACAGAAAGTTTGCTGATCCCTGAGTTAGATCGTCTCTTAGGTCCCTGTAACTTTATTTTAAAAATTGACTAATTAGCAGCTCCTTCTCAACCTGAGAAATTCCAGGCTGTAGGTGAACCAGGCCTGGGCTGCTCCTAGAGGGAATCTGGTACCTCTGCGAAGTCTTGAAAAGGATTGGGAAGTGTGTTGGCCAGAGACAGGATTGGATGTTGAACCCCAGCCCTCCTGTTCTTGCTCTGGGTCAACCCAGGCCTCGGAACCAGAGTGATGAGCCATGAGCTTGCCCTGAAAGCTGGGGGCTGCAATGGTTGTGGGCTTAGATGTTGCTGTTGTGATAGAGAGATCCCAGGGAACAGTGACCTAAATGAGCTAGAAGCATATTTATCTTTCCAACAAAAGTCCTGGTAACTTATACACTAAAAAAGACATATCAATTGATTGCAATGTATGGAATTTATTTGGATCCTGCAAAAAAAAAATTATGAGATAATTGGGGAAGCTTAAACACTACATTTTGATAATAAAAAAATATTTATTTATTTTTTAGGTGTGATAATGGTATTGTGATCATGTTTTCAAAAGAGAGTCCTGGGAGACAATTTTATGGATGAAATGATATGAGGTCTGAGATTTGCCTCATGATAATCCAGATGGGGAGGGTTGGAAAAATTGTCCAGGAGTTGGTAGCTGAATACATGTAATGAGTACCTAGGATTCATTATACTACTTTCAATAATCGTGTATATATTTGAAATTTTCCATAACAAAAAGTTTGAAATATTTAATGTTCCTAACCAGTGATTAAAAATTTATACTTTAAAGAAATTTAGTCCATGAAAAAGCTCACGTAAGTGCCAAAAATATATCATTACAGTCATCATAGCTGGGTTTATAAAATACCCGGGAAGAAGTTTCCCTATGAGAAAAAATTTCCTGAAGAGGAACAGTTGTGTCAGAAGTTTCAAGCATTTAAAAATTTTAATTGATTGAATATACATTATTAATAATTGTTATCGATATATAGTCATTTATAATTTTTACATATATAAATAAAGAGCAGATAAATTCTTATTCCCTAATCAATTATATCTACTTTTTTTTTTTTTGAGATGGAGTCTCACTCTGTCACCAGGCTGGAGTGCAGTGGCGCGATATCTGCTCACTGCAACCTCTGCCTCCTGGGTTTAAGCGATTCTCCTGTCTCAGCCTCCTGAGTAGCTGGGACTACAGGTGCATGCCACCACGCCTGGCTAATGTTTGTATTTTTAGTAGAGATGGGGTTTCACCATGTTGGCCTGGATGGTCTCTATCTCTTGACCTCGTGATCCGCCCACGTAGGCCTCCCAAAGTGCTGGAATTACAGGCGTGAGCCACCACGCTCGGCCAATTATACCTACTTTTTATTTTGTATTTTTAGCCAGTATATTAATCATGAAAGCATTTAGCAATTATGGGATGTTGACTATAACACCATGCATGATATATGGTATTTTATTATTTCTTTACTATGACTGCTATGAAATTATTTCTTAGACTTGAAAGTAAGTCTGGGTTGACAGGATTGGTGTGATGGTTTCTCAATTATGAGGCATCCAGGCTCCTTACATTGTTTCCCTGCCATCCTCATACTTGGCTTGCATCTCATGGTCCAATATGGTTGCTTTGTTTCCTGCCATTAACTCTGCATTCCAGAATGTAGAAAGGGTAAAGGGAGAAAGGATGTGACCTACAAGGGCATGACACCGAATTCATACATGTTACTTTTGCTCATATCCCTTAGGCCAGAATCATGTGGCTGCTGGTTGCAAGGGAGGTTGGAAATGTAGCCTTAGGTTGGACAGCCATCCATTCTACTAAGAATACTATTACTGCATAGGAAAGGGAAGATAACTGATGGGGGGCCATGAATAGCCTCTGCCTTGGATGCCTTACAGATGTGCTTATATGCGGACTCGAGAAACCTTCCTCTTGATCTGAGCCTATTTCTTGCCTTTCCCCTTCTTCCATCTGTATTCTTGTCCTTCCTGCCCTTCTCCCTGCCTTCTTGTCAACAGCTTGGTTGGGGGGCCCAAGTAAGCACATTCATTCAGTCCTGGTGGTTCTGATATGGACGCCCACTCACCTATTGCTCGTGTATTTCTACTGGTTCAGTCACTTGTCCCCCATATCCACATTCACATAACTGGTTTTGCAGCCCAGGAGATGTGGATAAGTCCTGCCTCCCTTATTTAGTTTACCTGCGACCTTGGGTAAGTTGACTAACCTTTGTAAGCCTCATCTTCCTCCCTCTGAAGAAGGCATCAGTGCATCAAAGCAGAGTCCCTGCTTAGCCTACCTTATGTGATCATTGTGAGGATTCAAAGAAAGTCATGGAGACTTGGGGTTTCAAAGGGTGAAGAGCCACATGGCTGAGAAATAGGGCAGGGAGGGGGCTCCAGTGTGCTGTGTACTTTGCCCCAATCTGACCAGCTCCTTTCTCACAGAGGGAGCCCCAGGAATCTGCACAGGACCCCAACCTTGACCACAGCTCATTGGTTCAGGCATGGAATCTTATCCCTAACAAGCTTGATTATTTCTTTTGGGGATATAGCATTTTGACTCAAGGGTCATATAACAATGACAGAGTCCTACTAGTGGCTGAGGTCTGTAGAGAGACCACCGACATACCTGGGGTACTCGAGTCTTCCTTCCCGACTCCTGGAGGTCAAAAATCCTCATACTCTGAGAAATACCTTATTCCTTCAGTACATTCATTTCTTTGCTTAAATTTGTTAGAGTAATTTCTCTTTCTTACAAGAGCCTTAAGTAAGCAATTTTATTATTGGCAAAATTGACAAAGTTTAATATTTGGTGCTTTAGTCTTATAAATCTGTGCCCTTTTCACCCCCTCAGGGTGAAAGGTAAATTGTGGTTTCTTCCTTGTTTCCATTCTTTCTCCAGTCAAAATTAGTCATTCAAAAAGATTCCAACAGCAATCACTGACACTGTAAAAAAAAAATGAGAATTTGTAGATCTCTACCTCTCCCAGAGTGACTGTGTAGCCTTAATTCCATTACATAATAAAATATATTTTTCCCTGATAAAGAAATTGTATACATTGGGAAAGAGAGGAGGAAGTGGATTTTCTGAAGAAAGTGAAGAGCTTTCAACTCCCCACACCTCTGCTTAACATCGTGTGATGCAGGGGGCTACTTAGTTTGCTTGTGTGCTTGTCCACATAGGGGCATCCTCACAAATGTAAGTAGCCACATCACACTGCAGTACCAAGCAAGCTTAGCTACACTGGGTTTGAAGGCAGAAGACCTGGCTCCTTGACCCTACTCTACCTCATTCAGCTGGCTATTGCTCCTAGCCCTTTGAGGCACCACCCAAGCATTTTGAACTCTTGCATGAAATCTCCGATTGCCTCACTGAACTTTGGGTCCCACTTCGAGGCTTCACTTCTACCTTCAGTATTTTCACTCCTCATCCACTTGTAACATTTGGGTGGCTTGTCTGTGCGTAATAGAATTTTTTTTTTTTTCATTGAACACTCATTAAAAACAGCAAGACAGATTTTATTAGGTTGCTGCAAAAGTAATTGTGGGTTTTGGCATTAAATGTAATGGCAAAAAACACAATTACTTTTTCATCAACTTAATATTTGAGCTACTGCAGTAGGAGAGATTTCAATTCAGAACAGAGCTTGACTTCAAATAGTCTGTTCCTCACTCTTTACATTTGATCCATCATCAAATCTCGACTACACGTTTACATGATATACATTTCTGCATCCATCTACTGTCTGAGTCTGACTCTCATAATCTTTTGGGTGACTTTCTGTAAAATGTTCTCATTGGTTGACTAGGTTCTGTTCCTATCCCTCCTCGACAGGCCCCAGCATGTTGTTCTGTAATGCAAATCGGACTGTGTCATTTTCCTTCAGTGATCTGCTGGATAAACTCTGACATGCAGAAGGCCTCCCTTTCCAGGATCTGTGCTTGCATCCTCTGTGCTGCTGCTGCAGAGTTAGCCTCCGTCAGAACACCGAGCACCTCTCCACGGTTGGATAGATTTAAATCAGCATTGCCTGTGCCTTCCTCGGCTCTATCAGTTTGCTAAATCAACACAGTCCTCCCTAGGTGTCAGGATGATACTTCAGCTGAAGACAGTGATTAATTTGACTTAGAATCCAGAGTATTTGCAACTCATGAGGTACTGAAGATATAGCTTTGAACTTCTGAGCAGGGAGCAGATTTGGAAAGCCCTCAAGGTGCCCTACAGAGAAACTTCCAATTTCTCAAGCAAGCCATTTTAAAAATATGATATCAACCTTTTACTGCTTAAAGAAAAAAAGAGAAGTCATGCTAATATAAAAGAAGAAGAGAAAAGGGAGAAAGAAAGCTTAACAATGAGCAGGGCATGGTGAGGCTTAAAATACTGACTGCTCATCTTCTTGTCTCCTTGGTCTGCATGGTGGGACAATGTACAAAACGGAGTTGCGAATGCCCAACTGATTATGGTGGGCCCTGGACCCCTCTGCTCACAAGAGCACAGCGGAAATAAATGCTCCTACGATGCGCTGCACCATCTGGTGGTTTAGTGCTCCCAAGGAAGTACAGGATTCCTTGGAATCATTGGCCCTGTAGAGATCTTTTGGGTGGATCCTCTTTCATGTAGTGGATAATCCAACTGTGTATTGAATCCTGACTCTACACAATGTGGGCTGGGGACCCTTCTGGATGCATTGATAAGACATTAATGAGAGCTGATGGGCATGAGGCTTCTCCTTTTTGATCATAGAGGGAAATGTAGCTAGGTACCTGGAGAGGAGAAAAGAGGGACCTGTGACAAGACAGAATGCAAGCAGACATGTGGCATCTCAGACAGAAGCAAGGCGGATGGGGCACAGAAGACTGGGAGTGCCACAGCAGTGGGAGGAGCTGTTCTTTACCCCGACCCCACCCTACCCCAGGCTGCAGTGCATTCTAGAACCCTGGGTTGCAGAGCATCCCTCAGTGAACAAATCCTTTGCTGCAGCCAAGCAGTCTTCTCACAGAAGCCTCAGGAGCAGGTCAGCTATGAGCTGCCTTGATGTGGAAACTGGGATGACAGACTTGTTCCTGGGTACATAGGAGGATTTAGAAACTCCAGAATGGAAGGGGAGGCACGTGGGGAGTGGGCAGGGCTGGGGAGCAATGCCCTGGTTCTCTACTTGGAGGGGCTTGTAAGAGCCAGCAAAAATTGGAAATTAAGGCTAGTGTGATGGTTATTTATGTGCATATATGGGGGCAGTTTGGAGACATTCAGATTAGTTTCTCATAGGTAAACATAGTTCAGGAAAAGTTAGGTGGCACCCCAGACTCACAGAACTGGTGAGATGAAGAGTTTGGGCTTAAACCTAGTGCCCTTTCCATTTCATCAAGCTGGTTTAACTTGAATTTACTTACTGAGAAAACAATCTGTACTTTAGTAGCAGTATAGTTTCTGTGATTTTTGGAAAGTGATTTGAGTTCTAAGAGCAGGGGCTATGCCCTGTGTTTTTCTTTCATGCAGGACACATGGTTGAAGCTTAATCAATATCTTATGAGTCATTTGATTCATTCTTTAGAACAAGCATCAGCATCTTCTCTCGAGTGCTGTGGGCAGTTACTGGCAAAGGATCAGGAAGATATTGCAGGACAATAGATCTTATGACTCAAAATAGTCACCTCCTTCAAAATGAAGGTGTGAAAACTCCATCAGATTTAGAGTTAGATGGAAGTTAAGGAAAATGGCAATGGCAGGAAGCTGACTGTGTATGGGAACCTCAGCTGAGGTTGGAAACAGATCTCTGCAACAGAAAGGAGGATTGAAATTGGCCCATAGTCATTCAAGTTAGTAAGTGCTCAGCACATGTTAGGCATTGTTCTAGGGAAGAAGATTTAGCAGTGGACAAAACAATTTATGTGACGTAAAAGCATTTTGAGAATTGGATTATAATTTACTTACATTTCTTCTTATTCTCATGTAGCTTTAGTATGGTATGATGATAAGATTTGGATTTGTAAAATTTGTATCCCTTGCTTTAAAAAACTTAAAGCAGCTTACAAAGGTGTATGTGATTCTTGGAAAGATTATAAATTAGGAGTTGAAAAGATAGATGAGTAAGAAAAAAATGGAATAAAAAGCATCAGAACCCAACTGAGTCAGGAATAAATCTAGTTCCCAGCACACAAAAGACACCCATGAAATTCTAGATGCTGCCACAGGTGAGCCACAGAAGTCACCTCAGGCTTTGCAGTGACTAATCCACAGCAAGTGATGATATGATCCATTAGGACAAACATGTAACAACAAAAACAAAACCCTTCTTTGGCAGAAGAACAGCTAATCCTGATACTGAGACCAGAAGGAAATGTTTCTAAGAATCCTTCAGAATCAGGATGCTCTGTGGCGGTGCTGCAGGACTACGTCATGAGCAAAACACCACTCATGAGGCTGGAAGAGGTGTCACTTTGAGTTCAGCAACTGAATCTTTCTGAATTGATATTGAGTCTCCAGAAAATAATGAGGGACAAGTATGCTATGGTATAAATGAGTCTCTAGATTTGTGTGGCAAAGACATTGCACATGTCTCCTGAGCAAAAGAATGTATTGTGATTCACAGAACAGCTGGGGGAAAGGCGAGAGGGGAGAAGGTGGCTTGATGTCTGTGTCTTACAGAGAAATGTGAGTTTGTAAATTTGATCAGAATAATCTCAGCTCAGCCCAATTGGTTTGCCCTGTTCCTTATATATGTGTGGGGTTGGCCATAGGTCTGCTATAATGTGGGTGAGGGAAGACCAGGGAAAGAATGAAAACCCATGTTAGAATAGAAGAGACGTCTAGAAATACTAATAAAACTGCTTTGTCTACTCACTAGAAACCATCTAGAGTGTTTTTGTTTTAAATTACGTATCAGTCACTCAACTGATATATTGAAGAATTAGATACACAGAAAAAATTTAAACCCTGTGGAAAAATCTCAATGTCTTTCTCTGATTTTATAAAACAATAAAATGGGTTAGAAATTGGGAAGACAATTTGGTCAGTCATTATAAGGCATAAAACTGTATGTAAAGACTCCTATAAATGTTAATGTATAGGATGCAGAATCACATCTTTATTTTACCAATCATGATGGACAGTTTTGGGGTATCTGCCAAGCTCACATCCTCTTCTGGGAGACCCCCCCCAACACACACACACACGCACACACACAGACACACACACACACTCTCATACACACTCATACATTCACACCCGCATGCATGCCATGCCAATACAGTGGTGAGGGGAGGAATGGGAGGGAAGGGAAATTTGTTTCTACTGACTTTGCAACTCCTGGATCCACCCCTTCGTGAGGTCTGAATGCACTTACTCCCCTAGTACCCTAGTGCCACGGGAGATGCTGCTGTATCTTTCCATTGGATCTCTAATTCTCATTCTCTCGCTCTTTGCTTAGGATAGTTTAGGTAGATTTTTTTTCTCATGTTAAATGCTTCCTGACTGAAACCTTAAGTAAAATAGGAAGCTTTTCCTTTGTGGTAAAGGATAGAGAGGTAATTGACAGGACATGCGTGCATTTTCTATTTTTTTATATTTACGTATTTTTCAAAGGACATAAGCATATTGTGTAGGGTGGAGG
Organism: Hylobates moloch; assembly: GCF_009828535.3. Taxonomy (NCBI): domain Eukaryota; kingdom Metazoa; phylum Chordata; class Mammalia; order Primates; family Hylobatidae; genus Hylobates; species Hylobates moloch. Next base: position 66,130,587 of record NW_026652288.1, read on the forward strand.
GCATCTATGAAGTTTGTTAAATACTTAGAAAAAATCAGAAGGAGTTTCCAGTTACTGTGTGTGGTGAAAGGATATTTCACTGGTTCTTTTGGATATGCTCTCGTGCTCCCCTGTGCTTGTTTTGCTTCCCTTATACTCCAGAAACCTCTGCTTAGTCCAGGTAACTGTTCATCAGCTTTGGGGAGAAGTAGGTGACTCTGGATCCAGGGAACAAAAGTGATTTTTAAGTTCAATAGTCACTAGTTTAGGTTTAAAATAGTGACATTATTGCAGGATAAGCTAGAAAATACCAAGGGTTGGAGATGGGCAGAAATTTAAGAGGAGGTACTCCTAGAATAAATCTAGAATCTCTGCTAGAACAAGTACCATCGTTTTCCAGCACTAGAGGACGTTGGGGAAACTGAGTCAGCACCCAATGCCTCCTCATTTCTGCCCAGAAGAGGACCAAGTTGACAGCATGGAGCAGGTCTCCTCTCCACCAACCAGCAGGAAAAGCATTTCTCTGGACCTCAACATGTAGTCTGACGCAGGACTGCGGAAAATTCCTCATCTGAATGCCCCGCCCCTTAGGGAGGAGGGAGCAGCCACGCCTCCTAGAGGGAACCCTCCCAGATCTGGGTGGTGATGGAAGCCTCCCTCCTATCTCCCAGTCGCTCTTCCTGATACATTCTTTTAAAGTTTTTTTTTTCAGTATTATTTAATTAACAGTTCTTACAGCATTTTGTGAAAATTGAAACTCTAGGATAATTTTTATTTTTTTTAATGATTTCCTTTGTTATAAAATTTCATCAGATTTTCCTGTTATGGGTAAACTTAAAAAGCCTTTTCTTAATACTATACTGAAGTTTTAAACAGAAACTAAAGATAGAAAGTCTTAGAGGATATTATTCTCTGCTCTCAACCAAAAACAAGAAAAAAAATGTATTCTTACCCTTTTTACATTCGCTGTCCCAATATTTGGTGCCTTACACACAGCTACATCTGTAGGAGATGCAAGATAAATCCTTTTTGAATAATGAAAAAGGGTTTATTAACCCACATTTGGAAAGAATCTTGAAGGACAGCAGCATAAGCAAAAGTGTTTATTACCTCTTTAGTTATTGATGTAGACAATTCACTCTCCAGTCTTCATTTCAGTGGGTGATGGGTAATGTGACCAGAGGGCCACAAAGGACAGAGGCACAGAGAGGAGCAAGTGGAGATGGTGCAAGGTGCACTGGCATAGACTATGCCTTGGGAGCCCTAGAGAAACATCTCCCTGGCAGACAGCAGAAGAGCTTTCTTGGAGAATGGGGTCCTATTTGCTAGGCTAGGCTAAATTAGGCTAAGCTACAGTCACAATCGCCAAAAATCAGTGGCTTTACAGGGAAAGTTTATTTACTACTCTTGTACTCTAGTGCAGGGCAGGAGGCCCGCCCCAGTTTTGCAGCCTTCCGTCTGGATCTCACAGATTCCAAGGCTGCATGCAGCATCAGAAGAAGAGAGAGCTGGAGGATTGCATGGGATGTTTTTCAGGGCCAGGCCTGAAAATGGCACAGGTCACTTCAACCAACACGTCATTGGTACAGCCATTCTCACATGGCCCCAACTCCAAAGGAGACTGGGAAATGTAGTTTAGCTGTTTAACTGTGTGCCAGAGAAGAGGAAACGTGAAAACCACATAGAATTTCCATGGGGGAAAGGGTGACTGACTGCAGAGGAGCAGGGCAAAGGGGGCAGCTATATGGCAGCAAATGAAAGTCTATACAGCTGATTCTCTTGGAGCTTCTGGCCTGGGATGTGCAGCAGACACCGTCCTTCCCTATATTAAGGCACACGATTCATTACACTTGGCTAAATAGAAAGATGGCAAATTTAAGTGCAAATCAGATAGCCATGGCATCCTGGAATCCACACCTCTGGATTAGCTATGCTACACTTTTTTGCACAGGCAAAGTTCATGATAAATTGGAACCTGAGGAGAGTGCAACAACAGGGTGGCAGATGCCGTGCCCCGAAATTGCATGTTTCTGGTAGGGGCACTGGCTTAAATTACTTGAGGGGCCCAAGCCTCCTCCTCTGTGAACCCTCTTACAAACTATACCAGAGGAGAGAGAAACACTGCTAGCAGGAATTCCCAAGTCTCTCACTCTTCTCTTCAATCGGGCTCGTGGCTCACAGAGGGAAGAGTGGACTTTTGCTGAGTGAGGGGCGCACCAACTTGTAACTCATTCTGTCTACTGCTTTCAGAGTGGGTCAAAATCCCTCAGACCAAGATTCAAGCAAAGAAACAATATCTTAAGACACTTGCCTTTTAACTGCACCATAGCTAACCCTCACCTCACTTCCACCCTGGGGTCTCTATAACTATTGCCTGATACTGTCCAGCAGGACTGGCAGGGGAGAGTCTGGAGATTTCTGCCTTGGGTCTTTGGACTTTCCAAATGGGCTAGTAAATCCCAGCTCTGAGCTGTGACACCCATGGATGTGTCTGATTGCCTAGGTGGGAATTTATCACTAAGTCTGTAAATCAAAATATAATTTAATTTGGTTTACATCAATATTTACAGGAGCAAGAGGGCTTTTTCCGAGGGGGGATTTTGGCCCAAAAGCAGAAACCCCAGTCCTGCCCAGTCTTTCTGTCTGCCCTTTACTCTAAACTGACCAGCATTGCTGTGTCCCTTGTCACTGATGGTGGTGGCCCATCAGCCCTGAGCCGGGACCAACTGCCACATTGACGGGGCTTGAGAATGGGCACGTCTCTAGAGTAGATACTGAGCACGGAACTAGTACAGGCCCCAGGATATCTAAATAGAAGGGACGAGGGGCAGCAAGGCCGTTAGAGAAACATGGCCGGGCTTGGGCCTGGTCTTGAAGCAGCATTTCTATTATAACAGCTGCACTGATTTAACTACACTGGATCTTATTGGAAGGGGAGAGGGTGAGGAAAATTGAGAGGCAAGTTAATCCTCCCCCGACCCCTGCCCCAATTTCCACCCTCTGGAGTCTACCCCTCTGTTCTCATTCAGGTTTCTCTAGGTAAATGGTTGGGATAAATATCCATTCTAGCGGCAAGCCATGCTTACCTTGGAGCTGGTGCACCCTACCGCTGCCAGTGTGCACCCTCTGTCTCCACCAGGGTTAAGAAGGGGTGGTGGTCTCCCTCTCCTAGCCTCTTACCAGGTAAAGGGGCAGAGGGAGAGGAGAATAATAGCACTGTCCCTTGCCTTGGTTGTGTAAATGTGTGATACTCTGGCCTCATTGAGGGGCCTGAATACCTGGAATGTGACATGGAAGCAGCTTCCCTGGAGGAACAGATGGGACCACAAGAGCAAAAGACCTCTGCAAACTGTAAGACGCCCAGATGTAAGGAGTGCCCCTCCTCTTCATTCTAATGCACCATCTGCATCTGTTTTCGCTTCATTCTGAAGCTTGCTCCTATTCCGGTGAACACGTCTTGCCTTGGCTGGGTCCACCTGGACGAACCTAGGATGATGTTCATACATTCTTCTTGCCATTCTTTCTGGCAGCATCATGAGCACTGATGTTCTCACTGATGACATGAAGGTGTCTGAGACAATGAAACAGGCTCCCCACCTGGCATGGTGTTCGCCTCCCCAGGGCCAGCAGGGGGCCCCGCGACCTTGTGAGAAGGCTGGCTGCCACCTGGGGAAGGAGGGCGGTTCCCAGCAAAATGAATGTCATTCCCGGGGCCTTTGATTCCCACCGAGTGGGAGCCGCCAATGAGCATCCTGGCCAGACCCTTCTTCTAAGGGCTCCCCATATACCTGGGGACTATGCGTTTCATCTGCGAGAAGAGAGGGAGACTGGTGCGCTGCTGGTGCCAGGTTGTTTCCTGCTTTATTTTGTGTGCGGTGTGCTCTGCAGGGACCTCCTTTTGAGTGTCTGTCACAGCCCTGCTTCTCCTTTCCAGCCAGGGAACATGGTGGGTTTGCCTCTTAGTTCCTTCTCATTAGATTTTCCAGCAGCTGCTCCAGGTTGTCTTTCTCTTTTTACAGAACAGAGAACAATTGGAGACTTGTTTTCTAAAGAAAAAAAGCCTGGTGTTCGAAGGAGTTTTTCAAAACTCCAAGACAACAGAGAGGAATCCCATGAGAGTGCAGGGGGTACCTGGCCTTGGGGACCTCCAGCCAACTCCTCACACAGGAGACGGTCCTTGTCCTCCCAGCCCACTCCTCATTTCCAGTGCTTTTGTACTGGACCATTTTAGCTGAGGACTTACAGAACTGGGCTCTAGCCTGTTACCAAAAAACATCCCCTTTGTGGCTAGACTGAATTGTAGTCTTCTAGAAATTCTCCAGGTGTATTTCCTGATTTAAGGGGAAAAACCAGCATCTGGAAACTCTGTGTGTCCTGATGTCTGCTGTCGAATAGCGAATTGACACCAGAGCAAGTTAGTTCTCAGGTATATGGTTGTTTCATCCTTGTAAATAGTTCCAAAGGGAAACAGTGTTTTATTTTAAGGAGTACTTTCAAATATATGAGGGCTGCTGAGTACCCAGCACCTGTGTTCAGAGGCCTGGTGATCTGTTTGCTGTCATTCTCTGCTTTTTCCTTGGTGCTTTCTGGAGGACAGCAGGTTGAGGATGAAGGAAGGGTCAGTTCCAGGCTCAGCTGTGGCCTTTAGTCAGCTGCAGATCAATTTGATGGGTAATTCAGGGAAAAAAAAGTTGACCTGGGTCATGCTGGGTGACAGCCAGACCAAAATGACACAGTGATACCATCATAATCCCAGATTTAATATAATTTTCATAATTGCATATTAGTACTCGAGACACTATAGCTAGAAAAACAGCCCCCAATGAGTTATTTTGCATCAAATGTACTAGTAGAGATCATTTTTCATGATTCCTCAGTGGTCCTAACAATTATGTTCATTGAAAGTACTGTCGTGAATGTAATTGGGACTCAGGCAGAGGAGGAAAAATACCCTAAGCTTGGTTTTTTCTTCTTTCCTTCTTTTAGAGTTTGCAAGTTTTGACCAACAGACATGGTTAAATAAGACTATGCTTTTTAAAAACCTATATTTTATATTTATTTTATTTTTTAAATTTTGTCCTTAGTGACAGGGTCTCACTTTATTGCCCTGGCTGGTCTCGAACTCCTGAATTCAAATGATCTTCCCACCTTGGCCTCCCAAAGTGCTAGAATTACAGGTGTGAGTCACCATGCCTGGCCTAAGACTATACTTTAAACAAACTTTTTTAAAAAGTGTGTTGATATATTTTATAGATGTTCATTTAATACACTACTGTCTTAGGAAAGCGATTGCAGCTCAGTTTTCTGAAATCTGGCAACAAATGTGTGGATATATTAGAAATATAATTTGTTTTTATTAAAATATATTCCATGTGCCTTTGATTTCTTTTTGATGGAAAGGCATCTTACACTTTTATATGTATACGTATATGGAGTAACAATTTGTCGATTCTAGTCAACTGCCTTTGACTACCTGGGTCAAGCAATTTCCCACCAGATAAAACAACTTTTCAAAGCCTTCCTTCTGCTTCCCTTACTTTCCAGCCTGTATCCTTAGTACATAATTTGTAAACATTATCACGAAGTGTCCCGATGCTTTAATATATGCAGACTAAAAGGATATACAAAATTAACCACATCTAAAAGTGACCAAAGCAAGTCTACTCCCTTGTAAAATTATAGAAAGGTTTGCCTTTCAGTACATTAGATCTGCAGCTACATTAGTTGTTTCTGCATCTTTAGATTTTGCAAAAGGGAACTGAAATCCAGCAAGTCGTATTAGGAGCCCATTCAGAAAATGAACAAAAAAGCAAATGAAAACGACCCAGAATGAGGTGGTATATTTTTCACTTTGCGTTTTGTAGACATAAGTCCCTTCTTTATAATTTGCAATTTTTTCTGAGAGGTGGTGGATTTTCACTTCAGAGGCAAACAATATCATGACAAGACAGCCACAGGAGCCTGCAACAGAAGAAACAACGTGTTGGGACAAATATTTCCTGATTGTAAGGGACAGGGAAGGGGGTCAATGTGTAAACCAAGGAATTCTCTTACCATCATCCCCATTTACATTATCCACAAAAAAAATTATTGCATATTTGTAATCATGAGCCTGATTCTTCAGTCTCCAGGTGGTAGTGCTTGGGTTATGGTTCTGCTCTGAGTGAAGAAGATTTCTGTGTGTGTGTGTAGGAGTGCAGTGGGGGGTAAGGAGGTGGTTAGAATTAAGCTGATCTTACAAAGACTGGGAGATATTCCTCTTTGCGTGATGTGAAGGCTGAATTGCTAGGCACTTTAAAGGCATAATGGTGGAATCAGGCTACAAGGCAGCCACTGCTAGATGTGGCTTCAAGAGAAAATATTTCTCTGTACTTCACAGGCCATGCAGGATAAATACCAATCATGCGGCCTCTTGTGAAAGGCCCCAGGCCTCCCTTCAGAAGGGTTACCACGGCTCCTTCAGCTTTCACTTGGCCACAGCTGCACAAAGGAAAACCTGAGCAAAGGTAGCTATGGATAAGGTGTTGAGGTGGCGCACATCTCTATTCTCCTTGTTTGTAACAGAATTCAGATTTTTAGCTAGACATGTGAGTGTCTTGAATTAAGACAGCATTGTTCAACTAAGGGTGGTTGGGATGTATGGGCGGGAAAGTCTTCTTGAACTATACAGGTATTAGGGGCCTGTCCTTTCTTCCCCACTTCCTCCTTCCTGTGGCTGAAATATGGATGCAATGGCTGGAGCGCCAGCATACATTTTGGACCAATGTGGCCCCAGAAATGGAAGCCATATGCTGTGGAAAAACAAGAAAGAAGGAGTCTAAATCTCAGATCCTTGGGGCCTCTGGACCAGCCCTGGACTTCAAACTCTAGATTTTTATGTGTGAGAAAAATAAACATTTGTTTTGTTTAGTACACTATTGTTATTTTTCCCCTTCATCTATCACTCATTGGTAGCCTAATTTTAACAGATGTAGCTGTGATTTCAGTGAGATTGCTGTGAGACAGGGGCACTCCATACTGGCTGGAAGCTGGAAACTCTGGTGAGTGTCTCCCCTGAAGATGGACAATGGGAGACTTCCAGATGGGCGGATGGCACAGGGAGCAGAAGCAGGTGGCAGGAGGGACCAGATCAGGAGCACACGGGATGGCCAGGACTCTACAGCGCTTCCACAGCTACTGTTATACCCCAGGCCACCAAAATAGGGTTCCAGTTAATAGGAGACTTGCTGGGAATGGTTTTCTGCCTTAGGTGAAACCAATTTGGGTTCAAACCCGGATTCCTTTACTTACTATGTAAAAGTAGGCAATTTTAATATTCAGGTCTCAATTTCTTCATCTATAAAAGGTGGTTAATATAAATAAAGCGTGATTTGCATTTGGTGTTGTAATTGACACATATAAATGCTTACTAATTGGTAGCTATTCATGTGGTTTTTATGGATTCCTTTTTTCTTGCAAGTCCTTATCATAATAGCTTGATTTAGGTCAAACCAATTTGGTTTCAAATCCTGATTCCTCCACTTACTATGTCAAATTAGGCAATTTTATTTCAAATCCTCAGCCCACCCCGTATCAGGAACACCTGACTACATCAGGGTAGGCAACACAAAAGAACGTATTACAGTGTCTTTTTTTTTCTCCAAATACTCTCCCACTAATTTTGTGTCTCCTTTAGGACAGGTAAATGCTTTTCACTCTTCAGTTAAAGTTAATCCAAATATCCTAGCAGTGGCAACATAATGGCTTGAGTTTCTATTCATTAATTCACTCATTCATTTATTCTTTAGACTTATATGGGGGATAGTTGTGGAGATTTAAACATTAAAGAAAACACCCATGATTTCTGCTCTTAGGACATAAAATCAATTACTAACCAATTACAGTGCATGTAATCAAGGGATAGTAGAGGGGCTGTTACTGAGAGGGTGGGCAGCATTATGGAAGGTTCCTTAGAAGTAGCCAGAAGGAGCTATAGGAAAAGTTAGCTGAGCAGAGGGAGGCTGGACTGTGTGGAGACAGCACTGCAGGCAGGAGGAGCTACGGTGCAAGTGACAGCCCCCATTCCTTTCCCAAAGGTCAGGCTGGGTTTGGGGTAGAGGCAGAGATTTCGGGGTAGGAATGAGGGGAGAGGTGAGCAGAAAAGGCGACATCACATTTCTTCTACTTTAGAATTTCACATAGGACTGGCCCATCAGCTTAATCATCATCAAATAATCAAATAATATAATTTTCTTGAAATTTCACTTTCTACCATCCTCAGAGTGGTAGCTGAGAATATTCCTTTGTAAAATTTTGTCAGCCTATTTTTGTATTCTGAGCTTAAAACCAGAGCTCTCCCCTGGCAAAATCATATTATTTCTTTATTGTTAGATCCTAACAAAAAGGCTGCAGTGCTGTTTTCTCTTTATCTTTTATTCGAAAATTGTGGAGAAAGTGCCATTCCTTTTACCATAAGAGCCTTCTTTGTCTGAGGAGATGGTGAATTTCAGACAGAAGTGAAACACTATTTCCTGAGCACCTGAAAGGAAAATTCAAGCTCGGTTTCCTTTTCAAGTTGTTAAATATTTTAAAGGTACTACTTTGTTAAGGAGACAGCATTACAGCAAGGCTGTATTTCAAATTCCTAAAGTAAAAGTTACTTGGGGTGTCATAAGACTCAAAGCCTTTTGCCATAGCTAATATTTCAAGCACACAGCCCCCAAAACAAAGTGTGCTTCTAGTAGTAGAGAGGACAGTCTGAGATCTTGCTCTGGATTCTAGGGTTGATCACGAGGTCAACATTGTCGTTTCAGGGACAGAGGATAGAAACCCAGCCTGAGTCTCATAACCTTTCAGTGACTGCTAAGAGATATGAAGGGAGACAACTCAGTGTGAACTTGGGATATTTTTGCTTCTCTCTGTCCATGGCTCTAAAAAAGACATGGGATCAAGGATAACTATTTATGACTTATGGACCAAAAGATACGCATGAAGAGTTTCTCTTTGTGGCATGGCTGCTAAGGCTATAAAAGAAGTATGTCAGGGAGATGAGTGATATGAGAATAGGACTCAACCTGCACTCTTCCAGTATGACACTTTGAATCCAGCAAGAGGGGCTCCTGCTTTGTGCCCCACATTTAGAGGGTTCTGCTCTGTCTCTCTTCTGGAGAGGTTCCTTCCCACAGCACGAGGAATCCTTGAAGTCAATAGAACATACCCGTCTGGCGTGCCTGACTCACATTTTAGTCCATACTCCTGGGACCCCGAAATTGACTTCGTAAATAGCCCTGAGCCCATTTTCAAGACCTATGTGGTCATTTCTCCTGGGTCAGTCCTCCCAGGGTCAGAGGTTGGCTGAGGAATAGCTGTTTCAAGAGGCATGGTCAGAGCTTGGATACATGGTGCAATGTCCACACACCTATGATTGAGGCTCTTTACCGTGTGCAGTGGAGCCAGGCAGGGGAAGAGAAGTGGGTTTGCATTCATACTTCTGTCCAAGACTTCACAAATGGTAGGATCAGTCCTACATGTCTCTCTCCTCTTTTTCCCAGTTATCCATGTACACCAAGAGCCCAAATTCACATGGTGCCAGTTGGACAGATTCCTTATGTGTCTGTCCATCTGACCAACACTTCTCCTGCTCCCAAGAAAGGTTAGAATAAACCAGGACTTTGGAAATCCTGCCAAACCTTGCTGGAGCTATAATTTGGAGTAAAACCAGGCACAAGGCCCAGGTTTTGCTGCCCAGCGTCTTACTCAATGACCTACAGCCATTTTTCCTTTCATCTGTCTGATTTCCCCACCATCTGGCTGGTACTGTAGGTTTTTTTTTTTCTTCCTTTTAATGACTTTGATTACTGAGTTAATTTCTGACTGAATAGGATAGCTGAGTTATAGGGCTGTCACACCATGAATGATCAGTCAATTAACAAACGTTTGTAATGTGCTAGACACTGCACATTCATGACTCTCCTCTGACAGCTGTCTGAGACTGCAGAATTGAGCACTGGTCTCCTCCAGTCCTTACTATATGGAGAACGTAGGACATGGCCAATGAGAGTTGCTTCTTCATCCCTGAATGACCCTGAGGGCACCTATGCTTTTATGAGTGGGAACACCCTACCAGGATCTGTGGGAGTCCAGAGGTCCTATGGGTTTGGGTCCTCAAAGGGGAAGAAATCTCTGAAATGTTATCCTATGATCAGTAAGATCATATTTTGGGAAATAATAAATTGGAATTTCAATTCCATTTAAAGTAATGATCAGCATTTTCAGAAAGCTTTCAACACATCATCTTCAATTGTCTTATAGGTGACAGATATTAGGGGCATTTCATTGCCAATATAGAATGAGAAATTGATAATTTCCTTTTCAAGGAATATTGAGAGATGATAAATAGGTGTGGGAAAGCCACAACTTTACAAGTGTAGGTGTTAATTTTCTCTAAAATTATGTAAATGTCACTAGAAAGTTAGTAATTGAAAGTAAGGTCACCAGCAATGATTTCTTCCCCAAATAGAAGTTGTTCTGACTCTACACTGCTCCAGAGACCGATGGCTACCATCTAAAAAGAGACAGAGGGACAAATGAAGTGAGTTAATACCAAAGAGTAGATTTTGAGATTGTGATGGCAAGCAACTTGGTCATGTGTTTCCAAAGGATAGATGTAGATGAAGGAATAACACCATTGGGTCTAGCCTTTTCACTTTATCTTCTGTAATGGAAAGTTGAAGAGCCCATATCTAACCTAAGTTTTACAAATGTTGTGTTACTGAGGATGATTAATGCAAAGAGCAAATGGTCTAAAAATACAATGTTTATCTAATTTGAATTTATTTTCAGAATCATGTCTGAAAATATGACATTTTCAGAAGGATGTCATTTGTTACCAGAAAATATGCAGCTACTTCTGTTTTATTCACTTATTCAACAACTATTTATCGAGTGCCTGTTGCACTGTTGTGGGAACTGGGGGTACAGCACTAAATGAAACAGGTCCAAATCCCTTTCTTCACAGAGCCCTCAGTGATGGAGACAACGGAAAGGGAGAGAGAGGCAATAGCTTGATAAGTACATTCAATGGTTTATCAGAGTGTGAGATATATTAAGGAGAATAAAATAAAGCAGAGAGGTGGGGATAGGAAGGCTGGGGAGGGATGGCCAGGGGCGGCCTCGTAGGGAATGTAACATTTAAGTGTATCTTGAGAGAAGCGAGGGAGTGAGAAGGTAGATATTTGGAGGAAGATTATTTCAGGCTGAAGGAAGAGTGAATGTAAAGGAAGTAGGTGGTTTGAGTGAAGAGGAGAGGAAGGTAAGGGACAGAAATAGGTGAGTTGTCTGTGTGTGTTTCTGAAGTGGATACATAAAGTGGTGCTTTGGAGGTCAAAGCAAGGACTTGGGTTGTGACTCTAAATGAAACAGAAGAGAAGACATACATTCTGAGTAGGGTAAGAATCTCTTTGCAACTGCGATAGAAAATGATTAAGCATTTCCTTGCACAAGGTCATGGCTAGGCCATGTACAAAATAAATGCAACACAGTCCTCCTACCACACCCTGGACATTAATGACCTGGAATGTGATTCTTCACAACACTTCCCCTTTAGCTACTGCCCTGCATATGAAAATGAAATTCTTTGCCCATTGCCAACATCAGCCGTCTAACATTACTTCTCTTTTCCTTCTGTGGCCTCTTTTCTAAGTTCTATGCTGAGAAACTAGCAGAATATTTTCATTACTGGGTTTTCCTGCCACAAATCCTTTATCCTTCCTCAGGCTCTGTGGCTTTGATGACTGGACATCCCTGTGTCTCTTTCTTGAACTCCTGAAAAACGGCTCCTTCATAAGAATTGGCGTAGAGATAAGATGCAGATTTTTTTCACCACCAATTGCAGAATAATGTGCCCCAGACATATTTCAGAGTCCAGGGTATTATTCCTACTGAAACTGATATATAATGTAAGTGTTCTGTTTTTGAACTGTTCTTTATTTTCTTGTCTTTGTGTATATGAATGTGCTTATGTTCCATGCCATAGCTGTAATTATCATAATTAATTAGGCCCATACTAGGAGCATCCTGTTTTTAAAGAAAGGCAGCAATTTTGTTTGCCCTGCTTGGCATAACTCATAGCAGACAGTATATGTAAGAGAAGGCATAACTCATGATGCTATGTGTAAGAGAAGCTGTGTGTAAGAAAGCCTATATATAAGAGAATAATTATAATCATCGCAAATGGTAACAAATACAATTTGCAATAAGTCCACATTTTGGTGGTTTTTATCACCTCCAAAAGGCCTGAACCAATACCTTTCATGTCATTCTCAGAGAGTATTCACAGAACTACTAGGATGTTCTACCACTGATCCATGTTAAGTCTGCCAGCTGGCCTACTCTCTTTTACATGCAGATCTAGGTAAGACTCTCTCCCATCAACTGGGAAACATCTAGAATGGAATATATAAAAGGCCCCCACTCAAATATCACTGCTGCAACTAAAAACTATGAATCTAATTGCTTCTATACTCAGCTCCCTCTTTTTTGGTTCTCTGTCTTCCTCTACCTCCTTAAGTTCTCTCTCTCTCTCTCTCTTTCTCTTTCTCTCTCTCTCTCTCTTCCACTGTATTACAAATCTTGAGGGAAGTTTTTTTACCCCCTTTTCCCTATTCTGCCTTCACCTGCCTGCACCTCTATTACAGGTGGCCACCTTTACACAAAGCTCACTGCTGACAGTACTCTTGAAACATTCCCTCTGGGACACCCATAATCTCCCAGTTTCCTTTTTCCTCTTTCTCTTTGGATATTGCTGCTCAGTGTCTTTTGCTGGCTTCTCCTCCTCCTAAACCAAAAAATTAACTGTCAGTGTTCTTCAGGAATTGGTCCTAGGTCAGTTTTTATCTATGTGCATTCTCTCCCTAGGTGATCTCATCCAATTTTATTGCTTTACATAATATCTATATCTGAATAATGCCCAAATGTACGTCTTTCTTCTAGACCTCTTCACTGAACTCCAGATTCATGTAACTGACTATTTACTTGACATCTCCACTTGATGGTCTCATAGCATCTCAGACTCGATGTGCCCCAAAAGGAACACATGATTTTTAGTGCTGAGCTCTTCTCCCCACCTCTTTCTTGCCCTAAACTGCAAGCCTGCTCCTCCCTTGTCTTATCCATAATGCCACCACTATTTATTAGTTGCATGAGCTGCCTGAAAAACATTTTGAATGTACTTTCAGAATGTTTTTAGAATCCATTCATCTTTTTCCATCTCCAATGCGATAGTATTGTCTTTCACCAGACATTTCTTAAAGAGGTAAATCAGCTATCAGACATCTTTTTAAAATCTTTCAAAAGCTTTTCATCGCAATTAGAATCAATTCTAAAAGACTTACCATGGTTAATGTTTAAGGTCCGACATTAACTGGTATCAACTGATCTCTCTAACCTCATTTTTTCCTTGTGCCATTTCCTCTCACTACCCAGCCCCTAGCCACATTGGCCTTCTTTCAGTTCCTACAACAAGCAGACCTCTTTCCCTAGAGTCTTCAGTGTGCTTTCTCTTCTACTTGGGACATTCTGCGAAGGTTCTCAGTTCCTTCTTAGCTTTAGAACTCAGCTATTGGAGCAGTCTTCCCTGACCACCATCTCAAAGCCAGATCTCTGCTACCATTCTCTTTCATAGCAACTTGTTTATCACCCTCATTGTAATTATTGCAATCTGTAATCACTTAATTATTGATATACACGTTTGTTTGACTCTCCCACTAGACTACAAGCTCCATGAAGACAGCACTGTGTGCCTGATTCACCATGATCACCAGTGCCTATTATAATGGCTGGCACATAGTGGGCACTCAGTCAATGTTTGACAAATATGTGAAATATATTCACCTATATTGCAGCCCTCAGCACTGGCTACAAATTAGAATGACTCCAGAGAGCTTAAGGTAAAAGAGCAGTGCCCAAGCCCTACCCCCAGAGACTATAATTTAATTAGTGTTGTGTGAGACCCAAGATCAGTAGTTTTAGAAAGTTCTTCAGATGATTATAATGTACGGTCAGAGAAGAGAATCACTGCCCAAAATGAACTATGGGGGATGATGAAGGTATTACTAAAATCCTACCTTGGGAAAAAGACTTCTCAGCATCAGTTTATAAATGACAAGATGAGAAAGAGCAAATTGGCTGACTTGCGTGGGTTTCATGCAACAATATTACATGGAGAATGCTGAGGAATACAAACTAAACTGGAGGTTATGAGAATGGAAGAAATGCCTGGTTCAGGAGGCAACAGAATATGAAGCCATAAGTAAGAGCGAGCTGTGTGACTGAAGCCATTGCTGGCCTGGTCCAATGGGTTGCTTTCTTTCCTTTTCTACCTGCGGGGTCTGGCATGCACCGCATCGGGAGACATAAGGAGATGCCCATAGCAGTACTCTGGGCAGTGTGGAAAGGTCCAGATAGATAATTGGGAGGACTTCTTTTCTCTTCCCTTCCCTTTCCCCCTTCTACATGCCCCAGGATGCCAAGTCTTGGGTGCCCATCCAGCAGGGAAGTAGACAGTTGAAGAAATGACCATAGAATGACTTCAGCACAAGGAGCGGGGAAGCTTAAGGAACCTGAATGTGAGTAGGGAGGAGAAAAAGAGAAAATAGGTCCAAGGAGGAAAGCATTTTTCTTCTCTGCTGACGGTGAGCACTGCCACCTGGGCAGCACACACTGGCAAGGGAAACAAGGGAGGAGAACCAGTCAGTGGAAGAGAGCTGACCTCTGGGGTCTCTTAATGGAATGTGACTCGTATGTGAAATAAAGGACCCCTAATACAGTCTCTGGCCTCTGAGTGTGTGATGCGTTGGCTCACATTTACAATGATTGGGATAAGGGCTACAAACCTACCCTTACACAACCGGGGCTTAGAGCCAGGGTCTGCATGGACATTACAACAGTTAATAAACACCTTCCAAAGTTCCAAGGGCTTCTGGGTACGATATGAGATTTAAGGGAATTAGGAAGTCTGTGATTCCAAAGTGGCCTGTTTATCCCCAGAGGTCACAAATTGTCAGTCCATCTGACCCTCAAATATGTTTTGTTGTCGTAACTTTTTTTTTTGAGTTATTGAACATTTTGATATTTAAAAATAAGTATTGGGGGCTTAAGAAAACACTGGGTGATCTAAAAACACTCGGCCTTTATCCTCTGCAAGACACAGATCTGGAGCTGGCTCCTTCCCTTCCTTTCTCCCCTTTTCTTCCTTCCCTGATTCACAAAACCTTTATTGAGCCCATGCTTTTACAACAAATTTGAAGGTGGGTGAGACAGAATAGAATGCAGGCACAGGTCCTGATCATTCCCGCATATATTTGTGTGCTCAGGTTCTCCTTGCATTAGGCCTGGCCAAAGGCAGAGATAAGATCTGGAATTTGGATTAAATTCTGTATTCTCTGAGTCAAATGCTGTTAGTTTGGTCGTCTGTCAGATCTGTCAAATAATTTGTCTTCCAAATGCGCTGTTCTTCAGAATTTCATTCAGAAGCTGGAGCGCTAGACGGCTGTGCTGCTAATAAGCTGTTGCGTCTCACCTTCACTCCAGCTTTGCTTTTCTCTGCTTTATGATGCCAGGTCAAGACTCCCCAAACTAGTTCTGCCTTTTCAGCTGTTTTCTGTCAAACATGAGCACCAGGGGGAGAGAGAAGACAAGAAAAGAAAAGGCAGAAAGGCCCACACCTTCCACTTCACTTGTAGTTCTCCCAGATGGCAGCAACTGGGGAGTTTCCAACCCTTCCCCACACTACCAGAAACCCCTTATGGTGTCCCAGTGTCAAGTCCTCAAGGTCTGAGACACAATGCTCTGGGGCGTCTCCTCAAGCTTCTAGGTTCTGGCAATGCCAAACTCTTTTGTTGGTTCCCCCAAGCCCTAGGGGTGGTATCTGCTTTCTGACATTACCGTCTTGGAGTTACCTTGGAGTCTCCTTTTTGTTTGTCAGTCCACCAACACCTGTTGAACCAACTCCCTGTAGCTCAAACTTGAGCCAGCCTCAGAATCTCCTGAAGGGCTTGTTAAAATACAGATGGCCATCCTCCCCCAGACCCCCAAGTTTCTGATTTAGTGGGTCTGGGGTAGGGCCTGAGAATTTGCTGCTTTATCAAGTTTCCAGATGATGCAGATGCTGCTCATCTGGGAACTCCAGTTTGAGAACCACTGCTTTACATTCCTTCTGTTAAAATTGTGTGTAATGGTCATCAGTAAAACAGCACACCACCCGGATCCACCAGTTTGGTTTTGGATGTTTGGTGAGCAGAAGTAATCCCAACTCTCTCTTCTCATCTGGACTTTCACATGTGATTGAATCACTTTCTCATTTGGTCTGCCCACACCCTGAGCCTGTGCTCTTGGCTCTTCTGCTCTCATTGCAAAGCCCTTGGCCTTTGTTTATGATATTCCATCTCTCTCCTCACTGGCTCATGTCTTATTGCTTCAAAGCACCTGTTCTACCAGTTCCATCTCATCTGAATTCTGATTGCTGAAACCTGTTCTGTCTAAATGACCAAGTTAATATCTCCTTTCTAGGCTTGCTATTTCAAGTCAGCAAATTCATATTGAATTGTCCACTGTGTGTAGAGCTTCATGCTGAATGCTTTTGTTAGAGATACAAAGATGTAAAAGGCTTAGACTCTTCCCTTATAGGATAATCATCTGTACAATTTAAAACTGTATTATATACTTGTGACAAATCTAAAGAAAATATTAGCAGAGTCTCCACTGGAGAGATCTACATTAGTTGGGTGAATAATGTGATTAGCAGGATGTGGATGGGGTGAGACCCTAAGCAGTGTGCACAAGTAACAATGAACAGAGGCTACACTGCGAGTGACCTCCTGTTAACTACAGGGCTTTGTTTTATAGAGAGAGAGATCTATACACGTTTGTGGCTGGGGTTCAATTGTGTGAGAGAAGGGAGTAGTGTCAAGAGCAAGAAAGTACCTTGAGCCTGGTGCCTGGTGGCTGGCAGCCAAAGGGCAACTTCAGGAGAAAAAGAAACAGTCGAATAGAGATTTTCATTACATTGTTTGCTTTGTGTGAGTTGTTATCTTTCTGTACCCCTCCATGAAACCATCAATAAAATTACTTGCCTCCCAGGAATCTGACAAAGTATTGGATCTTTTTGCAAATTTAGAATGAGGTGAAGTCAGAGATCTCCTACAGAACAGCTACATATAAATTATACACACATTTTTCATTTTCTCATCTTTCTCCTTCTCCCACTTGCAGATAGTAAGCACCATCTGGTACGGACTGGGTTTTATATTGTTTTCCATCAGCCCTGGCTATTGAGTAGCACATGTTTATTGATGAACTAATTTCTGGCTTTAGAGTTTATCGTTGCCCAGATACACCTAGCATTAGGCTACACAAAGTGTCTACAGGCTTGAATATGGCTGCTCATATGTGGGTAGAACACTGGCCCTTTACTCTTTTTTGATGCCATTTATTTATTTTTATTATTATGTATAAATAATAGCACATTATTGAACACTGAGGAATATTGAAAAGTATGAGCAAAAATAAAAGTCCCCCATAGTGTCATGGGTCAGAGACAACCACGACCAACAGACTGGAGTCTCTATTGTCTTCTGTCTATCTATCTATCTATCTATCTATCTATCTATCTATCTATCTATCTATCTATCATCTATCTATCTATCTATCTATCTATCTATCTATCTATCTATCTATCATGTATCTATCTCTTTCATATATATATATATATAGCCCCCATATATACATATATGTATTTTATATGTATATTCTCTTTATTTTATATATATAATCAAATTAGGTTCACAATGTTTATATAAGTTTACATACTGCTTTTTCCATGTAACTTTTTGAGACAAGCGTTTATCCTCTTGATTACATCTTCAAAAATATAATTTAATATCAGCATCATAGTTATTCATATAGGTGTCCATAAAGTATTTATTGAATTCCCTACTGTTGAGCAAGTGTGGTATTTCCACACTTTTTGTTATTGTATATAATACTACAGTGTGCATCCATGTATATAGGTTAAGATTATCACTTTATATTTAGGTAGACCATCTTTTTGACATATTGAAAAGCACATTTGTCTTCAGAGGTAGAATTTTGTACTTACTTGAAATGAAGCTCAAAAGGTACAACCCTAGGGGACCATGCAGAATTTCAAAGGGTTTTCCAAAAGCATTGTACATGAAGAAGGCTGTCCCCACCATGGTTAACACAATAAGGATGGCAGAGAAGAGAATGACATTGACGTGGATGCTCACTGGGATTGCTTTGAGCAAATCTGGAAAAACTGAAGATAAGACAAAACTAGTGTTAGAAGAAGTTTCATTAGCAGTAGTCTGCAAGTGTAATTTTAAAAATCAAATCTCTCTTTTTTAATTTCAAACATCACTAAAATCCTTCTGATGAATACATTCTCACTTACTAATTTATAAGGTGTTTACAAAAAGGTTTAAAGATAGGATCATTTTATAGAGTTTACCAGTAAAAATTAGCAAAGAGGAGATTTGAGGTAATTTATTTTCTGTAAAAGAATATTTACATATTGGTCATATGTAATGATTTAAACAAATAATTGAGGGCTTTATAACCCAAATCTGTACATTTTAATAACCAAGCTTTCAATGACCTTTCTCGGTAGTTACTTAAAAAAATCTATCTTAACTTGCAATGATATTTTAAGTTTGGAGATATCTGGGGAGTTCAAACATCAGGAAGTTTTCATATTTACTTTGTTAACAAAAAAATTGTTTCTAGTCTACACCAAGATTAAAGAATGGAGATATTTTCAGTCAACTTCAATATTTTAATGTAGCACAAAGCTGTGGGAAAATAATTCTGGTACTATGGGAAATATTTCCACGTAGAAAACATGCCAAATCTATTTCTAGATTTTGTGTTCAGGGCAAGTTTTTCTCGTTTGCAGAGAAAGCGAAACCCTACATTTTAGGGCTTCTTTCATCTGGTGAAGCATCAGCATGCTTGGCATCAGCAAATCTGGCAGGACCAATCTGGAGAAGTTTAATTCAGTTCATTTTAGTTCCCCAAACATGTATCAAGTGCTTAAGTTATTTACTGAGCACCTACTGTGTGCCAGGCATTATTCTAGGTGTTGGAAGTAGAGCCATAAAACAAGATGGACAAGATTCCTGTTGTCTCACAGAGCTTATAACCTAATGGGAGAAGACAGACCATTAGAAAGTAAACAAACAAATAAACGTGATAGCTTATCTCCAAAGATGGCCACAATCAATGTTTTTCCCCCTTTTACACATGTGTCACTTCTCATTTAAGAGGTAGAAATTTTTCCCCAATGCCTTTGAACTTGGATTGGCCTTTGATTGCTTTGACCTCCTGAATATGGCAGCAGAAGTACATTGTGCCAGTTCCAGGCCTGTTTGATAAGAGAACCAGCAGTCTCTGCTGTTTTTTTTTGGAAGCTTGAGTTGCCAAGAAGTCCAGTCTACTCTTCTGGAGAGAAAGGCTGCCTGGAGGAGCACTGAGGCACCAGACACACAAGGGAAGAAGCTGTTTTGGATGTCAAGCCCAGAATAGATGACTCCAACCCAGTTGCTATGTAACTGCAACAGTTAGGAGAGGCCCTATCAAGAACTGTCCAGGTGAATTAGTAAATTTTTGTTTTAAGCTCCCGAACTTTATAGAAGAGCTGTTATCCAGTGGTAACAATGATAGAGGTGTAGAAATTTTAGGCAGGCAGGGGCAGGCCCCTGGAAAAACCTCACCTTTGAGCTGAAAAGCCTGAAACCCACAGCCCAAAGTGAGAACTTCCATCCCTGTGTGCCCGCTCTTTCCCAATTGGTTCTTTCTGAATAATGTCTTTTTACCAATAGCATGTTGCTTTTTCCAAAATTATGTATGGCCCCCCCCACCCCCTATCCTCTGCCTATAAACACCCCAGACTCCGCCAGTAGAGAAGAGAAGTGGCTGGACATCAGAGAGAGGCAACTTGACTTCAGAGATGGTGGCTGGACATTGGAGAGATGTGACTTGACTTCAGGGGAGAGTGACCTGCCCTTCCCATTCCCTTTTCAGCTTCTGTCTCTGCTGAGAGCCACTTTCATTGCTCAATAAAATTCTCTGCATTCACCATCCTTCAGTTTGTCTGTGCGACCTCATTTCTCTTGGGCACCAAACGAGAATTCAGGATGCACAAATTGTGGGTACCCAAAAAGACTGTCACCCTGGCCCTTTGCCTTCACTGGCAGAGGGCAGCCACCCCACATGATGAAGCAAAGGGCCCACTGAGCTGACAACACACTGCTGTCCACAGATGGCAGAGCTACGAGAGCATTGTAACACACCCTCTGGGGCCCTGGGGTTGCAGGCATCCCCACCAGGATGCTGCTGCAGGGCCTGCATGGAGTTCGCTCCTCACAGCACTAAAGCAGCCAGCTGGTTCCTGCACTCATTCACTCATGTGCTCCCTCCTGCAAGAGGTTGAGCAGGGCAGGCTGAGTAAATGGGGTACCCCTGTTGGGAGTCCCATGAAGGGGTCAAGAAAATAGCCTGCATCAACAACAAGATAGTTTCAGATAGTGATACATATGATGGAGAATTAAAATAGGGTAATGGGATTTTGAGTGATCTGAGTGGATGGGTGTGGTCAGGAAAGTGACACAAGCTGACATCTGAATGTTGAGAAGGAAATCACCATTTAAAGATCTACAGGAAGAACTTTCCAGGGAAAAGAAGCACAACTGAGGCAGGAATGAGCCAGTGCAGTGGAGCCTGGTGAATGGTGGGGAGGCAGAAGTGGGATTATTGTGCTGGGATCAGATTGTTGTACCCACTGGATCCTGGCCTGTTGACCACGGCGAGGAGTTTTCTTTTTATTCTAAATTTATTAGGAAGCCACTAGAGAGTTTTAAGTAGGAGAGGGACACAGTCTCTCTCCTTCATGATATTAAAAGATCATTCTGAGTGCTGACTAGTGATCACAAGGGGGTGGGGAAGGACAAATGTCCAGAGATCTAAGGGAGGCTATTTTCAGAGGTGAAAGATGGGGGCTGGCCTACGATGGGAGAGGTTGTCAGATTTGGGATACATTTTGGAGATGGAAGATAGGACTTGTTAAAAAAAAAAAAAAAAAAAAAAAAGAATCCAGGCTGGGCGCGGTGGCTCACGCCTGTAATCCCAGCCCTTTGGGAGGCCGAGGCAAGTGGATCACGAGGTCAGAAGGCTGAGGCAGGAGAATTGCTTGAACCCAGGAGGCAGAGGTTGCAGTGAGCCAAGGTCCCACCACTGCACTCCAGCCTGGGCAGCAGAGTGAGAATCCATCTCAAAAAAACAAGAAGAGTCAAGGATTACTTCAAAATTTTTCTCCTGAGCAACTGAATAAATGGTGATGCTGTTAACTGAGATAGAGTAGTAGAAGAGACACGCTTGGGCCCCAGGATGGGAAGTGATGCAAGAGTTCTGTCTTAGATATTTTACATTTGAGTTACCTTAAAACCTCCAAGTAGAAATGTCAAATAGGATTTATGTTTCTGGAGGTCCGGGGAGAAGACTGGGGTGTTAAAGAGGACTGGGACTAGGGTAAGGCAAACAAGGTGCCTAGGGTGGAAAAGGTAAGGTGGTAGTCACCCTCCAGGGCCAGTCCTGCACTTGCATGGGCCCGATAAAGAATGTTTCCTTAAACTTTATGTGCTAGGTGCTCAGTGACCTCTCCCTAGTCCTAGCCCTGGTATTTAAACCCACTGGAATAGACATCCCAAGGAGATGAACCCAGGGAGAAGCCGTAGTTCAAGAAAGAAGCCCTGGGGCTCCCCCATGTCTACAAGCACAGAAGAGGAGAAAACCCAACCAAGAAGACTGGGAAAAGAATAATTTGTGAATTAGGAGCAGACCCATGAGTGAGACAGCAGGGAAGCAAATGAAAAAAAATGTTTCAAGGAGGAGTAAGTAGTCATCTGTACAAATGCATGCCTCATGGCCATAACACTCTACTCCTGACCATACGCTGGAAGCGGGCCAGGAGAGAAAGTTTGATTGGTTCAGAACAAGCCCTTTGCCACTGCTGGATGTAACTAACTACACACGCACATACATGAAATAAGCTTAGTGCTATCCAATAGGGAGCATCCTCTTCGTAAATACAGAGGTGTTTGGATCCTGATGGTGTTTACCAGTGTCCTCACTCAGGAGTCATGGCCAAGTCATTTGACTGCTGAGGTTTAGTTGCACTACATTTCCTTTATCTTCTCACAATCAGAGAAATGCACATTAAAACTATGAGATACCACTTTCAACACATCATGTTTACAAAGATGAAAACATTTAGCAATATCCTGTGTTAGCTAGGGTACAGGGAAATGGGGACCCTTGTGCGTTTTTTTGGGGAGTGTAAATTGTTATAACCTCCTTTGAGGCAGCTGGGCAATATCTAAAAAGCATTAAAATGCCCATACCCTTTAGCTCAGCAATTTAACTTTCAGGATTTTATCCTATGAATATTTTTGCACATGAATCCACTAAAGTATTACAAGGATATTCATTGCAGCATTTGTTGATAATAAGAAGAGGTTGGAAATAACATACATGTTTAGCAGTAGCATACTCATGCAATGAAGTATTAGTCAAAGAATGAAGCAAATCTATAACAACATGTATGGAATTATTCATCAAAATATGATGTGAGGTGAAAAAACAAGCCAAATAAATGAAGACATGTGTGCACCATTCTGCTATTTGGGAAAAAAGCCAAAAGGGAATGTGAATAATAATAAATATTAATAATTATTTAAGTACTTATCTGATTTAATTCTCTCAACAGCCCTGTGAGATAGGTACCATTATTAAAAACTGAGGCACAGAGGCCATGTACCATGCCCAAGATTTATACTTAGTGAGTGGCATAATAGGAATTTGAATTCATATTCTCACTCTTAACCACCTTGTTACAGCCGCCTTAGGGACTGGCATGTGTATCTAGGCAGAGACTATTTGTACAAAAGTGGTAACATTGCTTCTGGGAAGGGAGACTGAGGAACAGTTCACTATGTACCTTTTTGTACTAAAATATATATTTTTTTACTTTTCTGCAAGCATTGTCTATTCAATGAATACAAAAATACTTTTTTTAATACTTGGAAGAATAAATGAAGACATAAAAATTCCTATGACTGTAATAGATTAAAAGAAATTTAAGTGACATATTAATAAAATGTAATGTATGGCTATTGTTTCTGAATCTGGTTTGTGATTTGAACAGACCATTTCTTTTTTTTTTTCTCGCAAATATCAGTTTTCTTTTTTTTAGTTTTATTTTATTATTATTATACCTTAAGTTTTGGGGTATATGTGCACAATGTGCAGGTTTGTTACATATGTATACATGAGCCTTGTTGGTGTGCTGCACCCATTAACTTGTCATTTATTATTAGGTATATCTCCTAATGCTGTTGTTCCCCGCTCCCCCCACCCCACAACAGTCCCCAGACTGTTCCCCTTCCTGTGTCCATGAGTTCTCATTGTTCAATTCCCACCTATGAGTGAGAACATGCAGTGTTTGGTTTTTTGTCCTTGCGATAGTTTACTGAAAATTATGATTTCCAGTTTCATCCATGTCCCTACAAAGGACATGAACTCAACATTTTTATGGCTGCATAGTATTCCATGGTGTATATGTGCCACATTTTCTTAATCCAGTCTATCGTTGTTGGACATTTGGGTTGGTTCCAACTCTTTGCTATTGTGAATAGTGCCGCAATAAACATACGCGTGCATGTGTCTTTATAGCAGCAAGATTTATAATCCTTTGGGTATATACCCAGCAATGGGATGGCTTGGTCAAATGGTATTTCTAGTTCTAGATCCCTGAGGAATCGCCACACTGACTTCCACAATGGTTGAACTAGTTTACAGTCCCACCAACAGTGTAAAAGTGTTCCTATTTCTCCATATCCTCTCCAGCACCTGTTGTTTCCTGACTTTTAATGATGGCCATTCTAACTGGTGTGAGATGGTATCTCACTGTGGTTTTGATTTGCATTTCTCTGATGGCCAGTGATGATGAGCATTTTTTCATGTGTCTTTTGGCTTCATAAATGTCTTCTTTTGAGAAGTGTCTGTTCATATCCTTTGCCCACTTTTTGATGGGGTTGTTTTTTTCTTGTAAATTTGTTTGAGTTCATTGTAGATTCTGGATATTAGCCCTTTGTCAGATGAGTAGGTTGTGAAAATTTTCTCCCATTTTGTAGGTTACCTGTTCACTCTGATGGTAGTTTCTTTTGCTGTGCAGAAGCTCTTTAGTTTAATTAGATCCCATTTGTTAATTTTGGCTTTTGTTGCCATTGCTTTTCGTGTTTTAGACATGAAGTCCTTGCCCATGCCTATGTCCTGAATGGTAATGCCTAGGTTTTCTTCTAGGGTTTTTATGGTTTTAGGTCTAACATGTAAGTCTTTAATCCATCTTGAATTAATTTTTGTATAAGGTGTAAGGAAGGGATCCAGTTTCAGCTTTCTACATATGGCTAGCCAGTTTTCCCAGCACCATTTATTAAATAGGGAATCCTTTCCCCATTGCTTGTTTTTGTCAGGTTTGTCAAAGATCAGATAGTTGTAGATATGCGGCGTTATTTCTGAGGGCTCTGTTCTGTTCCATTGATCTATATCTCTGTTTTGGTACCAGTATCATGCTGTTTTGGTTACTGTAGCCTTGTAGTATAGTGATGCCTCCAGCTTTGTTCTTTTGGCTTAGGATTGACTTGGCAATGCGGGCTCTTTTTTGGTTCCATATGAACTTTAAAGTAGCTTTTTCCAATTCTGAGAAGAAAGTCATTGGTAGCTTGATGGGGATGGCATTGAATCTATAAATTACCTTGGGCAGTATGGCCATTTTCATGATATTGATTCTTCCAACCCATGAGCATGGAATGTTCTTCCATTTGTTTGTATCCTCTTTTGTTTCATTGGGCAGTGGTTTGTAGTTCTCCCTGAAGAGGTCCTTCATGTCCCTTGTAAGTTGGATCCCTAGGTATTTTATTCTCTTTGGAGCAATTGTGAATGGGAGTTCACTCATGATTTGGCTCTCTGTTTGTCTGTTATTGGTGTACAAGTATGCTTGTGATTTTTGTACATTGATTTTGTATCCTGAGACTTTGCTGAAGTTGCTTATCAGCTAAAGGAGATTTTGGGCTGAGACAATGGGGTTTTCTAGATATACAATCATGTCATCTGCAAACAGGGACAATTTGACTTCCTCTTTTCCTAATTGAATACATTTTATTTCCTTCTCCTGCCTAATTGCCCTGGCCAGAACTTCCAACACTGTGTTGAATAGGAGTGGTGAGAGAGGGCATCCCTGTCTTGTGCCAGTTTTCAAAGGGAATGCTTCCAGTTTTTGCCCATTCAGTATGATATTAGCTGTGGGTTTGTGATAGATAGCTCTTATTATTTTGAGATACGTCCCATCAATACTTAATTTATTGAGAGTTTTTAGCATGAAGCGTTGTTGAATTTTGTGAAAGGCCTTTTCTGCATCTATTGAGATAATCATGTGGTTTTTGTCTTTGGTTCTGTTTATATGCTGGATTACATTTATTGATTTGTGTATGTTGAACCAGCCTTGCATCCCAGGGATGAAGCCCACTTGATCATGGTGGATAAGCTTTTTGATGTGCTGCTGGATTTGGTTTGCCAGTATTTTATTGAGGATCTTTGCATCAATGTTCATCAAGGATATTGGTCTAAAATTCTCTTTTTTGGTTGTGTCTCTGCCCGGCTTTGGTATCAGGATGATGCTGGCCTCATAAAATGAGTTAGGGAGGATTCCCTCTTTTTTTATTGATTGGAATAGTTTCAGAAGGAATGGTACCAGTTCCTCCTTGTACCTCTGGTAGAATTTGGCTGTGAATCCATCTGGTCCTGGACTCTTTTTAGTTGGTAAGCCGTTGATTATTGTCACAATTTCAGAGCCTGTTATTGGTCTTTTCAGAGATTCAACTTCTTCCTGGTTTAGTCTTGGGAGGGTGTGTGTGTTGAGGAATTTATCCATTTCTTCTAGATTTTCTAGTTTATTTGCGTAGAGGTGTTTGTAGTATTCTCTGATGGTAGTTTGTATTTCTGTGGGATCAGTGGTGATATCCCCTTTATCATTTTTTATTGCATCTATTTGATTCTTCTCTCTTTTCTTCTTTATTAGTCTTGCTAGCGGTCTATCAATTTTGTTGATCTTTTCAAAAAACCAGCTCCTGGATTCATTAATTTTTTGAAGGGTTTTTTGTGTCTCTATTTCCTTCAGTTCTGCTCTGATTTTAGTTATTTCTAGCCTTCTGCTAGCTTTTGAATGTGTTTGCTCTTGCTTTTCTAGTTCTTTTAATTGTGATGTTAGGGTGTCAATTTTGGATCTTTCCTGCTTTAGTGCTATAAATTTCCCTCTACACACTGCTTTGAATGTGTCCCAGAGATTCTGGTAGGTTGTGTCTTTGTTCTCACTGGTTTCAAAGAACATCTTTATTTCTGCCTTCATTTCGTTATGTACCCAGTAGTCATTCAGGAGCAGGTTGTTCAGTTTCCATGTAGTTGAGCGGTTTTGAGTGAGTTTCTTAATCCTGAGTTCTAGTCTGATTGCACTGTGGTTGAACAGACCATTTCTAAGAAGACGATTTTGAGATAGCGAGGGAAAATTGGACATGGACTGGGTATTAGATGATATTTTATCATTGTTATAGATTTTGTTGGTTATGTTAATGGTGTTGTGGTTGTGCTTTTAAAAGTCCTTATTGGTCAAAAATGATATGGATGAATCGATGGCTGGATGGCTGGATGGATAGACAAAGATAAAATATGTAAGGACACCCATAGGTCCAAAATAAAGGGATGGAGGAAAATCTACCAAGCAAACAGAAAACAGAAAAGAGCAGGGATTGCAATCCTAATTTCAGACAAAAAAGACTTCAAACCAACAAAGATAAAAAAAGACAAAGAAGGGCATTACATAATGGTAAAGGGTTCAAGTCAACAAGAAGATCTAACTATCCTAAATATATATGCATCCAACACAGAAGCACCCAGATTCATAAAGCAAGTTCTTAGAGATCTATAAAGAGACATAGACTCCCACACAATAGTAGTAGGAGACTTCAGTGCTTCACTGACAGTATTAGATCATTGAGGTGGAAAATTAGCAAAGATATTCAGGATCTGAACTCAACATTGGACTAAATGGATCTAATAGACCTCCACAGAACTCTCTACCCAAAACCAACAGAATATACATTCTTCTCATCACCACATGGCACATAGTCTAAAATCAACTACATAATTGGACATAAAACAATCCTCAGCAAATGCAAAAGAACCAAAATCATATCAAACACCCTCAGACAACAGTACAATAAAAATAGAAGTCAAGACTAAGAAAATTGCTCAAAACCATGCAATTACATGGAAATTAAACAACATGTTCCTGAATGACTTTGGATAAATAATGAATTTAAGACAGAAATCAAGAAGTTTTTTCATACTAATGAGAACAAAGATACAACATAGCAGACTCTCTGGGACACAGCTAAGGCAGTGTTAAGAGTTAAATTTATAGCACTAAATGTCCACATCAAAAAGTTAGATCTCAAATTAACGAACTAACATCAGAACTGAAAGAATTAGAGAAGCAGGAACAAGTCAACTCCAAAGCTAGCACAAGACAAGAAATAACCAAAATCAGAGCTGAACTGAAGGATTGATACACGAAAAACCATTCAAAAGATCAACAAATCCAGGAGCTGGTTTTTTGAAAAAATTAATAAGATAGATAGGCCACTAGCTAGCCTGATAAAGAAGAAAAGAGAGGATTCAAATAAACACAATTAGAAATGATGAAGAGAATGTTACCACTGACCCCATGGAAATAAAAACAACCACCAGAAACTACTACAAACACCCATATGCACACAAACTAGAAAACCTAGAAGAGCTAAATAAATTCCTGGATACATACACCTTCCCAAGACTGGACCAGGAAAAAATTGACTCCACTTCTAAAATCATTATTGGTCTATTTAGGGAATCAGTAATAAATACCCTACCAACTAAAAAATCTCAGGACCTGATGGCTTCACAGCCAAACTCTACCAGATGTATAAAGAAGAGCTGGTACCATTCCTACAGAACCTATTCCAAAAAAATTGAGGAGGAGGGACTCCTCCCCAACTCATTCTAGGAGGCCAGCATCATTCTGATACCAAAACCTGGCAGAGACACAACAAAAAAAGAAACTTCAGGCCAATATCTGTGATGAACATCAATGCAAAAATCCTCAACAAAATACTTGCAAACTGAATCCAGTAGTACATCAAAAAGCTAAACCACCACAATCAAGTAGGCTTCATGCCTGGGATGCAAGGTTGGTTCAACATAAGGAAATCAATGAATGTGATTCATCACATAAACAAAACTAAAGACAAAAGCCACATGACTATCTCAACAGAGGCAGAAAAGACTTTTGATAAAATTAAACACTGCTTCATGTTAAAAACGGTCAATAAACTAGGTATTAAAGGAACATACCTCAAAATAATAAGAGCCATATATGACAAACCACCACAAACATCATACTGAATGGGCAAAAGGTGGAAGCATTCTCCTCGGAAACTGGCACAAGACAAGAATGTCTTCTCTCACCCTGCCTATTCAACATGGTACTGGAAGTCCTGGCCAGGGAAATCAGGCAAGAGAAAGAAATAAAAGGCATCCAAGTAGGAAGAGAGGAAGTCAAACTAAATCTGTTTGCAGAGAACATGATTCTATATCTAAAAAACCCCATAGTCTCAGCCCAAAAGCTCCTTCAGCTGATAAACAACTTCAGTAAAGTCTCAGGATACAAAAGTCACTAGCATTCCTATACACCAGCAACACCAAGCTGAGAGCCAAATCAGAAAAGCAATCCCATTCACAATTACCACAGAAAGAATACAATACCTACGAATACAGCTAAGCAAGGAGGTGAATAATCTCTACAATAAGAGTTACAAAACACTGCTTGAAGACATCAGAGAAGACACAAACAAATGGAAAAACATCCCATGCTCATGGATAGGAAGAATCAATATCATTATATGTTATTCCTATCAAATTACCAACGACATTCTTCTCATAACTAGAAAAAAAAAAAACTATTTTAAACTTCATATGGAACCAAAAAGAGCCCAAATGGCCAAGGTAATTCTAAGCAAAAAGAACAAAGCTGGAGGCATCATGTTACCCAACTTTGAAATATGCTGTAGGGCTACAATAACCAAAACAGAATGGTGCTGGTACAAAAACAGGCACATAGACCAAATGAACAGGATAGAGAGCCCCAAAATAAGGCCACACACCTACAACCATCTGATCTTCAACAAACCTGACAAAAACAAGCAATGGAGGAGATACTCCCTACTCAATAAATAATGCTGGGATAACTGGCTTGCCATACGCAGAATATTGAAACTGGATCCCTTCCTTACACCATATACAAAAATCAACTCAAGATGGATTAAAGATTTAAATGTAAAACCCAAAACTATAAAAACCCTAGAAGACAACCTAGGCAATATCATTCTGGACATAGGATCTGGCAAAGATTTCATGACAAAGACACCAAAAGCAATTGCAACAAAAGCAAAAATTGACAAATGGGATCTAATTAAACTTCTGCATGGTAAAAGAAACTATCAAAAGAGTAAGCAGACAACCTAAAGAATGGGAGAAGATATTTGCAAGCTATACATCTGACAAAGGCCTAATACCCAGCATCTATGAGGAACTTACACAAATTTACAAGAGAAAAACAAACAACCCCATTAAAAAGTGGGCAAAGGACATGAGCAGACACTTTTCAAAAGAAGATGTACCTGTGGCCAACAAACATATGAAAAAAAGCTCAACATCACTGGTCATTAGAGAAATGCAGATCAAAACAACAATGAAATACCATCACACTAATTAGAATGGTTTTTATTAAAAGGTCAAAAGATAATAGAGGCTGGCAAGGTTGCAGAGAAAAGGGAACACTTATACACTGTTAGTGGGAGTGTAAATTACTTCAACCACTGTGGAAAGCAATGTGTTGATTCTGCAAAGAGCTAAAAGCACAATGACCATTTGACCCAGCAATCCCATTACTACCAGAAGAATAGAAATCATTCTACTATAAAGACACATGCACACAAATGTTCATTGCAGCACTATTCACAATTCTGAAGACACAGAATCAACCTAAATGCCCATCCATGACAGATTGGATAAAGAAAATGTGGTACATATACACCATGGAATACTATGCAGCAATAAAAATGAATGAGATCATGTCTTTTGCAGGAAGATAGATGGAGTTGGAGGCTATCATCCTTAGCAAACTAACACAGGGACAGAAAACCAAATACTGCATGTTCTCACTTATAAGTGGGAGCTAAATGATGAGAACTTATGAACACAAAGGAGGAAACAACAGACACTGGGATCTTCTTGAGGATGGAGGGTGGGAGGAGGGAGAGAAGCAGAAAAGAATCTGTACAACAAACCCTCATGACAGGAGTTTGCCTATGTAACAAACTTTTACAGGTACCCCCAAACTTAAAAGTTTTTTTTAAATAAAATAAAATTCCTCAGCTATATTAGTCCATTCTCTCATAGTCTCAGGTAAAGAAATACCTGAGACTGAAATACCTGAGACTGGGTAATATTTTTTTTTTTTTTGAGACAGGGTCTCACTCCATTGCCCAGGCTGGAGTACAGTGGCTCCATTTTGGCTCTCTGCAACCTCTGACTCCCAGGTTCAAGCAATTCTCCTCCCTCAGCCTCCCAAGTAGCTGGGATTCAGGCACCTGCCACCATGCCTGGCTAATTTTTATATTTTCAGTAGAGATGGGTTTTCACCATGTTGGCCAGGCTGATCTCGAACTCCTGACCTCAAATCATCTGCCTGCCTGAGCCTCCCAAAGTGCTGAGGTTACAGGTGTCAGTCACCATGCCCGGCCTGAGACTGGGTAATTTAAAAAGAGATGAGGTTTAATTGGCTCACAGTTCTCCAGGCTGTACATGGCAGCATTAGCTTCTAGGGAGGCCTCTGGGAATTTAACAATCATGGTGGAAGGCAAAGCGGGAGCCAACACTTCACATGGCCAGAGTGGGAGAAAGAGAGAGATGGGAGGTGCCACACACTTTTAAACCAGATTGCGTGAGAACTCACTCACTATACAGTACCAAGGGGGGACGGTGCTAAACCATTCATAAGAACTCTGCCCCCATGATCCAATCACCTCCCACCAGGCCCCACCTCCAACACTGGGGATTACAATTCGACCTGAGATTTGGGCAAGGACGACATCCAAACTATATCATCAGCTCTGTTTGGAAGACTGTGGTAGTGCCAAAGTGGATGTTAAAGGTCGCAGATGCTGATCTCTTGTTGTCAGTACTTGCAGTTGTCCACTATGCCCCATCTTCTGGTAGCAGTCTTATACTTCTGGCAGTGTAGTTCGTCTTATAGGATGGATCCCAACCTACGATGGTTCGATTTTTCAACGTCATGATGGTCTGAAACTTATAAGCATTCAGTAGAAACCGCACTTTGAGTTTTGAATTTTGATCTTTTCCAAGGCTAGTAATATGCGATAAGAAACTCTCAATGCCGGGTAGCGGCACCAAGCTCAGCTCCCAGTCAGTCACAGCATCACAAGGGCCAGGAACCTATACTCTACAGTGTCCTGTGTTGCCAGGTGATTTGGCTCAGCTGTAGGCAATGTGCGTCCTGAGCACATTTAATGTAGGCTGAGCTAAGCTATGATGTTCGGTAGATTAGGTGTATTAAAAGCATTTTCAATTTAATCATGTTTCAACTTATGACGGGTTTATCGGGAAGTAACATCATCATAAGTCGAGTCACATCTATACTACAATAATCTGCCTTCTGGAGCCTCCCTTACACTCAGTCAGCTATTGACTTGGTTTTTACTAGCAGTTATTAAACAAACAAACAAACAGACCCTGATTCCTTTCATCTCCCCACCTGTTAAAAAGATGGCTACTTCATCATCTCTGATAGGGTGGCTAGGTTTAGCCTGTCCTAAAATTGACGGTTGTTACCAAATTGAAACAAATGCAGAAAGAAGTTGCACTGATTTGCCTCCTGGAAAAGCCAGAAGGTAAAATAAATTGTCATGTGGAGCAGTTTAATTCTTATGAAATCTCTGAAATTCTCACTGTTGTGAGAACATGACCCAGCAGGACACTAATCCCCACATGCTGTATTTACACTTTATCAGGTTTCTTCTTCTTCTTCTTTTAATCAAAAATCCCCGAGTCTGTAATGATCAGCCAGAACTGTCGTAACACCGTTCTGATTTCTGACCAACACTAATATGACTTTTCCTTGGTTGAAGCTGAGAGCAGACCATTCAAATAAATATTGAGAGTTGTCACTTTAATGATGTTGGGAGGTAGATTTGCTTGGTCTTTCTGTTCTTTTAGATTTAGGATTACAACACAGAAAAAGGATTTGAACATTTTGATCTGTGGAGGAGTTGTCATTGATCCAGCAAGTCACTTCTGGTCTCCAGAAAGTATTTGATTAGCTATTGACAAGTAAAAGGGAGTTATTTATTAAAACACACAGCTGATGCCACATTAGTAACATAACTTTGTGCATTCAGAATTACCCTCCCTTTCTTTCATTCTCTTTTCTTTGATTTCTTCACTCTATGAGTCAATGTGTCTAGGTCCCCTCAACCTTAAACCATCCCAGACCCTAATTACCCTTTTCTCTCCATTATCACCAAACTTCTTCAAACAGCAATAATGCAAGTAATAACAATAAGAAAAAAAGCCAATAATTATAAAACATTTGCTATGTTTCAAGTACTTTTTTTTTTCCTTTGAAATGGAGTCTCGCTCTGTCACCCAGGCAGTGGGTGGAGCCCACTGCAGCCTCCACCTCTGGAGTTCAAGTGATCCTCCCACCTCAGCCTCTCAAGTAGCTGGGATTACAAGCATGCACCACCAAGCCCAGCTAATTTTTGTATTTTTAGTAGAGATAGGGTTTCACCATGTTGACCATGCTAGTCTTGAACTCCTGGCCTCAGGTGATCCACCCACCTCGGCCTCCCATAGTGCTGGGATTACAGGTGTGAGTCACCACACCTGGCCAAGTACTTTATATATATATAAAACATAAATTAGCACATTTAATTCCAACAATATGAGGAAGGTATTATTTTATCCTTAATGTATAGATTTCAAAACACCAAGGCACAGAGAAGTGAAGTAACTTGCCCAAAGTCACACTGTGGCATTGATTTTATTTTTTCCTTCCTATTTTTAAGATTAAAGTAAAATTAGCAGAGCATAAAAATATCCCTTTTTAGTGTACAGTTCTGAGTTTTGACAAATGTATACAGTTGTGTAACCACCACAATAATCAAGATATAGAACAATTTCACCATTCTGAAAACTCTCCCCACCCCTACCAGGAAGTTTTGTCCCTTTGCAGTCAACCCATCCTCTACCCCCAGGTCCATATGTGTAACTATAAGAAGCTGCCGAGTGTTTTCCAAAGTGGCTGTACCATTCACCTTCCCACTAGCAATGTACGAGAGTCCTACTTGTTCCACGTTCTGGCCCGCACTTGGCAGGGTTTTTAAAGTGGTAGCCATTTAATAGATATGTAGTTTATCTCAGTGTTGTTTTAATTTGCATTTCCCAAGTGTCTAATGATGTTCAGAATTTTTTGTGAGCTTATTTGCCTTTCATAGGTCATTTTCAATGATGTGTTTGTGTCTTTTGTGCATTTCTTATTGGATTGTTTATTATTGAGTTTTGAAAAGTCTTTATGCATGCTAGATACAAACCCTTTATCAGATAAGAAGTTCACAAATATTTTCTCTGTCTGTGGCTTGTATTTTCATTCTCTTATCAGTGTCTTTTGAAGAGTAGTTCTTATTTTTATGAACTCCAATTTATCAAGATTTTTTATGTATAATGTTTCAAATGTCAAATCTAAGAAGTCTTTGCCTAATGCAAGGTCACAAATATTTTCTGCTATGTTTCTCTCCTTGAAGTTTTTAGTTCTAGGTTTACATTTACATCTGTGATCTCATTCAGGTTATTTTTTGTATATGGTACAAGTTTGAGTCAAGGTTAATTTTGTATTTTTGCATATAGATATCCAATTGTTTCAGAACTTAGAAAACCGAACATAGATTAACATATAACCCAGCAATCCCATTGCTTGGTATTTACCTAAGAGAATTGAAAACATGTGTCCACACAAAAATCTGTGTGCAAATGTTTACTTTATTCATATTTGCCAAAAACTGGAAACAACTTAGTATCCATTGACAGGTGAACGGATAAACAAGTTGTGGCCCATCCATGTGATGAAATACTAGTCAGCAATAAAAAGATGCTGCTACTCATAATAACTCGGATAGACCTTAAATAACTGTGCTAACTGGAAGAAGTCAGACTCGAGAGGCTGCATGCTGCATGATTCCTTATATATGACATTCTGGAAAAAGCAAAATGATAAGGACAGAAAACAGATCAGTGGTTGCCAATGGGTTGGGGGTAGGAGAGGAGATGGACCAAAAAAGGGACAGGGGGAACCCAGGAGTGATGGGTGTGTTCTACATCTTGGTTGTGGTAGTCATTATAAGCCAATATGCATTAGTCAAAATGCATAGACCTCTAAATCTAAGAAGGATGAATTTTACTGTATGTAAATTATGCCTCAATAAACCCAACTGAAAACAAATCAAAGCTGGGTGGAAAGAGGTTTGGAAAGAATTCAGGGCAATGGAGATAAAATAGTAGTAGCAAGAGGGGGTGATAGGACCCAGTGTGTTTTTGTTTTGTTTTACTGTGTTTTTAGAAGTTGAAAGAGGCAGGTTGGCAATTGAAATGGAATTTCAAATCCCCTTATTAAAAAAAATTATTCCAACACAGTTAGGGGATTGTTAACATGTTGCATGGAAATTGACTCCTCTTTAATAGTAGGTTTAAAGTTCCAGATTTGGAAAAAGAATTCATTGCACACCTGAACATGACAAAGCTCTTTTTTGTTTTGTTTTAAGCAGAGAAAGGGGATTGAAGGAAAATGAATTTTCTTCCTACCCTGTTTCTGTTAGTTTGTCCCAAAGCCCAACTGTCTATGGAGGACCTTTTTTTATGAACAATTTTATAACTATAAAATTAAAATTAAAATTGGAATTTCACCCATATGCCTACCAATATAAAATGCAAAATTTTTCTTTATTTTTGTTCCTCTGAAATCTTTGTTCATCTTACTATTTCCTATATTACTATTATCCCAATGCAGTTTTGAAATCACCTTCTGTTCTTTTCACTCAGAATATAAGCATTTTCTGTGTTATACATATTGTCTTCATAACTATCATTTAGATAACTGCGTAAGTTTTTTGCCAAACGGATGCCCTGCAATCTGTTAGGTCGTCTTCTATTGGTTCAGTATTACAGCTCATGCTTCCAGGAACATCTCTAAGCACGTACCTTTTTCTTTTTTATTTTGGAGATAGGGGATAAGTGGGAATAACCTTTTTGGGTGAATTCCCAGGAAAAGGATTACTCCGGTAATGGTGCTTTCTAAAAGAATGCTAGTTGTGGTATAGATACAAGGTAACCTCGAGAACGTGAGTGGCATTTTGTAACATAGATATTAAGCTCTACTTTTTCAACCCTGATTCAAAGCTTGATTCCCTCTCCATGAAGTCTGGTAAGCAGAAATTTCTGACAAGATACCTAGTCAGAAAAAGACAGCTAGAAGAAACTAGTCACCGGGTTCTCTATCCTAGTAGCAGAACAGAAGGCACCTAAGCCACAGGAGAGAGAAAGCAAAAAAGGAAATCCACGCTGCCTACATTGGCATGCAGAGAGGCTGTCATACCCTCACTACTCGAGTCTGCTATTATGAAACAGAGCTGAGTAAGTCATAAGTTAATGACTTGGAGTGAAAACAGTGATAGGGATGCTCTCATAGGAAAGCTGCCCTCCTGCAGTCATTTGGTGGGGAGCTCTATATTTTGGGCTGCGACCCTTGCCTCCCTGCCCTTACTCTCCTGCTCAAATGGGGACCCCTTAGCCTCTGATCTGTGGGCCCCCATTCTGCAAAGCCTTTTCTAGTTTTCTCCTCTCTGTCCGTTGTCAGATTTTCCAAACCTCCCCTATTCTTAAGGACCTATCACACTCCACCTCCATTTCTTTCAGTCTATGAACCTGGCTTACAAAGTGCTCAAAAATATCTTGTGAACTAAACTCTCTCATTTCACAGAGAAAGGTGAGGCTATCATGGAATGCCCTCAACTTGACAGAACTCCATTGCCACCCATCTACACCTTCTTCGTGGTGTATACCCAACCTTCCCTTTATTCTTAGTGAAAGAAATGTTTTCTCCTGTCCAAGCCAAGGCTGGCCCTTCTCCCTGTGCTTTCAGACTCATCCTTTCTCATCTTCGCAGGGACCTTTCTAATTCACTATTTACCCTCCCATCTGTCTTCAGCCTTTTCCTCTCTACTGCTCTATCTTCTTAGTACAGAATTATACTCAAGGTCTTCCCATTGTATACACACACACACACACACACACACACACCACCCCACCCGCAGCCTGGCCTTAGGGATCCTCTGGCTATTTCCTGACCTCAGTCTTTCCCTTTTATACCTGCAACACTTATCTCTGGGTCATGATCTCTCAGTCCCTCCTTAGCTCCTTAAGGGACCTCCCTTCCCCACCACTTCATCAAGACTGCTTTGGAAAAGGTCCCCTATGATGTTATGGCTGTAACATTCAAAGAACCATTTCCAGTGTCTCTCATTTGACATCTCTGTGGCATTTAGGCCTGTTGACTGTTACTTCTTTGGTAAAGGTCTGTCCTCCAAGGTTTCACCTCACTGACTCTCCCCTCAATCTCCTTGACAAGTCTCCCCTCTCTACCCATTCATATCAGTGTTTTCTAGGACACATCTTTGTCTACCTTCTTTTTTTGGAGGGGTCGTGGGGGACAGAGTCTCGCTCTGTCGCCCAGGCTGGAATGCAATGGCATGATCTTGGCTCACTGCAACTCTGCCTCCCGGGTTCAAGCAATTCTCCTGCCTCAGCCTCCTGAGGCTGGGATTACAATTGTGTGCCACCACGCCCGGCTAATTTTTGTGGTTTTTTAGTAGAGACGGGGTTTTACCATGTTGGCCAGGCTGTTCTTGAACTCCTGATCTTGTGATCTATCCATCTCAGCCTCCCAAAGTGCTGGGATTACAGGCATGAGCCACTGCACCCAGCCTTTGTCTACCTTCCTGTTCAACTCCCCTCCCTGGGAAATCTCATCTTCAGTTATGGTTCCAACTACTGCCTCTAATCTGCTGATTCCCACTTCTCTGCCTCTACCCCAGGCCTCTCTCAAAATGTACAAATTGGTGTAACTGATGGACATCTCTGGTTGATATTCTGCAAGTGATCAAATTAAACATGATTAAAAATAATTTCATATTCCCTCTCAACTTTTTCCTTCTGTATTCCTTATCTTAGAGAACGTAACAACTGTCCATCCAGCAGAAACCTGGGCTCATCTTCTGTCATCAAGTTCTCTTGGTTTCTGTTTTGAATATTTTGGAAATATTTCCCTTCCTTTCTATTTCTCTGCCAATGCTTTGGTTTGGATCCCCAAATATTGGAAGAGACTTATGACTGGTCCCCACTTCTCTTTTGATTTTCTTCCAATTCATCTTCTGTCCTGTCACAAAGCTGCTTGCCTTCTTTAAAAGGCTTCATGTTGCCTACAAGATAAACTTAACTGCCTGACAGCGAACACAGTCTGTCCTGTTCTGGTTCCTGCCTTCCTCTCCAGTCTTACCTTTTCCCTCCTCCACACTCTCACGCATCGACTGTACTAGGGCCACAATAAATTCTTCATGCATTTGCTTATGCTGTTCATTTACTTGGAACGTTTCTTCAATGCCATCTAGTGACATCTAGCTCACCTTTAAGAACTTTCTCTGATTTTCCTATGCCTATTCCTCACATAGAGTACCTCTCCTTCTTGGAGTTTTTATAACAAATAAAATAACTGTGATAATAATGAGTGCTACTCAACCATCTATAGCTCATGGTAGGATTTGCTCATCTTGACCTCTCTGAAGTTAGATGCGGCTGTGTAACAAGCCTTGGCCAATAAAATATAAGTGGAGATGGCATGTGTCAGTTCCAGGTCAGCGAATTTAATTGCCAGTGTGAGAGCCTCCACAACTCTTTCTCTGTTACAGTAATTGTCAACATTCCAGATGGTGGCCGTATCCTGGAATGAAGCTCCAGCCAATCTCCAAAAAATATGAACTGTGAGCAAGAAACACATCTTTGTTGTTTCAAACCTATAAAGTTCAAACTTACTTGTTATTAAAACATAACCCAGCCCATC
This sequence comes from Hylobates moloch, assembly GCF_009828535.3. NCBI lineage: Eukaryota > Metazoa > Chordata > Mammalia > Primates > Hylobatidae > Hylobates > Hylobates moloch. The sequence continues at coordinate 66,169,009 of NW_026652288.1, forward strand.
CTGAATGATATGCTAGTATAGCTCTCCCAAGTGGCTGGTCATTTCAAAACACTTCTGCTAGATTCTGGGTTGTTGAACAAGTATCCTCTAATTCCTTTCACATTCTCAGAGTCTACCAGAAGGCTTAGGCACATCATGGGCACTCAATAATCTTTTTAGGGGAGGGAGGGGTGGGAGCACTGAAGGCACATAAACTCTTTAACTTACAAATAATTTGTCTCACATGTCAAGTAATGTTTTTTCAATAGGTTACAGCTGGGCTTGGTGGCTCATGCTTGTAATCTCAGCACTTTGGGAGGCTGAGGCGGGTGGATCACCTGAGGCCGGGAGTTCGAGACCAGCCTGGCCAACATGGTGAAACCCCATCTCTACTAAAAATACAAAAATTAGCCAGGTGCAGTGATGGGCCCCTGTAGTCCCAGGTACTCGGGAGGCTGGGGCAGGAGAATCTCTTGAGCCCAAGAGGCAGAAGTTGCAGTAAGCCAAGATCACATCACTACCCTCCAGCCTGGACGACACAGCGAGACTTTGTCTCAAAAAAAAAAAAAAAAAAAAAAAAAAAAGGTTACTGGAGGGTAATAAGAATAAGATAAAAAGTGTTTTCACTAACTGCTAAGTATGTTCCTTTATTGTCTGCCATTAATCTGTTTTATTTGATATTTCTAAATGTATGGCTTTCATTTCAGTTGCCTAACATTCGCTTTACTTCTATCTGCTGGGGTTTTCTATTATATTTTTTTCTGAAACTTTGTTATCCCTCTATCTATTACTGATACCAGTCTAACAGTCATATCTCTTATCCTACAAATCTTAAAAATCCTAGTAAATTCAACCTAAGTCTATATGTAATGGCATTAACCAGGAGTCTCAGGCAGTTGGAATACAATGTGCCACCAAAGCACAATGGGTAGAGGGGCCAGTGGGGAGACAAACAGCCAGGCATTCACTGAGCGGCAGCATGGCGGGGTGGGCAGAATGTGGCTTTTGGAGTTAGGAAAGTTTAAAATTGATCCGGTTTTGCCATTTACTATGCATGTTGGTCTCTATATCTCAGTTTCCTTAACTATCAGCATAGATGATAATAGAAATAAATCACAGAGCTTACAAGAAACATAAGTGAGATCATTTATGTGGAAGATTGCTGTAAATTTTAATTAATTGTCTAAATATTTTTAACATTATGAGGAGAGCAGAAGGGTTGTATTTCCCCTGAAAAGGGTGGGGAATATAAGAACTCAGTGTAGTGAGGGTCCCAGGAGGAATCGTTGAGGGTGGGTAAGAGGGATTTGGCCCATGGGTGGTCAGAGTACATGTCTCTGCATTGGGACCAGGGAATCCTCCATAGGAGTCCTTGAAGTACATGGAATTCAGGCAAACTTTCTATCTTGCAGCTCAGTCTTTTACTTTTTTTTCCTGACCAGGTGGGTGACTATTGCTATAAATAATGCAGGAATTTTGGATTTATGGTTAATTACTTATTTGAAACCAGTCACATACTTTCCTTACTGTCTGATAAATTGCTCTCATTCTTGCTTCTATTTCCCTTGAGCAATTTCTTGGACATCCTCTGTAATGTCTGGCCTAAAATGATCTTTGGACTGATAACACACCTCTAAGGAGAACCCCTGAGAGTCTCTTTGGAAGGAGCAGAGCCCTTCCACAGGAGACAGGGAGATGGAGGTCAAAAGTTAACTTTATTTTTGATAAAACTGTTAGAGAACATAGCTTAGATCTTCCATCAAGTTCCCCAAATTAGGCAGCGTCACCCACGCAGTCACAGACAGGGCCAGACAGCTGAAGGCCTCCCTGCCAAGGACAGAGCCCACTCCTTTAACCCAACCAGTTGGTGAGCAGGCTCCTGTAACTGGTGGGCAGATTTGGAAACAGGGGAAGCCACTGGGGCTGACAGCCAAGTATGCTCAGTTTCTTACTGCAAATTCATCAATCAGATTGCTCACTGCCCTGAGGCCAGGTGGCTGTGGACAAAGTATAAGACCTTCATGAAAATGGAAGCGAAAGATCCCAGCTTAATTTTGATCAGAAAACCCCCCAACTGTGTGGAAGAAGTGCTAAATACTGCTCCTTCCCCCTCCCCTCCTCCTTGTGGCTTCCGCCTTCCCTAACAGTAAGGGCTTCTAACTCTTGGCCTCACCTGTCTTGGCCACCATCCACCTCAGTCATCCTCAGCCTTGGCTGCACATTAGAGTCCCTGAGGAACTTTTAAAGCATTCCAATGCTCAGGTCCCACCCGCAGAGATCCTGATTCAATTGGTCTGGGATGGAGCCTCAGGATCAGTAGTTTTAAGGACTCCCCAGATGATTCTAAAGTGCAGCCAGAGTTATGGACCACTGATCTAATAGTTTTGGTTTCATCAACCTTTTTGCCTTCATCTGGCCAGATGTAAAATACAGAAAAGGCCATCTGTGAAGCTCTCAGAACTAAGGCAGCCTCTGATAATGATGTCAGCAACGGTGCAGCAATTTCTTCCTAGATTAAAGCTATAAAGGCAGTTTCAGAGGTCCTGTTTTTCGTCTCAACTTGTCCTTCTCTACATAAAAGGATGTGTTTTTTAAAAAAGTATTTGGCCTCTTGGTGCTCAGCTATTCATTTTCTTGAAAGAGAATAAGAGGGAAGATTTCTTTCTTCTTACAGAAATGCTCTTGATCTGACTTTCCCCTCAGCCCATCTGCAGCCAGTCATTATGAAAATCCAGTAAAAGACATTCTCTGACATCAGCTCAATGCATTCATCTCCTTTAATATCACCCATAATCTCACACTCAGGTATTGAGCCAAGCTTCCAAAGGCTATGTGGTCAGGTTGAATGAAATCCATGACCCCAGCACTTAAAAGGAGACCTGATGGTATGATAAAACCATTCAAAATCTGATTTTCTCAGCTCCTTACCTGAATTTCTCTCAGCTGAAGTGTATCCACCTCACTCAAGCCTATTCAGAGGCAGCCCCATCAGTGAGTCTTAATCACCCATGGTGGCTTAGGGATGACAGCTGCTGTGGCACATATGTGTCTCTGATAACGGGACACGTTTAACTGCTCCTCATCCACAGGGGTATGATTATGTTGGGGTAATAACTCCTGAGAATGGCTTTGCCACAGTTATAACATGCTGAGAGGGAGCGAAATATGAACCCTGCATAAATTAGACTACCAGGTACAAAGTTTGCTATTAGTCAGTTCTATCATACCTCTAATAAGAGTGTATCTCACCATAGACAATTGCATTCAGCTGCACGACGAGATGACAGGCAAATTTGTCAGTTTAACGTGTATGAGTTTTGTTTTTTTAAAAATACACCTATAACTTTATGAAACCCCTAATATATTTCAGAGATGAAAATGGACGTTTGTTTTTATTTTTTTCAAACAAGATTTTAATTGATGCTACAATTCTATCCCCTTGGCTCTTAATACAATACTAGTTTTTGAAATGAATCAAATGCTATGTGCCTGCTTTTCTTTTGGTCCTTGACTTTGTTTTAAACTGTTCATGCCACCTCAGCAAAGAGTCTGCCATTTTGTTAATTGCTGTGGTGAAATCATTGCTGTGGTCAAAGTAGCTAACTTTGAAGATCATACCATGAAGATTTTAGTTGGCAGTGATCTTAAATTAGCTAACCACACATGTGATCAGATATCTCTGCCTTACACCTAAACTGCCAACATTAAGGTAATATAATTACATAACCCAAAGATTGATCATAAGCATGTGACTTCCTCAACCAATATTATTAAACAGGCTTGACTTGGCTATTTTACCTTGCAAGGATCAAAGATTAAGATTTAGACATCAGGATCACTAAAATGTGAAATAAAAAGGCAATGAATGAATTCAAGTCATAAGGCCAAATACTCTCAGATGGTTACATGAGAACCAGCTTTTGTGAGGCTTCAATACTATTCTTAAAATAAATGGTGAACACTCCTATTCAATACAGTATTGGAAGTTCTGGCCAGGGCAATCAGGCAAGAGAAAGAAATAAAGGGTATTCAAATAGGAAGAGAGGAAGTCAAATTGTCTCTGTTTGCAGATGAGATGATTGTATATTTAGAAAACCCCATCGTCTCAGCCCAAAATCTCCTTAAGCTGATAAGCAACTTCAGCAAAGTCTCAGGATACAAAATCAATGTACAAAAATCACAAGCATTCCTATACACCAATAACAGACACACAGAGAGCAAAATTATGAGTGAATTTCCATTCACAATTGCTACAAAGAGAATAAAATACCTAGGAATACAACTTACAAGGGATGTGACGGACTTCTTCAAGGAGAACTACAAACTACTGCTCAAGGAAATAAGAAAGGACACAAACAAATGGAAAAACATTCCATGCTCATGGATAGGAAGAATTAATATCATGAATATGGCCATGCTGCCCAAAGTAACTTATAGATTCAATGCTATTCCCATCAAGCTACCATTGACTTTCTTCACAGAATTAGAAAAAACTACTTTAAATTTCATATGGAACCAAAAAAGAGCCTGAATAGCCAAGACAATCCTAAGCAAAAAGAACCAAGCTGGAGGTATTACGCTACATGACTTCAAACTATACTACAAGTCTACAGTAACCAAAACAGCATGGTACTGGTATCAAAAAAGATCTAGAGACCAGTGAAACAGAACAGAGGCCTCAGAAATAATGCCACACATCTACAACCATCTGATCTTTGACAAACCTGACAAAAACAAGCAACAGGGAAAGGATTCCCTATTTAATAAATGGTGTTGGGAAAACTGGCTAGCCATATGCAGAAAACTAAACTGGACTCCTTCCTTACACGTTATACAAAAATTAACTCAAGATGGATTAAAGATTTAAACATAAGACCTAAAACCATAAAAATCCTAGAAGAAAACCTAGGCAGTACCACTCAGGACATGGGCATGAGCAAAGACCTCATGACTAAACACCAAAAGCAATGGCAACAAAAGCCAAAACTGACAAACGGGATTGAATTAAACTAAAAGAACTTCTGCACAGCAAAAGAAACTATTATCAGAGTGAACAGGCAACCCGCAGAATGTAAGAAAATTTTTGCAATCTACCCATCTGACAAAGGACTAATATCCAGAATCTACAAGGAAGTTAAACAAATTTATAAGAAAAAACCCCATCAAAAAGTGGGCAAAGGATATGAACAGACACTTCTCTAAAGAAGACATTTATGAGGCCACAAACATGAAAAAAAGCTCATCATCACTGGTCATTAAAGAAATGCAAATCAAAACCACACTGAGATATCATCTCACACCAGTTAGAATGGCAATCATTAAAAAGTCAGAAAGCAACAGATGTTAGAGAGGATGTGGAGAAATAGGAACGCTTTTACACTGTTGGTGGGAGTGTAAATTAGTTCAGCTATTGTGGAAGACAGTGTGGCGATTCCTGAAGGACCTAGAACCAGAAATACCATTTGACCCAGCAATCCCATTACTGGGTATATACCCAAAGGATTATAAATCATTCTACTATAAAGACATATGCCCACATATGTTTATTGCAGCACTGTTCACAGTAGCAAAGACTTGGAACTAAGCCAAATGCCCATCAATGATGGACTAGATTAAGAAAATGTGGCACATGTATACCATAGAATGGTATGCAGCCATAAAAAGGATGAGTTCATGTCTTTTGCAGGAACATGAATGAAGCTGGAAACCATCATTCTCAGCAAACTAACACAGGAACAGAAAACCAAACACCACATGTTCTCACTCATAAGTGGGAGTTGAACAATGAGAACACATGGACACAGGGAGGGGAATATCACACACTGGGGCTTGTCGGTGGGTGGGGGGCTAGGGGAGGGATAGCATTAGGAAAAATACCTAATGTAGATGACGGGTTGATGGGTGCAACAAACCATCATGGCACGTGTATACCTATGTAACAAACCTGCATGTTTTGCACATGTATTTCAGAACTTAAAGTATAATAAAAAAAACTTTAAAAAAATAGATAGTGAAATTGAAGGATAATCTTACATATTTTCTTCATCTCTTTGTATTCCTTTTTCATATTCTAAGGGGGCAAAATGTAGCAGAGGAAGAGCATGATCTACCATATGCATATGAATTTGAATCCCAAGTCTGCTACCTATTAGCTATGTGACTTTGGAAAATTGTGGTGACCTCTCTGTTTCCAGTTTCCATATTTCTTCAAGAGAAACAGCATCATAACCTGTCCCATGTAAGGGTTGTAGATAATACATACAAAATGCCTGGCACCTATAAGGCATCCAATAAATGGGCAGCTGAAATAATATTCATTATTGAATATTGGTTTTATCAATATCACTCTATCATTATATCAATATCATAATATTAATTAAAGTAATTCAATATTAATGAGTATATACTGATATACTTTTATCATTCTCAAAGTCTAATCTTTTGCGAGTGGCAGAGACCCACCCAGTATTTTTTTCTTCTGAGATGTCTGAAAGTCCTTGGGGAAGATGAGTCACCTTCAGAAATTAGTAAAGAAAGCAGAGCAGCAAATTGTGAGAACAGTTGAGGAATCGTCCTTCAATAGGTGAAGTTCATATACACCAGGGTTACATTCCAGAAGTGCCACTTAGTACCTGCCCCTGTCAGACTCCTCTTCCTCTCCCAGGTATGCTCGGGTCAATGACTTTACTACTATTAGGGTGTGGGATGATTTAAAGGGAAGGAAGGTATATGGGTGTGCATGTGCACATGTGCTTACATGTAAAATTATAATTCTTGAACAATGTTGATTCTGTACTTTTTTTATATGAATATGGGAAGGTAGTTACTAGGGGAAGGGAGAAATAAAACTTCTTTTTCTAGATTAGGTTGGCAGAACCAGAAGTTCCTTTGCTCAAAGTCATTTTCTCCATATTCCTCACCAATTGGAGGATAATTTCTGCCAAGTTCCTCTTCTGGGTAAAGAATGCCCTTGGAGAGGTCAGGCGTAGTGGCTTATGCCCATAATCCTAGCACTTTGGGAGGCCAATGCAGGAGGATTGCTTGAGCCCAGCAGTTTGAGACCTGCCTGGGCAACCCCATCTCTACAAAAAACTTTTTTAAAAGTTCGCCAGGTGTGGTGGCACATGTGTGTGGTCCCATCTACTCAGGAGGCTGAAGTGGGAGGATCCCTTGGGCAGGAGAGGTCAAGGCTGCAGTGAGCTGTGATTGTACCACTGCACTCCAGGCTGGATGACAGAGTGAGACCCAGTCTCAAAACAAAACAAATACTCTTGGAGTGTTAAACATATTGGTCATTCCTAACTTCTTGCCATTATCAGTTTAAGAAATTAGATTTAGGAAAGTGGAGTTTTTCAGTGAGGCTGGAAGAGGAGTTTCTTGGAAAAACAGAGAAAGCAAAAATTGGAGGAAGCAGCATGTCAGCTTCTTCTTGCTTTTGACCTTCTTCCATTTGTGCTTTCTCAATAATACCATCTCATTTATTTCGGTATTTGTGGCTGCCTCTACTTTCTGGAACCCACTAATCCATCTTGCCAGAATTCCAAAGCATCCCATTCTTCAATTTCCCTTTCTTTAACATGCAATTTCCCACACAAAAAGTAAAAGATTGTAATGGGAGAGAAAAGAAACATCCACTTTGGTCATGAAATCCATCTGGATCCTGATAAATGGTAGATATTTCAGAATACTTTAAAAATCATGAGTTTTGAGGATCAGAGCAAAGGCACACGTAACTCAGCATGTCTAATGATGGTGGCCAAAAATCTGTCAGTGGAGTCATCATGTGACTAAGATTAGATGGGTTATGCAACTGTAAAGCTGGAAGGAACTTGTCTAGAACAGCCAGCCCCTCATTATATAGATCACAGAGCATTTAAATGGTAGGAGATGTCAGAAATCACCTAGTATCGTCTCCCATATACAGATGCAAGAACTGAAAATCAATGAAGTGATAGAATTTTCTCAAAGTGTAATCTCTTGTGAGTGGCAGAGACCCACCTCAAATCCAGGTTGCTTAATTTCAATAGTGTCAGTTTACCAAACATTTATTAAGTACCTCTTTGGGCCATGCACTGTCTGAGGCCCTGGTTTGAAGGAGCACTGGGATGAATAATACACAGCTCCTGCCTTCTTGAGGATTAAGATCTCCTTGCAGAGAAATACACATTCTCAAATATTTATAATATAGTTGTTTTGAAATAATAGAGCAAACATCAAGGTCTGGGAAGGACAGAGGAGGAAGCAATTATTCGGCTGAGAGAAGTTGAAGGTTTTTCTTTCACAATAGTGCTTATCATACATTATTATCTTCTATTCCATTAATTGCCTTTTTAATGGGAGGTAAACAAAACCTCTGTTTGCTGGACTGTTTTAATAGGTGAGTGAGACTAGACAACAGGACCCCTAAGCTAAAAGGCAGAAGAGCCCATGCTTGCTGGTGAAATGGTGCATATGGCTTCTTCCTCTCTTCCCCTAACCAGGCAGTCTTTGCAGATGAACTTCATAGGCTTCCCCTCTACATACCCCTATACCTACTTCCACACAGACCATAGGAGGAGACACAGGATATCAGACAGAGCTACGTCAAAGACCTTTGTAGCTCTGCCATTGGCAGGGTGTTAGGAGAGATGCAAGGTGTGCAGGGTCATGACCAGCGAGTCACCTGGGGCAGGTCAGGTCAGCAAGAGACAAGAGTCACACTTGGAGGAGACCATGGAGATAGACAGTGCCAACTCTCAGTGACAGGCACTGAGACCCTGAGGCCCAACCATTTCATCCCAACATGTGTTTGAGAAGCCACCTGCTTGCTCACAGAAGTAGTTTCAACATTTTCTCTCCAATCTGGGTCAAATGCCTCATTTAGTAAAGAAACTCTGCTTTTCTAAAATATGAAGTGAACTAATTTCTGTTCAGCTTTTTATAAATTTTCAATCATGAGGTCCAAATTAAAATGCTTTTCAAAGTATGACTAAAGTCGCGAGCTGTGATACATGATTGGTTAAATTTTATTTTTCACATTTTAAGAAAATAATTCCATATGTTTTTGCCAGCTCATTGAACTGTCTTGGCGATGAATAGATCAGTATATCTAGGAATGATTGATACCATATGATTCTTGGGTATCATATTTTGATGATATTCTGCAATGTTTCAAATTACCGAAACAGAAACCCACCCACACACACTGAGCTCAAAATTTGCAGTTTTTGTCTTGATGGCTCCATTTAGAGTTTAAACATCATCATTAAAATTTTACAGGTGACATATCAAGAAAAATTAAGCCCACTAGTTGTGTCTCTTTGAAGGGAAAACATTCGTTCATTATAATGAATGAAATTGCAGGCTAGGTATGAATGCTGGTGACCTCTAGAAAATGAACCACTGACCCATAAGTGGATGAGAATCAGCCAGAGTAAATGAGGCAGAAGTTTTCCCAGCATAACTGTGCATGCTGGCAGGGCAGATTCTTGTTATAATTAAAAGAGATAGAGTGGTCGATAGGGAACATTTAATAGGAGCAAACATGACTACATTGCCAAACTATTTTTCTGGTCCATTTTTCATTCTCATGTTATGCCATATATGTGGGTTTTAAAAGTGACACAAGCATTGCACGTGAAAATAACACACATGGACTTGTACAGCAGAACCCAGGAAAAATTCAATTAAAATATGAACACCATCAATGACCAACTTGTTCAGAGCAAATCCCCATCTAAATCTGTACTGACCAATACAGTAGCCATAAAAATGAGCATGTGACCCTATGCAAATCAGACATCCCCTCCTCCAGACTCTGCATATATTCCTGGCTGGTGTCTACCACACTTAGGGACCTCTTCTTTTGGCTTTGGAGCCCCCCTCCCTCTGTCTCTGTACAGGGGAGCCTCTTCCTTCTGCCTTCTCTTTTCTTTCTTGCCTATTAAACTCTCTGCTCCTTAAAACCACACACACAAAAATGAGCATGTGAAATGTGGCTAGACTGAATTAGATGTAATGTAAATGTAAAATACACTTTAGATTTCCAAGACAGTGTCAAGAAAAAAAAATGTAAAACATCTCAATAAATTTTTAATTGTATGTTAAAATGATAATATTTTGGATATCTTGCGTTTAAAAAAATCATTCAAATTAATTTCATCTGTTCCTTTTTACTTTTGTTTTCTAGTATGGCTGCTAGGACATTTAAAAGTACATATGTGGCTTGTGGCTTGCATTTGTGGCTTGTAATATATATATATATATATATATATTTTTTTTTTTTTTTTTTTTTTTTGAGATGGAGTCTCACTCTGTCGCCCAGGCTGGAGTGCAGTGGCGAGATCTCGGCTCACTGCAAGCTCCGCCTCCCGGGTTCACGCCATTCTCCTGCCTCAGCCTCCTGAGTAGCTGGGACTACAGGCACTCGCCACCACGCCCGGCTAATTTTTTGTATTTTTAGTAGAGAGGGAATTTCACCATGTTAGCCAGGATGGTCTCGATCTCCTGACCTTGAGATCCGCCCATCTCGGCCTCTCAAAGTGTTGAGGTTACAGGCATGAGCCACTGCGCCCGGCCTGCTCGTAGTATATTTTTATTGGCCAGTGCTGATATAAGTGAAATGTTTAGGTATGCAAAATAGTGTTTATCCACCTAACAGAGCTGAAATATAAATTCCTATTAATTGATGATAGCAGGACAACACAAAGAAAACTGAGACCAGCCTGGCCCACATGGTGAAACCCTGTCTCTACTAAAAATACAAAAAAAAAAAATTAGCTGGGTGTGATGGTGCACGCCTGTAGTCCCAGCTACTTGGGAGGCTGAGGCAGGAGAATCGCTTGAACCCAGGAGGGGTAGGTTGCAGTGAGCCAAGAAAACTGGCCACGAAGTGATTTTTATCTTGATAAGTTACCTTTTCCATTCCTCCTACGCTGGTAAGATTCTGCAAATTCAAATGTTTGCTTAATAACTTTCTAAAAGCACAATAAGAAAGAAGACATTCTGGGAAATGAATTGTGCACTAATTATAAGTTGAGCTCTGGAAGAAACAGAAAAGAGTCATCCACCTGAGCTCTGTGGAGGTCCCTGATTTTTGCTCCAAGGAAGCCACTACTGAGAAAATAAGGTTAGACCTTTTATTCATTTATATGAACAGAGCTTATACATTTCTATCAGGAAGAATATCAGAGGATTCTCATCCAAGCAAACGTTGATGAAACATCATTGACAGGGTAATGACATTTTGAATGGAAAAAATGTGAACCATGAAGCTGCGTTGCAATGGGTGTGTAAACTTTGAGGGTGCAATGTGTCCCAAAGCCATGTTGATTAGAAAGTTTTAATGCTGAGAGGGATGTTTATTTAAATGAATATTATCCTCTCTGGGGAGTCCATTGGATCTATTTATTTTGGTTTTCCCAACTCTCTCTCATGCTGCATTGAAAAAGACACTTTTATGCTTAGAAAAAAAAAAAGCTCTACTGTAAGTATTCTTTGCTGGGCCTCACCAAAATGAATGAGATTTTAACATGTATGGTATATACAATACACTTAATATGTATAGTCTATTGTATATAGATGGAGCTGTCACTGCAGAACAAACAAGTAAATGGAAGATTTTCTTCACTAGGCTAGGGAGAGAATGTTAGGGGTATCTGGGAACTAATGTAATTCTGTGAGATAAGTGAGGGTACTGTTTAAACCCCACCAGTTCCGCGAGTCCTCACAGAAAGCAAAAGGAGGGGCACCCAATTAGAACAACTTCATCCTTAGACAGGACCAGCATAGGACACAACCATAAAAATCATTCGCTGAACCCCAGAAGAATGTGGCTGTGTAAGGATTAAATGAGACAAAGCATATAAAGTGCTTACTATGTAGTAAGCATTCAGAAAACATCTTATTATTGTTTTGAAACATGTTGTATAGCATGAGTGAAGTTTATCTCCATTTCACTGCAGAAAATGTAAAGGCTCCAGAAAATTTACTAGTACCCTCTCCACTTTTGTCTAAATTCATTTGTGAGAAGCTTTACTCAACGCTTTGGCTGCCGGTGACTCATGGTTAAATCATCTCTCTCATCTTTTTTCCTTTTCAGTTTTTTAATACAGTTGCATATCACATGACATTCTGCTTTGTTTTCTTCCTTCCCCTTCCCCAGGAAAACTAAGCAACTCTAACAGCCCCATTACCTTAATGAATAAAAGCCATTCAGTGAAAAGAACTGGTATCCACTTCAACAATTAAAAAGCTAACAACTAATTCTTGGAAATTTTCTGGAGCCCTATGAAAATTCATATCACTTAGTAACCTATGTGAGCTGAAGGTTGGTGTCCAATGACTGCTAAGAAGATATAAGGAATGTTGCAGAAATATAAATAGACCAGCACTGAAATTTAATTAGGCACTGCATATGTTAATAATAAATTCAATTAATTTAGCCTTCTACCTATACTAGAAAGAAAAAAAAAAACCTGGGCAAAATAATAATTCATTTTAAATGCTTCAATTGGTAACCTCCTTTCCTGAAGAGTGATTTATGCAGTAATTTACTGACTGTGTCTTCGTAAGATTGTTGCAAACCAGCCCTTCTGAAATAATAATAACTTCTGAATGTGTGTTGTAAGAGATATAACAAATGACTTCCTATTAATTTTCATTTAATGAGTTGCCTATTCACATGGTAATTTTTAAAAATTCTCTTCTTAAGATAAACAGGTTATAAATACTGTAGATTACACTTCCATTTCACAAAAATCACAACAAGAAAATCTCTCTCATATTCTCTACATGATTTACAGGTCAATCAGTTTAAAATGTTCTATACTAAATAGGCATCCATTTCTTTCCCAGGTAGCACAGCAGATCATTTTAAATTTCTACAGCCAAATGATTCCAAATTAGTTAAAAATGAAAACTGAATATTTAGCAGCAGGAAAGGTCTTAGCAGGAATAATGGAAGGGAGTGGGGAGCAGGAAACAAAATCACGAAAAAGGTGGCAAAGCAGGTAGGGTTAAATAAGGAGCCCATGACCTTGGTTCTTTTTATAAAGAACAAAAGGCATAAAGATCATTCTTTATAGCTTTCCTATTTCCCCAAGTTTACTTTTTTAAAAAGACTCCATAATTTTTTACATAAATGTTAATACTTAAGCATCTTAATTGCTAATATTTCCAAAAACCTTAATTATGTAACAATGAATTAACTCTATAATAAAAAGAGCAAGTATAAAATAATAAAAACTAGGAAGAAGAAATTGCTCAGAATCATAGGTTTTTCATATGGTTCACACCGATTTAAAAAGTTCTGCAGTAAACATGGCAAAATTCTCAAATATAATTCCTCGCAACACTGGGAAGGGTCTGCCTAAAGTATTAAATAATTCAAATGCAATTGCTACTTACATGAGAACCGAAAGGGCCTTGCTCCTAACCCACACTGCCTCACACCCTCTCCGTGGAAAAGCCCATACTGCATTTCACCCATAAACTTGTCCAGCTCCTGCCCTGAGGCATTGACGAGCAGAGCTCCCGTTTTGCAGAGGATAGTGACTTTGATCCACAACGGTGTCCCCAAGGCTGTCACAACTCCGAGGGCACATGCAAAACTTAACACTCCAGCCATGCAAAAAATGATTTTCTTCTGTTGGCTTGGCATGATGAGAAGCGGCCTCTGTGAGGGCGAGGTTCAAAAACAAGACCTTTGTGAGCAATGGGAAGGGACTGCCCCTTTGACTGCATTTATTACAGAAGCTGAACGGACAGCTCCCAGCTGAAAAGGCAACTTCACCATCGACGGTTCTCGCCAGGTTAAATGTCAGTAGATGAAGGCCTCATCATCACTCATACTTGGCTTTTCTCCTTTTCTGCGGCTTCTTCTCCCTAATTGGAAATCTTTGGACTAAGAATCTGTAAAATAAAAGTCTTTCAAACTGCCTTCAAGTGTCTCCTCTGTGTCACTTGGTAACAAAGGTCTAAGATAACAGATGGAGTCCTCAGTGTAACTTGATAAATGTTTCCCTTCCTTAGCCTTTTGTCTGACTGGGTGAGTTGAAACTTTCAGAAACAGGCTTGAATCTGATGGTAAATTTTCAGCAACTTGAGAAGTTCATTTATCGATGTTTTTATTTTTGGTTGTTATTGTTTTTAGTGGTGGGGGAAGGAGCTTTAGCAGAGGTAGGGAGAACGTATGTACCTGTATTGATAGTTGATGTCAAAAATTTTTAATTACAGCAGGATAAAAATATTAAACAGAATTGGGTCCTACATGAATATTAAGTGCTCTAGATCAACCATGGGTCCTTGTCCTTCCAACTTAATTTCTCCCAGATCCATGGTTTATACCTAATGTATCAATAGAGAATTTGATTCAAATTTTTCTTGGCATACAGAAATATGAAAATGCAGGAGCAAATATCTAGATTTCTAAATGCTTTCCTTTAAGAAGCTTAGCTGCTTTAGGATAATAGCAAGGGAATGTGTTTCTGGGTCCAAGGAATACCAGGATCTGTAAAGATAAGGGCATATTGATGGAAAGAGGGATGGTGGTCAGATAGGGGACTCTATGGTTTCATCATAAAAATGCACAGGTCTCAGCAAAGGTAATCTATTTGGGAGACTAGAGACAGTTATGAGCAAAGATTAAGCAGCAGGTAGGTCTGGTTAAATGGTCAAGACCTGGAAACTAAAGTTCAGAATTCAGTAACAGCTTTTTAACTTTGCATTTCCAATGAGATTCCTCCTTCTACAGACACAGGACTCTGTGTGTGTGTGTGTGTGTGTGTGTGTGTGTGTGTAAGTGTCTAGTGAATGTTTATTATATGCCATGTTATTGTCCTGAGCGCTGACCTACAAAGTTAATGTTTAGTAAGAACTTATGTCTGGCAACATGTGAAGTATTCTACCTAAATTATCTTATGTAATTCTCATAATTAGCATATAAAGTAATGAAGAAGAGGAAGAAGAAGAGGAGGGAGGAGGAGGAGAAGGAGGAGGAGGAGGGAAGAAGGAAGAAGAATAAGAAAGAAGAAAGAAGAAGAAAAAGAAATTATTCCTATCTTACATATAAGGAAATTGAGGCTCACAGAGTTTAAGCAACTTGCTGAAGAGAGTAGTGGAGCTGGGATTCAAATCCAGGTCTTCTACTTCTGAGGTTGATGTTCTATTCCAAGCAAAGCCCCCGACCTTGAAAAGATGGCAAACATTTCAGTTTGGGTTGGGTTCGTCTGGGAGTAACAGGGGCAGACTAGCCCATTATTAGTTACACATCTTGAGTGTTTGAAGAACACAGACATCAATAAATAGAAATTTTTCAGTTGGCCAAAAGCACATGTGTATGCTAGCTTCTATTCTTTTGATCCACCTTTAAGCATGACATCTTAGAGGAAATTAAGAAATGAAGACGTATTTCACACCATTTTCACTATAAATAAGTCTCTACATTATGCACACTTTGAAGGGAATTTTGAGGTATAGACTCAGAGTACTGATAAACTTCTCTCACAGCTCGCCTCTCCTAGGAGTTGCAATAGCCAGTCTCGTTGAGGACAGACAACTAAGTATAGAAGTCATTCTAGAATGCCAGCGTACCTTCGGGGAGAAGAGGGGCAATGTAAAACATGGCCACAGAAGAACTGGGCATATAGAAGATTCCAAAGAGGCACTTAAAATAAAGTTTACAATATTAGTAAGTCTTTTTTATTTTGTATAACTTAACACAGAATAAGCAACTCATCGTAGTTTATTTGACCCTCCAATGAATTCTCCACTGGATTTAGAATAATTGCTATCATGATCCACTGGCAAAACAAGTGGGTGCCAGTGCCCCCAATAAGTGGTTATTTGGGCACTTCACCCCAGAAAACTTAGTTTAAGATGTCTAAGCAGAGCTGGGCTTACTAAATCAACATATTCTGTAATTGGAAGAGACAGAACATTTCCAGAGCCTGGGAGAAGAAATCACCTACAACTTAATCAATACTATTAATAACCCCTACTAAAGGATATGGCAAGAGAATGATAGTTAGCATAGGAC
The DNA here is from genome assembly GCF_009828535.3 of Hylobates moloch. NCBI lineage: Eukaryota > Metazoa > Chordata > Mammalia > Primates > Hylobatidae > Hylobates > Hylobates moloch. The sequence continues at coordinate 66,185,003 of NW_026652288.1, forward strand.
AGTGGTTTAATTAACCCAAACTCAGCCAACTATATCTAAAGCTGTCCAAGGAGGAAAGCCTTGATTATGGGTGTAGAGAGCAATTAGATCACATCAGTTGCATCAGTTTGCATCAGTCTGTAGTGACATGTTCACTTGTCTGTAGAGACGTGGGAAAAATAAATACAACATACTGAGTTACTCTTATATCCTGAAATTAGGCCATTCCTAATTTTTATTGTTAAAATTTTCTTTCTTTAATGAGATAATGGTAGTTGAATTTTTAATGATTTTATCTGACAAATTTAGAAACTGGCAAACCTATGTCTACTCCTGATTTAAAACAAAACCAAGTCAAACACTGGTCTATGACATAAAAGATCCCTGAGTGGAAAGGGTGAGACTCACCCTTTGAGGCCTAAAACCCCACCCTTTGCTCTGACACAGTGGTTCTCAGTTTTGCTGCTCATTAGAATCACTTGAGAAGATTTTAAAAGTACTGATGTCTGTGTCCTCATCCCCGAGATTCAGATTTATTTGATTTTAGAGTATGGCCTTAGCGTCGAATCACCCCAGGTGATTGCATTGTGCAGCCAAGGTTGGAAGCCACTGCCCTTATCTCCTTTTCACATAGCTATCTACTGATTACAAACCAGGCTTTGCAGGCATCTCAGTGCTGGAATGCACACAGACATGAGCATCTGGGTCGCTTGAGAGGAATATGCTCATAGCAAATTAATAAATAGGCACTATCATTTACAGCTCAAACTTTCCTACATTTTTTCAGCACTAGGTTTCAGCATATCCACAACTAAAGACCAGGCCCCGATTCGTAGATTTACCCCCAAATCACCAAGTGAATATCAATGGTGCTGTATCCTGTTCATGTGAGGCAGCACCCCCTCACCTCTTCTCCATGCAGCTTCCTTTCAAACTTCAGCATCAGCCACCCACAGGCTGCGTAGTAGTGTGTGTGATCCACCCTCTGAGAATGATATAATGGAACCTGGCAGTCATTATGCCTGACAGCCTTCTTTTGAAATTTCATCTTAAATGTCTTGAATGACAGTGATGACACCATTTTCTTTGCAGTCTCTCTGAGAATTTGAGTCATTAATGTCAGCAAGTTTTCACCAAGTATCCTGCTGAAATCTTTACTTCTCTCAATCTTAATAGGAATACATTTGGTGACATAAGAAAATGGAACTAGGCCTCCCCCTCCTCTGACCCCTTCCAGGTGCTGGATAATGATATAATTCTTCAGAGTGACTAGAGATTCTGTAGAGAAAGGAGCACAATTGCAGACTCTGTTTTCGCTTCCAGTGTAGCATTTGTGCCTCTTCTCACACTAACTTGGCTGCATCAGTTTTTCCTTATAACCATTTGAAAACAAAAGAAAAAAAAAAGCAGCCGCATTCCAAAGGCATGCAAATTCTCCCCTGGTTTGTTCGCCAAGTGTAAGAGACAGTATGGCATGACATGGGAAGATCCTGACCAGGGTCTATTTCCAGCTCTATCGCTAAGTTAAGAATTCCTTCTCTGGCATTAATTTTACATATTTATGAAGAGTGGTCTGGGCTGCATTGGTGATTCTGAAATCATTTTTAAGAAGAAAAACCATTCCCTCAACACAACTCTTGTGTGAAATAAAACAAAAATTGAGCTGCTATACTGGGAGGGTGGGTGGTCAAGGAGTTGTCACTGGGCTCCCCAGCTCCCTACTCCCTACAGTGTCCTATCCCCAACGCGAAAGACAGCTTCGAGAAGCACAGTTTCTTTTTAACTAAAGAAAAAAAAGTTTAATAAGCCATAGAACTACAATTTGGCCATTTGATAGATTATGTCTCTTTTTTCTTTGCTGTGCTAACCTGTCAGCTATTACGGAATATTGCATTGCCCAGGGACACTGCATGGCTGATTATTCCAATTATTAATTTTTAGATTATTTAATGAGAGCTTCTATGTTTTGTCTGATTTGTCACTGGTAGTACTGATTTTGATTTTCCTCCAAATGGATCATTATACTCCAAGGCCTCTCTAAGAGAGATTCAACAAGGGTCTATCAAGCTTCCTATTCTAAGAAAAGAGGCCTTTGTAAATCTACCCCATTTTTCTCATCTTTAAAGCAAAATCTGGCAAATTTGATTGACGTGCCTTGACTAATTCAAGTTGCTGGTGATCCTCAAGTAGCATTGTAATTTTCTAATGACTGTAAGGGAAAAAAACACTCCATGGAAAGAATTGATTGATTTATTAGAGAGAAAATTACCACATGTGCTAGACCTTGATTGCAGCTAATATTTGTAGAGCTAATTGCTTGAACTAGAGGATTAAAAGGATTGAGGGAAAGGAAGAAAAAGAAAACAAAGTTCTCTTGGAATACAGATGAACCCGCAGTGGATTTGGACTGAGAGGGAGAATTCAGTACAGGGATTTTGGGGGCTGATGATGGTTGTGGAGACATTTAGAATAAGTGGAAGAATTGTGCTTCTGACACAAAAGCCACAGAGAGGAACCAGGGAGTGGAGTAAAGTTGCTGCCCATGCTGTCTGTTAAATAAGATCTCATGGCGCGGTGGCTGACACCTGTAATCCTAGCACTTTGGGAGGCCGAGGTGGGTGGATCACGAGGTCAGGAGATCGAGACAATCCTGGCTAATATGGTGAAACCCCGTTTCTACTAAAAATACAAAAAAAAAAATTAGCCAGGCGTGGTGGCGGATGCCTGTAGTCCCAGCTACTCGGGAGGCTGAGGCAGGAGAATGGCATGAACCCGGGAGGCAGAGCTTACAGTGAGCCAAGATCGCACCACTGCACTCCAGCCTGGGCGACAGAGCAAGACACCATCTCAAAAAAAAAAAAAAAAAAAAAAGATCCAGTGTGACACCTTTGGATTTGTCTGGGTTTCTTGTTGGTATCTCACATTAAGGCTATGTTGATACTTAACCTTCACCCAGCAGAATGTCTGAGCTATTACCGAAAGGAGGAAAAAGTTACTTAACCTAAAGAGGTGAAGAAAGAAGGCATAGTTTAAGACACATCCTTTAACGATAATAGGCAAACCACATTCCTAGCACAGGGAAACAGTTAATAATTTTCCTCATTGATATAACTTAGGATAGATGTGCTAAAATAGTACATTTTGGGGTAGTTTGATTTGGTGATTACCAACTTTTGTTTGTTTGTTTGTTTTAAGACAGGATCTCACTATATTTTCAGGCTAGTCTTGAACTCCTGGGCTTAAGTGATTCTCCTGCCTCAGCCTGTCAAGTAGCTGGGACTACAGGCACACACCACAGATATAAACTCTTTGGCAGCCACATTTGAACAATGTGACCCACCCTCTCTAGCCTACTTTGATTAGGATTAGACATCTAAATCAACCAGATTGTGTCTCCCGAAAATGTAAAAGTAATATCGAGAGACGCAAGTCAAATCACTGGAAGCCAGTCTGCAAAAATTGAGAAGGAAGCAATTTTTTTCCCCACCAAGAAAGCCTTAAACTGCCCTATAGTGCCCAAATTTATTGTTCAATTTTTCTCCAGCTGTCGCCATTCTCCTTCCCAGCAGTCAAGTGCAGTTCTCTGTTTTCAAAGTTTTCTTTGTCTTTTACTTGTTTTGTCTTCTTCCTATTTGTGTGCATTCTAAAGAAAGCTTCTGGGAGGCACTGATTTTCAGCTCTCCCCACCATCTGGCTCTTGGTCCAGGGAACTGGGTGAAACCAACTGTGATGGCTGCCTAGTGAAGGGACAGGTGGTAGCTACTCAGACCCTATGTGAGGTACATATATGTGTTGGTATCAACCGTCCCCAGTCACAAGGTCTCTGTGGCCAACACTGCCCTAGCTTAGTGGGAGCTTTCAATCAAGCTGGCCTTGTCTGGTCGTTCCTTCATCAGGGATGGGTATTGCCCTTTCATACTGTCACTAAAGGTGTTCAGGGCCCCACCCTCTTATCCTGGAGGAACCATAAGAGTCCTGGGCTGCTGAACTTCCTGGGATTGACTTCATGGAGAGAAGCAGAAGGAGTAGGGAGGGCTGAACTGGGTCCTGGAGCACAGCCCAAGCTGGGTTGCTGTTGGTCAAGGCTGCTGTCTGGGGGCAGGCCTCACTAGCTGGCCACGAGAAGGACTGGATAGCAGCACAACTGGGTAAGATCATCTTGGACTTGACTTCCACTCTAGCTCCAGCTTAGTTTCCCAATACACTCCCTTCTGACTACTAGGTGCCTTCCTCCTTTTTACTTTCCCAGGCTACAGTAACCTTTAGCAAATTGGCAGGCAGCAATGTGTGTCCTGCTTAGATCTGACTCTTTCTGCCTCCAACCCTCAGGGGAGATATAAAGGAATCAGACATGTAGAGAGGAGAGAACACATATGAATTAATATTTCAAATATCTTCTACCATAACTGTTCTAGATGTGCACACTTTCTCCTCCTTTAGTTTGCTTATAAAGAATAAATACTTTGCCCCTCTCTGAGAAGATGAAAATCCTTAATGAAGTGCATATCTGTGTACCTTCGAAAAATAATACTGTTCCTTTGGTAAAATATAGGCCAGTCACTAGGGCAGTGAAGTATTAAAACTAAATATTTTAAACCTGATGGCCAAGACAGTTTTATTAAGCACTAATAAAGCAAGACAAAATTTCTAGGTTGAGTCATTTTCCAGGAAATTCAGATCGAAAGGAATATAAGATCATTATTAATTTTTACTTCTCTGTGTATATTTTATATGTGCAGTCCTTATTGGAAAAAATTACGTGAAGGCAGTTGTAGACAAAGAAACCCCAGAGGGGATTATGAATGCCTTACCTATAAAGTTTCTTTCCAAGATAAGCAGCCACAGCTAGGTAAGGAGGTGGTGAGCACTGGGAACCCTAAGCTGGAGTGGGAACTGTCTGTGCAATTACCATAGTTGGGAGCCAAAACTCTTTGACTTGTCATGTACTGACAATCACCAGCAAGCTAGATCAGACATGGCATTGTGTCTTTAAGTGATGTATAATGCCTGGGCACCAAGCCATGGGCACTACTGAGAATAGATGTAAATTCAACAAACCTGAAGTCCTTATGGAGGAAAACTAAGCTTCACCCTGTGCCTTCACTTCTACTGGAATGAAAGCTAAGCTAGCTGATGACATTGTCATATTAATTATACAAGAAATATTTTATCATTATGAAAAAGATTATTTTAAAGATTTTAAAAGGAAAACCATATCATATGCAAAATTTATTAGATATGTATTATAGATCTAAGAGTAAAGCCTAAAATGTAAAGCTTCTAGAAGAAAACATAGACTAAGGTCTTTGTTTCCTCTGGTACAGATTTCATAGATAAAAAGAGTATGAACCATAAAATTAAAAACAAGTTGATAAAATTTTCTGTTCTTTGAAAAACACTAAACAATGAAAAAAAAACAAGCCACAGACTGGGCAAAAGTATGCAAAAAATATATACATGATAAAGGACTTGTATACAGATTATATAAAGAAATCTCTAAATTTAACAATAAGAAAATGAATACCCCAATTTAAAATGGGCAAAATATTTGAAAGATACTTCTTCAAAGAAGAGACATGGGTAGCAAAGAAGCCCATGAAAGGATGCTCCGTATCATTAGTTAGAACTGCAATGGGATACCACAGCCTACTTGTTAAAATGACTAAAATTTAGAAAACAAACAAACAACTGACAACACCAAATTCTGGTGAGGATGCAGAGCAACTGGAATCCTTTAGAATATTGGTGGGAATGCCAGATGGCACAGCCCCTTTGGGATACAGTTTAACAGTTTCTTTAAAAGTTAAACACATACTTAAATATGACCTAGTAATCCTACTCCAGATATTTATCCAAGAGAAATGAAAGCAAAGTCCACATAAATATTTGTACATAAATGTTTATAGTGGTTTTATTCATAATTACCCCAAAATGCAAACAACCCAAATGTTCATCAACTGGTGAATGGATAAACAAACAGTGGTACATCTATGCAATGGCATACTACTCAGGAGAAAAAAGGAACAAACTAACACATGCACCAAAATGAATAAATCTTAAATGGTTTTTGCCAAGTGGAATAAGCCAGACTCAAAAGATCACAAGTGATTTCATTTATATGACATCTGAAAAAGGCAAAGCTTAGATCAAGGACAAAAATTAGATCAAAGGTTGGCAAGGGCTGAAAGTTGGGGGAGGGTATTGCCTACCGAGGCGCAGGAGGGAATTTTGTTCAGTGACGACTGTGGCAGGATTATGTACCTGAAAACATTTGTCAAAAATTCTTGAACTGTACACCTAAAAAAGAATTTTACTATATGTGACTTATATCTAAATAAAACAATTAGAATATCTTTAAATGTCACCACTCAGCATATAACTCTCTAGTTATTTTCTCATGCAAATGAATAACCTCTTTCAATATGAATTAACCTTTTTCTTAGAATAGAAAAACAGGATATTCAAGTCAATTTAATATTTTGTTTAACATAGGTGTTATATATACTATTACATACAGGGAGCATTGTTTGCAAAAGAATTATAATTTAAGAAGTGCTTCCTTCAAAAATTGTTCCATTGTAAACATTCAGTATGTTTTGGAAGAAGCAGTATCATCAAGATACCTGGGTTCAATAGAGGTACTTCCTAGTGCTAACTTACCATGACCACATTCAAGTTAACTTTCCTCCTTGGCTTTCATTTTTTTCCTTCTTCAGATGAGTAGGTTGACATGATTTGTGCTTCTGGACCTTTTCTCTGCCTATACAGGTACAGATAAGGAACACTGTCACCAGGAACAGTTCTTATCACAGACGGTGATTTTCAGCGGGTTAAGGAAAGCAGCCAAGGGAGGAAATAACTCCTAAGGGATTATTTTAATATCTTTTGGGGATGTAGAGATATTTTTAAAGGCTTCGCACTTCTGAAATTCTTGGGGGGAGTTATCTCCTACTTGTTTGAAAAATTATTAGATTAAATAATCTCCACGAGGCAACTTGGTGCATTCCGGGATTCTGCCGAAGGCATAATATGTATAAGGCAATGTCTACCTACTACTAATTTCATGCCACACATATGTTTTTATTTTTGTGATGGTGCAGAAGACACTCTAATAATACTCCCTTTGGAAGTTCTAGTTTTCACTTTAAATAAGTGAACTGGTATTCTGATTAATTCTTCAGTCAGATGCGGTGGCTCTTGCCTGGTATCCCAGCAACCTAGGAGGCTGAGGCAGGAGGATAATTTGAGGTTTGGGCAACATAGTGTGACCCCGTCTCTAAAATAATAATAATAATAATCATCATCATCATCATAATTCTTCAGTCTCTTGTGACCTTAGTAGGAAGAGACCCATTTTCAGAGCCCTAGCAAAAACAAGTCAATGAACTTGTAATGCTGAGGGCTCGACTCTGGAATGTGGTGCCTCTGGTCAAGCAACACTTCTACACTATCCCCTTCCAGTTTCTTTTCTTTTTGTTACCTCTTTCCCACTTCCCCACCCCTCGTCTCTCTCATTTCTCTGGTTGTTTGTCTCTTAGGATCCCAATAGGAACCTTTGGCTCACTCAAATATAATCTGAAAGGGACAGTTTAATACAGGGACAATTTACAAAGATGTGGGAGGGGTTTAGGGAAACTACCAGGGATGATAGAGTCCCTATCAGAACTGAAGGGGGCTGGGGAGGGCATAGTCCTTGAACCTATAGATAGAGAAGCCTGTGTGGAGAGGGCCACCTGAAAAGAACTATGCCCTTCTGTTGACTTCTGGAGTGCACCATAACCCCACAGGGAGGAAGATGACAGAATAGACAGCTCGACCTGACTCTTTTCCTTTTCTCTCCTCTGATCTGCTGCTGGTGCTCCCGTTGACCAAACCCAACAGGAAACCAGAGGTCAGCCTCTCAAGACATAAGCAAGGTTAACAAAATAGATATGGAAGGGGCAGATGTAAGAAATCCTACTAGCTATTGCTATTTATCTATCCGTCTACCTGTCACCTGTCTTATCCGAAATAGTTAATACATACACATGGTTTTAGAAATTCAAAAATTGTAAAAGAGTAAACAGTGAAAACAAAGTCTTCTTTTATCTGTGACCTTCAGTCTCCCAGGCACTCTTCTGCCAAGATAATTTCTTATGAAACTTTCCTGTTATATTTTCTGATCATCTTAGCATAGATGTAAATACATCCTCCTTCTACCACTTGCCTTCTAAGCCAACGGCAATATGCCATGCAAACCCTTCTGCATCTAGGATTTTTCACTTAATAAAATGTCTTTGTGAGGATTCCAATGGATACATGTACATGGTTGTTTTGGTTGTTTAGTCTGTCTGATTGTTTTGACAGCAACAAATTCAACTTTTAATAACTATTGTGTAGGAGGTCACTGAAGATACATGTGCTGTTGTTCATGCATGCATCCACAGCCACTCACTGCAACTCCCCAGGAAATATTAATACACACCCTTTCCTTAATTTGCGATCTGGAAGCAATTCTCAGCGGCATCCACATTTGCCACCCTATGCTAGAAATGACTAGTCCAAGATGTACCAGGGTAGTGTTTCTGAGTTTAGATTCTCTGTGTGTCAGGGGTGGAACCAAATGCTAAAGTTCGATTTTATACAGTACCCAACCTGGGCAATTTACTCTCAGCCAGGGAACAGTTCCAAATATTTGATTTGGACAGGGCCTCCTTACACATACTTTTTTTCTTCTTTCTTCCCAATATGGATGCCTTTTATTTCTTTTTCTTGCCTAATTGCTCTTGCTAGAACTTGCAGTACTATGTTAAATGTAAGTGGTGAAAGCTGGCATCCTGCTTCATTAGAGGAAAGACTTTCAAATTTTCACCATTGAATATGATGTTTGCTGTGATTTTAAAATATGGCTTTTATTATGTTGAAGTGGTTGCTTTTTCTTCCTAGTTTATTGAGGTTTTTTTTATGAAAGGATGTTGAATTTTGTCAAATGCTTTTTCTGCATCAATTGAGATGATCATGTAGGTTTTTCTTTCATTCTGTTAATAGGGTGTATTGCATTTGGTGATTTTCATACATTGAATCATCCTTGCATTCCAGGAATAAATCTCGTTTGGTCATGATGTATAATCCTTTTAATATACTGCTGAATTCAGTCTTCTACTATTTGTTAAGAAATTTTGCATCAGTATTCATAAGGGATATTGGTCTGTAATTTCTTGCAGTGTCTTTGCCTGGCTTTTGTAACAGAGTACTTGCTGGCTTCATAGAATGAGTTAGGATGTGTTCCTTCCTCTCCATTTTCTGGAAAAAGTTTGAGAAGAATACTAGTTCTCTAAGTGTTTGGTAGAATTTAGCAGTGAAACCATCAGGTCCAGGGCTTTTCTTTGTCAGGAGATTTTTGATTACTGATTTAATCTCCTTACTGGTCATAAGTCTATTCAAATTTTCTCTATTTTTTTATGATTTAGTCTTGGTAGGCATGATGGTTAATACTGAGTGTCAACTTGATTGGATCGAAGGATGCAAAGTACTATTCCTGGGTGTGTCTGTGAGGTTGTTGCCAAAGGAGGTTAACATTTGAGTCAGTGGACTGGGAGAGGCAGACCCACTCTCAATGTGGATGGGCACCATCTAATCAGCTGCCACCATGACTGGGATAAAAGCAGGCAGAGGAACATGGAAGAACTAGACTGGCTAAGTCTTCCAGCTTTTATCTTTCTCCCATGCTGGATGCTTCCTGCCCTCAAACATCAGACTCCAAGTTCTTCAGCTTTTAGATTCTTGGACTTACACCAGTAGTTTGCCAGGAGCTGTCAAGCCTTTAGCCACAAAGTGAAGGCTGCACTGTCACCTTCCCTGGTTTTGAGGTTTTGGGTCTCAGACTGGCTTCCTTGCTCCTCAGCTTGCAGGTGGCCTATTGTGGGACTTCACCTTGTGATTGTGTGAGTCAATACTCCTTAATAAGCTCCCCTTTATGACAGAAAACCAAACACCGCATGTTCTCAATCATAAGTGGGAGTTGAACAATGGGAACACATGGACACAGGGAGGGCAACATCACACACTGGGCCTGTTGGAGGGTGGGGGCTGGGGGAGGGATAGCATTAGGAGAAATACCTAATGTAAATGACGAACTGATGGGTGCAGCAAACCAACATGGCACATGTATACCTATGTAACAAACCTGCAGTCGTGCACATGTACCCTAGAACTTAAAGTATAATTAAAAATAAAATAAATAAAATGAGGCAAATATGTTTAAAAATAAATAAATAAAAATAAAAAATAAACTCCCCTTTATATATACATCTATTCCATTAGTCCCATCCCTCTAGATAATCTTGACTAATACAGTAGGTTTTGTGTTTCTAGGAGCTTATCTATTTCTTTCTTCTAGGTTATCTAATTTGTTGGCATACACTAATTCATAGTACTATATTCATAATCCTTTTTATTTCTGTAGAATCAGTAGTAATGTCCCCATTTTCATTTCTGATTTTAGTAATTTAAGTGTTCTCATTTTTTTCTTAGTTCATCTGACTAAAGTTTTGTCAATTTTGTTGATCTCTTCAAAGAACCAACATAGGTTTTACTGATTTTCTCTATTGTTTTCTATTCTTTTTCATTTACCTCTGCTCTAATCTTTATTATTACCATCCTTCTGCTAGCTTTGGGTGTAGTTACTTCCTCTTTTACTAGTTCCTTAACTTGTAAAGTGAGATTGCTGATTTGAGATTGTTCTTTGTTTTTAATATAAGCATTTATGGTAGTGCCCTCTCATCTGTGGTTTTACTTTCTTTAATTTCAATTACCCACAGTCAACTATGGTCTAAAAATAGGTGAGTATAGGACAATAAGATATTTTGAGAGAGAGACACATTTGCATAACTTTCATTGCAATATATTGCTTAATTGTTCTATTTTATTATTGTTTATCTCTTACTATGCCTAATTTACAAATTAAACTATCATAGCTATATATGTATAGGAAAAAACATCGTACATATAGGATACTAGCTGAGGTTTCAGGCATTCACTGGGGACCTTGGGATATACCCTCCATGAATAAGGGAAGACTAATATTTAGCTATAAATTTTCCTCTTTTCAATGTGTCCCGTAAGTTTTGATATGTTGTATTTTATTTTCATTTGTCTCTAAGTACTTTCTAATTTCCCTTGTGATTTCATCTTTGATCTATTGATTAAGAGTATTGTGTTTAATTTCCACAAGTATTTGAAGTTTCCACCTTTTTTAAATTATTGATTTCTAACTTTATCCCTTGTAGTCAATGAAGATACTTTGCATGACATCTACCTGTTTAATTCTATTGAGACTTGAGACTTAACTCGTGGCCTATTCTATATTCTATCCCGGGCAATGTCACATGTGCACTTGAGAAGAATATGTATGCTCGTATTTGGGGAGTAAAGTGTTCTATATATGTCTGTTTCATCTAGTTGGTGTATTGTGTTGTTTAAGTCCTCTACTTCCTTACTTATTTTCTGCCTGGTTGTTCTATCCATTACTGAGAGTGGGATATTGAAGTCTCTGACTATTATTGTAGAACTGTCTATTTCTCCATTCAGTTGGATTAGTTTTTGCTTCATATATTTTGACAGTCTATTATTAGATATGTATAAAGGTTTATAATTGTTATCTTTCCTTGCTGTATTGAACCTTTTATTAAAATGTTATGTCCTTCTTTGACTCTTGTAACGTTTTTGTATTTAAAGCCTATTCTGTCTGATATTACTATCACTGCTTCTGCTCTCTTTTAGTTGCTATTTGCATGAAATATCTTTTTCCATCTGTTCACTTTCAATCCATGTCTTTTTCAATCTATTTGATCTAAAGTGAGTCTCTTGTAAACAGCATATAGTTTAATTATGTGTTTTTTTATCTAGTCTGCCAATCTTTCTTTTGATTGGAGAGTTTAATCTATTTATATTTATATTAATCACTGCTAAGAAAGAACTTAGTTGTGTCATTTGACTATTTGTTTTCAACATACCTTGTAAGATTTTTGTCCCTCATTTCCTGCGTTATTGTCTTCTGTTATGTTTCATTGGGTTTTTTTGTAGTTAAATGTTTAAATTATTTTCTCATTTTCTTTTGTGTATATTCTATAACTATATTCCTTGTAGTTACTATGGGAATTACATTTAACACAGTAAAGTTATAATACTCTAATTTGTACTTATACCAGCTTAACTTGAATAATAAAGAAAAAATCTACTTTTTTACAGCCTCATCCCTACCTCTTTTAGTTGCTGATGTCACAAAATTACATCTTTTTCTATTGCATATGCCAAAATATATTCCAGTAACATTTTAAATACATTAGTTTCTTAAATTACATAGATAATAGAATGTGGAGTTACAAACCAAAGTTACAAAAATCCTAGCTTTTAAACTAATAATTGTTTTTTTCAATGTGTTAGTCTCTTAAACCATGTAGAAAACAAAAGGTAGTGTTACAAACTGTTGTTATGATAATATTGACTTTTATAATTGCTTGTGTGTGTATCTTTATTGAGATTCTTATTTATTTATAAGATTGTGAGTTACTGTCTAGTGTCCTTTTATTTTACCGTGGCTGACTCCCTTGAACGTGTCTTACAGGGCAGGGCTGGTGATGACAAACTCCCTCAGCTTTTGTTTTATCTGGGAATATCTTAATTTCTCCTTCACTTTGAAGGACAGTTTTCCAGATATAGGAATCTTGGTTGACAGCTTTTTTTTCTTTTCTTTTAGAACTTTGGATATATCAGCCTTTTAGCCTCCAAAGCTTCTGATGAGAAATCTGCTGATAATCTTATTGAAGATTTCTTGCATATGATGAATTATTTCTCTCTTTCTGCTTTCATGAGTCCCTCTTTGTCTTTTGAAAGTTTGATTATAATCTGTCTCTATGTGAGTCTCTTTCAGTTTATTTTACTTGGAGTTATTTGAACTCCTTGGCATTTACATTTATATTCTTCATCATATTTGTAAAGTTTCCACCATTATTTCTTTAACTGTTTCCTCTACCCCTTTCTCCTTTTCTCACAGTATGTATGTTGGTGGTGTTCAACAGGCCCCTTAGGCTCTGCTCACTTTTTGTTAATCTCTTTTCTTTCTGTTTCTCAGACATGGTCATTTCCATTGTTCTGTGTTCAGGTTCATAGACTCTTTCTTTAACCTGCTCAAATCTGCCTTTGAATCCTTCCAGTGAATTTTTTATTTCACTTATTGTACATTTCAGCTCCAGAATTTCTTATTGGTTTCTTTGTAGGTTTTCTATTTTCTATTTCTTTATGGCTATTACCACTTTGTTCAAATATTATCTTCTTGACTTTCTCCATATCTCCCTTTAGTTATTTGAGCATCTTTAAGACAGCAATTTTAAAGGTTTTTGTCAACTAGATCTACCATCAGATTTATTTATTTATTTATTTAGAGACAGAGTCTCACTCCGTCACCCAGGCTGGAGTACAGTGGCATGATCTCGGCTCACTGCAACCTCTACCTCCTGGGTTCAAGGGATTCTCGTGTTTCAGCCTCCCAAGTAGCTGGGACTAGAGGTGTGCACCGGCACACCTGGCTAAGTTTTGTATTTTTAGTAGAGATGGGGTTTCACCATGTTGACCAGGCTGGTCTCGAACTCCTGGCCTCAAGTGATCTGCCTGCCTCGGCCTCCCAAAGTGCTGGCGTGAGGCACTGGTGTGAGGCACTGTGCCCAGACACCATCAGATCTTTTTCAGGGGCTGTTTTGTTTATTTATTTTTTCCTTTGAATGGACTATATTTTCCTGTTTCTTTGTGTATGCCTTATAATTTTTTTATCAAAAACCAGACATTTAAATCTAATAATGCAGTAACTCTGGAAATCATATTCTTTCCCTTTCCCAGGTTATACTATTTTCATTATTTTTTTATTTTCTAAAAAATTGTTTTAGGTAGGTTGTTTATGTGCCAAGGATAAGCCTGAGGTGTAAAATTAAGGTCTTCTCAGGTCTTTTCTGAGCCTGTCTTTCTCTGGGCATGAACAGTTGTTCTAATTGCCAATGTATATGCAGTTGCTTTTGAATGTCCTAGTCTTCAATGTCTGCCTCCCAAAAGGGAAAAAAGAGAAAACTAAGGATGTGGAGAGTGGTGCCAGCCATTTACTCCTTTGGAAGTCACTTCAACTGGACAGGGAGGGGCTTGCCACAGTGGGAGAGGTGCAGCAACAATGGCCAACTATGTTTGTCTGCACCTCTGTGATCAGAAGCTGCAATCAGTGATGGCTGGGCACAGTGGCTCATGCCTATAATCTGAGTACTTTGGGAAGCTGAGATGGGAGGATCCGTTGGGGCCAGTAGTTCAAGACCAGCCTAGGCAACATAGTGAGACCTTGTCTCTAAAAGAATTTTAAAAATTAGCTGGGTGTGTTGGTGCATGCCTGTAGTCCTAGCTACTTGGGAGGCTGAAGTGGGAGAATTTCCTGAGCCCAGAGGTTCCAGGCTGCAGTGAGTTATGATCGCATGACTGCACTCCAGCCTGGGTGATGGAGCAAGACCTGGTTTAAAAAAAAAAAAAATCCACACACAGGTTATTCAAAACAAAACAAAACAAAACAAACAAAAAACAGAAGAAGAAGCTGCAGTCAGCAAGCAGAGCACAAATGCACAAATCCCCAGCATTTGGAGGTGAGGGTCCCCTGGCTCCCACAAACTGTGTAAAAGCTGCTTTGGGAACAAGTACACACCTGCATACCATGGGGCTGGGGGTGAAGGATGGATAGCTGCTACTGCACTAAGAGCTGAAACTGACCACAGTTAACCACAATTTACTAAGCCTTCCCTAGACATTGCAAATTTTCAACAGACTCCAGAGTTCCTAAATAGCTACATCCGACAGATTTTGCCAGTGAAATGGTTTCTAGGTGGGCAGACAAATTCCTGTTGCTTCCTACTTTGCCATCTTCCCAGAATTCCCTCCTTGCACAAAAGGTTTTGAAACCATTGAATCTTTTGTCACCTCCAAACAACACCCTAAATAAGCAGATCTTTAGTCTCCAGTAATTCTAAAAGTCAGGAGTAGCCACATGTTTAAAATCAGTGATAATAATGTGATGTGAGGATGAAATGGAATAATATAAATACTTTGAAATAGTGCTTAGCATATAATAAATGCTTAATAAATGTTAGCTATTCTTTATTATAATAATTTTTATTTAAATTATAATTACTTTCTGAACTGGGGAGATGCCTCACCAGAAACAGTTAAAATATCAAGGATGTTTTAAGAAAACTGCTGGACCAAGAATTAACACTTGCTACATATTTGTTCCTATTTTTATACCAAATTTTAAAACATTAAACATAAGACTTAAATTTTTGACAATTTCTTGCTCAATATCCTAGTATGCTTAGTTACCATTCTAATATATCTTTTCATACAGGTTCTCTCTGAAATACATAACTTTAGAAAGATTTAGAGTTCTTAAGTGGGGCTATTTTATTCCATTTTAGTCCTTGGCAGTAACTTCCAACCAATGAATTCCCTGTAGGAATACTCACAATTTAGTATATGCAATATGATTAATTTTAGCTCCAGAAAAAAGGCAGACATTTTTTCTTTGAAAATTTGAGCGGCTTTAATGTATTGTGAATATGCATGTAGGATCTCATTCAACTGCAGTTTCTTATCTCATCAAAGTTATCTCCTCACATCCTTATGACATTTGCCTTATTTTTAATTTGTAGGAGTAATATTTTCCAGGTCAGGGGAGAGAGTAAATTTTCCATAGCTAATTTTCCAACTAAAAGCTGATGTACATACAGACACAATTCTGTTGGCATTTCCAGGGCATTGAATACCAAAGAAAACATATTTTATGATTATCTTTGGGACATGAATGTACCTATATTATAGGAGAATTGGTAATAAAGAAGATTTATCAATTTAATTACTGGTGTGTTACACTTGGGCACCATGTAGCAATTTTTTGGTCCTACAAATAACTGTACTGAACAGGGCTGAATCTGTGATGTAGCCCACAATGAACTCTCAGAGGTGTGGTTCCTGGAAGAAGTCTCATTGCTGAAACTATCCCCTTGCCCGAAACTTTGCCCAACGTTGTGATACACATGGTCAAGTGCAAACATCTTCTTTAGAAATTTCAAAGATTTGGCAGGATGTCTTCGCAGTAGAAGTACTCTTTGTGTTTGAGAAACTAATCAAGTTCAGTATAGGCATGGAAAAACATTTGGAGGAATATGCCAAAATGTTAACAGTGGCTATACCTTGGGGAATGGCATTGAATGTGAAGGAGAAAAACCAGAAGGGAACTTTCGCTGATTATTTCATCTGCTTCTGTATTATTGAACTGTTTATAACCTGAATGTATTAATTGCAGAAAAAAAGGCAGCAGCCTTTACCAGCCACCTGGTCTCCCAGCTCAGAAACCAGGGAAGTAGACACACCATTTCTTTTTTCTTCACTCCTCATGCCTGATCAGTAATTGAGCTCTGTGAGTGTTCTTCCTAAATATCTCTCTAATGCATCTCTGTTCTCCATCTTCACAGCTGTGCCTCAGCTCAGGCACTCAGGAGCCCTCCTCTGACTAACAAAAAGAGCCTCTGAACCTGACTCCCTGCAACTCCACCCATCTCCCATCAGCTTCTGAGAGGCATCACCACCACCACCTCCCCTTACTCCCCCACCTTCCCCACTGCAACTCCTACTCTGAACCAGAGCAAACCTGACCTGGTCACTGCCATGCTGAAAATCCCCCACCCAGATACTGATAATTGGGGAGGCTATACATGTGTTGGGAAGGAGGGTAGGTGGGGAATCTCTGTACTTTCCTCTGAGTTTTACTGTGAACCTAAAATTGCTCTTAAAAAATAAAGTCTATTAAGAAAAATACCCCACCTAGCACTCCCACCCAGCTCTAACCTCTTCTCTACAGACTTTAAAAAATTTGATTTGTTTATAATTGCAAATCTGACCAAGAACACCCAAGACCCATAGAAAGCATTATTCCTCAGTCTGGCATAAAAAATCCTCATGATCAAAACTGTCCATCTTCCTAGCTTCACCTTCTCATACCCCTGTGTCCTCATCTGTGTAGTTTCTTCCCAGATTTACCCCTCCCTGCTTTGGTTTCCTTTGAAAGCTTTTGCTCTTTCTTCTCTTAGAAGTCTTCCTGGCACCTCTAGACAGAGATGGTTCCACCCTTTCTAAATGGCTGATTAGCCCATTATCATGCATTACGGGAATGATTTAACTCCTTTCCTCCTACACTATTGTTTTTTGAGAACAAAGAGCTTTATTTATTTTGCTTATATATTTATAGAGGCATACCTTGGAGATATTGCAAGTTTGATTCCAGAACACCACAATAAAGCAAATGTCACAATACAGCAGGTCACACGAATTTTTTGGCTTCCCAGTGCATGTAACAGTTATGTTTATGCTATATTGTAGTCTATAAAGTATGCAATAGCATTATGTCTAAAAAAAGTTCAAACCATAAATAAAAACACTTTATTGCTAAAAAAAAAATGGTAACAATCATTACAGCCTTCAGCAAGTCATAATCTTTTTGCTGGTAGCGGCGCTTGCTTCAATGTTGATGGCTGCTGATTGATCAGGGTGGTGTTGCTGAAGGTGGGGTGGCTGCGGCAATTTCTTAAAATAAGACAGTAATGAAATTTGCCACACCAATTGACTCTTCCTTTTACAAAAGATTTCTCTGTAGCATGCAATGTCGTTTGACAGCATTTTACTCTCCTTCAAAACTGCCATCAGTCCTCTCAAATCCTGCCACTGCTTTATGAACTAAGGTTATGGAATATTCTAAATCCTTTGTTGTCATTTCAACAGTGTTTGCAGCATCTTCATGAGGAGTAGATTCCGCCTCAAGAAACCACTTTCCTTGCGCATTCATAAGAAGCAACTACTCATCCCATCCTTAAAGTTTTATCAGGAGATTGCTGCAATTCAGCTGCATCTTCAGGCTCTACTTCTAATTCTAGCTTTCTTGCTGTTTTCATCACATCTGCAGTTATTTCCTCCATGAAAGTCTTAAACCTCTCAAAGTCATCCATGAGGTTGGGAATCAACTTCTTCCAAACTTCTATATTAATATTTTGACCCCCTCCCATGAATCATGAATGTTTTTAATGGAATCTAGAATGGCAATTCCTTTCCAGAAGGGTTTCAATTTTCTTTGCCCACATCCATCAGAGGAATCGCTGTGGCAGCTATAGCCTTATGAAATATTTTTCTTAAATAGTATGACTTGAGAGTCAAAATTACTCCTTGATCTATGGGTGGCGGATTGGATACTGTGTTGGCAGGCATGAGAACATTCATCTCCTCTACATCTCTATCAGAGCTCTTGGATGACTAGGTCCATTACAAATGAGCAGTAGTATTTTGAAAGAAATCTTTTTTTCTGAGCAGTAGGTCTGAACAGTGGGCTTAAAATATTCAGTAAACCACGCAGTAAACAGATGTGCTGTCATCCTGGCTTTGTTGTTCCATTTATATAGCACAGGCAGACTGGATTTTGCATAATTCTTAAGGGCCTTAGGATTTTCAAAATGGTAAATGAGCACAAGCTTCAACTTAAAGTCACTGGCTACATTAGCCCTTTACAAAAGAGTCGGCCTGCCCTTGGAAGAGAAGCTTTTTTTTTTTTTTTTTTTTTTTTAAGATGGAGTCTCACTCTTGCTCAGGCTGGAGTGCAGTGTCATGATCTCACCTCACTGCAACCTCTGCCTCCCAGGTTCAAGTGATTCTCCTGCCTCAGCCTCCTTGAGTAGCTGGGATTACGGGCACATGCCACCATGACCAGCTAATTTTTTGTTTTTTTAGTAGAGATGGGGTTTCACCATGTTGGCCAGTCTTGTCTCAAGCTCCTGACCTCAAGTGGTTCACCTGCCTCAGCCTCCCAAAGTGTTGGGATTACAGGCGTGAGCTACCACCCCCGGCCTGCCCTTTGAAGCTTTGAAGCCAGGCCTTGACTTCTCCTCTCTAGCTATGAAAGCCCTACATGGCATTTTTTTTTTCCAACAGAAGGCTGTTTCGTTTTCACTAAAAATCTGTTATTTAGTGTAGTTACCTTCATCAATGATTGTAGCTAGATCTTCTGGATAACTTGCTGTAGCTTCCACATTAGCACTTCCTGCTTCACATTGTACTTTTATGTTCTGGAAATGGCTTCTTTCCTTAAACCTCATGAACCAGCCTCTGCTAGCTTTCAGCTTTTCTTCTGCAACTTCCTCACCTCTCTCAGCTTCTATAGAATTAAATAGAGTTAGGTTTTGCTCTGGATTAGGTTTTGGCTTAAAGGGAATGTTGTGGCTGGTTTGATCTTCTATCCAGACCACTAAACAGCAATAAGGCTGTTTCACTTTCTTATCATTTGTGTGTGAGCACACGTTGTTGGAAAAATGGCACCAATAGGCTTTCTCAAGGCAAGGTTGCCACAAACCTTCAATTTGTAAACAATGAAATATCAGTGAAGCACAACAAAGCAAAGCACAATAAAATGAGGCATGCCTGTATTTTTTTTAATGTAGGCAGCCCCAACATTTTCCATATGTAGTAAAAGAACATTCTCTATGTTCATGAATGCTTATGACAAATGAATGATAGAATGAATGAATAAATGAATGCAAAGAGCTCAGACTGGAAAGTAGCAGATATGTGATCTAGTTTTATTTCTGATACTCTGACTGGTTCTCTTTTTTCTCTCATCTTAATTGAACACTGGACATTCCAGTTGGCTCTTAAATTATATAAGTTAAATATAATAAATTTTCAGCCAATGATTTCATTAGATACCTGGCTGTAACTCCTAAGACCTATGAAGAGCCCTAGAAGCCAGCTCCACCTTGGTTCCTCTAATAGTTTTTTTTGCTCCATCGTTTTCTTCAACTTAGCATCTGTGTCACCTTGAACAAGTTGCTTAACTTCTCTACACCTTAGTTTCTTCAGCTGCAACATGAGATTCATGATGTGGCTACTTCATAGAGTAGCAGTGAGGATTCGATCAGATAATGTATGTAAAGTGCTTAAACAATGCCTACGATACTAAACACATAATAAATGTTTAATAAATATTGATGATGGTGATGATGTTTCCTTGATGTTTTTTAGGGCACTTTTCTGCATAGGAGGAAAGTAAACTCTGAGGCTTCCCGTATTCTCTAATGATTAATAAAGTACTGTATCATTGGGTCATATAGAGCTATATAGGCATGGACAAATTCATTTGTTTGCAACGAATTAGACTTCAAGGACTGTGCAATGAACTAAGGCAATTTAAAGGATACTTTGCACCCTTTGGAAATGTAGATATTTTAACAAATAGGAACACATGAGTCATATAAACCTTAGAGTGAACGAATTAACTAGTTCTTTTCCTCAAAGCAGTGTTGATGGGAGGAAAAGAGTTGGTGCTAAGAGCCTGAGGGGTGGTGGAAGAGGAAGGAAGAGTAATCTGCAAGACTGTCAAGTGTGAAGGGTGTGGGGACTGCAGCAATTCTTGCAAGGTCAGCAGAGTGGGCCAACTTTTTCAGTTGCTGGCTGACCTCAGCCAGGGATTAGGTTCTGTTCAAGGGCAGTATTGCTGCAATATCAAGGGGCCATGCTCTGGTTGCTGAAAGCTCATGCCCGGGACTGCTAGCCTGGGTTCTGGCTGTCTGACCATTTACTCTTATTTTCTTTTTATATCTGTCTTATTTTCTCAGTTAGCTAGGATTTTTGGTTGCAAGTAACAGAAACGCCAACCTAAACTGACTTAGGCATGAAGGGAATTGTTCATGCTTATATAACTGAAAAGATTGGGGGTAGTGCTGGTGTCAGGGTTCAAAAGAAGTCATCCAGGTTCAGTATTACTCCACCTTTTCTCAGCCTTTCACTGTGTTCATCTCTACCTCAAACTTCATGGCTTGATGGTGACAGTAGCTTCAGACTCTTCATCCCCTCAGGTTCAAGGCACAGAGAAAGAGAGTCTGCCTTTGCTTCAGATATCTGAAGAAAAAGCTTCCTTGTGTCCCAGTGGCTCTGAAGGAGCCATGTGCCTGTCTCTGAAGAAATTACTGTGGCCAAGGGAAACACAAGCTCTGATGAGCCATTCCTCAGTTTCATGCCACCCTCGGAACAGAGGCTGGAGGCAATTCCATCAGAGCTACTTGGGCAGCAGATGGGGAAAGATTAGCTCTACAAACAGGAATCAGAGCTGGTTATCAGAAGTAGAATGAATGCTGGGGAGTATTTTTTTTTTTTTGGTCCATTACCTCTTCTAGTATTTGTGTCTTTTTGATTCTGAAAACCCACCCTTGATGTTTCCATCCCCTCACCAACTGTGGCTATCAAAAGAGTTAACCCCTGATGCTCAAGTATATCCTCTCCAGCCCTGTCGAGAATCAATGAACACTTAGTCACCAGTATCAGAAACTTTCTTGTATGCTCTAGGCCCAATGGTTTGAGACGATGACCAGGTCTAGTAAAAGCATTCTATTGAAGCCTACCTTCATAGCTTTCACTTTGGGGCCTAAGGTGCCTTCCTGATTTTCACTGCTCCAGCTTTTCTGGGATGAGGGAAATGAATCCCTAACCCAGTAATTCTCAAGCCTGGATTCAAATTAGAATCACTTGAAAAGCTTTTTAAAAATTCTCATTCCTCTAAGATCAGAAATAAGAAAATTTTAAAAATTCTCATTCCTCTAAGATCAGGATCAGGATCAAGGCAAGCACAGCTGCTCCTACTCCTTCTATTTAACATAGTACTGAAGTCCAAGCCAGAGCAATTGGACAAGAAAAAGATAGAAAGGTCATCCAAATAGGAAAGAAAGAAGTAAAATTATCTGTTCACAGATGACATGATTTCATATATAAAAACCCTAAAAATTCCATTCACACACAAAAAGGTCTGTTAGAACTAATAAACAAATTCAGCTAAGTTGCAGGATACAAAATCAGCATGGAAAAAATTGACTACATTTCTGTACACCAACAATGTATAATCTGAAAAGAAAATTAAGAAAACAATTCTATTTATAATGAAATCAAAAAGAATAAAAATTCTCAGCGGTAAACCTAACCAAAGACATGAAAGACTTGTATACTAAAAACAAATCATTGCTGAAATAAATTAAGGAAGATACAAATAAATGAAAAGACATCTCATGTTCATAGACTGGAGGACTTAATATTGTTAAGATGTCCATATTACTCAAAGCTATCTACAAATTCAATGCAATTCCTATCAAAATTCCCATAGCATTTTTTGCAGAAACAGAAAAATTCATCTGAAAATTCATATGGCATCTCCAGAGGCCCCAAATTTTGAAAAAAAACAAAATTAGTGGAATCACACTCTAAAGGACACACACTTTGTAATATGCTATTTCAAAACATATCACAAAGTTACAGTACTCAAAACAATGTGAAATTGGCATAAAAACAGACGTGTAGACCAATGGAATAGAATAGAGAGCTCAGAAATTAACCCTTGCATATCTAGGCAAAAGATGTCCAACAAGGGTGCATACCAATGTTCATAGAGGCACCACTATTCACTGTAGCCAAGAGATGGAAGCAACCTAACTGTCCACTGACAGGTAAATGGATAAACAAAATGTGGTATATACATACAATGGAATATCACTCAGCTTTTAAAAGGAAGGAAATTCTGTCACATGCT
Organism: Hylobates moloch; assembly: GCF_009828535.3. NCBI lineage: Eukaryota > Metazoa > Chordata > Mammalia > Primates > Hylobatidae > Hylobates > Hylobates moloch. The sequence continues at coordinate 66,207,651 of NW_026652288.1, forward strand.
ACAGTATGGATGAACCTTGAGGATATTATGCTAAGTGAAATAAGCCAGTGACAAAAAAGACAAATACTATACAATTCTACTTATACGAATATCTAAAGTAGTCAAATTTATAGAAATAGAAAGTAGAATGGTGCTTACCACGGGCTGAAAGGAGGGGGAAATGAGGAATTGTGGTTTAATGGGTACAGAGTTTCAGGTTTGCAAGATGAAAAAGTTGTGGAAATTTGTTTCATGACCATGTGAATATATTTAACACTACTGAATTGTGCAATTAAAAATAGGGAAGATGGTAAGTTTTCTGGGGGGTGTGTTTTTACCACACAAAAAAATACACATCCTGAGCCCAACACCAGATCAATTAAATCAGATGGAGTGGGGCTAGGGCTTCAATATTATTAAAAGCTTTCTGAATTATTTTATGGTAAAGTCAGCGTTGCAAGTGACTGCCTTAATCACTTAATCATGAATTGAATTTATCGACCCAACTCTTCTTCCTTGGCTGATTACGGCAAGGGGTAGGCCCTTACCCTTTTGCACAGAGTAGAAAGGAGTCCGTTTATTGAACACCTTCATTGACAGCTGGATTGGGGTTCAGATTCTATATGGGTCACCAAATCAACCCAAATAGGTTAGAAGCAGGACATCAGTTCACTCAGATTTCCATACACACCTTTTGTATAATTTCTGGGCAGGCAAAAAAGAGGAGATCCCTAGTGTTGCTCAGGGTGAGGTCCCAGACACAGCGAGACCCTTCCTAAGGGATTGTTAGGAGAAAAAAGATGGCTGGCAGAGAGGAAAGAGAGAGACACTAGTAGCCCAGGGTGCTGCCAAGGAATGGAAAGCCACAATGGGCAGCTGGAGGAAAGTGGCCACCTGAGACAAGATGGGTGGGGTAAGGACAGAGAGAAAAGTTCCAGAAGCCCGAAATGGAGAGCTGAAGGGAAAAGGGGAAACAATAACATTGTTTTTTTTTCTAGAACTGGGCCTATTTAATTTGTTTTAAAATAAATCTGCTATGGTAGGGAAAGCATCATTCCTTACTGGGGAGAGAATGCGGAGCAGATAGTGAAGTTTTCATGCAGGGAAGAATAATCAATATTCAAAATCTTACTTCTCAATACACAGATGGATTGAATTCAGGCTTCAGCATAATTTAATTAAATGGACTATTGTTTCTCTCTCACTAGTTTTAGTGAGAGCATGGCAAGTATGAGGAGAGGAGGATTAGGTTCTAATTGAAGCAGATCTATCTGCCTCAAAGCCAAGAAGTACTGTATAAACAGACTGAGAAGACTTTTATTTAAATTTCATATTCAAAAGGGTGTGGGTGCACAGATGGGTACACGTTACCTCCTTGGTTTCCAGTTTTAGAAGCAGGGGAAAAAAACGTTGGGTGAGTTCAAAATTTTTTTTTAATTACAGCTGGGTTTCTTCATAAAGCATATTAGCTGGGTGGTATTGAAAGGGTAGTATGTAATTTGTGCTTCTGAAATGCTTTCTTCCAGAAAATGTGTTTAGATTTTATTTTCTTTTATAATGAAAACCAATTATTTAAATGCCTGTTATGAAGAAGCAGGTCAGGAATTTTAAATGCACTAAGATAATTCCTACAATAACACTATTATTCCCATTTTTACAGTTGATGAAACTGAGGCTCACAGAAATTTTATGCATTTTTCAAGGTCACTTAGCTAATAAATAGCAGAGCTAGAATTCAGAGCCAGTTATTTATGGTCCCCAAACCAATATTCTTTTTATTAGGTATTTCAGTTTTTGAAGGAGATGAAGCCAAGGTGTATAATTCCTTTGTTTCTATTTTCACAGAGTTCAAATTAAATAGCAAATATAAGTCTTATTCTTCAAACTCTGTAAACAAAATTAATTTCTTTAATTTTCATAAATCAATTTAATGATAATTTCAGGCCGCCACCCTGCTAAATAGTCTACTAATTGCTGAAATGCCCCACTGTCTCAGCCCAGTGTTTCCTTGAAGTCTGCAGTCAGCTATTTCCACACTATGTTTTATCTTTGGTCATCTTTGGCATGCCATGGCGCCGCCCTTGGGCCCAGCCACTGAGGTCTGTTCCAGTCCCTGGGACGTCATCTTGAGAAAAGTCTTGTTTGATCACACCTCCCCAGAAGTACTCCTCTCTCACCTCAAATTCTGATCCCAATAATAAGTTTAGGCTTTTGAAAGTAAAAGACAGGGCTGGGTGCGGCAGCTAACGCCTGTAATCCCAGCACTTTGGGAGGCCAAGGTGGGTGGATCATTTGAGGTCAGGAGTTTGAGACCAGCCTGGCCAATATGGTGAAACCCCATCTCTACTAAAAATACAAAAATTAGCTGGGCATGGTGGCGGACACTTGTAATCTCAGCTACTTGGGAAGCTGCAGCAGGAGAATTGCTTGAACCTGGGGGGCGGAGATTGCAGTGAGCCAATATCGTGCCACTTCACTCCATCCTGGGCAATAGAGCGAGACTCAGTCTCAAAAAAAAAAAACAAAACAAAAAACAAAAAAAAAGAAAAGAAAAGCCAGGAAGAGGATAACAATAGCACCTACTTCAAAGGGTTGCTGTGAAGATTAAATGAGTTAATACCTATAAAATGCTTAGCACAATGCCAGATATAGTACATGCTAGTAAATATTCGCTATTATTACATTACTTTAGAATATACTTACATATATCTTTTTCTCAATTTTACTTTGGTGGCCTGCAAAATACATGATAAAATGTAGAATTTGTGAAGATTTGCATATAAGTGGTGCTGATATTGGTATATGCCCTCCAGGCACAGAAATTCTACTCTTCTACTTCACACAATTCTCATCAAAGAAGGAGAAAAAAGTACAGTGCTGTTACAATTGTATGCACTGAATTTTACAGTATATTTTTGCCAAGAAAAAAACTTCCATATTGTCTAGTTATCAATGAGAATTCCACCCTCCCCTTACAATTTTACACGTACTATGATTAGAAGAATTCCACAGAGGCTAGCTTCTGGCTCGAGTTTTTCAAATCTCGTGTCTCCTCCGTAGCCGTATGTCCAGTATTACGTGCTGTATCTCACTTTCGTACCCCGACCCCTGGCCGTGAAGCTTGGTTCCATGACGAATCAGCACAGTAGATAGAAGGAGTGTTCCTGGACGCCGTTTCTACACTGGTGTGATTGAAAACCACCTAAAAATCTCTTATTAAACCCAACTTAAGTGTAATCTCACCTCAACATCCCATTAGCCATATCCAAAAAATTCCCACACTCAGTGCCACCTGATGGGAAGGGAAACATAACAGCAGCGAAGTCTGATTGGAAAGCGATAGTAACTTTAATTAATTAAGGTAAACATATCTTACATTTGCAAAATTTCCATCAGCACTGTGTAAATTTATGGCTAGGGTCCCTCTGAGGTCCCTGAAAGGTATCTGTGCAATAGAGGGGCCTGAAGCTTCAACTTAGTTGATTTCACAGTAAATCGCATCACAAGTATTAAGTGGGATGATTCACGTAAAGGGCATAGGACTGTGCCTAGCACATCCAACAAATGTCAACCCTTGTCTGCAGTCGAGTAGTAGTAGGGCTAGTAGGCATTATTTGTGTTGATTTTTGTCCACATGCCCTCTCCTCCTTGTCTGCCCATTCTTGGCCCTTCTGTAACCTGCTGTGTCTCAGGAAGCTGACCCCTGTGCTCTTTCTTACACAGACTTCCTTGCCCCTGGTGCTTTCCTTTGGCCAGTGAGAAGCATCAGCAAGAAACTGGTAGGTAGGAAGAAAGAGAGTTTGGGCTACTTATATTCGTTCCCCCCATCTCCATATGCTCTCCCTCCAGTTTCCTCATGGTTCGGGCTCTGTCTGCACATAGCTGTAGCTCCTATTGGGTGAATTCTCTCCAAGGACTATAGATTGTGCTGGTTTTGATAACACAACTTCCGCCCTTTGCTCCCTTCAGGCCTAAAAGTAGAACAGGCTTCCTGCTGCTGTTAGTCCCTGGAGGCCTCACCATCCTTTGTTGTTTCCCTTAACCTGTCCATACCTTTGTAACTAGTCGATTAGTGAAATCCCTTTCACTAAGTTCTTTTGAGTGTGCTGTTTCCTGCAGAATCCCTGATTAATACATTGTTTGTTCCGATCCCAACTAGTATGCCCCATGGTCATCCTTTTTCTGTCTCCTGATATCCTGAGATAAAAGGTGTTGCCTATTTTCTCCTTCTCAGAGTAAGTCATGAAAAATGTGTACATAAAGTCATTTTCCCCTCCAGTAGTATGGCCATAAACTGTATGAAATCCATGTGTGACTTAGAGGAGAGCTCTGCTTGTTGATCTAACTGTTAATTTCCCCTGGGGGTAACATGTCCCTCGGAGTGCTTAGCCTGTCTTTAAAATTTTTACGTTTCCATGTGTGTTTATGTAACCACTTAGTTCTGTCCTATGTCGCCCTAGGCATATTTGCTACACTCAATGGAAGTTGAATTGTCCTGTCATATTACATAAGATGAAAATCTGACTCCATTCAACTGCCAGAGCAACAGCCAGAGAAGACATTAAGCGAGAACTGATTTTTGGCCTGGAGATCCTTTTCCATTCATGAGTCCTCTAGGGTTTCTCCAAAGCTGCACAGATGGTCATTCTTCAAAAGAAATACAGTTTTTTCTCCCCTTAGGAAATACTTAATCTGGACATTAGAACTGTTTCTGAGAGTGGGGAGGAACGCAGGAAAAACTCACCAGCACAATGTTTATTTTTAATAAGAGAAAGGGAAAGGAATGTGCAGATAGAGAACATTCTTATGTTTTCTTCTTCATACAGCTGCAGGTGAGATCTCCAGAGACTCTGACTTTAGAAGTGCACCAGGCCAGGAATCTCTGTAGCAATACTGCCTGTGAAGAGCATAGCTCAGGCCTTGTTTGATCTGATAGTCATGGCCACCCGTGAAGGACTTGTATTTGCCGAGTATTCCAAAAAAATCTCACATCTGACTCTATCCTAGGCTGAACTGTTAATCTGTTCTTTCATCCCTTCAATCAGTATTTGTTGAGTGCCCATAATGGAGGAGGCCTTGTTTGAAGTGCTAAAGATACAGTTGTGAATATGACAAAGTCCTCGCCTTCATGAGCTTACATTCTAGTGGTAGAGGCAGAAAATAAACAAGTAGCTTGCGAACATGGCGCTGCGAGTGGTGCGGAGCGTGCGGTCCCTGCTCTGCACCCTGCGTGCGGTCCTGTCACCCCCCGCGCCCTGCCCGCCGAGGCCCTGGCAGCTGGGGGTGGGCGCCGTCCGTACGCTGCGCACTGGACCCGCTCTCCTCTCGGTGCGTAAATTCACAGAGAAACGTGAATGGGTAACAACAGAAAATGGCATTGCAACAGTGGGAATCAGCAATTTTGCACAGGAAGCGTTGGGAGATGTTGTTTACTGTAGTCTGCCTGAAGTTGGGACAAAATTGAACAAATAAGATGAGTTTGGTGCTTTGGAAAGTGTGAAAGCTGCTAGTGAACTCTATTCTCCTTTATCAGGAGAAGTAACTGAAATGAATGAAGCTCTTGCAGAAAATCCAGGACTTGTAAACAAATCTTGTTATGAAGATGGTTGGCTGATCAAGATGACACTGAGTAACCCTTCAGAACTAGATGAACTTATGAGTGAAGAAGCATATGAGAAATACATAAAATCTATTGAGGGGTGAAAATGGAACTCCTAAATAAACTAGTATGAAATAATGCATCCCAGCAGAGTTGTCTTAAATTAGTGGTGGACCGAAGACTTAGAATAGCAACTTTTAGCATTATCGACGGGGAAAAAAAAACTACTGTTAACATTGCTAATGAAAGAAAATACCCTTTAACTTTCTAATGGTTATAGATAAATATAATAACGCATCTTTTTCACAATATCCTCTGATTTTTAGACTAGGCTGTAGTGTTCAGAATTCATGAAATTATCCATGGTAAAAACTAGTTATAAAAATTACATAATTCAAAGATAACGGTTGTTATTCTTAAGCCTTATATAATATTGTAACTTGCATGTATCTATACCTGGATTTGGGATGAAATACTTAATGATCTTTCCATTGGAAATAACTGGAAGTGAAGAGGTTTTTGTTGCTTGTACAGTGTCAGATGAGGAACACCACTATCTTAATTTTGCAGTACACTGCATTTGCTGGTGCTATTTTTATACAGCGAAGCAACAGCTTTGCAGCAAAATAATAAAATACTTCTTCGTTAATCATGTTTTTTTTGTTTTGATGTTAATATTTCATTTAGTGACTCTGCTAGTATTCGTGAAAGTGCTAACTCATGGAAAGTTACTTTTTAAAAGGAAATTTAAGCCAGAACAATGAAAAGCTACAAGAAAATGTTTCCTTTAGTCACAAATCTGGTTTTTCTTAAGCCAAGATCTGTCACCTTTAACATAATAAAAAATAAATCACCAAAAAAAAAAAAAAAAAAGAAAATAAACAAGTAGGTAATTAAATGCATATATACATATAATACCTTATAATTTTAATTAGTGGTAAGAGCTCTGAGGCAGTAATGCAAGGTAAATTTGTTGTAATCAATCAATATCTTATTAATGTTGGTATGCAGAAAAGAATGAACAATAGCAGGCCTGAGGCTGCAATGCTTAGACCAGCTGCTTGCAATGTTGACCCTTGGCTGGTATCTGGAAACTTGAATAGTAAACAGTTCCCTAGACTGACACAAAACTTTCCATAAGCGATAAGAATGGTTCACTGTAACTAAACTGTCTATGCAAACAATATGGTTTCTGTCAAACACCTGCTTTCCTTCTAGGAGTCTGAAATTCAGTATGTGCTGGACAGAAGGTGCCAGTGTGACCAGCTACCAGCAAAACTTTGGGTGCTGAATCATTAATGAGCCTCCATGGTAGACAGTATTTTCACATGTGTTGTCACAATTCATGGCAGGAAGAATTCAACATGTCTTGTGTGAGTCTGCTGGGAAAAGACTCTTGGAAGCGTGTGCCTGGTTTCCTCCTGACTTCACCTTGTGTGCCTTTTTCCTTTGCTGACTTTTCTTTGTATCATTTCACTGCAATGAGTCACAGGCGTGTGACTATTAGCTGAGTCCTGTGAGTCCTTCTAGTGAACACCAAACCTGGGATGGTCTTGGGGGACCCATGACACAGTTTGGGACTCTAGGACTTCTACAATCAAAGGAATTAAGGAGGCAATCCAGTTGGCAGATGGTGGTGGGGTGGCTTAGAGTACTACACAAAAACTGGGGTGGGTCTCAGTGAAGCTGCCATTTAAACAACAACAACAACAAGAACAAAAGACAAAACAAAAAACCCCTGGAGGAACACCTGGGGGATATTTAGGGGGCGATAACAGCCCCCAGCTAAGGAACATGCTGATGTCAGCATAACCGAAAACCTTGTGGCCACGCCCGTGTTCTCAGTGTCCTTGTCAGTGTGCTCCTTGAGGAAGGGGAGTGTGTTGCAAGGTCTTGGTACTTTCATACTCAGAGAAGGTTATTTTGTAGAATGATGATTTAAATGAAACTTTGTTTACATATTTTCTTCTTAATTTTCAAGAACATAGCATAGGTGGGGGGCCCATGATCACTGGTTGAAGAAAGTTTTAAACCTCTCAGTTTGTTTTCCCTTTTGTTTTGTCAGCAAAGTCTTGATGCTAGGCCTAGTCTTTCACATGAAGGTTAAATCATTTTAAAAAGAAGGAATAAGGCCAGGCGCAGTGGCTCACACCTGTAATCCCAGCACTTTGGGAGGCCGAGATGGGCAGATCAAAAGGTCACGAGATTGAGACCATCTTGGCCAACATGGTGAAACCCTGTCTCTACTAAAAACACAGAAATTGGCCAGGCATGGTGGCGCATGCCTGTAGTCCCAGCTACTCAGGAGGCTGAGGCAGAAGAATCGCTTGAACCTGGGAGACGGAGGTTGCAGTGAGCTGAGATCGCACCACTGCACTCCAGCCTGGGTGACAGAGAGAGACTCTGTCTCAAAACAAAAAAAAAGAAAAAAAAAAAAGAAGAAGAAGAAGGAATAAGAATTCTTGTGGCTTCTGTTGGATACCACTTTTCATTTAATTGGCATAGATTCTTTAAAATAAAGGGCCTGGACTTTCAGCAGCAGGTTGGAGGAAAGGAGTGAATATGTGTGTCCCCCAACAGAGAGAAATAGGTGGGACCCCAGACCTAGCTCTCAAGGCAGATGGAGGGGAGGCCTCTGATTCCCAGCCAGGATTCTCAGTTCCTTCTCTTTCTCACTTTATTCCTCACTTTTTTTCTTTTTTCATGTTTCCTTCTCTTTCTGTCTCTGTACTTGCAAATCTCTCCCTCCCTCTTCTTTCTGTCTTTTCTTATTTTCTCCCAGTCTTTTCTACATAGTAGTATTTTTTCTTTTTGTTCACCCTGGCTTCTACCCCACCCCAGTCTTATCTCTTAATTCTTACTGTTGTCTCTTCTCTGACTTTCTTGATAGGACCTTCTCAATTCAAGGCTGGGATAGGCTTTGGACTCTACCTCTGCCTTATGCTGTGGACTGCCTGAGGCATGATTAACTTATCCTGGACCAGAATTAGCACTTTTAGTCAGCTGAAACCTAGAAAACTGCTGAGAGCTACTTGACCAAGTATCATTTTCCTCCTGCTGCTAAAACTTGAGGAATGTACAAAAGATGACACCAAGAGTTAAGCTAAGGTCTCTAACACGCTAACACATTTAAGGTTATGGTAGACACAACCTTAAAGGGTGGAGAACACTGATGCATACTTTTTCACTATGTATTTTTAGCCATAATATTTGCCAGCCATAATGAGAGTATTGCCATGTGCTATAATATATGCTACATACCTGAGTATGTTTCTCAGGTATATGGAGCTAGAGAAAATCACTCAACCATGCAGATTGGTGTCACTAAGAATTCCCAACCTCCAGCCTCAGCTGGGTCTTTGGGGCCATTCAACAATCCTGATGATGGTCCTCCATGAGCCTCCACTCCCTTTCCCACCCAGGAAAACTGCCAACCCTCCTTCATTCTCCCTGAGATCTTTAACTCCAATCCACAGTTCCCACATTCAGTAGATGACTCTTCCTCTACCTTATCAAGAAAAGTGACTGGACATAAACTACTTGATCCTACAAACTCACCTCTTCCCATGGTTTTCTCTTCTCCACCATTTTTGGGGATAAAGAGTTCCTCTCTTTTGGTCAAAGCCAGCCACTTCATCTGCACCCTTGATCTCATTCCCTCCCATCTCTGACACCCTCCTTTATAAATTATCACTTCTCTCGTATATCATCCATTTTTCCTTTCTATTGGCTCTTTGCATGCAATCCATAAATATGTTCAAAACCTTCCTTTTAGAAAATAACAATCTCTTTTGTTCCTGTTTACTTTCCAATGTCTTGGGCTACTGCCAAGATCTGTTCCTCCCTTTCTTTTTTTCTTCTTTCTTTCCTTTTCTTTCTTTCTTTCTTTCTTTTCTTTCTTTCTTTCTTGCTTGCTTGCTTGCTTGCTTCCTTCCTTCCTTCCTTCCTTCCTTCCTTCCTTCCTTCCTTCCTTTTTTTTTTTTTTTATGGAATCTAGCTCTGTCACCCAGACTGGAGTGCAGTGGCATGATCTTGGCTCACTGCAACCTCTGCCTCCCAGGTTCAAGTGACTCTCCTGCCTCAGCCTCCTGAGTAGCTGGGATTACAGGTGCCTGCCACCATGCCCAGCTAATTTTTGTATTTTTGGTAGAGACGGGGTTTCACTGTGTTGGCCAGGCTGGTCTTGAACTCCTGACCTCGTCATCCTCCCACTTCGGCTTCCCAAAATGCTGGGATTACAAGCATGAGCCACCGCACCTGGCCCTGTTCCTCCCTTTCCAGTCAAAATTTCTGGAGAGGAAAATTAACTTGTCTCCACTTGCTCATCTCCCATTCACTCCTCACATCCCTGAGATCTCACTTCCATCATCCATCCCTGTGCTAAAAATGATTCTCTAAAGATCTCCAGTGTTGTTCATATTGATAAACCCAACAGGCACTTCAGTTCTTTTTTTTTTTTTTTAATTATACTTTAAGTTCTGGGTTACATGTACAGAATGTGCAGTTTTGTTACGTAGGTATACACATGCCATGGTGGTTTTCTGCACCCATAAACCCATCACCTACCTTAGGTATTTCTTCTAATGTTATCCCTCCCATAGCCCCCTCCCTGCCACAGACCCCGGTGTGTGATGTTCCCCTCCTTGTGTCCATGTGTTCTAATTGTTCAACTCCCACTTATGAGTGAGAACATGCAGTGTTTGGTTTTCTGTCCCTGTGTTAGTTTGCTAAGAATGATGGTTTCCAGCTTCATCCATGTCCCTACAAAGGACATGAACTCATCCATTTTTATGGCTGCATAGTATTCCATGGTGTATATGTGCCACATTTTCTTAATCCAGTCTATCATTGATGGACATTTGGGTTGGTTCCAAGTCTTTGCTATTGCGAATAGTGCTGCAAAAAACATATGTGTGCATGTGTCTTTATCATAGAATGATTTATAATCCTTTGGGTATATGCCCAGTAATGGGATTGCTGGGTCAAATGGTATTTCTAGTTCTAGATCCTTGAGGAATCCAAGCACTTCAATTCTTACCTTGTTCAACCTCTCTCTAGTACTTGACACTATTGAACTTTTCATTCTTGTAATTTCTTGACAACTAGAACATTTCTTTCCTGATTTCTTCCCATTTCTCTGACCATACTTCTTCATCTCCCTAACGTGATCCTCTTAACTTTGCTCATCTTTTATGCCAGGAATTAAAAACTCAAATGCCTATCAGGCCAGGCAAGCAATATTTTTAAAAAATGAAACAGCTATAAGAAGTAGCAGCACCAATGTAAGGATTAATAGAAGTTGACATTGGCCTTGGTGTTATAAAGACAGTGGAGACAGTAAAGAATTGAAGAACAGGTATCTCATTCAAAGAAGGAAATTACTACTCAGCTCTGGTAGAATGTTGCTACATGAAAATGCAAGCCCAGTGGGCAGAGCTCCTGGTCTTAAGAGAATCTGGAAATCTTCATTTTAAGGTAAAATTCCCTGATTTTTAAATGTTGGGGACAAAGTCTAATTTGGCTCTGTCAACCAAGGAAATCATGCTGAACTTATTTGTAAAATCTGTCTTAAATAACTGTATGCCTAATGGGTACACACTGGCCCTTTGGCTATTCCTCTACGTATTCTCCTTGTACCAGCTCATCTCTTCTCATGATCTTAACTTCTACTGAAGAACTGAAGATCCCCATCTCTCAGCCTGGTTTCTCCTGTGACAGTCAGATTTATAAATCCAATTATTTGCTGGATGTTATACTTGGATGTTCAGTGAGCAATTCAAGTTCTACATGTCTAAACTTGAACTCATGATTTCCAAACATCTCTTCCACCCTCTCAGCTAGTTTTATCACCATCCTCCTAGCCATTTGATCTAGATCTCTAGGAATTAATCTGGACTTTGGCTATTATTGTTGCTCTCTGCCATTCACAGCTTTCCACAACCAAGGCCTCCAACTGCATCTGTTATACTGTGTGTACTACTACCACTGTCTTCATTAAGGTCCTCAACATCTCTTACTTGAAATAACACATTAGACTCCTAAGTATCCCCAACCCATTTGCCTACCTCCAGGTAAGCCACATCAAAACATATTCTTTCTACAGAGACCAGAGTGATAAATGCAAATCTGATTACTCTCCCTTCCCCCAGCTACATCTTCTTGAAACATCTCAAGGTTCCCCATTGCCTACAGAGTCAAGCCCTAGCTTGAAAGTAAGGTTTTCATGACTTTGCCCCTCCTTTTCTAGTACTTGATGCTCTGGCACTGCCAAATAGCCTGTAGCTTCTCACACATACCATTGTGCTTCCTGCCTCCTTGACTTTTTTCTTTCCTTTTTTTCTGTCTTTCCACATTCTTCTCGATACCCCTTAATTCTTACTGTTCAAAATGCTTCCATTTCTGGAACTCCCTCCCTGAATTTCTACTTTGGGCCAAGAGTTCCCCATCTGGGCCCCCATAGTCACTATGCTTATGTGGCACAGCTCTTCCTATGTCATATTGTAACAGTGTGTGTATGTGGGTGTCTTCTCCCTCTAGCCAGCAATCTGCCCTAGGGTAGTAATTGTGCTCTAATTCATCCGTATCCCCTCACTCCATCTTAGCAATAATACAATTCCTGACACATGATGCAATAAATGTCACCAAACTAAACTGAACTAACACTTCAGTTAGGGAAGTAGAAGCAGAAATCATGGTTCTTGGTAATGAGAAATTTCCCAGGGGTAAGAAACGGGGGTGGAATTTAACCCAGGTCATGAAACAAGGAGAATTCAGGATAAATTTCATGTGTACCATGCAAAGCCACAAGAAGAAAACAGAGCTAAGTGGTAGTACACTAAAATCCCAGAAGATGGGGTTATAGCCTCATCATGCTAGAGAGACAAATGCAGTCTTGGGCTATAGTGGTTGAAGCATCCGCGTCCAACTCTGGAGAGGGAGTTGTCCCAGTGTTCCCCATGCTGCTCAGCCTATAGACAGAACGCTGTCTCCCACTCTGGGTGCCTCAGGCTTGCATGACCAACTGAGAGATAGAGACCAGCATGGTGAGGAGTTCCAAAGCCATGTCACTGAAGGGAAGGTTGAAGAGCTAGGATATTTAATCTCAAATAAAAAGAAATGCTTAGTGGAAATCTGAAAAGAGCATTAAAGCATTGGAAGGCCCTTCATTTGAGAAAAGGAAAGTATGTACTCATGAAGCACCTGAAAATAAAACTGGGACCAATAAATTAAAGCTACAGGGAAGCAAGTGACAATTGCATGTCAAGGACAATTGTCTAAAAATCAGGCCTGCCCAGAAAGTAAGGAACTGCTTCACCAAGTGATGAGCATCCAACCCCATGAGTGCTCGGGGAGATGCCAAACAGCCAGCTGCCAAGGCAGTTTTGGAAGGGGTGACAGCCTGGACTAGGTGACCAGTAGGTGACTTTCCAATGTAAAGAGCGTGGAATTCTGTGGGATTAGAGAAACCACCTCTGTTTTTTTTTTTTTTTTCCCTAAGGAAAATGTTAAAGTTCTCCTCTCAAGTGAAGATACAGAGAGACAAAGAGCTTTCATTTGATTTCATCATCTTAGCAATGTTTTGGCTCTGTTCTTTCCACGTGAAAGACCATGTTTGACCTTCATGGTGTTCTCCAATCACAATCTCCTACTTTCCTTGAACTCTAACCTCTATCTACAATCATTCAGTCACTGTTAATTTGCCTGGTTTTCCCCCACCACCCCACTTCCTTTGGTGCTGCAGTAGTGTAAGGAACTTCCCATTACTCTGTGGACAGAGATGACTTTGGAAGGCCACAGAAGTGTAAATGGCCATCCTTTGCCTCTGTTGTTGGAACTAGGTAGGAGGGAATGTGTTTGGCCATTTTGCATTGCTATAAAGGAATGACTGAGGCTGGGTAATTTATAAAGAAAAGAAGTTTATTTTGGCTTACAGTTGTGCAGGCTGTACAAGAAGCATGGTGCCAACATCTGTTTGGCTTCTGGTGAGGGCCTCAGGAAGCTTACAATCATGGCAGAAGGTGAGGGGAGAACAGGCACTTCACATGGGGAGAGAGGGGGGAGGTGCCACACCCTTTAAAACAAGCTGTCTGGGTGAACCTAGAGGAAGAAGTCACTCATTACCATGGGGATGGCCCCAAGCCATTCATGAGGAATCCGCCCCATGACCCAAACACCTTCCACCAGGCCCACCTCCAACACTGGGGATCACATTACCTTGCCTCATCAACTCTGACTTCTGTCCTTAAATACAGTTCTGTATCTCTCATTGTCCACAGAACACATGTGCCGTGTGTCATCACATCATGGAGTCTCTTGACTCAATACGACCCAACTAAAATATGCATAACTCCTCTTCCCAACACTGCCACCACCACCAACTCGTTCCTGGTGTCCCTGCTTCCTTCACAACTATCTGGTCACCATGAAGTGATGAATATGAGGGAAAGGTTAAGAGCACTGCAGAGATGTGGCCCCTCATGGCCAAGCTCCTGAATCACAGTCAGCAACGACTTTCCTCCAGACTTCTACTGATTGGACAGAAGTAAAAAGGATAATTTGAGCCAGTGTAAGCTTGGCATTCTGTTTCTTGCACTCAAATGTATTCAAAACTGGTATCCCAATTCTGATCAACTTCAGAGGCAGTGTTTTTCCTGGTTTAGCCCATTGAGACTTATTACCAGTATTTAGAACACTTCTTGGTGCATGGCCGACACTCAAATATATGTTAAATGAGTAAATGAATGAATAAATTCAACATCAAAGCATTAAAAAATATTAACCATTAAAAACATCATGAGTAGATTCTATTCACAATAGCAAAGTCATGGAACCAATCTAAGTGTCCATCAGCAGTTGACTGAATAAAGAAAATGTGATATATATAAAATGAAATACTATGCAGCCATAAAAAGGAATGAAGTCATGTCCTTTCCAGCAACATGGATGGAGGTTGAGGCCATTATCCTAAGTGAAATAACTCAGAAACAGAAAATCAAATACTGCATTTTCTAACTTATAAGCAGGAGCCAAACAATGGATACACATGGACATACAGAGGGAAATGATAAAACTGGGAAAACCAGGGACTCCAAAAGTGAAGGTGGGAGGAGGGTGAGGGTTGAAAAATTACCTATTGGGTACAGTGTTCACTCTTTGGATGATGGATACACTAGAAGCCCAAACCTCACCATTACACAATATATCCATGTAACAAACCTGCACGTCTACCTTTCAAATCTATAAAAATAAAAAATAGAGTAGGTTCAAAGTTTAATTTTATGTTTCTTAGAGAACACCTATGAGATTTCTAGTGTGCTAAATTTAAATGTAAATAATCATACAGTTTTTTAAAAAAACACGTAGAAGCCCTGATGAATACATTTTGATTAGACTAATACTTTTTTAAAGTCAGCACAGTTCCAGCTACAATAGGCTAGGAATTTTCTGGTCTGTCACAGTGGATTGTTAGGACTGGGTCTAAACCACTTTTGTAAGCTCAGGGATTACTAATCAGCACTTGTTTTCCTGGCCCTGGTTGTTAACTGCTCATTTGGCAAAACGCCACATGGTTAATCACGTCCTGGCTTCCTAAATCTCTATGTTTTTAACAAGAGCCTTCATTTCCTGGGCTAATCTGCTCCAAAGTGTTCGATAACTGAGGCGTAAAGGCTGAGTTTTCAAAGGGATGAGATATTTCCTGAACAGGTGACCAGAAAAGTATAGCTGTCAGTTGCATCTCATGTGTTTTAGTAATCAGATTTTGATTTAAAAAAAAAAAAGAGGCTTTGCTGAGGAGTTACAGATTTGAAAAGTTAAAGCTTCATGTTTTCTCAGTCACTTGTATCAGTGATTGTCAAAGTCTGTTTCAGGGAGACTGTCAATGTTTGTGGTTGCTGATGCCAACCTAGGGCAGTAAAATAGATTTCAAACTTGTGTTTATCAAAAATATTGTTACTATTCTCCTTGGTAAACCTAATAATAAGGAAATGTAAATTTATCTTTTAAAATTTCTGCTAAGGAATATTGGTTTATCGGTTTCATACATTAGGTTTCCAGTGAGGTTTTATTTATTTATTTATTTTTGAGACGGAGTCTGGTTCTGTCATCCAGGCTGGAGTGCAGTGGCGCAATCTCGGCTCACTGCAAGCTCCGCCTCCCGGGTTCACGCCATTCTCCTGCTTCAGCCTCCCGAGTAGCTGGGACTACAGGCGCCCGCCACCACGCCCGGCTAATTTTTTTTTGTATTTTTAGTAGAGACGGGGTTTCACCGTGTTAGCCAGAATGGTCCCTGACCTCGTGATCCGCCCGCCTCGGCCTCCCAAAATGCCGGGATTACAGGCGTGAGGTTTTATTTTTTTAAGAGCTCTTGTATTAAAACAGTTGAAAACCACTGAGAGATCAACATAATAGAGGATGCTTGTTTAGGGAAAAATAACATCCCCTGCCTTCGAAGGAGGTTTTAAGAGTTAAAAAAAATAATTGCTGTGAGAGCATCTAGCACAGTGCTTGGCACAAAGGTTAATAAAGTTTGTTGGAAGAAAGGAAAGAAAGGGTGGGAAGAAGGGAAAAGTTCGTGACTTAGTTGTAAGCTGGCATGCCAGATGTCTTTGGTTCCTCCAGATTCACTGGTCACTCTTCTCCACTTTGTTCTTCACTGGGGCAGGGGAGGAGGGTGCTGACTTATATGGACAGGTCACAAGGACTCCCTTGCCTTCTGGCCTCCAGTTTGCTTTGACCAATAGGAATCCCTTGTGGGAGCCTAGAAGACATGAGGAGGAGGTCAGGGTGTCCATGCACCTGGCCCCTCCCTTAGGCTGGTGACAAAGCTTGGTGTTTTCTCTCAAGGCAGCTTCCCCTACATACTCTCTTTCCAAGTTCTGGTAACAGCATTCTCCCTTTGTCTCTTTGGGGCTGGAGTGATAACAGCCTCACTTCTACTAACTCCAGGTTACTGCCCTATCCCTTGTGTTTCCTTATATAATGCACAGTATTGTAAATAGATGCTTTGCAGGTGACCTCTTGAATTATTCTAAGTGGGGGTTTGCCCTGTAGGGGTTGTCACCGTACCATGACAGATACAGTGACTGGCTGTGTAATTTTGGACCCTCTAGAAATAGTCTCTACCCTTTCCCCCCATTTTCTATATCCTAGGAGGTAGGTATCTGCAGGCCTCCTACTGGGTTTGGCCAATGGGTGCCACCGTCAGAAGATTAGAGGGTGCGAGGAGAGAGGAATGGGTTATTTACCTCCTGCCAGGCTTTGACCATTGTGTTCCTCTACTTAAGACCACAGCTCCTGCCAGGAAGCCCCTCTCTCAGAGCTTAGCTTCCATCAGGTCCTTCATTTTGCCCTTCCAATTCTATGGATGGTACAGCTCCCCAGTGGGGCTCATTCCTGAGTGCTTCACTGTTGCTTGTTGGCTCCCATGACTCTGCCCCATTTCTGTGAAACTACCCCCTCATTAAACCCTCCTCAGTTATTCCTGGAGTGTGTCATCTGCTCCCGGCCAGGACCCTGACTGATATAGCGGGTTTTAAGACTTGTAGCATTATAATACAGATTACAGTTTTATTGATCACCAATGATTTGGGTTTTTTTTAAGTCTTTTTTAAGTCCTAGTAAAGTTATAAGATTGTTTAAATTCATGTAAGTAGCAAAGACAATGTTTTCCCATTTTTCCTTTTCCTATTTCAAGATAAGGAAAGTACATATAATAGATAAAACAACACATTAATTGGTCCCTTGTCCAACTCAGGTGGAGTGTGTAGTCAGGAAGGGGGCAAGAGGGCAGCACAAGAATGTGAAAAACTTGCAACTGAATCATTAGGAACAGCATAATGTACTCAAAACATGTAGCAAACAGAATGGGGAATCTTCAACTACAGAATGTATCTATACTAGAGGACATCTCATAGATTTAAGCTCAAAGGAACATAATAGATACCATTTTGCTCTTGAAAATTCAGCAAGTTAACCATCTCCATGGAAGGAAATATAAATTTCTTAGTTTAGAACTTGGGAGACAGAGATGTGAGAAATAAAAATGAGTAAAAGAATACATCGTGGTTCTGTGGTCCATGATTCCTAAGACATTTCAAGTGAGAAAACTGTTCTGTATTTAATGACTTTCAGAGAACACCAGCCTGTCTTTCCTGATCACCATCACTTAACAAGTTAATGCAATGCAACAAATATTTATTGAGAACCTACTCCATGTGAGGCACTGAGTTAGGCACTGTGGCTACAAGCATTAATAAGCATGGCAAATGAATACACAATGAATTCAAATCAAAGCAGACCATGATAGGTACAGAAGTAGGCCTCACATACTATAAACACATGTGTCTTGGGAGCATGGAATTGGTTCTGTTGCATCTTTGTATCTAACATTAATTCCTTAGGCTGCAGTTTAAACACTGTTCCATTTCATTTCTGAGAAGAGATGGATAGCAGCTATTCACTATCTTTCATGTAATTGCATCTCAAAGGATAATTTAATGATGACTTCACCTCTCTGCTCTCAATCCTCCTGATAATCTGCCTTCATTATACCAGTGTGGAGGTCCCAGATCTTCTCTTCTACATGCATATTTCCCTGGTCTGAAGGGACAGCCAAAGCTTTAAATTTGGGGGTACCTATGTTTCAGGGTGATAGAGGGAATTGTCAGAGTTCGTGACAGCTCACCATTACAGGAGTGCTTCCTGGTCTTTTCACCTCTCAACACACAGGAAACAGTAATATTTTTAGGCATACACTGAGCTAAATGAAAGAGATTATTTGTGACTGAAAAATAACACTCCAGGGCTGTGACGGTCCCAAGTCCTACCTGGTTATCCCAAGATCTGAGAGGTCAATATCTGTGTAGAGCATTTACTGTAGAGATAAGGAATTTCTGGCCTGCAGGATAAAGTCCAAGCACCTCAAACTGCTATGGCAGGCAACACATCCAGACAGCAGTCTGGACGGGGGCCTTGTTACCTGGTTTTCTTCACTCTGAGCACTAGACTCTTGGCTGTCTGCTCAGGACAGACATCTACATACAAAACAATATCCAGAGGAGTTGTTTAGCTAGGGAATTCATGAAGATGGCAAAGATGATGACAAAAGCCACACTTTGAACTGAGAACTCTACAAAGTTTATTATATATATGGTTACATCCAGCTACCCACCAAGGGGATATATAATAGCTTGCTATATTTGTCTCTAGTTGAGCCTCATTAAGAAACTGGTAGTAAAATTTACCAGCCTTCTTCTGCGTATTTCTCACTATTTGATTCTTAGGCTCCTGTGCAGCAGTGCTCACTTTCACCTCTGATTTTTATGACTTTTGCAAATAATCCTTAGCTTCTGAAATTTAGCCTCAGGAATGACTGGTCTTGGGCAAATCTAAGGAACTTCTGGGGTATGCAGTATCCCTCTTGGATCTGCATTGTTTGGAGCTACAATTGAAGAGTGGGGAGGGAAGAGTGGATTAAACATCTTTTGGCTTGAATTATTACTTTTTCTTTGGAGTGGGCTCTGAAAATAAGTGCCCTTTGCATAGATGCCTGGTTGCCATGACACATCCTGGGTAACACATTAACCATCTCCTCTTGGTGATGACAGTTAGAACATTATTGCTCCATCATCACAAACCCAGTCAGGATGCTTACCAAGAGGTTACTGCTTATCTTTCTGTTTCTCTCTACTGCCTACCGTGCACCTTATTCTCCAGCCACAGCCACATCGTTAACTTTTCCTGCACACATTTTTCATTTTTCAGCCTTTGTGTCCCTTCTGTCAAAAAACTAAACACAAACCCTTTCCCAATTTGATGTCTTGGTAGAGAGCTACTCATCAAGATCTGTGAGTTCTTTCCTAAGAACTCCCTGGAGGAGTGAGTTCATTCTGTCCTTTTATTCTCACCTCATAATATATATACCTCCTCTTCTATAGTACTTACATTGAATTATAGTTATTTATTTGTCTGTCTCCTCCCTACTTGCTGATGAGACTATTGACCCTTGAGGCAGCAATGGTGTCTGATTCAGCTAGGTATTCACAATGTCCAGCACATAAACAGGCACGGAGAAGATGCTCTATAAATGTCGAATGATTATAGGGCAGGCAAGAACTTCCAGCTGCCCTAGTAAAACCCTTTTCTGGCTGACAGGGCAGAGATTCTGGTGAAATAGAAACTTTGAAAACAATCCTGAGACTTTTATATTGAGGTTCTTAAAATGTCCACAAGAATTTGTCACTGATTCCATGCCAGGATGTGCATGCTTAGGAAATATTATGTGATCATGTCATAATTCTTTAATAAAAGGCATGTGGTTTCCTCTGCTTGGAGCATGCTTCCCTGTAGCCACCCCAAACCAGACACCTCCAATTATCTTTCGGGTTTTAATGAATTTCCTCAACTGTTACACCATATAATAAAGGTCTGTTTACCTAACTGACTTCTCCCAGTAAATTGTAAATCCATGAAGGCAGGACGTATGTCATTTATGTCCAACACTGTGTCCTCAACCTTACAGGATGCCTAGTGCATAATCAGTGCTAAACATTTTTTGAACGAGTGAATGAGCCATCCATGTTGGTTTATCCAATGATTCTTAAGAAAAAGATAACTAAATATTACCCTATGAAGTTTCGACACTGTAGATCCAGCTCCTTCTAAAGTTGGCAGAGCAAGGCAGGTGAACAAGATAAATTTGGCAAAGCTTTTAGAACCTTGCAAGAGACAAGACATTAAGTCAATGTAGATTATTGTAGCAAACACTGAAAAAAATTCCCTGCTGACTTTTATATATTTAAATGAGAGCTATTCTTACAATGATTTTAATGATTCATTTGTGTTGCATCACATATATTAGTAGGCAGGAATATTTTTACTGTTTTACTCACCACAATTTTTTCCCAAAGCAGCTTTCTGAGAGTAAGAGAATAGCTTAGATGATGTGATACTTAGTCCTTCACTGCTCCACAGTGATACTGCTGGAAGGGGAAGGTTTTTCTATTGCTGTGTCCCACAGTGGATGATTTGCCTTTAGTTTGACAACAACCATTTCAGGCTGGAAGGCTATGAACAGGCAATTTAGAGAAATAGTACAAATGGCTGGTGCTTATCAGAAAAATGTATTCCTACCATTTTTTTGCCTTATAGGCAAAAATCTTTAATGTTTATAATAAGCAATATTATAAATATTTATAATACTGCAGCAAGCCATAGAAAAATGGGCTCTCTCATTCCCTATGTGAAGGGGACTATAGATTGGTACAGGCTTTTTATGAAGACCAAGATTGAAAATATAAAGATTTAATCAAAATTTAATGCACATATTCTTGGACTCAGCAATTCTACTTGTAAGAATCTATCCGGCCGGGCACAGTGGCTCATGCCTGTAATTCCAAAACTTTGGGAGGCCGAGGCGGGCGGATCATGAGGTCAGGAGATAGAGACCATCCTGGCTAACACGGTGAAACCCCGTCTCTACTAAAAACACAAAAAACAATTAGCGGGGCACGGTGGCGGGCGCCTGTGGTCCCAGCTACCTGGGATGCTGAGGCAGGAGAATCGCTTGAACCCAGGAGTCAGAGGTTGCAGTGAGCCGAGATTGCGCCACTGCACTCCAGCCTGGGCAACAGAGTGAGACTCCATCTCAAAAAAAAAAAAAGAGAATCTATTCTATTGATACACTCGCATAAGATGGCTCCACGTATAATCCGTAGAATAAAGAGCTACTTCCTGGGCAGTCACAGCATTGTCTTATATCCAAAAGAAATACCAGTGAATCCCCAAATCATTTAATACGATGAAAACTCCACTGAAACCCCCAAAATATGCACCAAAGGGAATTCTACCTACGACCCGCAGTTAAACTTCTGAAAATCCTTTCCCCTTCTGTCTTTCCCCATATCGCATACTACAGCAGCATGAATACATTTACCTTCCTTTCTCAAACACAACTCCTCCAAAGTCTTCTAAATTCAGTCTACAATTGTTCTTTCTATTTTCAAATGTATATTAGATTTCTTTTTCACTTTTAAAATATTAATTTTTACTTCATACATATCTATACCGTCTTATATAACTATAATTAATCTTAGTTTTTAGTGCTGTGTTTCCTTTCCTCCCCTGATCTTCCCATTGTTTTATCTTTTCACTCTCTTTATTAGCTCAGTAGCTGAAAACAATATCCATTTATTATCTCACAATTTCCTTGGGTCGGGTGTCTGGGCATGGCTTAGCTATGTCGTCTGCTCAGGGTCTTACAAGGCTGCAGGCTCATCCGAGGCTCAGGGGTCCTCTTCTAAACTCATGTGACCACTGGCAGAATTCACTCCCTAGTGGCTGGAGAACTCATGGTGACTAGCTTCTTCAATGCCAGCGGGAGTAAAAGTCTCTGCCACTTCTCAGATCTGATGTCAAGGATCACTTGATTAGACTTGGTTCACTCAGGATAATCTCCCTTTTGATGATCTCAAAGTCAAACCTTAATTACATCTGCAAAAATGTACTGTTGCCACATAAGATAATCACAGGCGTGATATCTCATCATATTCACAAGTTCCGCCCACACTCAAGGGGTGAGGATTGTACAAGGTTGGAGAGTCGTCTTGGATTTTTGCCTAACACATGCTCTACCAATATCACCCCTGTTCCTTTTGATGCTGTAAAAAGCTGCCACAAATGTAGTGGCTTAAAACAGAAATTTATTTTCTTGCAGTTTTGGGCCTCCTGGATAATTCAGGTGATCCCCCTATTTGAGATCCTTAACATAATCACATTGCAAAGTCCCTTTTGCAATATAATATCACAGGTCCTGGGGATTTGAATGTAGACATTATAAGGAACCAAAATTCATCCCACTTTACCTGCCCCCAACCATACTAGGTAAAATCGTGTTTTAATGTCTTCTGTTACTCTTAAATACACACACACACACACACACACACACACAAACACATATACATGAACACATATGCATATGCATATACATATACATATACTGGAAGGTTTTGGTCATTTTTTTTTTTTTTTTTTTTTGAGATGGAGTCTCGCCCTGTCGCCCAGGCTGGAGTGCAGTGGCGCAATCTCGGCTCACTGCAAGCTCCGCCTCCCGGGTTCACGCCATTCTCCTGCCTCAGACTCTCCGAGTAGCTGGGACTACAGGCGCCCGCCACCACGCCCGGCTAATTTTTTTGTGCTTTTTTAGTAGAGACGGGGTTTCACCGTGGTCTCTATCTCCTGACCTCATGATCCGCCCGCCTCGGCCTCCCAAAGTGCTGGGATTGCAAGCATGAGCCACCGCGCCCGGCCGGTCATTGTTAAATGGAAATGCATTTGTGTTATATGTACTTTTCTGCATTTTCCTTTCCTTATTCAACAAAACTTCATGGAAATCCTTGTTATCTGATTTAATTCTAATTTATTTTTTTCAAATTTGCAGCATAACTTTCCTTGAAGAGGATATTTTACCATTTATTCAACCATTCCTTTACTAATATGTATTCGTTTTGTTTCCAGCTGTGTTTTAATTGTTTTTGTTGTGCACACATCTGTAATAAACATTCTCTTGCAAAGATATTTTTTATCCTTTATCCTTTACTTCTATGGGTTAGGTTTCCAGGAGTAGAATTACTAAAGCAGAGTATTTATGTTTTTCATTTTACTATATATTGCCAGATTAATTTTTCAAAAAGTCTGTAGCAACTCACATTTTCATCACCAATGTTTGAATATCCTTTCCCTTTTACCCCTGGCAATAAGTCTTGTTAGTCTCTTTAATGGATACTAGTCTATGTTACTTTACTGAATTTTCATACTTACTAGTATGTGAGCATTTTTCATATGTTTCATGTGTTTATAATTTGGATTTGCTCTTCTATGAGTTGACTTTTCTTAATCTTTTTCCATTGGGTTGTTTGGTCATTTCTTATCCGTTTGTAAGAGCTCTGTGACTGTTATTGTATTAGCTAAGGTAGTACTACATTGCCATAACAAATACCCAAAATCTCAGTGATTTAACAGAATAGAGGTTTATTGACAATGAGATAGGGATACTCTGCTCTACCCAGTTGTTCAAAGACCCAGGCTGTTGGGGGCTCTGCCATCTTCAACAGTGGCTCCTTAGTTCACCTTGGGCTGTCGTCATGCAGCCAGCACATAAGGGAATACAGAAAGGTTTCTTGGGCCAGATCTGGAGGAATGCTCTTACTTTCACTCACATTCCTTTACGCAGCACCTAGGTGCTTGGCCATAGCCTATGGGAAGGTGAAAAAGTGTAATCTATATGTGAGCCCCATGGGGATGAGGTGGAGAGAGAAGAATGGATTACACAGGGGCACCAAGAAACCTTTGGGGGGTGATAGTTATGTTCTTTATCTTGATTGTGGTAATGGTTTCATAGGTGTGTTATATGTCAACACTCATCAAATTGTACAATTTAAATATGTGTTGTTTGTTGTATATTGATTGTACATCAGTAAAGCTATAAAAATGTGATTGGGGAAAAAGGAGTGCATATCTTGAGGAAAGGAAATATATTTAGTGATCAGCAAACCAATCTCTCTCATTATTATATAAGTTTATGAATATTTTCCCCAATTTGCCATTTCTATGTAGTCAAATAGGCCTGTGGGGTGGGGGCAGTGTCTGTGTTATCAAGATTAGTCAAGAAGGTCTCCTTTGACCCTAGAGTGGACTTTCAATTTCTTAGATTTTCTTGCAAGATTCTGAAGATTAATATTTGACTTTACTCTTTAGCTTTTCTTGCTGGTTTGACAAATTTTCTGTTCAGTCCGTTTTATTTTCTTGTGGTAATATGGAAATTCTAGTATTCTTTTATATCCTGTCAACAGACACCTTCTCAACTCCTATGCTCATAGACATTTTTCTCTACTATCTGAAAATAAGCCAGTAATTATTCCCACTAGACGAATTCTAAAATAGCTCTGAATACATTTGTTTCCTCCCTCTCCCCTCAGTATTTCCCAGATGAGGCCTCAGCAGCACTGGTGCCCAGCCCCTCTCCCCTCCTCATTGTCTGAGATTTGCAGAGATCATTTAATACTTTGATTTACAATAGTACAATTGCCTTTGCAGCATGCTGCTTCTGTTCTAAAACCCCTTGTTGTTTAACACCTGTATTACAAATTCCCAGAGAGTCTGCCATTAGGTTAACAGCCAATATTTATCGAATCCTTACTTTGTACCAGGCACAGTTGAAGAAGTTTACGTGTGTTATTTAATCTTTACAACTCTGTGAGGCAGATGAAGAAACTGAAGCACTTTACAGATGAAGAAACTGAAGCATAGAAAACTTAAAGAACAAGTTCACATGTCCAGGAAGAGGTAGAGCCAAGATTGGAACCCAAAGGATCACCCCGAGAGTCCACGCCAGTGGTCCATTCACCAGCAGCACGGACCAGCACCTGGGAATTTATTAGAAATGCAGGATCTCTGATCGTCACCCCAGACCTGCTGAATTGGAATCTGCATTTTAACAAGATCCTCAGGTGATTAAATGCACATGAAAGTTGAGAAATGCTGTTTTATGCCATACTGGGGGTTGTGGGTTACATGAAATATATGCACTCTGAATTCTGGCATGTCCATCAACAGCTTTGCCGGCTCAGTCAGATGAATGAGAGCTTGGCAAGCATAGGGTTCTTGGGCTGCTGCTCTTTCTGTTAGTCATCTATATGGCTAATATGAATATTATTCTTTTTCTTTTGTAGGTAGTGTTTTTCCCTCTGTTCTAGAAGCATGTAAGATTTTCTCTTTATCTTTAGAATTCAAGAATTTTAGCATGCCTAAATGTGTACGTTTTCTCATCAATCATTCCTGGAGCTTGGTGAGCCCTTACAATTTGCAGACTCAGATTTTTCTTCTTTGCAGGGAAATGTTCTTCTAATTTGTTTAATTATTGCCTCTCCTCCATCTGTTCCTTTAGCTCCTCTGGAACTTCTATTATTTGTTAGTTTGATACCCTTGATGCACCCTCCAAGTCTTTTACCCCTTCCCCAAGGATTTTCTTCTCTTTAATTTTTTATCTATATTTTGAGATGATTCTCCAATTTGATTTACCAGACAATTAGTAAATCTCCTTCAGTTTATCTACTGAATTGTTTAGATGGAAAATCACATTTTTAGCTCTAGAAAGAGAGAAAGAGAGAGAGAGAGAGAGAGAGAGTGTGTGTGTGTGTGTGTGTGTGTCTGATTACTTACATCTCCTTGAGTACTCCTTTGATCAATTTTTTATGTGTCTCCTCAGTTTGATTTTACTGGGCATGTGTTCTGGTTGACCTGAGTGGTCTTCCTTTCTTTGTCAGACCATCTTACGCCTGTGTTCGTTGCTCTTGTCTGCTTCCTTGGCTCATGACTGGCTGCTGCAGTGTTTTCAAGACAGCATTCCCACAGGTGTTGGAAGATAGTGCAGCTCTTTCTCCTGAGAGGCTGCAGTGAAGAAGCCAGCAGGCTGCAGACCCCTCGGGGTCACCTGTGCTCCCATCATCCTGTACTCTCCCAGTCTTGGGATCAGGGAGGACTCTGCCCCTGGGCCAACTTCCTCTAGGTCTCCCAGGAGCCAGGGAGACGTGGCACACTCATGTGGGATTGAGGGCCACTGATCTCCGAGACAAAGGTTTTCACAGGATTCCTTGCTTTATGCAAAGTCCCAGGGATGGGGACTGTGGGTAGTAGGGATTCTCCAGCTGGCTTCCCCAGTCCACAGAGCACAAAATTCTCTTTGCTGGAACTTCTACAGAGCCTCATAAAGAGGCTAGGTATCTAGAGCCTCATAAAGCTCTTTGTCTCAGGAGAGGCAGAATGATTGGAGTTAGGAGTACAGCAGAAAGGAGTCATGTTTCTACAGCTTCCCATAACCCCTTTCTGCACTCAGCATTGTTTTTCATGGCAATAACTGGAAATAACCTATGAAAAAGGGCTAGATAAATGTGTTATTATAGTACGTACATACACAAAAGACTGTACAGTTCCTAAAAATAATAGAGTAAATCTATTATGCACTGGTGTAGAATTATATCAATGATATATAGTACAATGGGGAAAAAGAAATTTGAGAACATAAATTCTATGATCCAATTTTAGGAACATTCAATGTTTATGTGTATATACATTAAGACTTTGTGATTGCAAGAGAGAAAAACTAGTTTTGATTAGCTTGAGCAAAAAGTACAATTGTTTTTTGGATGAGTACTGAGATAGCTCATAAATTAATGGCAAATATTGGACTATCAAGATTTAGGAAAGGAAAGGAAAAGACCCAGGGCAACATCTAGGCCTCAGTGGCAGCATTACACAGATCTTCTCTTCAGAGCGCTACCATTGAAGTGGCTCAGCACCTAGCTCCCAGTCCCTCTGATACTCTATTGGAGAGAGAATCTGATTGTCTTGACTTGGGTCATTTGTCTATTTCTGGATCAATCAGCATGTTTAAGAATGGTAGGAAATATATAGAATATTTTTCAGAGTCTCCAGAGATCTCTCTCTGTGTATATTGGGCCATTCCCAAGGAAAGGAACATTAATAGGGGCCTGGAAGCAAGTGTGTGTATGTGCATACATGTACACACACGTACACATACACATACACATACACACACATGCACATACACATATGCATGCACACACACACCCCTAAATACTCATCAAACTACTATTTCTAAAGGGTTGGAATAGATGTATGGTAAGGACAAAAGGGGCAAAATTTGTCTTTTTTTGCTTGAAACACTTTAATACTCAAGTTTTTTATGGTAAATATTATTAAACCAAAAAAGAAAAAGGAAGGAAAGAAGGAAGGGAGGAAGGAAGGCAGGCAGGAAGGAAGGAAGGAAGGAAAGAAGGAAGGAGAAAGAGGAGAAAGGAAGGGCATTTCAAGCTTCTAAATCATCTAAAGTTTTGTCTGTGGGAAACAACTAGAATCTTTTTCAGCCACTGTACATTTCTCCCAAGCATGGAGGAAGATATTCAACCCAAATCCATAGACGTGGTTCCAGAGGCAAGGCCTGCTGGGTTGCTAAACTCTCACTCTTCCTCATCTCTTCTAGGCAGAAGAGTGACCCAACTCAAACAACAGAGAATCCTTAGTAGTTAGCAATGTAGTATAGTAGAAAAGCCATTGGATTTGGGGCTAGAATGCCTCTGTTCATGACTCTGGCTCCTCGTTTGTAAAAGGTGGATAGTAATCATTACTTTTTCTTCCCCTTTAATCTACCCAACCTCCAACCGTATACAAAGTACTGGTGAGACCTCCAATAAGAATGAGATACTTATGTAAAATGAACCCTATGGAATATATTAAAATCATTAAAAGTAATGATTAAATGATTAAGATCAATAAAAGTAATGGCAAAACCCACAGTTACTTTTGCACCAGCCCAATATTGGTTTACTAGGGCTGCCACAACAAAATACTGCAAATTGGATGGTTTAAACAACAGAAATTTATTGTCTCACCGTTCTGGATGCTAAAAGTCCAAGATCAAGGTGCTGTCAGGTTTGGTTTCTGATGAGGCCTCTTCCCCTGGCTTGCAGATAGCTGCCTTCCCACTGTGTCCTCACTGGACCCTTTCTCTATGTATGCATATCCCTGGTATCTCTCCCTCTTTTTGTAAGTAGGGCCCTATCCTTATAACCTCATTTAACCTTAATTACTTCTTTAAAGGCTCTATCTCCAAATATAGTCACCTTCTAACACTGTGGGAGTTAGGACTTCAATACATGAATTTGAGGGGATCACAGTTCAGTCCACTACATGGAGTAAAATATTATGCCCATTGTTTCAGTTCTATTATTGTATGTAAAACTAAACCAAAACATAATGGCTTGAGACAACATTTTTTTATTATCACTCATGATATTGTGGGTTGACTGGGCTCAGCTGAATGATTCTTCTGCTCCATGTGATGTCAGCCAGAGGTGCATTCCATCTGGAGAATCAACAAGGAAGCTAGTTCACTCACATGGCTGGCTGTTGGTGCTGGCTGGTGCCTGGTGGCTCACCCAAGGAGCCTCAGTTCTACTCCAAATGCCCTCCCCATGTGGCTTGGGCTTCTCCCAGCTTGAAGGCTTGTTCCCACGAGATGGGAAGTAGAATCTGCGGCTCCCCCTAAAGCCTTTTTTTTTTTTTTTTTTTGAATTTCAGAATGTTACTTCTACAATCTTCTGTGGGTTAAAGTCAGTGATAAAGGCAGTCCAGATTCAAGAGGAGGGCAAATAAGTTCCACCTCTTGATGTGAGGAGAAGCATGCACATTCAGGGAGGGGAGAAACTGATGGGAGCCATATTTGAGAACTAGCCACCACACCCATACAAGGCATTGAGACCCCGTGGACATTCCACAAATATTCCACGTTAGTAATGCCCCAGATTTGGCTGCAGTTCATGACAAATGTGTCTTGCCTCATTACGAATGGGAAAATATCTCATATCTTCAGATTATTTCTGAAGATATCTGTCAAATACTTCTGAACAAATCTAGAAAATTTGTTGATTACTTTCTTAATCACATAAATTGTAAAGATTTTCAATGTAAGAGATTTCAAACAGAATGAAATTATGCTAAATAAAATGTGAGAGATCCTTTTAGGATTAATTTCCTCCTCATCCCATTGTTAATCCCACAACCTATCAGAAAAAAAACACTGATGTTTTGTGTTTTCCCACTTACTAATTTCCTCTGTTATTAACATCTTATATTAGTATGGTATACTTGTTAAAATTAATTAACCAGTATCGATACATTATTTTTTTTGAGATAGAGGTCTCACTATGTTACCCAGGCTGGCCTTGAATTCATGGGTTTAATCGATCCTCCTGTCTCGGCCTCCCAAAGTGCTGGGATTACAGGCATGAGCCACCATGCCCAGCCAGCTGCATGATAATCAATTAAAGTTTATAGCATAGTCGGATTTCCTTAGTTTTTAATCAAAGTTTTTTCTGTTCTACAATTTCATCCAAAATGCCACACTTAATTTAGTTGTCATGTCTCCTTGGACTCCTCTACACTGTTGCAGTTTCTTAGACTTTTATTGTTTTTTATGTCCTTGACAGCTTTGAGGAGTACTGGTCAGGTATTTTGTAGGATGCTTTGTATTGGGATTTGTCTGATAGTCTTCTCATGATTGTACTGACTATGGGTTTTGGGGAGAAAAACTGCAGGAGTAGAGTCCTATTTTCCTTAAGTCATATCAAGGCCATGTACTACAACCCTTTGTAGTACATGATACAACACTGAGGTGGTGTTTGTCAAGTTTTCCACTGTAAAGTTACTCTTCTCCTGCCATCCCTTTTCCATACTTTGCTCTTTGGAAGGAAGTCACTCTGCGAAGCCCAGACGTAAGGAGTGGGATATTATGTTCTTCCTTCTTGAAGGCCAAGTAAAGCATAAATTATTTGAAATTCTTCTGTACAAGAGATTTTTCTTTTTGTTTTTTTAATTATTTATATCAGTATGAACTCATGCATATTTATTTTGTAATTCAGGTTATAATCCAATACTACCTTCTTTATGTGCTCAAATCATTCCAGCTTTGCTCATTGGGAGCCCTTTCAGATGGCTCCAGTGTCCCTTTGATGTACCCTAACAATGGTCTGGTTTGGTTTCTTTGAGCACTTCCTTACTTCCTGGCACTAGAAGATGCTTTAGGCTCAACTTGTAAATTTCCTGTCCCAGTCTTAGAATCACCCATTTCTCCAAGGAGCCCTGGTTCCTTTTATCGGAGAATGGTGTTAGAAACCACAGTCTACGTCAGGGTGTCCAAATTTTTGGCTTCCCTGGGCCACATTGGAAGAAGAAGAATTGTCTTGAGCCATACCTAAAATACGCTAACACTAATGACAACTGACGAGCTAAAAAAAATTTGCAAAAAAAATCTCATAATGTTTTGAGAAAGTTTACGAATTTGTGTTGGGCTGCATTCAAAGCTGCTGTCCTGGGCCATGTGCGGCCCACAGGCCACTGGTTGGACAAGCTTCATCTTCATAATGAATGTTCCTTTGTAAAGTGTAAAAAAAATAATAATTTCTCAGCCAGGTGCGGTGGCTCACACCTGTAATCCCAGCATTTTGGGAGGCCGAGGCAGGTGGATCATGAGGTCAGGAGATCGAGACCATCCTGGCTAACACGGTGAAACCCTATCTCTACTAAAAATACAAAAAATTAGCTGGACATGGTTGTGGGCGCCTGTGGTCCCAGCTACTCAGGAGGCTGAGGCAGGAGAATGGCATGAACCCAGGAGGCAGAGCTTGCAGTGAGCCGAGATCGCGCCACTGCACTCCAGCCTGGGCGACAGAGCAAGACTCCATCTAAAAATAATAATAATAATAATAATTTCTCTAGCTTAGTTTGGTTTGTCCCAGGCTGAGCCAGTCATCACTTACCAATGTTAGCTAGCTGACCCTCAGCCACCTGGCTTCTTGAGCATACACACTATATAGGAGCTTCTCTCACCCGTTCTTCCCAACAAATTTAGATTTTTAAAACTTCTATTGGAATAAAACCTCTTTTAGAACCTGAACTAGTGAGTAACTTTTTAGAAAACCTAAGGCATTGAAAAGAAAATTGGGCATTATAGAGAGCCATTTCTATTTCCTAGGAAAGATACTATCAACTTTCTTCAAATTTCCTATAGAGATACAAATACATCTCACACTTCGCCTATGATTGTGTGAGAGCAGTTTGATCTCACTAACAAACAGATCTCTGGCATTGGTAATTCCACAACAGGTAAAAATGTTGTGTTGAAAGTAAACCCACTAAAGCAAAATCAAGCAGTGAAAAGTTTAAAGAATAGTCCTTAAAACTGTGAGAGGCCAGGCATGGTGGCTCATACCTGTAATCCCAGTGCCTTTGGAAGCTGTGGTGGGAGGATTGCTTGAGGCCAAAAGTTTGAGATCAGCCTGGGCAATGTAGCAAGACCTTGTCTCTACAAAAAAAAAAAAAAAATTTTTTAGAAAATTAGCGAGGTGTGGTGGTGCACACCTGTAGTCCTAGCTACTTGAGAGTCTAAGGCAGGAGGATTGCTGGAGCCCAGGAGTTCGAGGCTACAGTGAGCTGTGATCATGCCACTGCACTCCAGCCTGGGTAACAGAGCGAGATCTTATCACTAAAAACAAACAAACTGTGGTATCAGATCAGAGATATAAATTCTATTGCAGTGGCCTGGGCCCATCATGGTATATGCTGTGACATCTAGCCATCTAACATGGGATACAGAGATCCTTATGGAACTTTTCCTCTAAAACCACACAAACGTGTTACTTCCTATGTCAATCCCGAATATCTTTATTTTCACATAACCTGCTCCTTTAGCTCTTATCAGGCAAATGTCCTTTGTCCTCCCTCCGCCCCCACCAGGCCTTTCCTGTCACTTTCTCATCTTGCCTCCAGTCCTTCTCATGTTACTGTCCCCACAGCCTCTTCCCCTTATTTTGATATGCCCTCAGTTTCTACTTCTCTCATAGAACTTAAGCAGATGAAACAAAATTAGGAAATACAATTTCGGCAAGAATCACTCATATTTTTGCTTGAATCGAATTGTAAAAGGAAGAAACACAAGATGAAAATATCTATCCCACCTTCAGTGCAAACTGGTTCCCTTTTTTTTTTTTTTTTTTTTTTGAGATGGCATCTCACACCGTTGTCCAGGCTGGAGTGCAGTAGTGCAATCTAGGCTTACTGCAGCCTCCGCTTCCCAGGTTCCAGCAGTTCTCCTGCCTTAGCCTTCTAAGTATCTGGGATTACAGGCGCCCATCACCACATTTGGCTAACTTTTTGTATTTTTAGTAGAGATGGGGTTTCACCATGTTGGCCAGGCTGGTCTTGAGCTCCTAACCTCAAGTGATCTGCCTGTTTCAGCCTCCCAAAGTGCTGGGATTATAGACATGAGCCACCACACCTGGCCTGGTTCCATTTTTTTATTTTTTAAAATCAAAATTTAAGCAGGTAGAACATATATGCATAAAGGAAAATATACTGGCTTTGAAGTCAGCAGAACTAGATTTGAATCCTGACCCAACCATTCACTAACTATGTGATCTTAGGCAAGTTGTATACCTCTCTGAAGCCAATTTTTCATATCTATAAAATAATACATAATATATTTCACTTACAAAATAATGTTATTACAATGGAAATATAACATTCTATCTCAAAAAGTGACTGCACAGTTGATCACTTAAGTCATGTAATAAATGCTAGTTCCTTTCTCCTTCCTCTTCCTAATAAAGTTTGCATAGGAGAAAATTTCCCATAAGTTACACAGTTTTTACTACTGTACAGCCAAGTATTACTTTCTAGTCTGTTAAGCAGGAAGTCACAGAATGCTAAAAGTGTTCACTTTATGGATGAGGAAACTGTGACCCATAGGGGTGCAGTGATTTGCCCAAGGTCAAGCTACAGAAGACTAGGATGCAATCCCACAAGGCTTCCAGTTCATTCATGAATATTTGCTGAAGATCTACCATGTGTCACATGCCATGTTAGCCTCCAGGAATGTAAAACTGGAAAAGGTATGGAGTTCAGAATCTTCTAGGAGGGATAAATACACTCAACAAACCATAATATGATGTGATGTGTGCTAATATCCCTCCCATTGAAGAAATTTAAAAGCCCAGAGCTGCATCCACACCAGAATATAAATGTGAAAATCAATTGCATCTGACCAAAGAGGCTGCAGAATGCTTCAGGTTGAATCATAATGGAAGGGAAATGACATCGTACAGACTTTCTCCTAACCCTAAAGCCTCATTCAGCTATTCACTTACTCTATCTCCAACAAACATTTATAGAAGAGCTGCTATGTGCATGGAACTAGGGATATAAAGATAAACATAGTAAGATTGCTGCCTCAAAACACAGTAGTTGAAGAAATGTAAGTTGACAGCTTTCTGGGCCATTAATGTATATACATTTTAAATAAATTTCAGGAATAATCTGAATGTAAATTCGATGCCTTAAAGCAGGTACTTTAAAAAAAAGTACTACAATTTGAACCTTATTACTTCAAATATCTATCTTCAATAGAGAGAAATGCTGTCCTTTGAAAGGCAGGAGGATGTAAAAGGTGATTCTTATAACTTGATCAGGATTTATATTTATTCTTTGGCTATCATGAATAAGTACTTTGGATTGCCATGGTTGAGAATTGATTTGTAATGCACGTCAACATCATTGCAGTTGATTTTCAAATCCCAGATCTTTCTCTGACTCTGAAATAGAAATGATAAACTTTATTTGTATATGTATGATGTTTTCACCAAGTCACACTAACACAATTATTTCACCACTGTTGAAATGCAATAGCAAAGTTATCAAATTAATGTTACAACAAAATCAGTACATATTAATGGGGTTTTCTTTGTTTTTCCTTGCATCTTCTAAACTATTTTTTCTTAAAATAAGTCAACCTCAAAAATGTGAGGGTGTTAGTGTCAGTACATAATAGAATTGATGGACTAATCAATTTTTGCTTTTTAGCATTATCTGTAGGACCTAGATAAACATCATTTATTCATTTTTATTTGGAACCAGCTTCGTGGAACTTCTCTGAAGAAATGTGAGATGCTGTTTTATTTGTATAAATGTCTTCTGGTAGTGGGTTGTGATGGTTAATACTGAATGTCAACTTGACTGGATTGAGGGATACAAAGTATTGATCCTAGGTGTGTCTGTGAGGGTGTTGCCAAAAGAGATTAACATTTGAGTCAATGGGCTGGGGAAGGTAGCTCCACCCTTACTCTGATGGGCACAATCTAATCAGCTTCCAGCAAATATAAAGCAGGCAGAAAAACGTGAAGAGGAGAGACAGGCCTAGCTTCCCAGCCTACATCTTTCTCCCATGCTGGATGCTTCCTGCCCTCAAACATCAGACTCCAAGTTCTTCAGTTGTGGGACTCGGACTGGCTGTCCTTGCTCCTCAGCTTACAGACAGTCTATTGTGGGACCCTGTGATCGTGTAAGTTAATACTTAATAAACTCCCCTTTATATACATTATATATCCTATATGTACATATATATACATATATACATATTATATATCTTATATATCCATATATACATATTATATATCCTATATATCCATATATAGATATATATATCATATATATGGATAATGTATATATCCATATATACATTATATGGATATATATCCTATATATGTATATATAGGATATATAGTATGTATAAAGGGGAGTTTATTATATATGATATGGATATATATGATATATATGGATATATCATATATATCCATAGATATATATGATACATCTATGGATATATATCCTATTAGTTCTGTCCCTCTAAGAGAACCATGACTAATACACAGGTATAGCACACAGGGAAAAGTGTTGCTTGCAAAGACTTATAATGACCTCAATTATAATACTTTGAAGAAAGGAAGTTGAGAGAATAATAAATATTTTGTTGATGCCTTTCCTCCAAGCCTTGTTAAGGTCTCTCTTCCCCAAAACATCTCTAGTCATGTAGTAAGTCAGAAAGAAGAAGGGCCTACGTTCTTTTATAAATTTCATTTTGCAACATCGAGAGGTATACACTGGATGGTAGAACTGTCAAAACAATTTATGACAGGAAAAATTCCTTTTAGATCACAATGTCTCCATACAATTTTTGTGCAGCCTAATCTGAAATTATCCATTCAAGTCATGATGCCTCTCTACCATAAGAAAGTATCACAGCACATCCTACACATGGATTTTAGACCATACAATGTTGATAGAAGAACTGGCGTTTGTTAGAAATAATGTCTTTGTCTTTCCCAGGGAGGCTTGATTACAGGAAAACCTTTAAGTAAATCCTCCAGGGAATGGCAAAAATCAATTGCTCTATAGAAAAGATCTTTCCCTAAAGGTCAAATCCACCCTCACTATAAAGTGTAGGCAGTTATTTATATAAATTAGTTCAAAAGTAGTGAGGTACTTTGAAGTTCCTTTTATTCCTTTAATTAGTAAAGACAAAGTCACATATAAAATCCACACCTCTTTCTGAGGTTTGTGTGTGAATGGTAAATAATAAAACTACTTCCAGATCAAACTCTATCAGTGATACCAGCATTATGAAAATGGAGCCATAAGTTACTGGTGTCTCTTAACATACTCTGCTCATCTCAAAGCATTAAGCACTACTATTTTAAAAATGAGGGAAAACAAAGGAATATAATTCATTCTATTATAAAGACACATGCACACGTATGTTCACTGCAGCACTATTCACAATAGGAAAGATATGGAATCAAACTAAACGCCCATCAGTGATAGCCTGGATAAAGAAAATGTGGTAAATATACACCATGGAATACCATGCAGCCATAAAAAAGAATGAGATCATGTCCTTTGCAGGGACATGGATGGAGCTGGAGGCCATTATCCTCTGCAAACTAACACAGGAACAGAAAACCAAATACCGCATGTTCTCACTTACAGGTGGGTGCTAAATGATGAGAACACATGGACACACAGAGGGGAACAACACACACTGGAGCCCATCGGAGGGTGGAGGGTGGGAGGAGGGAGAGGATCAGGAAAAATAACTAATAGGTACTAGGCTTAATACCTGTGTGACAAAATAATCTGTCCAACAAACCCCCATGATATGAATTTACCTATGTAAGAAATCTGCACATGTACTCCTGAACTTAAAAAAAAATAAAAGAAAAAGAAAAAAAGAAAAAGCCAGGATGATTCACCCCTGAAACTCGGTAAAAGCTCAGAAATCAGAAATAAAAAATGAGGGAATATTATTCACATTATGAAATACAAATTTTGATACATTGTCTCTCTTCTCGCTCTCTAACTCTCTTCTCTCTACCTATTACGGCAATTTGTGGTTCACATGCATTTCACTGGATATCTGGTATACATCAGGGGATATCACTGTGAAACGTAGGAAAAGGAAATATTTCATTTGTGTGTGGAATTTTAAAGTATCCCACTAATCATAACTGTTACTATAATTCCTTCACTTGTATTAGGATAACAGAATACGAGCTAACGTAGAATAAAGTTGGCATCCTTTCATGACAGTTAACAACATTTGGAAAGATTCATGCATTACTCGATGAGGCCTCCTACTCTGATTACTTACAAAACCTGTTTTCAAAGAGAAACTGCTGCCACAGATCATATGGTCTTTACAGCTTTGACTTCTTTGGCTCTACAAACAACAAGATGTTTTTTCCTCAAATTGAACTACCT
Source organism: Hylobates moloch (assembly GCF_009828535.3). NCBI lineage: Eukaryota > Metazoa > Chordata > Mammalia > Primates > Hylobatidae > Hylobates > Hylobates moloch. The sequence continues at coordinate 66,244,450 of NW_026652288.1, forward strand.
CGTCACATATCATATAGCAAGCCAGTGTGATCTGCTTGCTACTATACTTTTGAGACGTGAATGTGCAGTTTTCATATCTCAAGTGTGTTCTCAGAGCCTTCTCATCTCTTAACCCATCAACAAAGAGCAATTGCTTGGTAGCTTTCTATTCCTCTCAAATGATCTGATTTTACATTGGAATTAAGTCAACCAGTGTGCCTGCTCTGTGCCAGGTGTTCACCGGGAGCCCTCTAAGCAGAGCGCGAGAACCTTCCTACCCCAGGCCTGTACCTCCCATCCCACTTGACAAGTTCCATTCCAGGCAGTTTCCTGTTGCTTCAGCCATGAACACTGAACCTCTCTTCTGTCGCTTCCCATTCAAGGCCACAACTTTGCTGACTTCTTCCAGAGGGACTGACATCTCTCCTATCAGATTCTTGAATTCTGTTGGAAGAGTAACCTTCTTAGGCTGTACCCAGGAGACTTCAGTGCTTCTGGTCACCAGGAATGTCAGACATTGATTCTTTTGGCAACTGTGGCCAGCTAAATCCACCTTGCTACACACCCCAAGAATCCCGGCTCACTACTCAGATGTGATTTCTTCTGGTCATCTCTCTTCTTTCCATCCTGCTCTGGACTTCCCCCTCACACTTCTTTCCTGCTTCTCTCTGCCCAGCCCTCTGCAAAACTCATCCACAGTTAACAAAATCCCCCATATCCTCAGCCGATTCCCTAATAATTCTAATCCTTGGCCCTGACACCAGCCTCCCTCTGAAGGATGCTACTTGCCCCACAGGCTGTAGCCACCCCCCACCTCCCCTGCTCATGGAAGCTGCCAATCCTCCAAGTCCCTCGAGTCTGGAAGAAGGGCTTTGTCTTGTGAGGTTCATACTGTCACCTCCACACCATCATCCTCCACCCTCAGGGAAGGTGAAACCACCTGGTGCCTTTGGGCCTGTTGCCATTACTCTCTTGCCCACTTTGCTGTCTCTAAAAGCCACCTCTTCGCTGTCTCTGTCACTGAAGTATGTTTGACCCAGATAGGGCTTTATTTCCACCTTCAGCCTTCATTCATCCTGGGTGTCTTCACATCCAAATGGTGACTGCATAACACCTGATTTCTGTCAGAGTTTTCTGGTTGACCGCCAACCTGCTCGATGTTCTTCCTGAGCACTCATTTCTCAGCCTCCCTAGAACATGCCTGTGGCCATGTGACTGAGTTCCAGCCAGTGGAATATGAGCATAAGCTACATGGGCCACCTTCTGGCTTGGGCAACAAAAACCTTTCACACATAATACACATGCCTCTTCCCCCTTCTGCTGACTACAGTGGAGAATCTCAGGGTGGCCTTAGGACCCACTCACAGAAGACATCAGAGACACAAGGCAAAAGGACCATGGGTTATCTAATCACCACCTGGAAAAGAGCTGCCAATGAAGAATACCCACATCACCCTATTATGGGAGTGAAAAATCAACTTTGGCTATGGTAAGCCATTGAGATTTTGGAAGGTTTTTTTTCTTATAGCAGCTAACCATTGCCTTAACTAATATGCTTCTTCTCAAATGACCTTCTTAACTCCACTTCCGCCACCCATCTCCATGGCCACTAAGAACATGGTGAAAAGCAGTGGAATCACAAGTTCAGGCATCTTCCTTTCTGATCAGACTCCTCTCTTTCCAGTTCTTTCTTCGTAATACCCCACACACAAACATACACACATCAGTTCTTTAACCTCATTGAGCCTCTGGTCCTCTGTATCTGTCTCTCTCTCTTTCACTCTGCACTCATCAGCCATGTCTTGTCTTTCCTCCCTTCCCTCATCACCTCAGCCACACTCTTACCAATATCGTCAACTTCTTCATACATTGTTCTTCTATCAAATTCCTCTGTAAAATGATCCACCCTGTGTGAATCCAGTTATTCACCTTCTCTGAGTCTACTCAGTGAGCCGGAGCTGCTGAGGAGAATCACACCACCAGGCCTATTGTTTCATGGGGAATGACCTGAACAAGCCTTAGTGCCACCAGAGGGCCCTGCTATGTTTTGTTAGTCACCTTTCCTGTGCTCCATTCTCCTCAAACCTATGACGCTATGCCCCATCCCACCACGGCTCATATGTACAGCATCTTCCTCCTACATTTCCTTCCCCCAGGTCCTCCCATCTCAAAGGAAGAGCTGTACCGCTTTCCATCTAAGGCTAGTTCCTCCCCAGATGCTCTCTTTTCTCTCCCTGCCAGGCTTCTAGACACTATTTTCTTAGCAGTGCCCCTTCTTTGGTACCTACAGATATTCCTTCTCTGCATTTTCCTCCTCATATCATTGAACATGCTCAAGTCTCTCCCACCCTTAGTCTCTCAATCCCTCTATTTATTACTCTCTCCTTCCCTCCACAGATAAACTTCCTGAAAGAGTACCCCCCAAATCCCCCACAACCCTACTTACCGCCTCCCCTTTCTCACTTCCCGCTCTACCCACTGATATATGCCTTGGTTGTGTCAGTGAAACTGTTCCCATCAAGGTCTTCAGTGACCTATTTGTTAAGTCCAATGGACACTTTTCAACTCATCTTATTTGACCCCTCAGCAACATTCCATAGTGCTAGCCATTTCATCCCTTTGAAACAATATTTTCTTCTGGATTCAGTGACTTCTTACTTTTCTAGTTTTTCTCTTACCTCTCTAGTTATGCCTTCTTCATTTATGTCTCCATTTAGCATCTTGTCTTTTTAAATGTTCCTCAGAGTTCTCTTTGCCTCAGGCATTCTCATGTCTCTCCATATATACCCTTACTGGGAAATCTTATCCACGGTCATACCATCAACGATTCTTTTGTCTGATGGTTCCCAGATGAAAATATCCATCCTGAGTGTGCTCCTTAGCTAGGGATTCATATATACAACTTCATATTGAACATCTATCTCCACTTAGATTTACCTATGACACTTTAATCTCAAATTTTCTCAAGCTAAACTCATGATTTACCCTACCCATGCTCCAAAGCCTTTCTTCTTCTTCTCTTTCTATCCCAGCAAAAGTCCTCTCCATCTGCTTAGAAGGCTGAGCCCAGAAATTCAGGAGTCAATCTTGATGCTTCTTTCTCCTTCAGCCGCCACATTAATCCATCAGTAGGTCCTGTAGATTCTCTTCCTAAGTGCTTCTCAAATCCTTTCACCTATTTCAAGTCCCACTGCCACTATTCTAGTCTGGGTTGCTATTATTTCCATCTTCAGTAGCCCCATAGCTTCCTAACTAGTCTCAGGGCTCTCATTTTCCCCCTTGCTAATCCATTATCCACAGGGGGAGGGTGACCCCTTTCTCAGATGTGAATATGATTATCTCATTCCCACCTAAAATGATTTGCTGCCATTCTCCTTCCTTTAATATCATGGTCAGGTCCTGGATTCAACCCCAGACTTAAAGAAGTGGAATCTACCAGAAAAGTTCATAAAAATTCTCGTGACAACCCTCACCTGGGATGTTTATTAAATTTACAGTTTCTTGGACCCTTCCCTGGAGAATCTACTCAGTTTAAGGAGGGGTCTGGAAATATGTTATAACAAGTTCCCATGCACCGCTTATCATCAGGATTATTTGGAATACACTGCTCTGGCCTATAAGCTCCATGAAGGCAGGGATCATTCCTACCCCTTCCATATGTGTATCCGTTACACTTAGGCCCCAATGCAGTGCTCGTATGCATTGAAAGAAAGAAGAGAGCAAGAAAGAGAGGCAACCATGACTGAAATGGCCATGACTTTTGTAGCGTAGTCAATGTACAGGAATTTATGATATAGCTTCCTCAGACGTCAATAAGTAAAACTCAATACAAAGGGGGTAATTTATTTATATGCGTAGGTAACCCAAATTCATTGCTGTTGAAGGATCTAATCAAGGCAATCATGCTTAAAATGCAATTAAAGTCAGCTATACCCAATGTTTCTCAAATTTTAGTATCATATGGACCCCTTTAAAAGATAAAAGCTTTCTGATGAGACCCAGGTTTTATGTATGTTGCTTTTAAATAATGTTTTTTGAATGCGTATAAAGCTGTTAACAAATGCCTTATACGCATAAGATCTTATATTATTGCAAACCAAAAAACAGAAACAAATTACAAACAAAATTGCAAACCTGATCATGTTCAAGTTAACAACATTAATTTAATGTAGTAACTAAAACTAAATTGCTTCTCATCATGTGACAATCATACTGCCTTCTAAAGAGCATTCTCAGTATTTGGCCTGCCATTCTGTCTTGTATACAATTCAATTCTTCTGCAACTCTCCCTTATAAGGTGGCCATCCATAGGAAACACCATATTCTTATACTCAATTTTTATATTATTATTGAAATGGAAACACACAGGAAAAGTTTTCATGGTGAAGTATCCTACCCCAGAGAATGCACCTATGGATTCCACTTTGAGAAACACTGTGTAACCAATGGATGGATTTGTCCATTCGCCCAGATGGTGATTGTTTGTATTCAGGCTCCCTAACTAAACAGGAAGCTGCTGGATAACATGGGTCAGTTTCTATTCCCAGAACCTAGAATTCTTGTCCTCAGTTATTGTTGTAGTTGAATGAGTTGATCTGAGAGTAGGAGTATCCATATCCAAAGAGAGAATGTTTGAGGGTGAGCAACCTCTGTCTGGGAGGCTGGCCACAGGCCCAGTGGGGTGTGCACACCGGCTGGCTCTCTGACTTCCTGCTCCTCCCCATAAAGTTCCTTTGCTATGACGCGGCCACAGGCAGCCTTCTGTGAGTCCCCTGGCTTTCTCCACGTGCTTTGTTTCAGAAGGGAGAGGATGTGCTGACCCTCAGCCTCCCGAGTGTTTTTATTCTCAAATTAGCAAATTGGCAGTCTGGTGTTTGTGTGAGTCCCTTGAGAATTTAGATAATATGAGTCCAACCCCAAAAGCCTCACCACCTCTGGAAAAAAATAATGATAATGACTGTTACTGGAAGGGTTAAACAAGATAGTGTATGCAGTGTGCTGGCACTCTCCTAGAGTAGTGTGGAGTCATGGTTCCCAGTTGGGGAATGGAGCGATCAGATCCTTAACCCTAGGTTGGTATGTCTTTTGACTGGTATGGGGATGGGTGGGAGTGGATATGGGACTGAATTGATATCAACCTGTTACATAAATTTTAAGTTATCTCTAATGCATTTTTAAAGCATTGCTTTAAAAAAAAAAAAGACAAGTCGGGTATAGCTTTGGTTGTTTGAGGGGTGTGAGGAGGTTGTTGTTGTTGTTTGTTTTGTTTTTCAGAGAAGGGGCTAGAGAGCGGAAGAGGACTGAAGCAGCCCCTGATTCCTAAATCGAGACTATGAAACTTCTGTGGCTGCCACCTTAGCCTCAGCCTACTCTGCATTGGTTCTGAGGAGCACTCTGTAGAGTTGGAAATAATTTCCCAGAGGATCTAGAACACATTTAAGGATCCTGGGCAAAAATATTCATGGAATCATAATACTTATATGGCTCCCAAAAGCAGGAGACACCAACCTCACACTATCAACAGCAATGGCATTTCTGTGTTATTTGTCTCTTGGAACTATTTGGGCATATATACAGATATGAGGAATAAGAATTGCCCTAACTTGGATAAATCAATAACTCTTTGCACTGTTGATAACATTTTTTTCCTGAATGTCATGACATTGTAATATTTATAGGACCCTAAAGTAGCTAACTTTCTATGGGTCACAGGAATGTTACTGTTTTAAACTATTGTCAAAGGAATTTCCAAGGTACTTCTAAGGAACACCTCAAAATTAATGCTGGGACCATCTTTCAGTGTGTGTGTGTGTGTGTGTGTGTATGTTGTAGAAACACAAATCTGCTCAAAACATCACACTCATCCTGGTCAAATCATTTTGAAGCATTTGTTATTGTTTCTTTTTTACAGAGCAAGGTAGAAGTCAAAGAGGACTAGCTTCATTCTGTTAAGAGAGAACTGGAACCCATCTATGGTGGTTTCTATCCTGCTACTCTTGGCAAATTCTGTTTGTGAGACAAACTATCAATTCATTCTTACTTTTGTTACTTGACTGGCAACCCATGCTCTGAAATCATATGACCCAAGAGCAAATGGCAGAACCATACACACAATGAGAAAAAGTAGTCCCACTTCTCTTAGGTTTAGTGCTGTCCTAAGGGAATTTGAATCTTCCAAAATGCTGTGTTCTCAGTTATATCCAAGTGCCACATTTTATACTGCACTTGTTTTAGACACTGATAACTGCTGGGAGATTATGGCTACCATTTATAGTCAAGATGCATGGACTCAAATAAAGATCACTCCTACAGGCAATTCAAAAACGAACCCAAGCACATTTAGCATTTCGTAGATAGGAAGTTGAATGGAGATTACAAAAGGTCAAGAGGCCTTTAGGAGTTCACCAACATGATCAGTTCTGAAAAGTCATCATTATATCTCTGAAGTGTGCAGGCAACATTGGCTCATTCCAATAAGACTCACATTTTATTTTTGATCTCATTGACCCAAGGAACCAGCATATGATCATAGGAAACAGATATGTGATCCAATAATTAAGATACAACATAGTAAAGACTCCAAGAAAAGTGAGTACAAAGTGCTACGCGAGGAGAAAAAACAGATGAGGGAGTGGTGTGAGTGGAGGTGGGAAGTAGAACACGATGAGCACCAAATTAACATTTGTTCCCTTAAATCCATGGCACATGAGGTGACATTCTAGCTGGGCTTTATAGAATGGAGTTAGCTGGGCAGAGAAGAGGAGAAAGAATACTCAAAGGGGAGGAAGTGGTTCAAGAAAAGACCACCTATATATAAAAGCTTGCACAATTCAAAAGAATGATGGAGACAAATATGAGAATCATAGAGGTGGAAGAAGCTCAAATGTTACCTAGCCCAACCCTGTGATTTTACATCAGGACCACAGAGGATGAAGAGATTGTCCACCTTTTGAGGATCTGGGATTCCAGATCTCATTCTGAAAACTGGTAAATAAAAGGAAAGAACCAAGCATTTATCCTGGTTTCACTATACAAATGATACCTCAGGCTTATCTATCAATCAAGTGCACTGTATGGATCTTGCTTAGATCCTGATTTGCACAAACATATAAAGAAAAAATCAGGGCAATTTTGACTCTAACTCTAATATTTGTTAATATTAAAGAATTATTAAATTTTTGGAGTTTAATACTGACATTTGGTTTGGTTACTAAAAAAAGAATCTCATCTTTTAGAGATACACATTAAAATATTTAAAGATGAATGATATGATCTCTGGTATTTGCTTTGAATAATCCAGTGTGGGGCAAGAAGGGAGAATTTAGATAAAACAAGATTGGCCATGAGTTGATAACTACCGAAGCTGAGTACAAAGAAGTTGATCAAATACTTTTTATATATCTTTAAAATCTTCTATTATAAAAAGTTAAACAAACAAACAAACAAACAAATGGCCTGTTTGACCAGTCATTTGGTCTGAAAATCAGGACTGGAGTCTCAATTTTATTCCTAAGGGCTTTGCCTCTAGACCTTACAGCTGCCCAGATTTATATTTATAATTCAAGTAGTTACATTTTAAGCATTTATTTTTCTGAGACGGAATCTCACTCTGTCACCCAGGCTACAGTGCACTGGTGTGATCTCAGCTCACTGCAACCTCTTCCTCCCAGGTTCAAGCGATTCTCCTGCCTCAGCCTCCTGAGTAGCTGGGATTACAGGCATGTGCCACCAAGCCCGGCTAAGTTTTTGTATTTTTAGTAGAGATGGGGTTTCACCATGTTGGCCAGGCTGGTCTCAAACTCCTGACCTCAGGTGATCTGCCTGCCTTGGGCGCCCAGAGTGCTGGGATCCCAGGCATGAGCCACTGCACCCGACCCATTTTAAGCATTTTTATCTGCCTAAAGGAAAATGATGAAATAATAGCTGCCACTGGGAGTGTGTATGGACTTTTAGCATGCTTCTTAGTGCATCACTCATTTAATTCTCATGACAACCATGAGTTCATTATTAATATTCCCCATTTTACAGGTGAAAAAAATGACAGATAAGTAATTTACCCAAAGCCTCACAGGTAGAAAATAGCTAGTAAATGTCTGGATACAGAGTTTACACACTTAATCAATATGCAATGTGCTTCTCAGTGATGTGTACATGTGGAAAACAAATCGAGGCCAGGCGTGGTCCATCTCAAAAAAAGAAAAATCTATTGGCCTTAGTTACATGTTGTATAACTTATCTATTGCTGCATAACAAAAAGTGACTCCAAAATGTAGCATCTTAAATCAACTATCTATTATTTCTCATGATTCTGTGGGTTGGCTGCATATTTCTCTTTTTCTCCTGGCCTATTCACGAGGCTATATATTCATCCTGAGGGTCCGCTGAGGCTTGGGCTCAGCTGAGGTGGTTGGTTCTCTTCTCCATGGCAGGGAGCTGGGAGGCCGATGAGAAAAAAGTCTCTGTGGACTGGATTTTGTGCTTTTTAAATATTAATTTTTAGCTTATCAAACTTCACATGCAAATAGATAGAAAAAATTATTTCTAGAAAGTTTATTTTAAAAAATCTGCAGTCCCTCAGGTCTTCCCTACACCCAACCATCTAGCTCCCTACTTTCAGCTCTGTCCTCTAGTTTTTAACACGTTCGCTTGTACCTTCTCTTGCCTGCCCACCACCCTGGTAGCATAATTATATCTCCATTTGTAGCTGGGTATGGTGGCTCATGACTGTAATCCCAGCACTTTGGGAGGCCAAGGTGAGTGGATCACTTGAGGCTAGGAGCTCGAGACCAGCCTGGCCAACAGGGCGAAACCCTGTCTCTACTAAAAATACAAAAAAATTATCCGGGAATGGTGGCAGGTGCCTGTAGTCCCAGCTCCTCAGGAGGTTGAGGCGGGAGAATCACTTGAACCCGGGAGGCGGAGGTTGCAGTGAGCCGAGATCAGCCACTGAACTCCGGCCTGGGTGACACAGCAAGACTCCGTCTCAAATAATAATAATAACTATTATTATTATATCTCCATTTTTATTAAAGCTGCATGCAGCATTTTTATTTTTATTGTTGGCTCTTCAGCCAAGTCATGTACTAAGATTGCATTTCCTTTCTTTTACTACTTTTTCCCTGAGGTTAAAAAATCATCTCATTTTAAAATTACTTTATTAAAAAAAAAGTTGATCTCTTCCTGCACACTGTAACCACTCCATAAAATACCCCTTAGTACTGTTTTCTACACAGTCAAATCTGTCAGAAAATCGACCATTTCCCTGTTTTGTTTTCTTTGGTTTGGTTTTGGTTTTTAATGAAGAATTTCTTTCAAGAGCCCTCTGTTCAGCTCTACGTTGGACTGGTCACTCTTTAGATCCGTTGCCCAGCTGTAGTCCTGGGGCCCCTCTTGCCAGCATTTTGGGAATTTTCATTTCTTCTTTGCTGCATTTCCTGTTTCCTGGATCCCTCTTTCCTAGTTTACTTGTCTACCCACTGCACAGGGTTGGGGGATGGGGTGGAGACACACTCCAATAACACTCTGAGAAAGGGTGAACAAGAGATTTTTGTTTTTGAAATCTGCAAGTCTAATAATTTCTTTATTCTGTCCTTAGAGTTGATTGATAGTCTGGGTGCAGAATTCCAGGTTGAAAGTTATTTTTCCCTCAGTAATTTGAAGGCATTGCTGTACTCTTTGTGAGCTTCTACTCCTGCTGCTGCCAGGACAAATAATGTTCTGATTCCTGATTGTTCGAATGTGGGCTATTTTTTTCTGAAGCTTTTCTTTATCCTGGCTTTCTGAAATTTCACAATAATGTGCATCAGTATGGGTCTTTTTTTCATTCATTGTGCTGGACACATGGGTAGAATTCTTCTAGTCCTTAAGTCTAAAATATGTGTATTCTTCTTTCAATAATACTGCCCCTTTCCTTATTTTTTTCCCTCTTTCTGGAACTCTATTATTCAGATATTGGGCATTTTATAATGATCTTTGAATGATCTTGTCTTCTCTTTCCTGTTGTACCATTCCAGCCATTTTCAGGGAAATATCCTAGACTTCATCTTTCAAGCCATATATTAACTTTTTCATTTCTAATAATATATTTTTTTTACCTATAAAAGGTTCTTTCTTATTTTCTAATTACTACATTTTATTTTTTATTTGTTTTTATTTTTTGAGGTAGAATCTCGCTCTGTTGCCCAGACTGGAGTACAATGGTGCAATCTTGGCTCACTGCAAACTCCACCTCCCGGGTTCAAGTGATTCTCCTGCCTCAGCCTCCCAAGTAGCTGGGATTACAGACACCCACCACCACACCCAGCTAATTTTGTATTTTTAGTAGAGATGAGATTTCACCATGTTGGCCAGGCTGGTGTCGAGCTCCTGACTTCAGGTGATCCAGCCACCTTGGCCTCTCAAAGTGCTGGGATTACAGGTGTGAGCCACTGTGCCCAGCCTAATTACTACTTTTTATAATATACTCTTCTTATTTTATGGACGCAAGAGTTTCTTGTATCTCTCTGAGAGTATTCATTATAATTTCTTTTGAGTTTTCTTCTGCTCCTGAATTGTCTATTTCCTCTGGATTCTTTTTGTATGTGTGGTTGGTTGGTTTTGGTATTTGTCTTTACAAATGTCTGGTGATCCTTGGCACTCTGTTTATATTATTATATTGTATTATATTATAAAGCTAACTAGAGCCTTTGTATGCTTGAGCGAGGCATGACTACTAGTGGGCTTCCTATGGATGAGTCAAGAGATGAGCTGGGATGAGGACACAGAGAAAAGAGAATTCTTATATACTGTTGGTGGGAATGTAAACTAGTACAGCAACTGTAGAGAATACTATGGCGATTCCTCAAAAACTACAAATAGAACCACAAATGATTCATCAGTCTCACTATTGAGCATTTATCTGAAGGAAAGGAAATCATTAGAGTAGAGAGACATCTGCACTCCCAAGTTTATTGCAGCATTATTCACAATAACCAAAACATGGAATTAACCTAGGTGTCCAATAACAGATGAATCTTTCAGGTGTGGCATATATACCCAATGGAATACTATCCAGCCCTAAAAAAGCATGAAATCCTGTCACTCACTACAACATGGATGGAACTGGAGGACATTATGTTAAGTGAAATAAGCTAGGAACAGAAAGTTAAACACCACATGTTCTCCCTCATATGCAGAAGCTAAAATAAGTTGATCTCATAAAAGTGAAAAATAGAACAGAGGATACTAGAGGCTGGGAAGAATAAGGGGAAGGGAGGAATAGGGAGAGATGTAAAGGATACAAAATTATAACAAGGGCCGAACGCAGTGGCTCACGCCTGTAATTTCAACACCTTGGGAGGCCAAGAAGGGCGGATCACTTGAAGCTAGGAGTTCAAGACAAGCCTGGCCAACATGATGAAACCCCGTCTCTACCAAAAAATACAAAAATTAGCTGGGCATGGTGGCACACACAGCTGTAGTCCCAGCTACTTGGAAGGCTGAGGCACAAGAATTGCTTGAACCCGGGAGGTGGAGGTTGCAGATTGCACCACTGCACTCCAGCCTGGGTGACAGAGCAAGACTCTGTCTCAAAAAAAAAAAAAAAAAAAATTATAATTAGATAAGAAGAATATGCTGTAGTGTTCTATACCACTGTAGGATGACTGTAGTTAACAATAACATATTACATGGTTTAAATAGATAGATGGAGTATATTGAATGCTCCTGAAACAAATAAATAATAATTTTTTTTTGAGACAGGGTCTTGCACTGTTGCCCAGGCTGGGGTGCAGTGGTACAGTCATGGTTCACTGCAGCCTCGATCTACCGGGCTCAAACAATCCTGCCACCTCAGCCTTCCAGTGTGCTAGGATTACAGGTGTGAGCCACTGCCTCTAGCCAATAAATATTTTTTTGTGATGGATATGTTGGATATGCTAATTACTCTGATCAGATAAAAAATATACATTATGTGTATTGAAATATCACTGTGTATCCCGTAAATATATACAATTATTAAACGTCAATTCCAAACGTCCATAAATAAAAGTTAAAAAAAGAGATATGAGCTGGGGTTTTCATTGGTAAACACCAAATATGGGTAATGAAGGGTTTTTCACCCTTAGTACCTTGAATCTTGAGCCTTTCTTAAACTTCTATGAGGCAATCTGGCTTCTTATCAGCACCAACTTTGAATTTCCTCCTCTCTGCTAAATAATTTACAGGTCTTCCATCTGCTTTCTCTATATACTAGTGATATAAAAGATTTTTTCTAGTTTAATAAAAAAATTGAGTTTGTGTTTTGGTTTATTCTTCCTGTGGTTTAGGAGCATTTTTAGAGATAAGAGGGAAGAAACATTTTTATTCCACCACCTAGGGCTGGATTTTAGAGACATTTTTGTGGGGAGTTTAAGACAGGAAAGAGAAAGATGTGGGAAGTATGGTAGGCAGAATTCTAATGGTGTCCTGCCTCCCATGATTCTTGTCCCTTGTTTATTCACGCAACCACTAATCTATGTATTACCACAAGGGAACTTTGCAAATGGAATTAAGGTTACTAATAGGGAGATTATCCTGGATTATCTGGGTGGGCCCAAGTAATCATCTGAGCCCTTAAACATAGGAAAGAAAGGCAGAGAGATGTGTCAGAGGACAAGGCAGGAGAGACGAGGTAGAAGGCGAGGTCAGAGAGATGTGAAGCATGAGAAGGATTTAATATACCATTGTTGGCTTTGAGGACAAAGGGGGCCAAGAGCCAAAGAACATGATCAGCCTCTAGAAGCTGAGAATAACTTCTGGTCAGCAGCCCACACGGAAACAGGGACCTCCATCTTCCAGCTCTGGAACTGAATTCTGCCAAGGACCTGAATGAGCCTTGAAGCCAATTCTCCCCCAGAGCTTCCAGATAAAAAAAATCCAGGTTAGCTGACACCCTGATTTTAGCCTGGTACCCAGTGGAGTGCTCAGCTGAACCCACTGGACTTCTGACCTACAGATAATCAATGGTGGTCTTTTAAAAGATGCCAAATGTGTGGTACTTTGTTATGGCAACAATAGAAAACAAATACAGGGAGACTGCCGCTCAGATGCAGAGGGAAAGACAAGGAAAGTGGACACTAAGAACGTTTGCTGTGCATTATGAATGGAGAACCTCTCGGAATTCCTCAGAAGACCTTGATGAAGATGAAATGGGACCAAAAAAATACACAGCTCTGTAGAATTTCATCTTTGAGTTAAGAAGATGGAAATTATTACCAAAAAGATATAGTGATGGGCTGGGCACGGTGGCTTATGCTTATAATCCCAGCACTTTGGGAGGCCGAGGCAGGTGGATCATGTGAGGACAGGAGTTTGAGACCGGCCTGACCAACACAGTGAAACCGCATCTCTACTAAAAGTACAAAAATTAGCAGTGTGTGGTGGTGGATGCCTGTAATCCCAGCTGCTACTCGGGAGTCTGAGGCAGGAGAAACACATGAACCTGGGAGGCGGAGGTTGTGGTGAGCCGAGATCGCGCCTCTGCACTCCAGCCTGGAAGACAGAGCAAGACGAGGCAGGAGAAACACTTGAACCTGGGCAGAGCAAGACTCTGCCTCAAAAAAAAAAAAAAAAAAGAAAAGAAAAAGAAGAGAAAAGAAAAAAAGATATAGTGATGAGGTTTCAGCATGTGTTGGAGATTATTTTGCTAACAGTCTCTAATGAACCACCCTTCTCAGCATTCCTGCCCTATCTAGTCCCCTCCCACATTGACTGTGGGCTGGGTCATGTGACTTGATTTGGCCAATAGTATTCCAGAAAACATGATGCAAATACAGACTTGATAAGCTCTTGCACATTAGGGTTTGCCTTTTCAGAGCCCAACACCCTGTGAGGAAGCCTACTGTTGGATGGATGGGGAAAGGGGCAGTCAGAGGGACTGCAGGTTTCTTATATGCTCTTTAGAAATAATTGTCTTTTCAATCTCATTGTACATAAGGTTTGATAAACTAAAAATTAATATTCAAAAAGGCATAAAATCTAGTCCACAAGGCCTCTCCTCTCATGGAGCCCCTGGCTCCTTGGGATTTTTAACTTTGCCCATTAGGCCATTATCATCACAAAAGACCCAGACTCCTTCCTAAGAGACACTAGCAAGGTTGAAGAAGAAGGTGGAGGAATTACCACATGCATATTAATTTATTTTCTTTTATCTCAGAAATAATAAAAAAAATTCTCGTTGTGGTTGAGCAGTGGTTCACTTCTCCATGTCTAATTTCATAAATATGTGCTTCAATAAGCTTTGCAAATGAAATAACAGAGTCCTCATTCAGTTTTCTATTTTAGAAGGACCATTCATCTGGGAAACAAATAAAAATAAATTAATTTTAAATGGCTAACATACACTTTCTCAAATGAGGATTATAACATCAATACCATCTTAAATAGAAAGTATAAGAACCCAAACTCTTGTTTTCTCTCTAACTGGGCTACTTCTTTCCTGCAGCATATCTAAGGGTCAAAGTCAAACATAGAGAACCATTCAAGAAGAGGATTTTTTTTCTGCCTGTTGTCTCTTTGTCTTTAAAACCGAGAACAATAAAATCTTCCCTAAACAGTTTGACTCTAGAATTATATCTTTTCCACCAGAAACTATTAATAGGAAGAAGCTCTACAATGATTTCAGAAATCAAAGTACAATCAAACCTCATTTAATGGGAACGTTCAGGGGACATGTCATTCTGGTTAATTAAATTTCTAGTTAACTAGAAATTAACCCAACACCCTTTGTTCAAATCTTTCCATAGAAAAATCTTTCTAAAATGCATTAGGCTCTTTCATGCCTTAGGAAGTGTAGGGTGTTGAATATAATTGAATCTTTGATGATCGAAGTCCTTGCAGTGCCCCAGAAAGATCATTATGAACATAAATACTCATTGTGCTGTACAGGGGATGTAGAGGGTCTAGGAGATTGAGTTAAATGGATAATCAGCTCAAGATATAATCTGAAGGAAAGTGTGTGTGTGTGTGTGTGTGTGTGTGTGTGTGCATTAAACACATATTATGCCTGTGTACTGTTTTCACTTTTCTCTTGAAATCAGAAATTTGAAAAGTAATCTCACTAATTAAGGGTTCCAATTAATTGGTTTAAGTCCAATTTTTTTCTATATGATCATAGATTTCTCAGGATCAACTTTAAAAGGATATGAGTATGGTGCCCCAAGTTATATCAAGTTATGACATGGCTGTAGTTTTTCTTTAAGAACTTTTAACATTTGCCTTCTTTATGTTACCTTATAAAAAGATAACATAACAATGTAACAGACAGAATAATACAACTATTTTTAATTCTATACATTACTTTTTCATCTTCACTATTTGCATATATTGATGATAACGTGATATAATTTTATATGTTGCTCTGTTTACTTAATGCCATATAAGAAATGCTTTCAATGTTGCCACATAGTCTTCATCTTCATTCATTCATTCATTTTATAAGTATTCATTCATTTTACAAGTATTTATAGACTGCCTAAGATGTCCCAGGCACTGTTCTAGGTGTTGGGTATATAGCAGAGGACAAAAAGGACAAAAATTCCTGTCGTCATGGAGCATATATTTTTTGTGTATTATCATTTTAAATGGCTGCATAGGCTCCTTTTGCTTTTTAACTTAGTTTTATACTCCTCAGTAGCACGCTTTACCCCTGGGTCCTTGTGTTGTCTCTGTAATATTCGTTATGGAAACTAGCTCTTAGGCCCTTAGAAGGAAACTGTAAACTCACTTACTCTGTGGTGAAAATAATAATAGCAGCTAACATAGCACTTATTGCAGCACTTAAACCTGGGCCACGCATTGTTACAAGCACTTGTATTACACATTCAGATTTTATAACAACTCTATGAGGGAGATTTATTAATAGCCCCATTTTTTAGAAGAGGAAATTGAGGCATAGCTGAACAAAGATATGAAAGCGTATGGTGTATTTGGAAGCTATTGAAACAATTATTCAAGTAGTAATAATGGAACCTAACTTTTATCGAAAATCAGTATGTGCCAAGCACTGTTCTGAGTTATTAACTGATTTAACAACTTATTTAATCCTCACATCAATTTTATTTGACAAATGAGGACACTGAGGCACAGATTAGTAAGTTAAGCTATCAAAAGTCACACAGCTAGTAAGTGATAGAGATGGGATTGCAATCTAGGCATTCCTTCAGCGTACATACTCTTAACTACTTGCCTCTCACCAACTGATATTTTAACATTTTATTCTTCTGGGACTTCTGAAGTAGAAGGACATTATGTTTCTTCTCCGTTGACAGTGCCATTTGAGTCTGCTGTTTTAATCCCAAGGACAATTTGACCAGATCACTGGGAAACAGTAGACTTTTGAGAAATAATTGACTGATCATGGCTAATATTGTTTACAAATAAAATATATCGCAAAGGCACAAACCTGGTTGGCGAATGATATCTTTTTAGTGATATTGAAAACTAAAAATTGACATGAAAAATTAGACTCATAGAAATTATCAGCACAATATAAATTTCCAGAAATGAGACCTTTTACTTCGTATTTTATATCTGTCTCTGTCCAATGCAACCCAGATAAAATTGGAATTATTAAAAATGAGGGCGACAAAAGAAAATTCAAAGTGGCAAAAATATAATCAGTAGTTTCATATGGACAATAACTTGAATGGTGAATCAAACCTTTGTTGGAAATTGTACACAAAGGAGAACTGACCCAGTGAAAATAATTTGGGTAAAATAAAAATGGAAGTACAAAGCAAATATTGAAATGGTTTCACTGCAGTGTATAGAAAATTGATCAAGGATTTAAATGATAATGGCATTTGCCCTGGAAAATATGTATAAGTCCTTTCAGGATGAAAATTTAAAAATCTGAATGTCATTCTAATTACAATATCTGATTTATAAATACTGAGAAAAAACATTCTCAGTGTCAAATACTGGAACATAATCCTGCTGTATTTAAAATACCATAGCAGAGATGTGGTTGAGTTTGTTGGTTTTCCTTTTTTTTTTTTTTTTTTTTGAGACAGAGTCTTGATCTTGTCACCCAGGCTGGAGTGCATTTGCGTGATCTCGGCTCACTGCAACCTCCACCTCCTAGGTTCAAGTGATTCTCCTCCCTCAGCCTCCTGAGTAGCTGGGATTACAGGTGCCCGCCACCACGCCCAGCTAATTTTTGTATTTTTAGTAGAGACAGGGTTTCATCATATTGGCCAGGCTGGTCTCGAACTCCTGAGCTCAAGTGATCTGCCCGCCTTGGCATCCCAAAGTGCTGGGATTACAAGTGTGAGCCACCACACAGGGCGAAGTTAGTTGATTTTTCTACCCAGAATCCATTCCTCCTTTTTTGTACAAGTATCCACTGCCAATATCCCATGTTACACATCATTTTTAATCAATTAATTCATGTAAATATTCTGAGGTATTTAGTTTGAACCTCAAACTTAATTTGGCATTGAAACTTAAAAACAATAAACAAAAATTTATTGATCATCTAGTATTTGCTTCTACTTTGTTAGCAGTTGTGGGCATGCATCCAAGAAGATGAAATCCTTGATTTCAGTGAACTAAAAATCAAGTTGGGAAACAGAGACACATAATGGCATAACTGAGAATGCAAGAGAACATCTGATAGGTAACAAATGAGCAGCAATTCAGAGTTGTGAAAACACACTTTCTTTCTTTGTTTTGTTTTGTTTTTTTTTTGTTTTTTTTTTTTTTTTTTGAGATGGAGTTTTGCTCTTGTTGCTCAGGCTGGAGTTCACTGGTGCGATCTTGGCTGACTGTAACATCTGCCTCCCGGGTTCAAGCAATTCTCCTGCCTCAGCCTCCCAAGTAGCTGGGATTACAGGTATGGCCACCGTGCCCGGCTAATTTTGTATTTTTTAGTAGAGACAGGATTTCTCCATGTTGGTCAGGCTGGTCTTGAACTCCCAACCTCAGGTGATCCACCCGCCTCAGCCTCCCAAAGTGCTGGGATTACAGGTGTAAGCCACTGTGCCTGGCCGAAAACACACTTTGTAATGGGCTAAGCATTCAGTAAGCACACGATAAATGCCTGTTGAAGGAGTCAATGCTTGGAAATGTCTGGTTTTGAAAGTTGAATAAGATTTATATAATAGAGATAGGGAAGGATCTTGAGAACAAAGAGAAGAACAAAGTCTGAATTAAATGCTTCCTCCTTTGTGTTCTCACAGCACTTTACATCTTTTATAGAGGCTTTCCCATTGCATGATAGACCTGCTTTGAGGGTAGCACTTTTGTGTCTTATTTACCTTTTGAACCCCAGCACATATTCCAATACCTATTTCTTAATTGGTAGTTAATAAATATTTAATAAATCAATGAAAGAGTGAATGAGTTAATGAATAAATAAGAAAGCCCAAAGGATACTCTGAGTGAGTTAACTAGTTTGGGATGGAAAGGGAACGAATCTGGAGGTTCTTGCCCATCAGTCTACACTGGACTTTATTCCACAGATAACAGAGAACATGACAGACTTTCATAGGGTAAGTTTGAAGTGGTGAAGTGTGCTGGTAATCACAGCAACTCTATATGGACTGGGCTAAGTGTTCATGTGTGTTAACTTGTTAAACCCTCATCATTCTAACGATTAGGTAATATTAATGACATTTGTGTCAACTGAATCTGTAAGGGACCAAGGGAATTATTTAGAATCACATAGTTAGCAAATGGCCTAACCAACACTTGAAACCTCATGTACTTTACTTCACTTCCCAAGCCTCCTCCTATGCCACATTCCTTCCTTGGGGATTCAATTGGTGGTGACAGGAAGCATGGACGGGACAACACTTGAATCATTACAGCTCTTATGTTTGAATATGAAAATGCGGATTTGTCATTGTGTGACTCAAGCAGAGATTCAGTGATAAACAGAGATACATTCCCCTTTCACCCTGGGCTTCAAACAGTGTTTCTCCGAAGTCTGCAACCTCTTTAGGATGAATTGCTCAGAATATTGAGACAAAGAAAAGTGTTTCATTTTTACCCTAAGATCAAGTCTGACTTCATCTCTGTCCTCATTTAATTATTCCCCATTAGATAACTCAAAGAGGTGTGAGGTGTTGCTCAATGAACTCTAAAGGAAAATTCTTTTTCCTAGCCTCTTCTTACCTTATTTAATTATTTGAAGATTTGCATTTAGTATTTGACAAATGCTAACTTCTATTGTTGGCTGTTCATGATAGTAAACCCACAAATTCTTACCATCTTTGGGAAAATGGTTCACTGTGAATTAATTTTGATTCACTTCAGTAGCAGTGATAATACAGCATTCAATTGCTATTCCAGTAGCTATTACTTGCATCTTGACACAAATTGCTTTATAATTCAGTCTTTATTTTCTGGTTGCCTGAAATAATATCCTCAGTAGGCAAAGCCTTTTATCAAGAAATTGCTCCCAAATATTCTGTGTTCTAATGCCACTTGATATTCACTGGAGCAGGATTTTAGTGGACTCATAGAAGATTTGAAATTAGTGTCCATATATCGCTGAAGTAGCAAACACAGTAAGTGACCTCTTTTTAAAAATTATTTTTATTATTTTTATTAAATAACAAAGTGCAGCTGAGACATCTCATAATCACCAGGCCCAAATCATGCTATTGAAGGAATTCTCCAACTTTGGGGAAAATATTTCTAATAAGCAGGAAGAAAGGAGACAAAAGAAACCGGGCTTTCAAAGAGTCATGGTACAGAAGGACCAAGGCTGTTATCTTCCTAGGTGATCATTGACATCCCATGGAGGTTGAATTACTGGCTTAGCTGAATAACTCTGGGAGGAGGAATCTGAAATCAAATGCCAACTCAAGAGCACAAAGAAAGGAGGTGGATGCAATTGGACAATCACATGTGAGGCAATATATGTTTGGTTTATTTGGAATTGAGAGTGACTGAATCTTTTCTTGTCACTCAGTGAGCAATGAGTATTCTAGGAAAAACTATCCCACTTCACATGCCTGAGGATTCGCAGAATCCTCCTCATGTAATTTCACTTTCTCATTCCATCTGTTTCTAAAGGAAAACAAGCCCTCCAATTATCTGCCATGTTTGGAGCTTGTATTTCCTATCAATCTCTAATATATTGAGGAAAACTGCTTTCCCTTAAAAAATTATATAATAAAGTTATGGGTAATCCTCACTGAATGTTCATCTCTGTGGTGCTTAGACTGTAACTCCTGAGCATTTCATGTTGGACTCATCACGTCTGGAGTTGGCGAACATGAAAGTGTTTGAATCTGGATATAGGCTCTGTTCTCTGAGACTTTGCTACTTAGCTTGTCCCTGGACTGGCAGCATGGATCTCCTGCAGGAGCTTGTTAGGAGTGCAAGATCTCAGGCCCCACTCCAGACCTATTGAATCCAAATCTGCTTTTTAACAGGATTCTCAGGCAAGTCCTATGCACCTTAGCATTGGAGAAGTGTTGCACTGAGAGAGGGGCGGGTAGAGGAAATGTTTAAGGGAATATCCCAACTGATTGGCTAGAGGATTCAGTTGAAGAAAAGAAAGGAAAGGCAGAACTCTAGCATGGAAATGGGAAGAAAAGTTTCTCAGAAGCCAAAAAGGGACATTCCGTGTCGAATATTATAGAAACCTTAGAGAGAGTGTGTCTACAGAATTCTACTGGATTTGGCATAAGGGAGGTTCTTGGGGTGGGGGAGGAAGCCAAGTTGTGGGAAAAATATGATCAAGAAATCGTGACCTAAAGGTTTGACTTGTTTGAGAAGTTTGATGGTTTCGGCATTGAAAAGAGGTAGAGAACAGTGTTTGAAGTTGGAGTGCCGGGTAAAGAGAAAGGGAAGGAGTCAGTGGCAAGGGGATAACTGTAGATACTGACAAATATGCCTTTCAGCACTGGTGCTGGTAGAATTCGTGGTGCAGTAGGGGAGAGAGCCTGTAAGTAGAGCAGGATCCATCTTCCTGGTGTAGAAGAGGGGGACTGTGGATGATGAAGAACCTAGATGAGGAATCTTATGCCAATGTGAGAGGGAGCCTTCTCAGGTTAGTAGGAAGAGAGGCCTTCTGCTGAGAATTGGTAAGAGAATCTTAAGAAGGCTTAACAATATAATTAATGTTTGCTTTAAAAAGAAAAACTTCTAGTGATGAAGGGAATCTTTACATTCCTCTACTTGAGGTTACAAAATATCTTTAATAAGCAAAACAGTTAATTGCTTTATTAGATTTCTGGGTTTTGGATTTCCACAGGTTGAGATTTATTGCTATATGGTTAGCATATGCCTGTGTGAGCCAGAATCTGGTGTTCCATGGATCAAAAGCAGCCCAAATTGTTCTATCTGCCAAGTATTCCCTTCTTAAATCCCAATAATCTGATTTCTGAATACCAAGTCTATTAGTTTTATAATCTTGAAACTCCCAGTCACCCTCAACTGATAGATCCAATGGCCTTTTTCCAGTTACCTTCTCCTTGCCTTTCTGTAACATTTGAGAGAATTGACAATTCCTCTTTCAATGCAACTGCCTTTTTTTTTTTTTTTTTTTTTTGAGATGGAGTGCTGCTCTGTCACCCAGGCTGGAGTGCAGTGGCGCGGTCTCGGCTCACCGCAACCTCTGTCTCCCAGGTTCAAGTGCTTCTCCTGCCTCAGTCTCCTGAGTAGCTGGGATTATAGGGATGTGCCACCACGCCCAGCTAATTTTTGTATTTTTAATAGAGACAGGGTTTCACCATGTTGGCCAGGCTGGTCTTGAACTCCTGACCTCAGGTGATCTGTCTGCCTCAGCCTCCCAAACTGCTGGGATTACAGACGTGAGCCACCCCTCCCAGCCCCTTCTTATTTTTTTTTAAATCAACGACATTAAAGTATGATACATTAAAAAAAAACTCATTCATTTTAAGCACATACTTTGATAAGTTTTGACAAATGTATATGTCCATGTAACTGCCACCACAATTAAGATATAGAACATTTCCATCACTCCAAAAGTTCACCTCATGGCCCTTTGCAGTCAATCCTCTCCCCCTCCAGCCCAAGGCAATCGAAGGAATTGCATATAAGTAAAATCATACAATAGGCATTCTTTCGTGTCTGACTTCTTTTGCTCAGCATAATGTTCTTAAGATTCATCTATGTTGTTGTACATATCAACTTTGTTCCCTTTTATTGCTGAGTAGTATTCCATTGAATTAATCAGTCATAATTTCCTTATCCATTCACCTGCCCACGCATATCTGGGTGGTTTTCAGGTTTCAGCTATTATAAACAAAGCTGCTATGAACATTTTATTGTTGCTGAGACAGGGTCTCGCTCTGTCACCCAGGCTGGAGTGCAGTGGTGGGATCTTGCCTCACCGCAGCCTCAACCTCCTGGGCTCAAGCAATCCTCCCACCTCAGTCCCCCCAGTAGCTAGGACTAGAAGCGCGTGCCACCATGCCTGTCCAATTTTTGTGGTTTTTTTTTTTGTAGAGATGGGATTTCACTATGTTGCCCAGGCTGGTCTGGAACTCTTGATCCACCTGCCTCGACCTCCCAAAGTGCTGGAATTACAGGCATGAGCCACCACGCACAGCCATGAACATTAATACATAAATATTTGAGCAGACATATGTTTTCGCTTATCTTGGGTAAATAGGAGTGGGAACACTACATTATACAGCTTATGTATGTTTAAGAAACTGCAAACTGTTTTTCCAAGCTTATTGAATTTCTAACAGAAATGTGTAAGAGTTCCAGTTGCTCCACATTGTCAGTCTTTAATTTTAGCCATCTGGCAGGTGTGTAGTCATATCTCATTGCGGTTTTAATTCATATTTTCCTAATCGTTAATCATATTGAGAATCTTTTTTGTGTTTATTTTCTATTTCTATACCTTCTTTTATAAAATATCTGTTCAAATATTTTGCTCATTTCTAATATTTTATTAAGTTGTAAAGATTCTTTATGTACACTGGATATCAGTCTTTCATCAGATATATTTCTTACACATTTTTCAATATGTGAGTTGCCTTTTTAGTTTCTTAGCAGTGTCTTAACAGAGCAGAAATTTTAATGTTGATGAGGTTAAATTTACTAGTTTTTTGTCTTATGATTCATACTAAATGTGTCCTATCTAATAAATCATTGCCCACCCAAATATTGGGAAGATTTTATCCTATAAAACTGCCTTATCTTTAAACTTGCTCCTTCACTTCATTATATCGTACCACTCCAATGTACTTTCTTTTAGTCTGTTCTTTTCTGGATCTTCTTGTTTCTCCCTCTCAACCATGTATATTTTCAAATTTTTTCTCCCTTTGATTATCAAATATTGCATGCTCATTAAAGATTTAGAAAGTAAAGGAAGTGAAGAAATAATAATGTTAAAAGCACTAATTTTGAGTACAGTATCCATTGTGTGCTAGTTAGATGGTAGTAGATAATTAGGAGAACAGGCTAGAAGCTAGGCTGCCTGCCCCTGAATTCTATTCTACCACCTTATACTTGCATGGTCTTGGATAGTGTTTCATTCAGTGAAGAATTCACAAGATTCAGTAGCAGTTTGCACTAGAATTTTCTGTAGAAAAGGATACAGAGCAAAAGCATCAGGAAAAAGATGTGCATCTTTAGAGTCTGGAGAGGTCAGGCACAAGTTTCCACAGTTCTTTTTCATCCAAGGCTGCACAAGAGTGATCTCTCTGGCAGGGAAATTCAGAGACATGGGTGAAATGTTTCTGCCCAGGGAAGACTCTTTGAGTCTCAGGGTCCAAGGTCTTTCTACAGAGGCTGTTAGCATAGAAACATCCTGCTACACAATCTACCATGGCAACCAAAATCCAGGACCCAACAATGAAACCAGGTGCACATCATCAATCTTGACGTTAGTGCAAGGCAACTTGACAAGCAAGTAAGACATGGTCCGTTGATCCAGATGTATATAACAAAATTATCAATCATAACATGAAGAACTCTCTCAGGGCCACATTCCTAAGGGTGACCAAGGGCCAATCATGGTTCCTTTGGAGAGAGCAAGGAGTAAGCCACCAGACCTGCTGTGTTCACTCTTTCCTCTCAGGTCGCCTCTCTAAAGCCTTACTTCTCCCTAAAATGGGAAGATAAATGTACTTTTTTCATTGGGTTGTTGTGAGAAGTAAGTGAGATTATACAGATAAAGCTGGCAGCATTATTTTTGGTACATAGTTTTTGCTCAATAACTATTAACTATTATTAATATTATGCATTTTCCTCCTCTGTGGCATAAGGATAATAGTAACTGTTTCATTGGTTAATGCAAGGATAAAATATAGTTCTAGTATATAGAAAGTTGGTTCAAGGCTAGGCCCAAAACAGGAGCTAAAATTCCCGGTAATTTTGCTGCCTCCTATAACCCTATTATCTAGAAGAAAACACGATAAATATTTTGTTATATATGCCTTCCACTCAACATATTAACAATTAACTTACATGCTTTTTCAATAAAACAGTGAAAACAGTAATACCTTTTTCAAAGCAGACATACACAGTTGTCTTCTAAATGGGTGATGGCAGCAGAATCTGTGGAAACTGCAATGTCTGAAGTGCCCGGGAGGCCACGGCCAATGCTGGAAGGTATACAGCTGTTGCAGCCACGTGAAGCAGGACCATCACTCAGCCTCCTCTTCCTCCCTAGGGCTGTGCATGTTTCTAAGATTAGGATCTGTGAACAGGTGCTCCCTTCACTTTCCCTCTTTCATCCAACAAATGTTTTTTTTCTGCGTGGAAAACACAGTTCCAGGCACTGTGGAACAAGAGCTGCAGAGTCCTGCTCCTTATGGAGATTGTGAAATGCGGCAATGACTGGAAAATGTCAGTAACTCAGGCAGGCCTCTGGCTTTGTGAGTAATAGAAGCCTCTCAACCTTGGAGTCCACTGGGAGGTTGTCAGTCAAAGCACTTACCAGGGCATGCTCAGTGCAAACGCCCTCAGAACAATACTTTCTCGGTGACCAAGGTTTTAGTGCTGAGAATGCACATGGCCACCTTCTAAAGGAAGAATTCTTCTCCTAGGGAAGACAGAGTAGCACAGCTGTTGATAGGCTCGCCGTTGTCTGTGGTTCATTAGGTATCAGCAGTCTCCTTTTGTTTGTTTGCTTCATGAATGAACACAATTTTTTTTAGCTCACCTTTCCCCCAAGCCGAATCATTAATTATTGTTAATATTAATTCGAAAAGCCAGAAGAAAAATAGTTAGCTTCTTTGTGACTTCTAAAAATGTGTCTCCTGCTTTTGCCTTATTTCATATGAGAACACCTGTTTTGATTTAGGTACCTTTAAATTGCATATGGTGTTTTTGGAATTTACCTATTGGATAAAACTGGAAATGAGTGAATGACTCTGGTTTTTTACTTCAGTTTTCCTCTCACATAGTTGAAGTTGTACTGTATTCAGTATTTTAAAATTATTTCCCATTACTTCAAGTCCCAATCTTGATAACGGTTCACAAGTAGTTTTACATGTCATTAAAATTTTCTCTTAAATATTTAGGTGATTTTGTTGGAGCACAGCAGGGATTCCTTGTACCATGTAGTATCCTCTTTTTTTTTTTTTTTGAGACAGAGTCTCGCTCTGCCCCCAGGCTGGAGTACATTGTCATGATCTGGGCTCACTGCAACCTCCGCCTACTGGGTTCAGGTGCCTGCCACCACACCTGGCTAATTTTTGTATTTTTAATAGAGACGAGTTTCACCATGTTGGCCAGGCTGGTCTTGAACTCCTGATCTCAGGTGATCCACCTGCCTCAGCTTCTCAAAGTGCTGGGATTACAGGCGTGAGCCACCACGCCCAGCCCCGTATCCTCTTGATACCAAAAAAGGCCTTCCAGCTTTTATATCACAATCCACAGGAAGAAATACATCATACATTGTGATCCTGTACACACAAACTGACACATACACATTGCTGAAACAGAAGTTTCATGAGATAGTACTCCCCCTTTATACATGATATGCACTCTGCTATATTCTTTTTTATTCATTTTTTTAATTTAAAAATGTTGGTCAAATATACCTGGTGAAATGAGTTATTACTCAATGTTTTTGAGCTTCCAAACTGGGGCAAAAGAAAGTCCATACCTCTCTGCCTTTTCTTTTTTCCCACACTCCATCTGTCTTGGTCGGTTTTCCCTGAAAACGAGCTTGATGTAAGGATTGAGATGCAGGTTGTTTATTTGGAAGGTGATTCCAGGAAACAGAAGTGCAGAAGTGAGAACAGGGAAGAAATGGGAAAGAAGGAAAAGCTAAAATAAAGTGTGTTATTGCACTAGTTGCCATTGGGCAACTGGGGCTCAATCCTACTGGGGAACTTCTGGGGACGTTGGGTAGAACGGTGTTTCCAAAGGATGGGAGGCTGGGAGGTTTATTCACTGACTCTCATTTTCCATTGGTTGAGGTATCCAACCCACTCCCCAATGTGGCTGCAGAGAAATGGAGAGATGAAAGGTGGGCCCTGCTGCAGACTATCATCATGAATAGGAAGCCTCTACTTAGGCTCCACAGCACCATAAGCAAGCCAAGAGCACATGATGTGGAGCAAAGGGCAGCTGCTGCTTCCTCTGAGCAGGAAGGGGTGGACTACAAGATTCCCTATCTAGTATATCATATCTTCCTCTTACCTAGACAGGCAATCTTGAGGTCTCATTTCCATGGCAGAGAGAAAGAACTTGAAGAATTGACTCTGCTAGGATTGGCCCTTAACATATTAACATAATTTAGAAAACTCTTCTATCAGTAGGGCCCGGTGGCTCATGCCTGTAATCCCAGCACTTTGGGATGCCAAGGTAGGCAAATCACCTAAGGTCAGGAGTTCGAAACCAACCTGACCAACATGGTGAAACTTCGTCTCTACTAAAAATACAAAAACTCGTCGGGCATAGTGGTGCGCGCCTGTAGTCCCAGCTACTCAGGAGGCTGAGGCAGAAGAATTGCTTGAACCCGGAAGGCGGAGGTTGCAGTGAGCCGAGATCAAGCCACTGCACTCCAGACTGAGCAATAGAGCAAAACTTTGTCTCAAAAAAAAAGAAAAGAAAAGAAAATTATTCTGTCTTTCTCAACAAAGCTATTTTCCTGCCATAGATTCAGACAGAAATCTAATTCCAGCTGAGGGTAGAAATGTCTTCTAGATTGGGGGTACCCCTCCATTCCACTTATGCCCATTGTTGCCTCAGTGAGTGGGGGGATTTGAAAATATGTAAATAACTCTAAACCTAGTTCCAAAATGTTATCTCTCTTGCTTTAATTGTGACTTCTATGTATTTGTAAAATAAGATGGATATATCATAATTTATTTAACTACTTTCCTAATGTTGGACATTTAGTTTGTTTTCATTTTTTTGGTATCATACGTAATGTTATAGTAAACATCATTGTGGATAATTCTTTGTTTGGGTCTCATTTTACCAAGATAGACACCTCAGAGTGAAAATAGAGAGCTAAAGAGTATAAATACTATAAAAACTTTTAATCTATGTTGACCATTGCTCTGTAAAATGTGTAGATATAACCAATTTACCCTCCCCTCCCCTCCCACCAGTCATGTGTATATATCGGGCAATCTCAAAAATATTTTTTGTTTGTTTGTTTGTTTGTTTGAGACGGAGTCGCTCTGTCGCCCAGGCTGGAGTGCAGTGGCGCCATCTCGGCTCACTGCAGGCTCCGCCCCCCGGGTTCATGCCGTTCTCCTGCCTCAGCCTCCCGAGTAGCTGGGACTACAGGCACCTGCCACCACACCCGGCTAATTTTTTTTGTATTTTTTAGTAGAGATGGGGTTTCACCGTGTTAGCCAGGATGGTCTCAATCTCCTGACCTCGTGATCTGCCCACCTCGGCCTCCCAAAGTGCTGGGATTACAGGCGTGAGCCACTGCGCCCGGCCCTCAAAAACGTTTTTTAAAAATTCTCAATGTTGAAAAATTTACAAACATAAAAAATCATAAATCATCATCATAATAAATAACCCATAATCCTGGCGGGGTGCGGTGGCTCACGCCTGTAATTCCAGCACCTCAGGAGGCCGAGGCGGGTGGATCACGAGGTCAGGAGATGGAGACCATCCTGGCTAACACGATGAAACCCTGTCTCTACTAAAAATACAAAAAATTAGTGGGGCATGGTGGTGGGCGTCTGTAGTCCCAGCTACTCGGGAGGCTGAGACAGGAGAATGGCGTGAACCCAGGAGGCGAAGCTTACAGTGAATCGAGATCACGCCACTGCACTCCAGACTGGGCAACAGAGCGAACCTCCGTCTCAAAAAAACAAAACAAAACAAAACAAAAAACAAACAAACAAAAACCATAATCCTGAGACAGGCACTATCAACATTTTAATGTATTATATAGCCGTATTCATTCATATATAATGTATATGTCTAATTTAAGAACAAAATAGACATACCACATAGTTTTATATTCTTTCTCATTTAATATTCTATTTTTTAGAAAGATAATTTTAAATGGTTGCAAAATGTTTCATCTGTGTCAGTTGGGAATTGTGTTTGGCTGCTACTAACAGCCAAACAGAGTTTGACTAGCATAAGCATATAATGGTTTCTTATTTTTTATTTTTATTATTATTAACAGAGTTTGACTAGCATAAGCATATAATGGTTTATTTTTTATTTTTATTATTATTAACAGAGTTTGACTAGCATAAGCTTATAATGGTTTATTTTTTTTTCTCATATAATGAGACATCTGGAAGGAGGCAGTTGTTGGCTTTGTTACAGTGGTTCAAGAATGTCAGAATTGCAGTCACTACAATTCTCCTGGCTTGTCTCTCATGGTCCCCAAATGACTGCTGGAGTTTCAGCCATCATATCAGTGATCAAGGCAGCTGGATCCAGGCAGTAATCCAGGCACTTGGAAGTCCCACCCAAGGACTTCTGCTCTTATCTCATTGGTCATCTTTGTCTGAAAGGAAAGCTGTGAAATACAGTATTATTAATAAGCATGTTGCTGGCTCCAATAACATAGAGTCTTGTTAACAACAAAGAAGAGGAGAATGGAGATTGAGCAACCAGGAAGCAGTCTCAGCCACAACATCATATGGAGGTAATATATTTATTTAACCAATCCCATATGGAGGGGTTTTAAATTTTTTCTAATGTTCACCATTTTACCAATTAACATGATCAGCATCTCTGCACAAATATCTTTGCATCTTTTATTATTTCCTTATGATTAAATTCCAAGATGGAATTAATAAATCAAATCATAGATTGCAAAATTGCTTTCCAGAAAGGCTCTACCAATTTATATTCTCACCAGCAACATATAAAACTGTTGGGCAGTCTTTCTGAGAGTCATTTATTGAACACTTGCTTTCTGTCCAACTCCAGATGGTCCCTTGTGATTCTTTTTTGAATATTAATATCATTCACAAATATTAGAAAATGCAATCAATCCTTAAATAAAATATGTCAAAATGGCAATTTCTGAGCACTATGCCTTTTATTTAATTAAATATACACCAAAAAATATTTATCAGAGAATGAGTCTGCAAGGTGACAGGCACATTTTGGACTTGTATTTTCTTTTATTCTGATATTTGAAGAAGTCAGTCCCTGAGATGGATTTGATACCAATAGTGACAGGGGGCCACAGGAGAAAAGATGACAAGAAAGACCTATCTGAGAACCCAATAACATACCTAAATCAATTTAAGATCTTTAAAGTTTAATATTAGAAGCTATTATGGAAGATATGAATCTTAACACAACTATTGCTATTCTGCAAACCAATGCAATTTTAGCAAAGTTTGGAAGCCCCATCTATTGAGTTGCATTCTAATGGAACTAATGTTAATAGAAATAGTGTATGGCTAAATCATGGAGCTGGATTCCTCCACAGTTCCAAGCAAGAGTCAAATTTTGAGATATTTAGAGGTGTATACAGTTAATATGTTCTTGAAAATTTATACTTTAAATAAATTTCTGGTAAATTAAATAGAAAATTTCAGTATATTTGTGGAACTCAGCTGAAAATAACTCACAGTAGCCCCTGTTCAGTTAATGTAGTAGAATGAAAAAGTGATAGCAGGAAATGCTTTAGTAAAGAAGATCACTTTTTACACAAGAATAATCACCTGATAATTTGTATCTTATGAGTTTGGTTCTGGACATCAAGTTTCTTTAAAACCAAGCAGGGCTTTAAGTTCTGTCAAAATTTCAATGAGCATTAGCTTTCTTTGCCCAATGAAAGATGAAAACCACTGGAAAAAGTTATCGCATGCATATTTTTAGAATTTAGATTCTGTGTTACTGCATAGGATTGTGCATGGCCATCTGGGTCCCCAGAACATCATCACACACACAACTATTTTATGTGGAATGTAGCTTGACACTCTAGAGCAGATTTTACAGACCAAGTCTCCAGCCCAGAGAGCAGGGGCCATCACTCGTTCAGGAGGGAACAGTCTTGCAGCACAGAGTTGCTTCCCACCTCCCTCTGGCACAAGCAGTTCCAGAGTTTAACACTAGACCTGCTGGCAGGGCATGGTGGCTCACACCTGTAATCCCAGCACTTTAGGAGGCTGAGATGGGTGGATCATCTAAGGTCAGGAGTTCAAGACTAGCCTGGCCAACATGGTGAAACCCCATCTCTGCTAAAAATACAAAAAATTAGCCAGGGATGGTGGTGCACACCTGTAATCCCAGCTATTTGGGAGGCTGAGACAGGAGAATCACTTGAACCTGGGAGGCGGAGGTTGCAGTGAGCTGAGATTGCGCCATTGCACTCCAGCCTGGGTGACTGAGCAAGACTCCGTTTAAAAAAAAAAAAAAAAAAAAAAAAAACACGTAGACCTGCTGATAAGGTTTGATTAGTGTCCTCACCCAAATCTCATCTCAGTTGTTATTCCCATAATCCCCACATATCGAAGAGGGTGGGAATTGGTGGGAGGTGATTGGATCATGAGGGTAGTTCCCAAATGATATTCTTGTGATAGTGAGTTCTCATGAGATTTGATCCTTTTATAAGTGTTTAACAGTTCTTCTCTCTGTCTCTTTTCTCCCCTCTCTCTCTCCATTTCTCTATTCTCTCTTGCCTGCCACCATGTAAGAAGTGCCTGTTTCCCATTCTGCCCGATTTTAAGTTTCCTGAGGCACCCCCAGGCATGCAGAATTGTGAGTCAATTAAATTTCTTTTCTTTATAAATTACCCAATCTCAGGTAGCATCTTTTTTTTTTTTTTTTTTTGAGACGGAGTCTTGCTCTGTCGCCCAGGCTGGAGTGCAGTGGCGCGATCTCTGCTCAATGCAAGCTCCGCCTCCCGGGTTCACACCATTCTCCTGCCTCAGCCTCCAGAGTAGCTGGGACTACAGGTGCCCGCCACCACGCTCGGCTGATTTTTTTGTATTTTTAGTAGAGACGGGGTTTCACTGTGTTAGCCAGGATGGTCTCGATCTCCTGACCTCGTGATCCGCCCACCTCGGCCTCCCAAAGTGCTGGGATTACAGGCTTGAGCCACCGTACCTGGCCAGGCAGCATCTTTATAACAGTGTGAAAATGGACTAATACACCTGCATAGAGTAGGAGGTCTATAAATACTTGTTTTACGATGGTACAACCCAAATACAGTTTATCTCCAAGTGATACAATTATCTGTGACTTTTATTCATTTTTGCTTTTCTGTATTTTGTTAATGTCCCTCAAAGGTATATCTGGAGTATTTGTAATTAGGTAAAATAAAACAACTATTTTTTCTTATGGCTGTGCACATAGCTGCACGTTTGGAATATTCAAGATTATGGTTCCTAGAAAATTTTTGCTGACTGTTGAAGTAGAAGAGGTAGAATACATTGCATCATAGTGAATTGAGCATTTTTATTAAATATATTTAAACATTTGATATTTTATATTAAATGTAACCCTTGAATTCAACTTTTGTTTCTAAGTACATATTAAGTAATAAAGAGAGACTGAAAGGAAATTAGTAAATGAATCAGTCGATTGAACTGTGATTCCCTGCTTGAAGTATGTCTTTGAGTTCTTTAAAACTGTCAATGGATGACAATAATACGTAAATTCTATGGTCTTGTATTTTTTACTAACACTTTATTTATATAATTAACAATTCAGAATGTCAGATTAGCTGTTTCAGTATTTGTGATTCTGCTGTTAAGTATTTACTTTTATCAATATCTAAGAAAATTATATGAAAAAATCTGATAGATTCTCTTATTAAACTGAACAACTGCATATGGTTTAAACATTTTTGATGGCTTAGTTATAATATATTTAAATTCAGCTAAAATGGAATGAGCTTATATATGCAATCATGGTGTGATGTAAATTCCTCTATCATTTTTTCACTACTCATTATTTCATTTTAATTTATTATTATTAGCTAACATTTGTTGTATGTTTACTATATACCAAGCAGCATGCAGTTGTTTTCATATAATATCTCATGTAGTTCTTATAATATTTCTATGATATATATTATTATCTCTGCCTTAAGAAACTGAAGCACAAAGATAGAAATGACTCATCCAATATTACACAGCTAGTTGTTGAAATGGCAACGTCAGAATTTGGACCCAAGTCCACACATACCCTAATTCATATTTTAATCACTATATTCTACTATCTCCCAAGTGATTTTATATGTCTCTTTTACCACTAAGCTCATTAATAGCAAGGATTATGTCTTTCTCTGCAGCTCTGGTGCCTGGCCCACAGGAAGGTTTCAATAAATATTGAAATAAACTGAACTTAGATTAAACTTTGGTGTCTAACTTAGGAAAAACAACAAGAGTTCTACAAAACTATTCCTTCACAAGTAATTTGCAGTTGTGGCTCACCTGATATTTTTCCTGCTTTAAGCTAGTTTAAGAACTTATTTCCTAACCCTGTAGGGATGTGGATGAAAGATATGAAGTTTATCACTCTTAGCATATGAGAAGATGTTCAACTTTACAAATAGTAAAAGAAATGTAAATTAAAACTACAATGAGGCCAGGCCGGGTGGCTCACACCTGCAATCCCAGCACTTTGGGAGGCTGAGGCGGGTGGATCATCTAAGGTCAGGAGTTCAAGATCAGCCTGGCCAACATGGTGAAACCCCGTCTCTACTAAAAATACAAAAATTAGCCAGGTGTGGTGGTGCACGCCTGTAATCCCAGCCACCAGTGGGGGCTGAGGCAGGAGAATTGCTTGAACCCGGGAGGTGGAGGTTGCAGTGAGCAGAGATCACCCACTGCACTCCAGCCTGGCAACAGAACGAGGCTCCATCTAAAAAACAAAACAAAACAAAACAAAACAAAACAAAAAACTACAATGAGATAAGATTTCATAACGATCATAGCGACAAAAAGTAAAAAGTTTGGCAATGCCGTTGATGAAGTTTTAAAATAACACATAGTATTCCCATACATTGTTGGTGGCAATGCAGAATGATACAACTGCACTGAAATAAATCATCAAAATCTAGAAAAATATTTTTTTATCCTTGATTCACAAATCCAACTTTTAAGAATTTACCCCAGGAGACTTCAGCTTCAAATTTACCCTTCAGTACCTGCTCTGGGGTAATCAACTGGACTCTTTAAGCATTTCTCCTCAACAGAGAGCACGACGTTAATTAACCTTTGTCAGTAGAGGGCACTGGAGGGACATTGCAGGAGAAATGGGGGCAATTTCTAGTTCTGGTAAGCTGCATTTTGCTTTTACTTGCTCTACTGCACAGCCTGTCAGTGGGGCAATGGCTGGGGTGGGAGTGGAGGCAGTAGAAGGACAGTGGTGGAACCAGGTGGTACCTGAGTGTTTGGTCCCTCAGCAACCTCCAATTCCCAGCCTAGGCCTAGTGACCAGCTTGCTGTGAGCCTCCTGGTGGGTCCCCTAAGTGGCTCCAGGTGGGTCCCTGACCATCCCTATGTACCTGTGTGTCTGAGGGTTTTTTCCTGCTATGGCAAACTTTGGCCCAGGGAACCCAGCAAATGCTGGGCTATCCAATAAGCTACAACCACACCTTCTTCAACTAGGTTTTAACCTTGTTAGGAAGGTGGGGGTTTCCCTTCCAGGTCTGTGCTGCCTTGAGCATTCTCCCTAGGCCCTAGGGCATTCTTCTTCTTCTTGTCTTTTTTTTTTTTTTTTTTTTTGAGATGGAGTCCGGCTCTATTGCCCAGGCTGGAGTGCAGTGGCACAATCTCAGCTCACTGCAACCTCTGCCTCCCAGGTTCAAATGATTCTCCTGCCTCAGCCCCCCGAGTAGCTGGGATTACAGGCACCTGCCACCATGCCCAGTGAATTTTTGTATTTTTAGTAGAAACGGGGTTTCACCATGTTGGCCAGGCTGGTCTCAAACTCCTGACCTCAGGTGATCCGCCTGCCTCAGCCTCCCAAAGTGCTGGGATTACGGGTGTGAGCCACTGTGCCAGACTGGCCCTAGGGCATTCTTTAGAGCAAGGGTTGGCAAACTGTGTTCAAACCCCATAGTTTTCTGGCCAAATCCAGCTCCCTACCTGTTTTGTAAATAAAATGTTATTGAAATGCAGCCAGGTCCATTTATTTATGTGTTGTCTATAAAGCATTGAATGGTTATGACAGAGAAAGTATGGCCTAGAAAGCCTAATATATTCACTATCTGTCCCATTATAAAGAAGTTTGCCAGCCCGACTTTAGAGTTCTCTTTACATCTTTATGTTATTGTATCATAGCTTAATAATTTAATATTAAATCTCCCCATTTTAATTACTGCATAGTCTCTGTGTCCAGACTGATACTACCCCTAACAATACAAAAATACCTACACAGCATTACTTGCAACTGAAAAGGTATATAAACAACCTAAAATCCCTGGCATGGAGACTGGTTTAATAAACTATGATATCAACACAATGGAGTGCTCTGCAGCTAGGGAAATGAATTAGGAGATCTCTATGAACTGATATGGAGTGTTTTGCAGGGTATGCGATCAAGTAAAAAACCAAAATACAAAAGCGTATATATGGTATGCCATATGAGTAAGAAAGCTTATTTCTTAAAGAAAAACAAACAAAAAAACCAAAAAACATAGGAATGGCCGGGTGGGCATGGTGGCTCATGCCTGTAATCCCAGCACTTTGGGAGGCTGAGGCGGGCGGATCACGAGGTCAGGAGTTTGAGACCAGCCTGACCAACATGGTGAAACCCCATCTCTACTAAAATTACAAAAATTAGCCAGGTGTGGTGGCACACGCCTGTAATCCCAGCTACTCAGGAGGCTGAGGCAGAAGAATCACTGGAACCTGGAGGCGAGGTTGCAGTGAGCAGAGATCATCATGCCACTGCACTCCAGCCTGGGCGACAGAGCAAGACTCCATCTCAAAATAAATAAATAAATAAATAAATTTAAAAATATAAATAAATAAACCATAGGAAATATATACTAGAAATTAATATATTGATTATCCATAGACGGCAGATAGGAATAGAATGAAAGGAATAGAAGAGGAATTGATACTTCTATGAGTGTATATTTTGTATAGTTTTTACTTTAAAACCATATTAATGCTCTATAAATTCTAAAATAATGTTAAATAAAAACAAGTATGAGAAAAAATGCAAATGGAATGCAAACAGAAACCAATTAACTATATTTCAAATGAATAGCACATCTACATGGAAAAAAATAATTCAAGTAACATTTGAATACAATACTTTGGCTAAATATCTTCAGTCAAAAAACAAACAAAAAGTAATAAAAACACTTAAACTCTGTTTAGTAGGTTTTTTGTAGACCATAGTTATAGCAATTCTAAAACTATTTTGTGTATTGTAGAACTAAGCAAACAGGTACATATATGATGTGTTGGGAGCCAGGGTTCTCACTGTGGGAGAAGGCAGATATATAAAATGAGTGAAGACAAAAAAGAATCTAATTTGTTGCACTGGAATTGGAATAATCTACATAGACAGACAGAGAGACAGATATTTCCTAGCTCTGTCCTCTAAAAGAATCTAGAAGCAGTAATACCCAATAGCAATGAGCAACCAGTATCCAGATCTTGGTTTTTAAATATCACTCACACTAAAAGGAGTGAGGCTCCTTGGAAAAATGCTGATTCCAGGGCTGGAGCAGTTAAAGTACAAGATGAGCCTGAAACATCATGTGCCAGAAAATAAGGAAGTGCTCAAAAAATTAAGAGAATCTGTCAAAAGGCTTTGGAAACTGCCTTGAAGCAGCTTCTACTGGGAAAACTGGGAAAATATGAGCATCAAATAAACAACGATATTAATAGATTTTAGTCTATTAAGTTAAATATCTATTTATAGACTTAAAAATACAGGCTAAAATTATGAAACTTTTTTTCTTTTCTGAGATGAGGTCTCATTGTGTCACCCAGGCTGGAGTGCAGAGGCACCATCACTACTCACTGCACCTTCAAACCCTGGGCTCAAGCCATCTTCTCACCTCAGCCTCCCAAGTAGCTGGGACCACAGGCATGTGCCACCATGGCTGGCTAATGTTTAATTTTTTTGTAGAGACAGAGTCTCGCTATGTTGCCCAGGCTGGTCTTGAATGCATGGGCTCAAGCAATTCTCCCAATTTGGCCTCCCATAGTGCTGAGATAACAGGCATGAGCCACCACACTTGGACTATAAAACTTCCAACAGAAAACAGAAGAAAATCTTTGTGATATTGGAATAGACAAAGACTTCTCATATAGGACAAAAAAGGAAAAGAATAGAAACAACAACTATATGTGATCCTGGATTGAAGGAAAAAAAGCTATAAAGGACATTGGGACAATTAGAAAATTTGAATATAGGCTGGGCACGGCAGCTCACGCCTGTAATCTCAGCACTTTGGGAGGTTGAGGTGGGTGGATCACCTGAGGCCAGGGGTTCAAGACCAGCCTGACCAACATAGTGAAACCCCGTCTCTACTAAAAGTATAAAAAATTAGCTGGGCATGGTGGCAGGTGCCTGTAATCCCAGCTACTCAGGAGGTTGAGGCTGGAGAATTGCTTGAACCTGGGAGGCAGAGGTTGCAGTGAGCTGAGATCATGTCATTGCACTCCAGCCTGGGTGACAGAGCGAGACTCCGTCTCAAAAAAAAAAAAAAAAAAAAAAAAGAAAATTTGAATATAAACTATAGATCACTGTTAAATTTTGAATTTGATTATTTTACTGTGGATATATAAAAGAATGTCTTTGCTATTAGGAAACTCATGCCAATGTATCTAATGGATAAAGGATCGATGTCTGGAACTTATTCTCAAATGATTCCACCAAAACTACTTCTATTACTACTACTACTGCCACCATCCCCACCCTTAGTAATAGTAACAACAGCAGATACACAATAAATGTGGCAAAATGTTAATTGGTCAATTTAGGTGAAGGACTGTCTGTGATTTCTTTTCATGGCTGCTTGTGGTTGCTGGGTTGCATTAATAATCAGGGACACTTGCAGTAAGTGCATACCCTTTGTTGTTTATTGGCTATGGATTTATTCATTCCTTTATTTCCATCTTCTTGGGTGCTGGGCTAGGTGCCATCCAAATGTTACCCCATTTAATTTTCATAAAAATCTACCTGTGAAGTAGATTTTATTTCCTCCATTTATATACAGATGAGACAAATGAAGCTCAAAGAGGTGACTTGCCCAAAGTCGATGTCAGTAAATTATAAAGCAGTAATTGCAACCTAGGACTTCAGGTTCAGTGTTCATTTCACATCAGTTCAGGCCTCAGGGGCCCAACATTGTGACCAACAACAGATGTTGCAGAATCAGAAAACAAAACATAGCAGCTCTGAGACATTAGAGGAGAGGGCCTTAGAACACAGATTCTGTGGGAATTCAGCAATTAGAAAACATAGCTTAATAATCTTACAACAAATGAATATCTAAAGATTTAATGTTCATATTATTACTTCCCTAAATGACCTGCAGTTTTATGTTATTTTCTTTTCATCAGGCTATAGGTTGCTTCACACATGTACCATTATTATTTACTGAGCTACATAAGTATCCTCTACAAATATTAATGTGCCTCAGGTTTTATGTGTTTATGTGTTTTTAAACATCTTATTGTATAGAAACATGAAGGAAACAGACAAAAAACAATTCCACTGATATTTTAAAAAGAAATACATGTATATGATTAAAATTTCCAAAATATTGTTTATTTTCTTTATTCCATTAACAAATATATTCCTAGAACATGCAGCCTATGACTTTCTTTTTTAGCAGCTATAGGGGATTCCATCGTAAGGGTATGGCTTGGGTGCATATGCATGTGTGAATGTGCATATGTGTATAGGTTTCCATGTGTGTTAATGTGTTTGTATAGGTTTGTATATGTATGTGTGTGTAGGCTTATATATGTGTATGTTTGTGTATGTATGTGGGTTTGTGTGTGTGTGTGTTTATGCCTATAACCACTGGCTGCCACTGGTGACTATGTTTGTCTCATCCATGAGTTTGCAGGCTATGAGAAGCACAAGAATCATGTCTGATTGACTTTCAATGCTCAGCAACTGAGCAAGGAGGCGAGAGCTGAGGTTTATTGAGACATAACTTTTATTGGCACATAACAATTTCTTTACATATGAAGAGCAGTGGTAAAGACCATGAGCTCAGACTACCTGGGTTCAAATCTACTACTGTGTGGTCTGGGGAGGCTCCTGGGAAAGTTTCTTAGCCCTCCTTGCCTCTGTTTCCTCCTGGTCAGATTCCCTTGTAGCAGAACCTGATAAAGGTTTAGGGGACATGTGATTTATTTTTTGACTCACAGTCCAAAGGCAGGAAGGGAAGAGGGATAGGACAAAGTGCAGAGCTAAGTAAAGATGTGGTCTCAACTGGGTCCAGATTCAGTTTGATCCTCAGGGAGCTCTTGAATTGGACCACAAAGTGAGTCCTACATTAAGGCAAGGGCTAGCATTTTTTTTTTTTTTTTTAGACAGAATCTTGCTTTGTACAGGCCAACATGGTGAAACTCCATTTCTACTAAAAGTACAAAAATTAGCCGGGCTTGGTGGCGGGCACCTGTAATCCCAGGTATTCAGGAGACTGAGGCGGGAGAATCGCTTGAACCTGGGAGACGGTGGTTGCAGTGAGCCAAGATGGTGCCACTGCACTCCAGCCTGGGCGGCTGAGTGAGACTCTGTTTCAAAAAAAAAAAAAAAAGTTAATAATCATACCCACCAAGTACCCAGAAAGCCAGCAATATTCAGAGAGAACTATTGACTCACAGAAATATGGGAAGGAAGTGGAATTCTGTTCAGTCAGGATCTTTGGGAGGGTGAATTACAATGACCAAAGGCAGCCTAGAGTCTTCTCCTGTGTCTCATCCTACATATCAACAGTACATATCTATCTCTAAGGCACTGGTTCTCCAAGAAAATCTCCTTATCCAAGGCTTCCATTTGTTCCCTGTCACCACAGGGTAAAATCCAAACTCCTTGTGTTGTGGCCATTCTGGCTGCTGCTCTAACTGTGCCCATAGGAGAATTTAGACACGTCAAGGCATGCTATAGGAACAGGCAGTGGCAGAGGCTTTCCTAGGAACTCTAAGAAGAGAAATTGAGGGACCTTGGGGATAAAAGATTGGGAAAAACACTGCATGCGAGCTTAATCTAATACCGATGCCTTGGTATAGCATTGTACTTGTTACTGAGATGGGCTAATGTCAGATTCCTAAACAAAGGACTTTACTGCAAAGATCAAAAGGTTATTTTTACAAAAAATATCTGGACATTCAAGGAATCCTTGTTTTGGGATGTGGGTAATACAAAGGGTAGGGGAAAGAGATTGCCTCCTCTTCAGTGGGGAGCTGGACATCTCCACACTGGTATGTTATCAGGGTTGGAAATGCAGGCTTGGGCCCAGCTCAACAGGCTCCTTGGTGCAGTGTGGTTTGGGCAGATATGGGTGGAAGATGACACTGAGGGCTTTGATAGCAAAGGAAGCACCAGGGCCTTGGCAGTGTGGTGAATGCCTGAGGCAGTGGCTGCACCTGTGCCCATGGAAAGATGGAGCAAGTGAAGAGGAAACTGGGCCTTCCACAATGCAGTCAGAGAACTGGGTTCTCTGGTATGGGTAGATGTAAGATGACGCTGGGGGCTTTGACAGCAGAGGAAGCACCAAGTGTCTTGGCAGTGTGTTGACATCAGAGGCAACGACTGGACCTGTGCCTAAGGAAAGATGGAACAAGTGAAGAGGAAAATAAGCATTTCACAATGCAGTCAGAGATCTGGGTTCCTAGGTACACAGAGGGCCTACCCTGACCCTAATTAATCCAGAGTAATTAATTCATCCGTTTAATAGTTACTGGACAGGTAGTAAACAAAACAGACAACATTCTTGACACCAGAAAGCTTATATTCCTATGACAGAAACTGACAAAGAGCCAGATAACAAATATATAGGCAATTTCAAATAGCAGTAAATGCTATAATAAAATTAAAAACAGACACGTATATATATATATTAGCATATTAGGAGAGAAGCTTTACACTTTTTCAATTGTGAATCAGAGTGAAATTACATTATTATAATCCTACTTTTTACTCCTAGGCTGTTGTAGCAGGGAGACCCTCAAGGGCATCTACAATATCATCACAACTCTCATAGAGCTGCCTGTGAAGGACGACAAGAAGGAAGTACGCTGAGATCCAAGTTCTGGGTCAGGGGACTAATGCTGTTGTCACCAAGAAGGGTATAAAAAAAGCTATCACTGCAGTGCCTAAAGGGGCATTTGAAATATTTGTCCTAGTCAAGGCTGGCACTGGTGTCCATGGGCCCACCCAGGTGGCTAATGAGGAATCTCTGGTCATAGAAGCTTTCAGTGACAAGTGGGTAGAAGGTCTTGGATCTAAGAGGGTCCATCCTGGAAGAAGAAGGGCTATGACTATGGCAAGTGCCCACAGAAGAGTCCAATAACCTGGAATAGGCGAGGGTTATGAAAGTTGTCAAGCACTCTTGTTCAATTATTCATTTAATAAATATTTATTAAACTCCTGCTATGTGACAGGCTTGTGCTATGTTAGGAATACAGTGATAAACTCTCAGTAAAAGACCCTTCCCTGATGGAGCTTATATTCCACTAGGTCCCAGCCTAGAGAGCTGTGGATTGATCCTAGTTAAGAACTACAGGAGAATCTAGGAATATGTCTGGTTGTAGAAACTGGTCAGGTATCCTGGATGGTATCCGCAGTTTCATGGGCCCATAGAGAGATGCTGAGAACTTCAGAGAAAGGACTGAAGAAGAGGTGAGGATGGAGTCCTAGAACACCATCAGAATTGGTTTTCATTGACTTAGAGCAAGAATGAGAGTTGGAAGCAACTATCCATGGCTTAACAGGGTTGGGGTCAGCCAGTATCCACCCAGAGTCCCTGAATATTATTAATGCAGCTCATCTAACAAAACATGTAGCCAGCAGCCTAAGAAAAGAATCACAGACACTCCAACCCCTCTTGCTCTGGCTTCTCTTACTCTCACTACCACTCCGTACTTTCCCCCACCAAATTCATCATGGGGATGTCCCTGGGGCTTGATGATTGAATAGTGCTTCTTCTGTTTTGGCCCCTGGCTGGTTGGATTTAGCTTGTACTCATTCTCAGACTCTTCAGGCTTTTCACCATTTGGGATAAAATTCCTACCCTGAATATTCTTGGCTCCAGGCCTTCATACCCACCCACCTGGCCTGCATTCTTGGTCCAACACACAGCAACAACCTTTAAGAGATGGCTGATCATTTTGTCATGAACCCACTGCTCCAAGGGCAAGCCTGTTGCTATGGCAACATGGATGATCTAGCAGGCTCACGGCTGTCACTCTGCTTTGGGACTAAGGACTTAGGGAGGGGAACACTAGCCTCCTTGGGGAGACAACAGCTCTTGTGGGCCAATTACCAGAAAAGAGAGCAAAATGCCTCCCTCACCCTGCCCTAGCAGGCCCCGTGGCCTTCAGTTCCTCCCCGCCTCCTTCGGGTTGCTTCTATTTCTGACCCCAGAGAGATTTAAAGGGAATCCAGATAAGTTGCCAAGGTTTCATTATTCAGCTTTAAACCTGCACATGATTCTCTAGAGAGCCGAAAGGGATGACATTTCTCCTTTTTCTCCTAACCAAGGATG
This sequence comes from Hylobates moloch, assembly GCF_009828535.3. Taxonomy (NCBI): domain Eukaryota; kingdom Metazoa; phylum Chordata; class Mammalia; order Primates; family Hylobatidae; genus Hylobates; species Hylobates moloch. The sequence goes on from NW_026652288.1 coordinate 66,286,472, forward strand.
TGGAAAGATGATGGTCCCACTGGTGCAACCTGGTAATCCCTCTGGGAAGATAACAAGGTTTCTGACCTCAAAGAGACTTGGAGACCAAATCTTCCATGGATCTCACTTCTGTTCATGCTGGTCTAGGTTCAAAATGTAGTCTCTACCCCTATGCCCACATAGTCAACTGATCCACTTCCACGCTATCATTCTCATGAAGCTTTGCACATCTTTCTGCCCCAGGCTTCCATCCCTTCTCTCCTTTTCATTCTCTTTCACTCTGGCCTCTTGAATCCTTTCTCCATAGCTAGCAAATTGCTATACCTACACAGTTTCTTTTCTAACACTTTCACCTCCTTCCTCCTACCTTGGGAAAGCTGGCCTCTTCCCTTGGAACACGGCTCTTCCTGCAACACTCTTACCTTAGTATTTCAGTTCAACAAGGTGGGTTAATATCTATGGGGAATATATTAGATTATGAATAATAGAAAAGTCACTAACACTGGTTTCATTAAGTAGGGCTCATTCTTCACATAACCAGATACCTGGTTGTAGATGGCTGTTGGTATTGGTTCAATGGCCAGTTGAAATCAGGACTCACATCTCTGGGGCTGTCTTGCCTTTTCCTCATACCATATTTCTAACTTCTTGATCATAATATGCCCATTGTAGTCTAGACTTCATGGCTAAATTCCAGGCGAGAAGAGAAAAGGAGCTAAAGGGTGTTGCCTGCATCAGGAAAGAAAAACATTCTCAGAATCCCTAGAGAAGTTAAGCTTATGTCTCATTGGCTAGAAGTGTGCCACATGGCCATCCCTAGATGTAAGGTAATCTAGGAAGGTAAGTATATTTAGCTGGCATATTGTACCCCAGAACAAATTCAGGATTTCGTTACTAAGGAAGAAAAGAGATAAAGATAAAGATATCGGGCAGAGAACAAGCAGTGTCTGCCACAGTGTCTGCTTCACTCCCCCACATTATATTTCACTGTCTTGTTAAAACCATTCTCCTTTGATCTTATGCCATTCAGCTATTCTGCCCTACCTCCCCCATCCACTGTTGGTGCTGTCATCTAATGGGGAGTCCTCGCGTTCATTATGTACCTTGGCAATGGGCAAAAAGCCCACCATTCTGCAGGGCAAGCCAACTGCCTGCCTCCTACACACAAGCCTTCATCCGTCTTGACGACAACTTGGTTCTCAGCTCTTCTTCCTCTCTGCTCTCATCCTTACTCAGTCAGTCTCTACTCTCATCTTCTGTTTCAGTCTAGCTGTCACAGCCTCTATAGCCTCCATTTACTACTGCTCAGAAAGGACTCCCTTTGTCTCTTCATACTCAAGATGCCCCAACTTGAACTTAATGTCTATTTTGCTCATCACCACACTCCCAGCTGGCCCCTGCTTCCTGTTAGCCAAACTGGACCAGGTAGCTGAGGTTCCAGGGGTCAGGAGACCCTAACTTCTCCAGGCTCCTTTGCTGATCTGACACATTTCTCCATCTGGGTTTGCAACATCCTCTCCGAGACAATTTTTATATTCACTCTGCAGTTCCGCATACCACAACTGTAGCCAAGAGGTGTTTTCCTTTCTCTTCTATTTGTTAACAGCCCTGGGAAGAGGCATAGTGGTGAGAATGTTGGGCAATGTTTTAACAATACTAATAAAAAATACTATTATATAAAGGATTCATGCAATTGATTTGTGCACTACTATTCCCCAAATGCTACTGAGAGCAAAGTGTTGGCAGCGTTTATTTTTTATTGCTTAGAATTTAAACTTTAGATTTAGCAAACAGTAGGTACCAGTCTTAGATATATCTAGTAGAGAGGGGAAAAAAGAATTTATTCTTATATAAAATTTGACCCTGTTACATTTAGTTCATCATTTTAATCCATCAAGATATTTTGTTTACTATCCAGATTCTGCCATCTAATATATTTTCCACGCTTTCTTGCTCTGTGTGACTGCAGCAGATAGATAAGAAAGTATAAGAGGATGTCCCTAGAACTTGGAGAAAAATATTTCTCTGAGAACTGAAATATCTCATAATGAATAGTTATCAGATTATAATTTTCTTTTTTTTTCTTGAGACGGAGTCTCGCTTTTTCACCCAGGCTAGAGTGCAGTGGCTCAATCTCGGCTCACTGCAAGCTCTGCCTCCCCGGTTCACGCCATTCTCCTGCCTCAGCCTCTCTGAGTAGCTGGGGCTACAGGCGCCTGCCACCACGCCTGGCTAATTTTTTGTATTTTTAGTAGAGACGGGGTTTCACCGTGGTCTCGATCTCCTGACCTCATGATCCGCCCGCCTCGGCCTCCCAAAGTGCTGGGATTACAAGCGTGAGCCACCGCGCCCGGCCAGATTATAATTTTCATCAGATGTAACCCATCCTAACAGGTTAGTCACAGTCTGAAACTAATTGATGATAAAGACTGGATCCTTAACTGGTTAACAATAAAAAGGTAGTAACTTAATCAATCATTGTATAACTGAAAAGTAATCTCTCTCTCTCTCCTTTCCCAACAGGAAAGTCTGAAGCCAGGCCTGCTTATCAGAGGTCTCCATATAGTAGGGATCTCACTCTTTCAAGATATAGGATCTCAACAGGTTAGCCAGCCCTCTGAGTGAAGCTGGTCAGTTGGGGCTGTGACAACATAGCACTCTCAAAGGGGCAGACCCTTCTCAGCTCCAGCAGATTGGTGTCATTGGAAAAGGTGGACCCAGTGTAGGCAGACTTTCCTAGAGTCCAGAAGTGACTGTGCAAGCCCAAAGCAATCCAAACAAATATTTGTGGACCACTGAGAACCTCTGGTATGAAGTAAATAATAAAGGCATTGAACAATAATAACCTGTCTGTATATCCACCAATGGGACCGATGGGCCACAGTGTGACATCTATCCCATTCATGTCATAAGGGAGATGAGTTCTACTGTGGGACAGTCTGCGTGACTGCTCGTAGGAGATTATCCAATTCCCTTTGCTGTAATTTCATGGTCACCAAATTTCCGCTTGCTAACTTTGTTTTACAACAAACTTTAGAAAGGAGGTAAGCTGAATAAGAGGATATATGTTTTTCAGTCTCTGGAAGGGGGTATTTCTTTGTATTGAGAAGCCAGAACTCTTGAGTGTGTTGAGCATTTGTCTGCCTTGTAGAGATTGAATCACTCTGGGTCAGCTGACAAAATAAGATTCTGGTGCTGAAAAGCTGAGTGTGATAATGATATTAACAGTGACCTAAGTTTGTGTGACCCCCTTCGTTCTCCAGAAACCAACCAGTCAGCCTTCTTTTCGTAAATGTGGCAGACACCATTTTGCTAGTGAATGAGGTTAAATCTTTAGCCTTGTCATTGGTTCAGCTTTGTAATTTAAAACTCTCTTATTTTACCCTCTAATTTTAAATCCCCAGATTTTCCTTTGTGTGTCCTTTGCCCCCTGAAGTTTCCATCTGTCTAGCAACTAAGCACTGTTTGGGTATCTACTGTCTTCCCCAAGTTGCCTTTACTTTTCTTCTTTACCTTTCTCTTGTTTTCTTTCTTTCTTTCTTTTTTTGAAATGGAGTCTTGCTCTGTCACCCAGGCTGGAATGCAGTGGCGCAATCTTGGCTCATTGCAACCTCCACCTCCCAGGTTCAAACAATTCTCCTGCCTCAGCCTAATGAGCAGCTGGAATTACAGGTGTGCACCACCATACCTGACTAAGTTTTGTATTTTTGGTAGAGATGGGGTTTCACCATGTTGGCCAGGCTGGACTTGAACTCCTAACCTCAGATGATCCACCCGCCTTGGCCTCCCGAAGTGCTGGGATTACAGGCATGAGCCACCATGCACAGCCTCTCTTGTTTTACTTCTCTCATTACTTTTTGTTCTTTTAATTTGGAAACTCACCTCCTTCCTCAGTGTCATTATTAAAAACTCACATGTTACAGGTTCATTCGGACTGAAACGTTCCTTCAGAGCTGAGCTGACCAACGTTAGCCACTAGCCACGTGTGACTATTGCACACATGAAATGTAAAATGTGGCTGGTCTGAAATGATGGTATAGGTATGAAATTCACACAAGATTTAAAATACTTAAGATAAAAAAGAATGTAAAGTATCTCACTAATACTTTTTTTGGTATTGATCACCTATTGAAATGGTAATATTTGGTTGTACTGGCTTAAGCAAATGTACACTAAAATTAATTTCATCTATTTCTTTTTACTTCTTTAACAATAGAAAATGTAAAAGTGCCAATCTGGCAAGCAATATAAAACTATTGGTCAGTGCTGCTTGAGAGTCTTAATGTCTGTATTTTTTATATCTCTGTAAGCATAAATGCTGTATTAAAAACCCAATTTGAATAAACACCCTCAAATTACTCTTCCATTTCTCTTTTCTCTCTTCTGACCCACCTTCCCAAGTCATTATCATCTTTCCTTTTTTGGGGAGTTTAAAATAAAGGGGAAATTTTTCTTTTTTGATTTAGAAGTAGGCATGAGACAAATACATTGAAATATAATGGGGATGTAAGAAAAACGGAAAGTAAGCAAACTGCCTATAGACAATCTGTTAACAAAACACAATAATATATACACCTGGATATGCAACAATCTCATGAGGAAAGCTAGCAACTTTAATTACTTCACTTACAGGCACTACCCTGAGAATTGTTTCTTTCCACTTGAGTGGAATTGTGCTGCTATGCCAGAGTGAGCTGTCAGGAGTTTTGCTTCTCTTATACCAGAACTGTCTTCAAAGGCTCACTTTTATGTGTTATGTAAATGATAATTAATACATGTAACACATTGACAACAATAATAAGCGTAAGTTTGGGAGTCAGAGAGATTCTAGGTTTGATTCTGGCTTTGCTAGTCGCTAACTCAATGGCCTGGGAACAGCAACTTCACCTCTGGAGCCCTACCTACTAATCTGTAAAATAGGAATAGGAATAGTAGGACCACACCCTTCCCTGCCCTGCCCTGCCCTTCCCTGCGCTGCCCTGCCGCCCTCCAACCCTCCTCTCCTCTCTCCTTCCCTCCTCTCCCCCTCCCCCTCCCCTCCCCTCCCCTCTCCTCTCCTTTTCTTTTTTCTTTTTTTGAGACAGAGTCTCTGATACCCAGGCTGGAATGCAGTGGGGCGATCTCGGCTCACTGCAACCTCCACCTCCCAGGTTCAAGCGATTCTCCTGCCTCAGCCTCCCAAGCAGCTGGGACTACAGGCATGCACCACCACGCCCAGCTAATTTTTTGTTTGCTATGTTGGCCAGGCTGGTCTTGAACTCCTGGCCTCAAGTGATCCACCCACCTGGGCCCTCCCAAAGTGCTGGGATTACAGGTGTGAGCCACCATGCCCAGCTAGGACCACAGTTTCTGATGGGGAAACATCCTGCCTCTGCTCCTAGCCATTCTTCACTGTCATTTAAAAAATCTGCTCTGCTGTGTCAGGCGTGGTGGCTCATGCTTGTAATCCCAGCACTTTGGGAGGCCAAGGTGGGTGGATAACTTCAGGCCAGGAGTTTGAGACTAGCCTGGCCAACATGGCAAAATCCCATCTTTACTAAAAATACAAAAATTAGCCAGGTCTGGGGGCATGCGCCTGTGATCCCAGCTACTCAGGAGGCTGAGGCAGGAGAATCGATTGAACCCGGGAGGTGGAGACTGCAGTGAGCAGAGATGGCGCCACTGCACTCCAGCCTGGGTTACAGAGCAAAACTCTGTCTCAAACAAAACAAAACAAACAAACAAAACAAAACAAAGAAAAACCACTGCTCTGCAAATGATTGTGTCTCTGCCATTCACCAGAGAAATTTTATTCCTCACTTCAAACCTCGTGAAAAGAATTTTGAGAGGGTCACTGACCTGAGCATTTGACATTCGTCCTCTGCAGTTTGGATGAACCTGAGGAACTGGTCTCTGATTTAGACTATTGAACTTTCAAGGTGGAGAATTGTGGCTTGCAGAGTGTGTTCATGGTGGGCAAGAGGCTGGTTAGAAAATGCCTGCACTAGCGTATGTACAGGCAAAGGACATTTGTGTATTTCTGGCAGACCAAATGTAGGGAGAGAAAGCCAGCCATGAGCTATATTAAAGGGATTTGCCCAAAAGCACAAATGGATACCAACTGTGAGGGACTCCTTGCAGAATGCTGAAAATCAGGGCTTTCAGAGGGAACATAAGCAGTTAGGGAATCTTTGAGAAACCCTTGAATATGACCCAAGAAAAAGGGTCAACTTTTAAATACCTGGTAACCCTCAAAAGCAGCAGTGAAGACTTAGCTTTATACTTGGAGGATATAGCACCATATGCTTAAAATGGTTTGTAATTCATTCACCTTTCTCCAGCCACATTTCAACCCCATTTCCCTGGATAGCTATACAAAACTTCCTCAGGAACCTGAACTCATCCCGTCTTGCTATGCTGAGGTTCAAGGCTAGGACCTATTTGGGGAGCCTCTGGTCTTCTCTAATTTCTGTTCCATGCAAATTGTTCCTGGTCCCAGGGAATCATTAGCTAGGTAAAGATAAAATGCCCCTTAGGAACAGTATTAACTGGAACCCACATTATTCAGCGAGAATGTGTGCCTATCTGCTATATTAACCAGCACCACGTGGGAAATTCAAGCACTGTATAGAACACAGTGGGTTACAGGTTAAGCCCATCATGATGAGCTGACCTTAGTCTGCTTAAAGACTAATTCTGGAATGGAAGAAGGGGACCAGGAGGAAAAGGTGAGGATGAGGCAACAAGACTATTCTGTGTGACATATTCAAATGCATGCCAATAAATAAGTGTTAAGATAATAAAAATTAAGTGCTAAGGGCACTAAAAAGCCAAAAGATCACCTTTTGCCAGGGGAATTTGAAGGGGCTTTGTATAGGAGCCCATACTCTAAGGACTGTAGAGGTGAGTATTTGAAGACGAAGAGCCTGGGAATTCCATATTAGGAAAGGAAGCTAACTGGGGCAAGAGGTTAAGGAGAAAAAACTGGATTGCTAGGTAGGGGGTAGATTACAAAGATTTCCCAGGGTAAGGAGCCAAATGCCCATGGGAAATCCATGCAGTAAACTAATGATTCCTAGGGGAAGCTTCTAAGCATATTAAAGTTTTCACTCTTTATTTATTTGTGTTGAGAGGGTCAAGGAATTCATGCCAGACTGTTTCAGGAGAGGGAGTTAAGAAGGGACAACAACAGGGAGAGGGCTATTATTTTTCCCTTCTTCCCAAACACCAGGGGCACACTACTGACACATTTTGATTTTAAGATAAAATTCTTATGGGCAGATAAGATTTTAAGTGCTTCAAAGTGTTTCAGTTGGAGGCGCTTGTTTAGGCATCCCAAGGGAAGAACGGAGATTACATTTCTCCCCCAAACTAGGGGTGTTTGATTGAGTAGCAGCGCAGGGTATTATTCCCAAAGTACCACTAATGATGCAATCATCAGTCCATCCACACATCGCCTACCTATCATCCATTCCATAAGCCAACATTTTTGAATGCTCACCATGTGTCAGGTCCCATACAGTGTTTCTGAGTTGCAACAATGAGTAAAACTGTCCTTACTAGTGTATGTCAGTGAGTTGGGAATGGGGGAGAAAGATGGAACAAAAATAGTAACTTTAATTTTTATAGCTGAGAGATGAATATTTGAGGGCTCCTTATATGATTCCTTCAGCTTTTTGTATGATTAATAATTTCCCTAATAAAGTTAGATAATAAAAACCGCCCTTTCGGCCGGGCGCGGTGTCTCACACCTGTAATCCCAGCACTTTGGGAGGCCGAGGTGGGCGGATCACGAGGTCAGGAGATCGAGACCATCCTGGCTAACACGGTGAAACCCCGTCTCTACTAAAAAAAAAAATACAAAAAATTAGCTGGGCGTGGAGGAGGGCGCCTATAGTCCCAGCTACGCGGGAGGCTGAGGCAGGAGAATGGCCTGAACCCAGGAGGCAGAGCTTGCAGTGAGCCGAGATCGCACCACTGCACTCCAGCCTGGGTGACAGAGCGAGGTTCTGTCTCAAAACACAAACAAACAAAGAAAACAAACAAAAAAAACTGTCCTTTCTTTCAAACAAGGGAGCTAGATTTGATAGATGATTATATCACAAGGGCAAGTCCAGCCATGAAATTAATCCCAGGATATTAGTGGAAGAGAAGATCCTGGGGCAAGATGGGGAAGGTGGTCAAGAAATGCCCTCCAGTGAAGTTAGGTAAATGTTCTCTAGAATTAATTGTTCAGATTAAGGAAGCCAAAAGCTAAACACCTGACTCAGCCTCAAACTGGGTTTGGAGGTGCTCACAGGTCAGGATCAGGAGTGAGGAACTAGCCTCTACCACATTACCTTCACTTTATTTATCTCCTTCTTCTTCCCCCTTTGCTTAAATGTCAACAAACCTCAAAGTTGGTGTTCAGATTCAACCAACATTTCCAGAGCACCTACTATGTATCAAAGGCTTCCGGTTAGAATCTGCCTGTACCACCTTACAGAGAGGGAAGGCCCAGAAGGCCTGAAGTCGTGGAGAACGTGACTCCATTTGGCAAGGGCAGGTTAGGAACCCAGTCCCTCCAAGTCCAACTCAGGGAGAATAGGTCAGAAACTTAGAAACAGTGGTGGGTTCAAATTCCGACTAGATTCGTGGCTTTCGGCAAGTCAGTGGTCCTCTCTGAGTTGGCTCAATTTCTCCATCCATAAAAAGGGTAAGACCGTGGAAGGTTGTAAGGACCAGAGATTCTGACTATCAAGATCCTGGCACGTAGCGAAGGCTCCATAAATGGCAGCCATCATTCTTGGCCAAGTGCGGGCGCATTCTCCCGGGCACGCCTCCCGCGGGGTCCCTCAGGACAGGCCGAGCCCGCCTCCGCGGCTGCGGTCTCGCAGAGCTCGCGCCGGGTGGCAAAGCATCTTGGTGCCCGCGCCCCGAAGCGAGGAGCGAGGGCGGGTTGGATGACCAAAGTCTGCCCTGGAAGATCACCCCCCTGCCCCTTCCACGCTCCCGGCGCAGGTGAGGGTTTCGGCCCAGGCCACGGGGACCGCGACCTCTGGGGAGGTCGAGGCGGAGGGCGCAGCGGGGGGCCTGGAGCAGGGCTCCAGAGGGCGCTCCCTCCCTCGCCCAGGTTCACCCCAGGGCCAGCTTCGGCGCCGGGGCCCGCGGGCTGCGCGCTCTGCGGCTGCGAAAACCCGGAGAGGCGGATTGGAGCGCGCTCACCGCGCTCTCAGCCAACTCCTCCGCGGTCCGGCCGCCGAGCTGGGCATGCTCAGTGCGGACGCCGCGCCGCCGTCCGCCAACTCGGAAGCTCGCGCTCCCGGGCCGTGGGGGCGAGAACGCCGGCGGCGAGCCGGCGTCGCTCGCCGCCCCCAGACAGTGGCAAACTTCGCGGCGTTCCCGGAGCTCGTCCGGGCGAGGCAGATACCGCACAAATAAAATCAAATCCAATTCCCCTATCCCAACCCGAATGATGGAGGCTGCGGCGGCCGGAGTGACCCCGCCGCCGCCAGCCCCAGCCCGCTAGCCGCGGACCAACAGGTAAAGTGTTGGGGGTTGGGGGCGGAAGGGAAGAGGAGCTGGGGCCGGGGGGAGGCGGCGGGCTGGAGGAGCCCGAGACGCCTGCGGGCTGGCTGCCCCCGTCGGCGCTCACAGCCATCGCTCCTCACCCCCTTCCCCAGCCCCTGGAGGGACTGTAAAGGGTTAAGTCGGCCCCGCGCCACCGTGAGCACGGCCCCCTCCAGCCGCCGCGACCGCCAGCAGCGCGCCTCGGCGCCTGCCCGGAGCCGCCGAGGGGACCGTAGCTGCGGATGCGCCACTGGAGCCTGGCGGGCGTCTAGGAGGCACCGGCCACTTCCCACCGGCCGCATCCCTGCGTCTCGCGGCCCCTCCAGACCTCTCTCCGCCTGCACCGGCCGGGTCCGCGCCCAGGTGGCGGGGTCTGCGGGGCGCGTGGCGGCGGGGGAAGGGTCCCTGCCGGGGAAGAGAGGCGGGGGCGGTCCGCTCCACAGCTACTTCCCGGGAGGGGAGGGCCACCCTCGCCTTGGGCGAGCACTTGAGCCACCAGCCTAGGCGCCAAGAAAAGTTTTTTTTTTTTTTTTCCAGTGCCCCACCCCCACCCCCATCCTGCGCCCAGCTGGGGTGGGTTTGGGTCCATTGGTGAAAAAAGTCACACGTTCCCATCAGCTGCTCCTCCCCCTGGGGACAAGGTGGGGGGGAGCAGAGGAGGCAGGCGCCGCGGAGGACCCTGGCCGACCTCTAGCCCCTCCGCTGTCGCCACCGGAGCTGTGCGTCCCGGGGCTCGAGCGCAGCCGAGTACTCGCCGAAGGCTGTCCCCATCAGTGCGTGTCTGCTGCCGGGCAGCGGCAGCATCCAACCTGCTTTATTCCTCCTGCCTGCAGCGCCACAGCGAGCGAGCGAGGAGGGGGAGAGAGGGAGTCTGTCTGCAAAGTGCTGCTCCCTGGTGCTCAGAGGCGGCTGCTCCAGCTCCAACTCTCATTCATTTCGCCGGTTAACATGAGAGATCATGGCCGCCTTCGGGCTTCTCAGCTATGAGCAGAGACCGCTGAAGCGCCCCAGGCTCGGGCCGCCCGACGTCTACCCACAGGACCCCAAGCAGAAGGAGGTAAGGGCGCCGGCGGCCTCCCAGGCAACCGGGGCCGCGCTCTGCAGCACTGACCCGGGGCCAAGTTGGCCCAGCGGGCATCGCCGGCGCTGCGGGGGAAGAGGTCGGGGAGGGGGATTAGAGGCGGGGGCCAGGCTGGGGGTGCTGGGCGACCCCCCGGCTGCGGAGACCGAGCGGCTGTCAGTCCCTGCGCTCCACTGGGGCGCTCGCTCTCCGTGTGCCGGTCGCTTTCCCGTTGCCGGGCCTTGCACGGCGCCGCCGGGCGCTTCTCGGGCTTCTTCCCTGCCGAAACCCTGCTCGCTCTCACCCGCTTCTGCTTGCTTTATTTTTCTTCTTGCCGCTTCGGTAAATCGTCGTAAACTTTTTGAAAAATGTTGGAATGCAGTGCATCCTACACTGAGGTCTTGCGTTTTGCGTTTGCTGGCCAGGGACGAAGGTCGGGGGTAGCTTTTCAAATTTTCCCGTTTGGAATGGAAGTCGTTTTTATCGAAGTGATAAATATTTAGCTCTCTGAATATACCTCTGTAACCCTTCTGCCCTTTAAAAATTAAAATTAAGGAGAAACACTGATTATCGTCTCTAGAGGCAATGGGCTTAATTGCTAGAGGCTGTTTTGTATATGTAAAAGCAGGCGAGTTACCTTGGGAGGGAATAGTTCCCAGGATTGCTTATTTCTTTGAATGAGATTAATTAGAGACACCTTGACTCTGGCACCAGCTACACAAGCTTCAATGGCTAGGATAACCATGGCATTTTGTGGCTGTGTATCTGTTTGTCAGGAGTTAACAAGTAATTATGTAACAAGTCTCTAGTTATAATGATCACCTTTGGCTACACCATTTGCCCAGGGACTTGCCTCTTTTTTTTTTTTTTTTTGATCACCTGCTACCCAGCAGTGCTTTCTGAGTTTGCCAGCTGCAGTCCACCCATCTTCTGTTCAGCTAAACACGAACTGACCACATTTCAAAACTTAACCTTGCTGAGAATCTAAAAACCCTCCATTAAAAGTTCGTGGGCCCACTGATAGCACAGAAAGGGCCTTGTAAACCAGGCAAGGAGGGGTCGTTAAGACTTTCCTTTTGATAAACGTATCTTTCATTAGGAGAGTAAGTGCTTGTTCTGGCTAAACTGTCTTGCTTATAAAGTGTCTGAGAAGTAAGGAACAGCAACTCCTTTTAGAGGTTTAGCACACTAAATATGCTCTAGCATCAATGAAAGCTGAGAAGGTTTTACAGGTGGTTTCCAGCACCAGCTTTACAGGATGGTAGAGGTTTGAGAAGATTTCCCAGATTTTTTTCCCTACCCGTTACCCAACTTAGAATGAAGTTAATGGTTAAGGACTGGAAATAATAGAGAAGCTGAGGATCAAGTGTACAGTTAATAGCTTAAAAATTATTGGGGGGAAATTCTTAAAGTTTTGATAGGGACAGGGACATTTCGTTGGTTGAACTTTATCATCTTGTAATTAATGTCTTACTGTGTCTTTCCAGAGGGCAGCATAATTGATGGCATGATGGCTTGGGGTACTGTGTGGTCTTATTTAGCATTTGTTCTTCAGGCCAATGCTCATTTCAGGATTGGGGCCTCTGATTCTGGAAAGAGTAATTTTGGATTTCAGGGTCTCACAACATTTTATGGAGTTCTAAAACTGGAAGCGACCTTAGGGACTACTTTCTATAACTTCCCTTTGACTAAGTGAAACAGGCCTGGGAAAGCTTGACTCGTTTAACCAAAGTGTATAGGTGAATAAGCAGAGGAGTTGTACCACCAAACCAGTATTTATGTCAAAACTAATACTGCTTTGAGGATGATTTATGCTAAATTATCTTCTGATGTTATCCCCTTTCCCCCAAGGCAGCCAGAGTTATGTGTGGCTGTAGCCAAATTTGGGTACAATATGGAACAGGTGCTTGGCTGTTATTGGGTGGTTGGTAAGTAGAGTTTCCTAAGCTTTAGTTATTTATGTCCTACCTCCCTCAAGATTTCTACCCTACCCCTGTACCACCTGTACTTTTATTCTGAAGTTTTCTTTAAACTAATTTTTAAGAAACTTTGTGTTTCCTGGGCAGTACTACACGTGGAGTCATGGATTTATTGAAATATATATATATAAAATTTATATCAAATCATGTTTACATACTATTTTTAATCTATTTGATATTACATGCACACACGTATATGATTATACATAATAAAATGAGACCATTACTATTAACACTTTAAAAGTTCATCTGTGTATCGAAAACAACAGTTGTGTTTCATTGGAGATATGTGTGGTGGAAAATGCTGATTTAATGGAGGAAGTTTGGGCTTCCAAGTTGGGCCGACCTGGATTTAGCTTTTTTTTTTTTTGCAATTGTGTGGCCTTGGGCAAGTTGCATAGCCTCTCATTTGTAGATTAGTTTGATTGTGCGCTTCAGAAAAAATTTCAGACCAACATTTGTGTGAGAAAAACCCTCCTCCTGGTAGAAGTTATTCTTGTCATCATAAATGTAATTTTTATTGTTGTTGTTAACCAGTGGTAATATATTTCAGAAAAGGGCTCCCAGCAGATAGGGTGGAACCTTTGAACGAAGACCCATGTGGAGAAGTATGGGGGTGGGGGGCGGAATATGGAAGCTTTAACCTGCTTGATGGCTTGGTTATATTTATTTGAGAGCTTGCTGTGCATCAGCATCCTATAGGACTTCATTATATATTGTGTTATAATACTTTGCTTCCTGCAAACAGACTGTCCTCAAGCATTTAAAGCAGGGAATCAGAAAACTGGCAGTCATCCTTGAGACCTCCTCCTTGCTTATACCCCATTCATCCATCAGCGTCTCTGCATCCATGCGCACATCCTGTTCAGTTCCAAAATATATTTCCAATCCACCAGATGCTCCCCAGTTTCACCAGTATGCTTGGTCTCCCTTCTGGCTTCAGGGTGACTTCTCTGCCCCAGGGCTCCTGCATATTCTGTTCTGGTCTTTCTGCCTGGACACCTGTCTAGCCACTCCCTCACACTCAGCATTCCACTCAGCTCTTCTCACCTTAGCCTGTGGTTAGAAAGGTAGGCTCTGGAGCCAGTCTGCTTGGGTTGGGACCCTGGCTGTCCTGTTTACGTGCCCCTATTCTCCCTATACTTCATTTTCCTTCCATATAGAGTGAGAGTGATAATACTACTTAACCCATAGGGCTGTTGGAAGATTACCTGGATAATATATGTAAAAAGCACTTAGAACAGAATCTGTCATAGATTCAGCCCCTATATGTTTGCTGTCATGAACTACTGTCATGCCTGCCCCTTCATCATTCAAGTCTCAGGCTTTTCTGAGATATCATTTACAATTATATACTTATTTGCATCTTGCCATCTCTCCCTAATAGGTCAGTTTCATGAGGGCATAGATGAGATCTGTTTTGGTATGGCAGAAGTAACTGGCACCTGCACAGTTAGTTCCTAGAAGGCTGAAGGCACAAATATTTATTGGAACATGAATAAATGTGGGATGAATAAGTTAAAAAGGGAAATCTGGTGACTGAGGGGTGTTGGGGAAAGTCAAGGTTAAAGCTGAATCTATCTGCTTTGGAGCCTAGGTTAAGGCTGAAACTAAAATAAAGCTCCAGAAGTAAGAAGGAAGAGGAGGTTTACTCTGGGACAAAAGAGACTGAAACAGGGCCAGGCGTGGTGGTTCATGCCTGTAATCCCAGTACTTTGGGAGGCTGAGGCGGGTGGATCACCTGAGGTCAGGAGTTCGAGACCAGCCTGAACAACATGGTGAAACCCCGTCTCTACTAAAAAAAAAATTAGTTGGGCATGGTGGTGGGCGCCTGTAATCCCAGCTGCTTCGGAGGCTGAGGCAGGAGAATCGCTTGAACCTGGGAGACAGAGGTTGCAGTGAGCCGAGACTGTGCCATTGCACTCCAGCCTGGGGGACAGAGCAAGACTGCGTCTCAAAAACAAAACAAGACAACAACAACAAAAACAAAAAACAAAAAAAGAGGCGGAAACATTTGAAGAGTAAATATGTGCAGAAAATCAAATTCGTTAGAAAAATGGGTTGGGGCAGTAATGAGATTTCCGGGAATCAGGAGCTGTAGAGCCCCACCAGCAGGGACCTACAGGAAGAATGGCCTGGTGTGCAGTGCAGGGGCTGCCCGAAGATATACACAGCATGACTTCGGAGAGCTGGTGGTGATGGTGGTGTCTGCATGCGGATATCCCAGAGTGGTGGTTCTTCAACCTCAGAGGACATTCAGATTACCCTGAGGGCTGGTTAAAACAGATTGCTGAGTCTCTAAGATTCAGTAGGTCTGAGGTCAGGCCTCAGAAATTGCACTGGTGACAAGATCCCAGTTGATCTGATGGTGCTGGTCTAGGGCCCCACTTCGAGAACCCTGACCTAAAGGGAAGACATCCAGTTCTGCAGGGGCTAGAGCATTCTGCTTGATACAAGCAGGGCTGGATTAGACTTCTGTGTATGGCTGAAGTCGCAGTAGTTTTGTTTAACAGCCAACTCAGCCAAGATTTGGTGTTCTTGTCCCAGAATTTGTGCCCTCTCTTAGTTCAGATCTAAGGGAATGGACCAGGAAGTCTCAGTCCCCCTCCAGTGGCTTTTTCCATTACACTTGAAATAAAATGCAAACCCTTTACCTTGGCCTTCAAGGCCCTACCATTGTGGCCCTTGTTCACCTCTACAGTCATTGCCTGCAGCCAAACAGTCTGGCTTTGAGTTCTGGCTACCCCACTTACTGCCTGTTTGACTCAGCTTCCTCAACCATGGAATGAGGTTTGTATTTCTTCCAACTTCATAGGGTTGCTGGGAAGAGAAAATGAGCTAGTGCATGCAAAGTGTGTAGAATCGTGCCTGTCACACAGGCAGCACTCAACACAGGTCAGCCACTATTAGCTGATCCCTTATTAAAGGATGCTGGGGGTCTCCTGTTGTACTTACCATAACAGCCACAAGATCCTGCCTTTCAAGATCTGGGCTTTGAGTCACCCCTTCCAACTTGCTGTGTGGTGGGACCACAGGCTGCCTCTCTACTTCCAACAGGCCTAGCTTCCTTGTGTATAGGTTCCTGTCCCTTGCTCCCTGCAGCAGTTTTGTTTCCTGTCATTTGGTTCTTAGCTCAGAAACTCCCGCACAGGGAGGCCTTCCTTGCAGCCTGTCTTCCCTCATCCTTGCGAGTTCATTTCCCTGCGTTAATATGTTTTGTAGCGCTTGTCACTGTCTGAAGTGCAATTATTAGGATGCTATTCTCTCCATGGCCTGCCTTCCGGCTGGAATGTAAGCTGCATGAGAGCAGAGGCTTGTCTGTGGTGTTCACATCTGTGAACAGCCTAGTGCCTGGGAGTAGACCAGGTGCTCAGTAAATACTTCATGAAGAAATTAATAAATGCAGAAGAACTATTAGTGAGCAATTGTGAGTATTTATAACATTTAACTGTCTCAATGCTTGGTTTATTTTGGTAACTCCTGTTAGTTTTCTTGTTAGCATCGAAAACTCTTAAACACATAAATGCCTGATTTAGAGGCAGCTGGGGAAGTGGAGTGTGGGAGGTAGAAAGTTTGTTTCTTCAAAAGGGGAGGATGTTGATAAAGTTTTCTGGGAAGAAAGGACAGGTTGACCAGTTGACTTGGGGGACCAAAAGAGGAGGCAAGGGAGATATTTGATTTCAGACAGCTCCTCACCTGAGACTAATTGGCTGGCCCCAAGGCGCTGCTGCAGACCTCCCAGAATCCCAGTGTTCAGGGAGGGACTGATGTTTGTGTTTAACTCATGCCTCAGGTGACTCTTAGGAGAGGAGCAGTGTAGGAAGCACTGGTTGGGAGGTCCTGCTGTTTTCAGCTTCTCACAGTTTGCTACCCAAACTCTATGGCCAGGGAGGAGGAACTCAGCTGGTTGTCATTTTTCAGGGTCTGCCAGCCTCTGCAGCCGAATGTGAAAGATGCTTGTTAAAAATGGACATATATACTTTGGGAGACCAAGGCTGGAGGATCGCTTGAAACTAGAAATTTGAGGGCAGCCTGGGCAACATAGTGAGACCCCTCATCTCTACAAAAAATTCAGAAAGCCAGGTTTGGTGGTGCACACCTGTGGTCCCAACTACTAGGGAGGTCAAGGTGAGAGGATCACTTGAGCCCCGGAGGTCAAGGCTGCAGTGAGCTGTGATCTTGCCATTGCACTCCAGCTTGGGCTACAGAGTGATACCCTGTCTCTTAAAAAATGCAGATAAAGTGGCCCACCTCTACCCCAGACATGCTGAGTCACAATTCGGGGAAGGAAGCTCAGAAATTTGCATTTTAAACAAGCTTTCTAGGTGATTCCGAAACATGTCAAGCTTGAAAACCTTTGCTTTAGTTTGCTGTCCTTATCTGTAGAGAGCATTGTGACCTGGGCTCCCCCTTATTCCTACCTGCTGCCCTTGATTTGAGGTATTAGAATCTTTTGGATAATAAATGCTACTCGAAGTATAGTACCTTTTGGTACTAAACAGTGCAAATGAGTTTAGTTACTTTCCTCCTTGAAGTTCTAATAACCGTGGTTCCCAGCATAGGCTTGTTTTCTGTTGCTGTACACAGTTTATAGTAGAGGGGAGTTTTATGCCTTCGTTTTGAAATAGCTATATCTCCTTTCTGCATGCACTTGGCTAAACTGGGGTATAAGCGAGCAGGTCTTGCCTTGTTCCATGAAGCCATTCTTTGAACTTGTCACGGTTGTGGGATTTTCTTTGACTGTGTCTCTGGGTTCTCAGTTTTGCTCTTTGGGGACCCCTGTAAGGCTGTCAGGGGTACAACCACTCTCCTTTAGCCTGTCAGATATTTCCCTTGGACTAGCACCTGAAGAGATGAAATGTGATCCTTTAGGAGGTTGGAGGATCACACAATGAGATCTGGAAAGTAAACTGCACTGGGTGAGCATGAGGTAGGAGAGGATGAGGATGCACAGAGTTGAAAGATTCTAGCAGAACCAGTTAATAGTGCCACCCGCAGGTGTGTGCACGTGTATGTGTGCACATGCATATATGCACCAGTGTGTAAAGACAAGGCTCCTCGTTAGTGTAGTAGTGAGTTAAAGAAAAAAGAAAACCAGAAGTAGAAGCATAGAGTAAGTGAAACTTGCAAACTACAAGAATTGTGATGTATTTCTTCTGAAGCTGTTCTCCGATGAGGTTCTGGGAATACCATTCTCAGGGCTTCTAGACTAGGCAGGAATTTGAGAAGTTGGAAGGATCCACAAGAATGAACATGATGAAAGATGTTAAAATGTCAAGTCTCTTGAGCAGTGAAGGAAGGGGTGATTGACTTAGCTTGGAGAAAAGCTGACTTCAGAATCTGAGAAAAACCAGGTGGGGGGAAGAAATCCAAGGGAAATGTAGAGGGGACCGTCTTACCTATATTCCTCCCCAAAAAGGGAGCGTGGAAACACTTGGACTTTTAATTACCTTTAGATAATTTCTAAAGCTGGGTGACAGTGACAAGGGAGTTCATGATACAGTTCTCTTTCTGTTAGAAAATGTGTATGTATATGTAAAGAACAATGTCATTAAGTTATACAGTAGCTTAATTTTGACTTAAAAATATATATACACAATCTAGAAGGATTACCACTCACATGCAACCAGTTATCTCTGGGGGATAAGATTAAGGATAATTTTTATTTTCTTCTTTGTACTAATTTGTATTCTAAGCTGTAACAATAGATATGTACTACTTTTGTCATTGGAGGAAGTACGTTAAAGAATAATTATTAAATAACCTTGACTGATTTAGAGAAGTGGGTTTCTGTTAGATCCAAGCCAACCTAGAGCCCCTTTAGGTGGTGCCTAGGTAGAGGGATCTCATAGAGTATAGAAAGAGCATTTATATACCTGTGATCTGCCAAAAGCTGGATAGGGCTGGAGTTAGGACTGTTAGGTGATCATTCCAGCTCTGCAACTTGAACTGTGTAATATTGGGCAATTTGGCCATTTTCCTCACCTATAAGTTGCAGAGAATAATATCTGATATATAGAGCATTTTAAATGTGAAGCAGCATTGTAAACTTAACTTTTTAATCAAATGTAAGGTATAAATTCAGTGACCTGGAGGGGCAGGTTTATACCAGCTGATTGTTAAAATTTTAGGAATTTCATGAAATGGTTGATACCATGTTGGTAGCTTGAAATTGGCCATACAATTCAATAGTAGTAGTATTTACACCAAGGAAATTGGCAAATACTACAAATGAGAACTTAATTTCATTTTTTTTTCTTTTAAATTAGAGACGTAGTCTTGCTCTGTCACCCAGGCTGGAGTGCAGTGGCACCATCTCGGCTCACTGCAACCTCTGCTTCCCAGTTTCAAGCTATTCTCCTGCCTCACCCTCCCGAGTAACTGGGATTACAAGCACACGCCACCATGCCCAGCTAATTTTTGTATTTTTAGTCAAGATGGACTTTTGCCATGTTGGCCAAGTTGGTCTTGAACTCCTGACCTCAGGTGAGCCACTGTGCCTGGCTGACTTTCTTTCATTCTAAGCTGGTTAACATTTACCTGCATACCACCGGGTGTAGTTATAGATGGCAGACACTTTGTTGGCTACTTCACTATCATTATTATCCTGCTTTTCCCTTGCCTGCTTCTCACCAAAAACTTTTTTTTTCTTTTTTTTAAAGCCAGATCCTAGCAGGGCTCAGTGGTGCATGCCTGTAATCCCAGCTACTCTGGGGACTGAGGTGGGAGAATCACTTGAGCCTAGGAGTTCAATAGTAGCCTGGGCAACATAGTGAGAGCCGATCTCAAAAGAAAGCCAGATTATCACTTTTCTAGTTCCCTTGCATGTTGAGATAAGCATATATCTAGACTCCTGGAAAATATTTGTTTCTTGTCTGATAAAAGTACAGGCACAGGAGGAGAATGGCATCTCCTGATGACCTGAAGACTCCTTAGTTTTCTGTCTTTGGAAAGGTAATAAAAGAACATGATAGCTGGAGCTGGGGCAACCATCTTATGGCCTTGTGGCAACAAGCCTATGGAGAAAAGACAACGTGAGGTGTCAGTTGAGTGGCTTTATGAAATTGCTAGCTGCTAAACTGACCTTGGGACAACTTCTCCTTGGACTTCTTGTTAAGTAAACAATGCATAGCTATCCTCATGGTTTAAGCCACAGTTGGACCATATGTCAATTTCTTGTAGCCATGTAATGTTGTCAAGATACTTTCTGTTTATATTTTGGTATCCTTGAATAATTGCAGCATGAGGGCCACCCCCCCCCCCGCCCCCCACGCCCACTCCCTTTTTTTTCCTCAGGGATTACACATTCCAGGAACTCTCCTGCTCTTTGGCTTCATGAGGAATATATGGCAAGAGACAAAGAGCAGTGGCATCTTGTCCATTAGGCAGTGCATTCTGACCTGGTCCTATCAGAAATGGAGGGGGAGCTGAATAGCGGCCTCCTTTATTTATTTCTGTTTCTGGCAGAAAGCATTTTGGTGGGAAGGGAGGAAGAACCCTGTTCTGTTTTGCTTAGAGAGGGAGATTCTGTAGGTCTGCTATTTTTGGGGGGAAGCCATGCATGTTTATAGCTAGAAGGGAACTTTGAGGTGGATTGTTCTAACTGTCTCATTCAGTACAAAAGGAAATTGAGTCCCAGGCAGGTTAAAGTGGCTTGTCAAAGCAGATCTGGGCCAAGCACTTGTGTGCCCTGATTTGTTCTTGCAACTTTACTTGGCCTGTCTGTAAACAGCCTCCCCTTCTGGTAAACACCCTCACGTTGCCCTGGAAATGAGAATCACTCTGCAATTTAGGGCACCCGGTGCCTCTGTGAGAGCTGGGAACTCTTCAGCTCACCACTTGATCCTCTCAGAGCTCGCCAGATCTTGTGTGGTGTTTCCTGGGTGGGGGGGGGGGGGGGGGGGGGTGGAAGAATACTAAAGAAACCCCTTCCTTTTTGTCATTGTGTTTTTTGATGGAAGGTTCCCAGACCTATCTGCAGCTTCTGGGGATAGCTCTGGCGTTGGCATTTGTGGGCTGGAGGTCATTTCTATCTAGTTTCACCTTCTTGGTTGAGATACCCCCTTATTTATGGGCAGCTCTCTTGAGAGAGATGCACACAAGCGGTACCAGTTGCCCAGTTCCTGGAAGCAATACGTACATGACATTCTATATAAATGGATCTTTCTTAGTTGTACAATGCTGTTACCCTGAGAAGAGGAGAAAAATATTAGCCATTGGATTTTTATTTTCCATGTTTTGCACAAAATCTTACTATAACATATGCATGCCAAACAAATTCAGTCATTCAAAAAATGACTGAGCACCTTGTAGGCTCTTTGCCAGCTA
Organism: Hylobates moloch; assembly: GCF_009828535.3. Taxonomy (NCBI): domain Eukaryota; kingdom Metazoa; phylum Chordata; class Mammalia; order Primates; family Hylobatidae; genus Hylobates; species Hylobates moloch. Next base: position 66,307,346 of record NW_026652288.1, read on the forward strand.
TGGTGCTATGAGGACAGGGCCACAGACTTGTATTTCCTACTGTGTCACTGACTTCCAACACAGTGCCTGGCCTACACCTAGAACTCAAAACTTTCTTTTATGAATGCATATGAGAATCCACAAATGCTAAGAGCATTAGATACAGTCCTGGTGCCCCAGGCCTTCAGTCTAGAGCAGTGGATTTCAACTGGCGAGGGGCGACAGTGCGTTTTCTTTCTCTCTCCTCAGGATGTTGGCAGTGTCTGGAGACATTTTGGGTTGCCACAACTGGGTGTGTGTCTTGGTACTTGCATATAGTGTGTAGAAGCCAGGGATGCTGCTAATGTTCACCAATGCACCAAACAACCCCCTACACCAAAGACTTAATTGGCCGCTGCTGTCAGTAGTTCCAGGGTTGAGAAACTGTCGTCTAGAGGGAGTGATGGACCTGTAAATGAGGAGCACAATGTTTCAGATATTCTTTAAGAGGAAGGTACAAAGTGCTGTGGATAGAGAAAGAGATTTTTGAATCTGGAACTTGGAGGGTGTGTAGGAGTGGATGGGGTTGAGGACAGGGAAGAAGATTAATTCCAGGACGAAGGAGCAGCACATGCAAAGGGTCGCAGGACAAAATGATGTGGGTATGCCTTGGGCTGTGGGCCTGCCGCATGGTGCGGGGCATTCAGGGGAGAGCTGGGTTGGTGTGGGAAAGAAAGGTGGGACACAGTCATGGGGATCTTTGTGGAGGCTTTTGGATATTATGGTGGAGGAAGCCAGCCACCGTTCAAGGGTGATAAGGGAATGAGATTTAAGATGATTGAAGGTTGCAGTTTCAAGGGACAGTGCCTCTGAGGGTCATATTGAGGCAGAAGGATTGCCTAGCTAGGTGGTCCCTGACATTCAGAACTGGAAGTGGGTGATTGGCTTCCTGCGGCTGCCATAACAAATGACTACAAACTGGGTGGCTTAAACCAACATTCACTCATTCCCTCACAGTTCTAGAGGCCAGAAATCTGAAATCTGGGTGTTGGCAGGGCCACATTCCCTCTGAAGGCTCTAGGAGGAGACTCCTTCCTTGCCTCCTTCAGCCTGTGGTGGCTCCAGGTGTTCGTGGGCTTCTTTGACTTGTGTCCACACATCACTAATTTTTGCCTCCATCTTTACATGGTCTTCTCCACTTTACATGGTCTTCCTCTGGGTGTCTCTTATAAGGACACTTGTCATTGGATTTAGGGCCCACCCAGATAATCTATGATGATCTCATCCTTAATTACATCTGCAAGGACCCTTTTCCAAATGAGGTCACGTTAACAGGTTGTGGGATTTGACGTGAATAGCTTTTAGGGGAGTGTTTTTTGGTCTGTGGGATTGGGAAGCTCAGGAAGAAAGGAGGGGTGTATTAGCCCATTTTCACACTGCTGATAAAAAGACATACCTGAAACTGGGTAATTTATAAAGAAAAAGAGGTTTAATGGACTCACAGTTCCATGTGGCTGGGGAGGCCTCACAATCATGGTGGAAGGTGAAAGACATGTCTTACGTGGTGGCAGGCAAGAGAGAATGAGAGCCAAGTGAAAGGGAAAACCCCTTATAAAACCATCAGCTCTCATGAGACTTACTACCAAGAGAAAGATATGGGGGAAACTGCACCCATGATTCATTTATCTCCCACCAGGTCCCTCCCATAACAGGTGGGGATTATGGGAACTACAATTCAAGATGAGATTTGGGTGGGGAAACAGCCAAATCATATCAAGGGGTGAATTTATGAGAAATGTTATTTGGATGGCAGAATCAATAAGGTGGATATGTGAAGTAAGAGGAAGGAGCACAAGAATTTACCAACACTTAGCTTAAGCCAGTGGTTTCCAAACTTTCTGCTCTTGGGAGTCTTAAACATTGAGGATCTATTAAGCTTTTATTTATGTAGGTTACATCTCTCAATAATTACTGTGTTAGAAATTAAAACTGAGAAATTTAAATATACATTAAAAAATTATAGTCAACCAATTTCATGTTAAACTGTTTTTTAATGGAAAATAACTTTTCCCCCAAACAAAAAATAGTGAAAAAAGAGTAGTATTATTTTACGTTTTTGCTATCTCTTTAATGTCTAGACTTTTGTATTTAGTTCTGCATTCAATCTGTTTTGAGACATTGTTTGGGTTGAAGAGCATGCAGAAAATCTGGCCTTTCACAGACAAATAGTTAAAATGTTCTCGAGAGCTCCAGAGATATTGGACTTGGAAAACTACTTGTTTAGACTGTTGGGTAGGTAGATCAATGGTGGTCCATAAACTAACATGCCATAGGGAACGAAGTAATTTAACTGTTTTCCAAGGATGGGGTGGGTGAGGGAGGGGAGGAGAGAATGAGTTCATTTCTGAATGCTTCCAATGTGATGTATTCATAAATAATTGAAGTCATGGGTGTGATTACCTGTTGAGAGTGTGCAAAGAGATGGAGGATCTGGATGACCTGGAGAGATGGAACTTTCTAGGGATAGACTTCCTGGACTCTGTCAGGGGATCTCTGAGGAGGGCAGTTGATAGGGATTTATGGGTGCAGATGCTAAGTGACCCAAAGAGACAGTTAACATCGGCGAGACTCCAGCTCCATTTGCCTCCTCTTAGTTTTCCTTTATCAGTCTGAGCAAGGCTGAACTGGCCCTGAGGCAGGGGATTGAGGATCCAAGGGAAGTGATAGCTTTGACCTTGTTATAAATCTCTTCTTCTTAGAAAGGAGGGGAGACAGAATTGACACAGGGCTCCCCACTTACCTTGAATTTTCTACAGGCATTTCCAGAGTCAGCTGGAATGTGCCAAGATTTCCCTCAGTAAGAATAACTCAGCCTTCAACCCACATCCAGCGTGCTGCAGATCAGCTGTGCAACTGCCTCCTTGTTGTCAATTAAAATTTGGTAGAATTTGCCGCTTTCCTTTTCCAGCCATTTCATTCATGGATAATCTAATGAGGTTGTTGAGATTTGGACTATTTAAGGCATTGGCAGGAATGAAGAACTAATAAAAATGTATTTTGTTTGAAGTGTTGTTGGAATTTTTTGTTAAGGTGCTAGTTTACCTAAAGGTATGGAGGATCTATCAAAACTGTGGCCGAGGCAGTGCTGAATAATTTATCATTCTCCTGTGTTCTGCAAAGAAGGTTAATATTGACATTGCTTAGGTTCTTCTTAATCTTCTTTTTAAATAAAGCTTCACACAGTGCTGTTATTTGACAGTATGGAAAATATTTTTGGGGTCAGAGTTGTTTTTACTCTGGTCAGTTTCAGACTAAATGTAAACTCCCTCTTGAAAAAGAATCTTTATGAATTGGAGACACTATTTACATTTCTACTACTCACTTGAATCTGCTTTTTAAGTTATTAACTAATTGAAATGTTTTTGAAATTATATTTTCATTTACTTAGTACTTGATATGTGTCTTCCACTGTGTTAGGTGATATGGGGGTGTAGAAAAGAAATAGAAGCCTCCTATCTGTCTCCTCTGGAAATGTGCTTCTCAAAATAACTGTGGTGAAGGATCAGTTTTTAGAAAAATTAATTTTCAATCTGTTGTAGACTAATATAAAAATGAATTACCAGGAAAATGAAATGCTGCTTGAATGTAGTGGTAATGTCAAATTGCTGTAAAAGTTTTCAAATACTCTCAGTTTTTGCACATTTTATGTTGAGGACCAGTGACAGTATCAGACCACACTCAGGGTGGTAGCAATGCTCTAGAAGTTAATGTCAGTTTACCTACCCACATAAAACAATTTTTAAAATGACTAATTCATTAGTTTTATTTATTTATTTGAAAATTGAAGAATAGCATTCCGTAGAGTGTACAAAGTGCCACATCACATTATAATAGCCACTATTTATTGTGTTGGTTGTTCTGAGTGCTTTAGGTGTTTGGTTTTATGCCAGCCTCACGGTACCTGTGAGGTGGGTATTACTATCTCTTGCTTAGAAATGAAGAAACTGAGGCACAGAGAGGTACTTAACTTGCCCAGGGTCATTGAGTGGCATAGTGATGGAGTTGGACTCCCTGAGCCCATGCTGTAAACATTCTGCTCTATTTATATAGTGAGTCTAAGAATGCTGCGTGAGTTCAGAAAAGAGAGGGCTGGACACATGGAGGATACACTGGCTGATGTAGGGTCTTGAGAAAGGCAGGACCAGAATGGGTGGGACATGCTGTACCCTTTCATAAGAAAAAGCTGGAAAGGAGGAGGAGGGGGGCAGTTTTTCCTGCAGATCAGGCCTGGTGGAGCGTCTGCTGGAGCCCCAGCAGGTTGAGGGGTGGGGGATGGTGGTGAGCTCACGTGGTTCTGCTGTTAGATTTATCTCGCTAGCTCATGCCTAATAAATCCAGTGTGGGAGAGAGTGGAGTCGGGGAGGCTGGGAGAGAGACGACTGTAGTAACCAAAGCGTGAAGTAAAAAGAGCCCGACTGATCAGGGCTTTAAATAGGACTGGAGAAGAATTGGCAGTTGGTGACAGATTGGCCAAGGGAAAGGAAGAGAGGATAATAGACAACGCTCATATTTCTTGGAACACTGTTCAGCTAGGATAGTAGGTCCTGTTGCTCGAGGACCTCAGAGTGACACAGTTTTGTACTCAGTCTTCAGTGATGGGACAGGCATTTGAATTCCTGTGGTGCTGAATTGGAATGAATACTCAGACTCCCACCCACCCTGTGACTTCTAACTGGCATTAGCTGGTTTACTTGAAGGTCTTATTATTAAAAGGGCCCTTGTAGCTTTGGTTTATACTGGTTGTCCTGTGCTTTAAATCCCCCTTTAACGCCTGTTATTGACCTCCTTGTGGGCTGCTTGGGTGATAGTTAATCACCAGATTTGCTTGGAAGGTTTCCTAAGCTTGATGGAGGATGAGCAAGCCCCCTGAAAATAAAAAGGGTGGAGGCTGAGAAGTGCTAACAGAGGTTAACTGTTTAGACTAGTTTTTCTGAGGTTTACCAGGGGAAATTTGTTTCCTTGACTCAAAATTATACGTTTAGCTCCTCTGTTTCTGAATAATTGGCCTAAAAGTAATGAACAAAATTGCCACCACCAACAGCAAAAAAGAGACATTTCCATTCTCTTTCCTCTCTTTTCCAAGCAAGAAGAAGAAGGATGTTCTGCAGTGAACCATGTTCACTGCAACCTCTACCTTCTGGGCTCAAGCAGTCCTTCCACCTTTGCCTCCTAAGTAGCTGGGACCATGCCTGGCTAATTTTTATTTATGTTGTTTTTTGTAGAGACAAGGTCTCACTATGTTGCCCAGGCTGGTCTTGAATTCCTGGACAATCAAGCGATCGTCTCGCCTGGGCCTCGCAAAGTGTTGGGGTTATAGATGTGAAGCACTGCACCCAGTCTTGTTATTTTTCATGAATTTGCAATACATTTGTTGGGGAATCATTCTTATTGTCTCCCACAACATGGCTTCCTGCAGATGTGTGCTGAGCATGGGGTGAGAGATGGAATTGAGGTGGGAAAGAAGGATAAAAGAAAGGAGCTACATAATGGCTAGGTGTAAGTCAATTAACTGGACTTCAGAGGACAGAAACCATGGCTTATGTTTGTGTTCTCTGCCTTCAGATCACCTAGCACACTAGCTTGTTAAGTACTCTGTGAAAAATGATTTAAAGGAAAAATTTCTTATGTAAGGTTGCAATGCAAGAACTATATGGCATACCTCAGCAATAAGGGATCTAAAGAGAAAACTATGTTTTGAGGCTGCCTTAAATATAATTCTGAGCAGAATAAACTAGCAAATACCTTAAGTCTTCTTTCTTGCTTTATGAATATGTAAATCTAAAAGTTCAAGTATTTTTCTCCTGCAGTTTCCTAGATTTTTTTCTGAGAGCCACAACCAGGTGTTTGATATCAGAGGGTGATGTGCATTTGAATGTGATTTGAATATGAATTAATTAATGGGATACAATTATTTAGATAAGAGTGGAGTAAATGCTAAGTATATTTAGATATAATTGGAATCAGAGGCTCTCTCCTACTTTTAAATGAGGGAGGAGGAACTGCCTGTCTCACTAGGACACTTCTGGGTAGGATGAAGGAGGTTGTCATGGGAAATTGGCACTTCTGAGAGCTGTGTGTTCAACACTTCATTCATGGTGGACATTTCCATCCAAATTGAATTTACTGAGTAGTCAGTCATGTGCTCAGTTTGGACCATATGTGCTGGTCATACAAAAGATCATAATTATAATGATGGTGATACCATTTTTAAAGTACTTAGTGTGCGTGCCAGTTACTGTGTGGATTGTATCACAACTGATTTCCACTTACCCTTTACAGTAGACATGTGAGGTAGGTGGGGTGATCTACATTTCGCAGAAGAGAAAGGGATATGGGATTCCAGTTTAAGTTTGTTGGAATCACACTGTGCTCTCCTCAAAGATTTCACTGTCTTGGAGCATACATTGGACCTATTTGGGGCTTGCTTCTCATACGGCCACCTAACCATCCATTTTACTTTCACCTCTCAGCCTCAGTTTCTCACCCTATAAAATGGGACACATCCTGCCTAAGCCACGTGTCTATTATGAGGATGGTCATGAATGTGCTGTTTAAATGTGAGGGAGTGGTATTATTACCATGATTTTTTTCTTTTTGCCTGCTCTAGGTACAGATGTTAAGATAGTATTTGCTGTTTTGTGTTGAGCTCATATCCTTTTGGTTTTGTTGGTCCCCACAGTTAGTGATTGATGGCCTGCAGGTGTGATTTGGATGGGGGTGAATGCTAATAGCAGTATAGGTGACAGTGGATGTAAAGAGCTGACTTTCATATGTGGCTTTGATGCAAAGGTGGCTCTGGTGTTAGAAGGGTTGGGGCAGGAGAAGGACAAGGTGACCTTTTAGGGAAGTCCTGCCTTTCTTAAGTCAGGCCCCTACCTCTGGCCCTCTTCAGGAGGCTGGTATTAATGCTTTCTCTTGTAAATATTTTGGCTGCGATGGGGAATTCTTCCCTAGCTTCCTTTAAAAAACTTCTCAAACAGCTATTAAGTATCATGTCAAGTAGAGGAGCTCCAAGTAGAAATCAGTTCCCATTGCTGTGCAGTCAGCAGCCGAGATGTCTGCTTATCCAGAGCCTTAGTGAAGCTGCTTTTCTTGGCCATTGTAGACTCTGCAGTAACGGTCCCCGTGCTGCTGCTAAATGGCCTGGATCCTGGTTTTACGGGGCAGTCTTGCCATGGGGAATAGAGCAGAGCCTGCCCTCCCCTACCTGTATGTTTTCATTTCCTAGGGCTGCTGTAATGAAGTACCAAACACTGGATGGCTTAAAGCAATGGACATTTATTCTCTCATGGTTCTGGAGGCTGCAAGCTTGAAATCAACATATGCAGGGCCATCCTCCCTCTGAAGCCTCTAGTGCAGGACCCTTCCTTGCCTCATCCAGCTTCTGCTAGCTCCAAGTATTCCTTGGTTGTGGCAGCCTAACTCCAATCTCTGCCTCTGTCTTCACATTACTGTCTTCCCTCTGTGTCCATCCCTTCTATATGTGGACATTAGCTATGCCAGATTAGGACCCACCCTAATTCAGCATGACTGTCTTAACTTGGTCGTATCTGCAGAAACCCTATTTCCAAAGAGTGTCCTATGCAGAGGTACAGGGGTTAGGACTTTGATATATCTCTTTGAGGGACCCAATTCTACCCATCACAGTGTGGCTCCAGGGCCTCTCTCCAGATCCTGCTCTGCACATCCTCCTGAGTTGGTCTGGTACTGGCTATTGCCTTCTAGGGCCTGGGTTGGCAGGTCATCCCCTCCTGTTTTCTCAGGAGCTTCAACTTATCTGCCATGTCCCTTTCTTCCTGTTAGCTTCAATTGCTTCCTTCACCACCTTCTTCCTGGTGTGATTAAAACATGCACCAAGCTCTCACATCTTAGATCTCCTAACCTAGACCCCATTTTTGCATCTCTCCTCCTTTTTCTCCAGACTTCCAGAAGCATCCGGTGTATTCACTGTCTTCCTCACCTCCCACTTCTTCCTCTGCTCTTTCCAGTCTGGCTCTGCCCTCATCGTTCTGCTGAGACACCCCTCTCAGGTCATCCGGAATGGCCATGTTCCCTGCAGCACTTGATTCTGTTGCTCCCACCCTTTGGGAAGCAGTTTCTTCCCTCAGCTTCTGAGGTAAAACACTCCTAGTTTCCTTCTCTCCTCTGTGGCCACACCGTCTCGGTCTTTTTTGAAGGCTTATCCTCCTCTAACTGGCTATTAAATCAATACTGGATTTTTCCCAGGGTCTGTCCTAGGTCCTGGTCTTTTCTCACTTGACCTTCTCTCTAGGTGATCCCAGCCATCTCCAGGCTTCAGTCACTAGCCATATGCAGACAATTCACGACTTTAAGACTCCAGCCTAGACTTCTCTAGACCTGTATAGCTGAGTGCCTACTGGAAACATTTTCTCTGTGTGTCTGATGCCTCAAACTTACGATGTTTATACCTGAACTTGTGATCTGCTCCCCTTCCTTTGCAAAAAGCCCCCAACATGGGGGAGATGTACCATCGCAAAAGTCTAGGACATCCTTGACAACCTTGCTCTTTGTCATTCCATCCAAGAAATCAACGTAAATTCTGTTGGGTTTCCCTCCTAAATATCCCTCCATTTCTTCCTTCTCTTTACTTCCACCACCACCATCTTGGTCCAAGCTACTATTATCTGATATTCCAACTCTCATGAGAGCCTGGTAGCTGGTCCCAATCCCCTTACCCTCAGCCTCCCAGTTGGTCTGACCCTGCTCCAGTCAGTTGTCCACACTGCACTTCTATTCAGGTCGGATAATGTCACCCTCTGTTTTTTTTTTTTCTTTCTTTCTTTCTTTCTTTCTTTCTTTCTTTCTTTCTTTCTTTCTTTTTTTTTTAAGAGACAGACAGGGTCTCGCCATGTTGGGCAGGTTAATATGAAACTCCTGGTCTCAAGCAGTCCCCCTGCCTCAGCCTCCCAAAGTACTAGGATTATAGGCATGAGCCACCATGCCCGGCCTGATGTCACCTTCTTGCTTAAAACCTTTACTGTTCTTATGATAAAGACAGAAGCTCTTTACTTGGTTCACAGACCCTGCATAGTCTCTCCCCCAACCTGTACTGCTTCATTCTTATCTTTTACAGCTGCATTCCATTTCCTGCTACTGCTATGACAGCATTCTTTCTTTAATTTTCCCAACCCTGCAGACTTTATCCATGCCCATCCTCTGTCTTTCCTCTTGTTATGCACACATGCACCAATGATTGTTATGCCTTTCTGATGAATTGACCTTTTTATCATTATGACTTGTCCCTCTTTGTCTCTGATAATACTTTTTGTCTTGAAGTCTACTATATCTGATATTAATACAGCTACTTCAACTCTTTTATGTTTATTGTTTGCATGGTATATGTCTTTTTCATCCATTTACTATCAACTTATCCGTCTCTATATTTAAAGTATGTCTTTATATTTAAAGTATAGCCTGTAGTTGAGCTCTACTTTTTTACTCATTCTGACAATTCCAGTCTTCTAATTGGAGTCTTAGTCTATGAATATTTAATTAGCATTTAATATACTTATTGATATAGTTGGCTTTGGGTCTGCCATTTTACTATTTGTTTTCTGTGTCCCCAGGTTATTTTTTTTGGATTATTAGACTATTTTAAAAATAACTTTTGTTTACCAATTGCATTTTAGTTATACTTACTTGTGTTGTTTTTTGGAGTAGTTGTTCTAGGAATTGGACAATCTACACCCCACCTATTCATGATCTCCTTAGAGTTAATATTATATCATTTCATGCAAAATATCAGAACCTTACCCCTGTAAGAGGCTATCCTCTTGAAGTTAACTCCTACTTTGCAATCAGAGCTCAGGTCAAAGGCCACCTTTTCAGAGCATTCTTGTCTAACTCCCCAGACTAGTTTAAGCCACTATTATGTGCTTTCTGAGCAGGCACTTTGGGGTATTTATAACACTTGCAGTTCGCTCACTATGGAATCCCCTGGACTTAGCAGAGTCTGTATGCATAATTATTTGTTAATCGAATGAAGGACGGGGAGCAAGCCTTGAGTTGTGGCTTGAAAAATATAAAATATTTCATAATAATGTATTTCAGGGGGGTGGGAATGGCATGATGTAAGGCTTAGAGGTTGAAAAGACAGTGTATGTGGGGTGGCATATAATAAAATAGATTAAATGAAAGTTAAAATATAAAAATAGAAAACAGCTATAATAACAATAGCCACCATTTATAGGGCACATAATAATGGACCAGGCACTGTGCTAAACTCTGCACATTTAATCTTACGTAACCTCAGTCCTGTGAGTTATTCCTGTCTCCTTTCAAACAAAGCCACCAAGGTACAGAGATCAGTTATCTTAGTCTCAATTGTACGTAAGGCTATGCATTCAAACGCAGATCCATGTGACTGGCAGCACACTTAGAATGGAAGCAAGACTGGAATGCTGGGCTTGATTGTTTAAGGCTTTGAATGCCAGTCCTGGGTGACTGTGTTTTGATTTGGGGCCAGAGATGAGTGGGGAGAAGACCAGAGATGTTATTGAGGATTTGTAGACAGTTATGCTAGATGCTGCTTTTTCCCTTCTCAGGCGAAAAAGAGCAGAAAGCCTTCTGATGCTTTTGGATAGGGGAGTGCAGAATAGAAAACTGTTTCAGGAAGATTCATCCAGGGCCAGTAGGCATGCTGGACAGGAGTGAAATGTGTGCGGAGCAGTAGCCGAATCCTGCTGTAACAGCTGCCTCAGTTGGTAGGGGTGGGGTGAGGGGTGGGTGGTGGGTGGGAGGGGGGTTGTAGTATTTTAAAGGAAGGAATAAAGGGGAGATACATTTTGAGAGAAGTATGGATAGGTTTGATTAATGATGAGTTATGAGGAGTAAAAGATTCTTCCCTTATCTTCCGGGTCTTTTATATCTGCTAACCGTAGGTGTTGCCTAGTAACAATTACATGTATCTGTAATGGGGATTATCATAGCCCAGTTTCCCAAACTGGGGTTTACAGACATCCTTGGGGGTCTGAGAGAATGTTCTTTCGGGGTAGAGGTGGACAAGGCTAGGAAATATAGCTATAAAACCATGAAAAGTTTTTTGTTTGTTCTGAGTAAGACTTGAGCTAACCCAGCCTTCCTGACTAGCGCGTAGAGGGATATTTTTCTACTTCTGTGGCATTCTCATCCCTGGTGGACATTTCTGTCCAATTCATTGAACCGTAATGGAACTGGTTTGTTAGATGTGACTAGGGGACGGAGAAAATTGGGAGTTTCTGCGCATGTTCTATGTGATAGATGGTAACGCTCAGGAGGTTATGAGTGTCTGTAGTATGTATTTGTGTGCATTATCTGACTTTGAGATGGCCATTGAAAATTGTGTTAAACTGAGCTTATTTTTTTTTCTTGAGTGCGAAAGAGCTTAAGAAATTCCCAGACTAGCATCAAAATGTTTTCACTTTCCCAGTGAAACATTTCATTGAAATTAAAAGATTGCTTTGAAAGTGATCCAAAAAATAAGATCATTCTGTGAAGTTCAAGGTGAATGCATGAGATTTATGGATGCATTTGGAGGTTACCCAAAGTATCGAAGGTCTGATTTTTTTTTTTTTTTTTTTTTTGAGATGGAGTCTTGCTCTGTCGCCCAGGCTGGAGTGCAGTGGCTCAGTCTCGGCTCACTGCAACCTCTGCCTCCCGGGTTCAAGTGATTCTCCTGTCTCCTGAGTAGCTGGGACTACATGCGGCCGCCACCACGCCTGGCAATTTTTTTGTATTTTAAGTAGAGATGGGGTTTCACCGTGTTAGCCAGGATGGTCTCAATCTCCAGACCTCTCGTGATCTGCCTGCCTCGGCCTCCCAAAGTGCTGGGATTACAGGTGTGAGCCACCACGCCGGGCCGAAGGTCTGATTTTTGTTATCAGTGTAGAATACAAAAATACAGAGTGAACACAGGCCTTTCATATTAGCATGGACTATTTTCTGGACTTTGGTTTCTGTTTCTCTCTGTGTGCCTGTCTCCCTAGATTGCTTTAAAGCTTGTTATTTTAGTCGAAACCAATGACAAGAGTTGTGAGAGTTCTCCTTTCTCTATGTTTGGATTACTTTTTTGTTAACCTGTTGAAATCCATGTGCACAGTGGTTTGGTGCACTGCTACTCTGGGCCGCTTGGTGAGGACTGTGAATTCACATTCTCAGCTGGCATTGTCTCTTGGCTTAGTTAATACTTGGTCTTGGACATGCGTGTACAACTATTTTGCCCTAGATGCTGTTAATGTTAAACATATTTAAAAGTATGTCTGGATTCATGGTCTCTTCTGCTTTCCAACAGTTATTAAAAGTGCTTTATTTTTTCTCTTACTTTCCATGTTGTACAATGGGAAGTTGTTCAACCTTTAATAAGAGTCCTTTTAAAAGGTTCAGTGCTGTTGATCTGGTTCCCAGAGCACAACCCTGGGAAAGAGATCTTGACTGACTGTTGTGTGTGCCTTACGTTTTTGGGATCTTAGTTGCCTCACCTTTGCAGATGGGCAGAGTAGTTGCTGGAAGTTCTATTGTAAGAACTGTTGGCTAGAATATAGTGAACAAGCTTAAATCTCTGTAAGGAAAGGCATTATAAGAATGTTGGTGGCTGTTACCCTCCGTTATTTCAAGACATCTTTGAAGAGGTTTGGGGCTAGTACAAGAGGAAGCTATTTGTGTCCCTTAAACATTCTGGCTTGGGGGTTTTAGAGGCATGCTGTTCCAAAATTTGGACTCTCCTCTTTCTATTTTTGCCTGATTAGACTTGACAAAAGCCTTCAGAGCAGTGTCATTAAAGTTTGTTTTTTGAGTTCAGGTAACACACATTACCTGTTGTTTGGAATCTCTTCATGCTGCCTAATACCATTAAATGTCCATGTCCAGCCCAGTTTCCCAAACTTGGGGTCTAAGGACTCCCTCAAGCTGTGGTTTTCCTCTAAAAGGGGTCTATTGGCGCATTGCTGGAGTTTGAGAAATAATGTCTAAGCAACAATAGTTAACACTCTGGAACTTGAATCTTATTCTTATCTTTTGGATTTTTGTCATTAATGTTAATTCTTCTCAGAAACTTCAGGAAATAGACCATCGGGGTGCATTTTTTTGGTTGTGATGCTCTGGATTTTTACCTCCTTTCGCTTAGTTTCTCTAGGTCCCTGACCTAAAGTTTTGTACTAATAAACCTCACAGAAGTGACAGCTTCTTTTTTGGCTCTGTGGCCCTAGTGTTCTATAGGAAGTTAAAGGAGTGAAGTGAAAACTTCATACACTTGGTTCCTTCCTCGATCTGTGTGTGTGTGTGTGTGTGTGTGTAGCTTTGCGTTTGTGCCCTTACAGTGAGGGAAGGAAGGGGGCATGGTAGAGAATTCTGAGTGGACTTTTCTTCTTGGGATCTCCTGCTCTCGAGCCAAGATGGGACATCCATTTTCTTCTTGGTGGTGAGACCTGTACTGGCACTGGGCATGGAAACCCTGGTTTTCTAGAGAGGCAGAAACCTCAAGTCTTCATGTTAGCATGGTCTCTGTATCAGCATCACCTGGGAAGTTGTTAGAAATACAGATTCTCAGGCACCACCTCTGACCTACTGAAGTGGGAACTCTGTGGGTGGGACCAGCAGCTGTGCTTTAGCAAGTTCTTCAGAGGATTCTGATAGATGTAAAAGTTTGAGAGCCACTGCTTTTAGGAAAGGGTCTTTTTAATTTCCCAAGAAGGCTTTTTGTATCTCTTCTAACTGGAGCTTCAGGTTATCACTTTCTGGAACCAAAAATGTGATACAAACAATAGCAGCAATGCTAATTGCCAGCCATTTTTATATGGTTTGATGGTTGGGAGCATGGACTTTTTGGAATTCGTCACGACTATGTGACCTTGGCCAAGTTAGTTTCTCTCTGGGCTTTGTTTTTTTTTTGAACTGGGTTATGGAGATAACGTGGTAGAAACTATTACTATCCCCGTTTTACAATTGAGGAAACGGAGGGACAGCAATGGTCCCAGAGCTTGCTTAGAGTCCCTCTTAAATGGAGTAGGGGGTTTAAATTCGAGCTGTCTGATTGCAGACCCTGGGCTCTTACCCACAGTGCTGTCCCCACTCGTCTGCATCTCCATCAGTCAGTCTTAGCTGGTGCCAGCGTGTATCCACCTGGAACCACAAATGCAAGCCAGAGGATGGCCGAGTGAGTTGGAATTAGAGCATCCTCATTGTTATCGTGTTGCAGCATGAGCAAGATTTTGACTGACACTTCAGTATGGAGCTCAGTGTTTCTTAAACGCAGAGCCTGTGAACCTCCTTTTCAGAATAGGGCTCTAAAAGATAAAAGCTATCCCTCTGGTGGGTCCGTGGCTCTCACTGGAAGTGCTGTGGAAATCTGGGCGGGGAAGAGGAGTTAGTTGGTTGTGGCTGCTACCATTGAGTGGGTGGGGCTGTCTTCAGTGTGCAGCTGGGTGGGTTCTATGAAAAATTGTCCTGTGTCCCCTGCACTTTCAGATGTGTCACTGAAACCTTCAACTGTTTTTTTCCCATCTGAGATGGGAATCTGTTTTACGTATGATCTCAAAGTATTTTTTGTATGATTTTAATATACATTTAATATACACTGAGTTTCTGAGGAATGTAACTGTTGCCCCTTACTATGTTGGGAGACTATTTTGTTAGTTTGAAACTGTAGCAAGAGTGTATCACAGTTTCAAAAAATTCATGTTATGCTCTTCCTGATCATTTGAAATGGCAATACAGCACACCTGTATCAGTTTGCATTTTGTAGTTACTATGTTATGCTAATGCTAGGAATAGGAACAAACATTTAACAATTTCTTTTTCTTTCTTTTTTTTTTTTTTTTGAGACAGAGTCTCGCTCTGTTGCCCAGGCTGGAGTGCAGTGGCAGGATCCCTGCTCAGTGCAACCTCCACCTCCCGGGTTCAAGCAATTCTCTGCCTTCTAGGGCCCTGCTTCTTCAAAGTCTAATGTGTCCATGAATCATGTGGGAATTTGCTAAGAGGCTGATTGTGACTCTGGGGGAGGAGTGAGATTCTGCCTTTCTAACAGGCTCGCAGGTAATGCCAGTGCTCCAGGGCCATGGACCACACTTTCAGTTGGGAGAGTCCATTGTAGAGTGCCTGAGCGTTTCCTGTTGAAGTGCCTATTTTAAGTTACTTTCCTTTTTAAAATTTTTAGAATGAGAGCATTATAACTGATTTTAAAAATATTGGTATAGGTAAATTATCTATTAATTTCATTTCACACTAGGGAAATTGATGTTATACAATGTTTGTTTTCAGGATGGTGTGTGGGGTTTGATGGGGTGAATGCCCTTACTCTGGGTGACAAAGCAGTGCTAGTTAGAAACACAAATGAAATTACAACTCCAAATTCGTGAGGTAGTGACTCAGAATATGCTCATGTTAATTGTTCAGAATAGGATGTCATTCATTTGTTCTTTGAACAAATATTTATTGAACACCTGTGATGTGTGCTATTTGCTGGGCACTGCATCTGTGCACTCTGTGCTTGGCCTGCGTTTGTCAACAAAATAAAGATCCCCAGTTTTACGTACCTTATCTTCTTGTCGAGGAGACAGCCAATACACATTCTAAGTAAATTATAGTGTGTTTTAGGTGATAAATGCTATGGATTGTTGAAGGATTAGGAATGCTGGGAGGTAAAGGGAATGAGTGGACAGTTCCAGTTTTAAATAGAGTCATCACATTTCTCATTGAGAATGTGAAATTTGAGCAAAACGTTAAGGTGGTCAGGTCGTTGACCATGTGGATACCAGGAAAAAGAGCAGTCTAGGCAGAGGGAAGAGACAGTGCAAAATCCCTGATTAGAGAGTGCTGGGCTGGTATGTTGGAGAAACTGCAAGGAGACTAGACAGTGTTAGTGAAGGGAAGTGTGGTTAGGGATGAGGCCAGAAAGATAATGGGGTTAAGATCACACAGGAACTTTTAGGACATCATAGGACCTTTGCTTGTACTTTGAGTAAAATGGAGCGTTTTGAGCAGGAGTGACATGGTCTCACTTGAGTTTTAAAAAGCTGCCTATGGCTGCTGTGTTCAAAGTGGCCTTCAGGGGGCAAGGGGAGAAGCTAGGAGACCAGTTAGGAGCCGTTGCATTGCCTAAGGATGAGATGATGCAGTAGTGGTGATGAGAAGTGGTCAAATTCTACATGTATTTTTATGAAATTTAGAATTCAAAGTTTAAACTTCTCAGAACTCAAGGCTCCCAATAATATCTGTGTGGCTCCTAGTTTGAGGAAAATCTGAGGTAGATGACAGATATGTATCCATCGTTCCATGTTCTTTTCCTTCTGGGGATTCTGAGTTTGTGCACACACTCAGGAGTGGGTGTGTCTCTTTGTCCCAGCGATTAGCAGTTGGATACAATGAGCAGCTATCTGATCTGGTGTTAGTTTAAACTAAAAAGTGAAGCAATACTAAACTATCTGGTTCTTAAAATCTCACACATTCCTCTTGATTAGGCCAGAATGTATTTTTAGTAAAAACATATGCTGTTACTCAATGTTTCTTATAATACTCTGATGGCAAATCAAAGATAAATATTCAGTTTTCTCATCCTACTTTTCCCCTGAGCTCACTGCTGGTACTCCTACTTTCTTAGACTCAGAGACTACTGAAATTTTGGTAGCACATTTGCTTTAAGTTGACTGAAATGTTTCTGACTTAAAATATGCATTATGTAGTTTTGCTCTATATTTTCACATAATTTATTTGAAAATGTAGGAACAGTTTGGAGATATCTTCTGATAATGTACATGTAGCTCATATTCTGTGTGGATCACGATTTCAGTGACCTTCTATGCTTGGAGGAGACTTGATTACCATAGAGTGAAATTTTCTATAGAGGGGTCTTTTGAAAACTTGCCAAAACAGTGGCCCGCCAAGGCATTAGTAAGAGCACACATAATTAAGTAAAGTTACATGGCATGTCTCCAGGAGACCTCTGTTCTCAGCCAGGGTGACCTTTTTAGAGTCAGGTGCTTAAATGTCATAAACTATTTTGTTCTAAGCTTCTTGATTAATCATAGCAGTGATTTTGATCAATTGCTGTTTTTCATTTTATGCATGCAGTAGTTACATAGAGGAGTAAGTGTATCTTATTCTTGTGCCGTGGCTACCATTACTCCAACTGTTACTAGGATTATTTCTTGGCTTGGAGTGAGGGGAGCAGGAGGTAGCTTCATTTACTCAAACCTCTCCCTCTTATTCTTTCAAGTCTGTATTTTAGGAACTCTGATGTAGTTCCATGTAGTCCATAACTCAATGATAATCTGGGTAGGGCAAGAAGGTTTTTTTTTTTTTTTTTTTTTTTTTTTTTAAGCCTTGGGTTATTTTTGATGTGTTGTGACCTTGGAAAAGTATTCCTGTATCTATCCAGTAGGAGATCTTTTTAAGGAGAGTAGGAGTTGTAGCCACATATTTTTAGACCACATTTTCATGTGGCATTTGTTCTTTGGTGGCATGGTGTCATGGAAATTTCTCTTCCTAGTCTAGGATTTAGAAGATAGTATTTCCATGCTGGCTTTGTCCAGTTGCTGCACTAGCTTAGTGAGGCACACTTTTCTCATCTGTACGACGGGCATGAAGATACATACCTACTGTCTCCCTTGGAATTGGAGTTGGCAAAGATCAAGTGAGCCAAAATATGTGAGAAAACATTGCAGCTCTAAACTTCCCTTCAGTTGTAGGTTGTGATGTTGTGTGGCTGTAATCATAAGGTGTGTGCCTAGGAACCTTGTGTTTCAGTCTTTAATTTACCATTTGTCTTGGGTAAGCTGGTGAGCCAGCTTTCTTAATCATAAAACAGGTGTGTGCATAGGGGTTGGCCAGGAATGGAGAGTCAAACTATGGGCTCTCTGGAAACAATTTTTTTTTTTTTTTTTGAGATGGAGTCTCACTCTGTCACCCACGCTGGAATGCAGTGGTGCGATCTCGGCTCACTTCAACCACCGCCTCCCAGGTTCTAGCGATTTTCCTGCCTCAGCCTCCAAAGTAGCTGGGATCACAGGCACCTGCCACCACGCCCAGCTAATTTTTGTTTTTAGTAGAGATGGGGTCTCCCTATGTTGGCCAGGCTGGTCTTGAACTCCTAAACTCAGGTGATCTACCTGCCTTGGCCTCCCAAAGTGCTGCGATTACAGGCGTGAGCCACCGTACCCGGCCTGGAAACAATTCTTAAAAAAATCCTATCATTTTATATTTCTGTGAGATTTTTGCTCATTTTTTTTTCTAACTTATAAGTTAAAAAAAATCTAAACTTACAGGAAAGTTAAAAGAATAGTATAATGGGCCGGATGGGGTGGCTTACACCTGTAATCCCAACACTTTGGGAGGTTGAGGCCAGAGGATCACTTGAGGTCAGGAGTTCGAGACCAGCCTGGCCAAAATGGTGAAATCCCATTTCTACTAAAAATAAAAAATTAGCCGGGCATCGTGGCAGGCGACTGTATGTAATTCCAGCTACTCGGGAGGCTGAGGCAGGAGAATGGCTTGAACCCGGGAGGTGGAGGTTGCAGTAAGCCGAGATTGCGCCACTGCACTCCAGGCTGGGCGACAGAGCAAGACTCCATCTCCAAAAAACAAACAAACAAACAAAAAGAATAGTATAATGAATACCCATATACTCTGCACCTAGAGTCAACAGTTAACATTTGCTTCATCCCTCTACACATTTAAGTATTTATGTATTGGTGTTTAAACTTCAATTTCTGCCTTCTTTGATTGTTGTCCTTTCAAGAATTCTCCTCTACAGAGTGTAACAAATTTAGCCATTACTTAGGATGCAATATGTTGGATTATGTTGAAGCTTTTACATCCTTCTGCTTAATCAATACCTTCTCTTGAACAGGATGAACTTACTGCTGTGAATGTAAAGCAAGGCTTCAATAATCAGCCAGCCTTCACTGGAGATGAACATGGCTCAGCCAGAAATATTGTAATTAACCCATCAAAGGTAATGTTATTTGTTTCCTCAAACTCCTGAAGAAGTATGTATATGTGACACCCTTAATAATCACTGTTGATAAATTAGTGTTATTTAAGTCACAATCCATATTCAGATTTCCCCCAAATACCCTGTATACTGTCCTGCCCCAGGATCCAATCAGGGATCATACATTGCATTTCGTTGTCACATCTTTTAATTTAGTACAGTACAGCTCTCTGCCTCTCCCTCCTCCCCTTTCGTGCCTTTTTTAAAAAAGGCTTTTATGACTGCTATTCTAGAAGAGCCCAGGTCAGTTGTCTGACATACTAGTGCTATATTCTAGATTTTTCTGATTGTTTTCTCATGACGGGATCCAGGTTAGGTATTTTTGGTAAGAAGACTACATTGCATCATACTAGGAGACATACAATGCCAGTTTGCCCTACTATTGGCTATAGTTTGATCGCTTGGTCCGGGTGGTGTCTATCATCTTCCTGCATTGGAAAGGTAGTCCTCTCTACCTCTTAGTAAGGTCTACAAGGTGATAATTTGAGAGGATATAAATATCCTATTCTTCAATAAAATTTCATCCTGTTATTTTAGCATCAGTTGATGACTCCTGCTGAATGATTTATTTTGCTGGTGATTGCAAAATGCAGGTTTTCTAATTATTGCATACGCATGTTTTACTTGGCATTCTTTTATTAAAAGAAGTGCTTTCTTTTAAACTGAGGTTTTTTTTGTCACTTTGGATTTTTTTTTTTCTTTTAATTTGACGTGTTATGATCCGTACCTTCATTTTTCTTTTTGATGCTCAAATTGGTTCATGTTCTCCCAGTAGGGGCCCTGCTAACCTGGCTGTTGGTTACATGTGCTTGTCATCCTTTGAGCACTTCCTTACTTCTGGCACCAAAACATATTCCAAGTTTATCTTGTTCTTTCCCAAACCAGATCTGGATGCTTAGTGCTACTGGAGTGTCATTCTTCCTAGGCTTTCTCAGTGGACAGAGATGGGACTCATAGATACATATTTTTTCTACCTACCTGTCATTACCATTTGTAGCCCAATGCCGCAGGGTATTTCCCCTGCTTTTTCGTATTCCATTTTTAGGTCTCCCTTCTCCCAAAGTGAGAACCCTAGCTCTTAATAATATCAATATATTTATTCATTTATTCTACCTTACAACACACATAAAAAAGTTCCAGAATAAAATACTTCATTGCCACTCGAACAACAAAACCACTGAATAAATGTAGAATTTTTCTACAATACTTTTTGCTCTTAGACTAACTTTCATTAAAAGTATATACTCAGAATGTTGTGCTCAAATTTTTTTTTTTTAATTAAATGTCTTTTTCTGTGTGTTTATCTTATCAATTAGGAATATAGGCTAGGTGTGGTGGCTCACACTTGTAATCCCAGCACTTGGGGAGGCCGAGGCAGGAGGAGTTCGAGACCAGCCCAGCCAACATGGTGAAACCCTGTCTCTACTAAAAATATAAAAATTAGCTGGGTGTGGTGGTGGGCGCCTGTAATCCCAGCTACTTGGGAGGCTGAGGCAGGAGAATCGCTTGAACCCAGGAGGCGGAGGTTGCAGTGAGCCAAGATTGTGCCGCTGCACTCCAGCCTGGGTGACAAAGCTAGACTCCATCTCAAAAAAAAAAAAAAAGGGGAATATAAATAGAATTGTTTGTGTTTCTATTTGTAATCTTTTAGGGTTTGATTTTTTTTCATATATTTTGAGTTGGATATTAAAATACTTTTGTGAAATTAAAAGCATACATACAAATGAAAAGAAATCAGACATGCAGGTGAATTTCTGTTTCCTTTCTCTTCTCCAGAGAAACATGTTAATGGTTTGTGTATCATTCCAGATCTCTCTTTATGTGCACACAAATATATAAATAATTGACAATTTGTTAAACTATCAACTGAAGTATTACTTAAGCGGTGTGAAAGAACATAGAAACATTTTCTGCAGATAGTCCTATTGACTAAACACAATGTTTTCAGTTTTGTCTTTTTTCAATCTTGGTACAATTTTTTACGTTACAACCACAATTATGTACATGTAATTTGTGATCCTTTTTAAAAATTATGATAAAACATACATAACATTTACCATTTAACCACTTTTAAGTGTACAGTTCGTGGGCATTAAGTACATTTGCATCGTTGTTGCAAACATCAACCATTGTCACCATCCATCTCCAGAACTTTTTTTTTTTTTTTTTTGAGACGTATTCCAGGTTTATGTTCTTCTCTCCCAAACCAGATCTACAAGGTGGAGTCTTGCTCCGTCACCCAGGCTGGAGTGCAGTGGCGCAATCTTCGCTCACTGCAACCTCTGCCTTTCAGGTTCGAGCCATTCTCGTGCCTCAGCCTCCCGAGTAGCTGGCCACACCTGCCTCCACATCTGGCTCATTTTTGTATTTTTGTAGAGACAGGGTTTCACCATGTTGGCCAGGATGGTCTCGAACTCCTCACCTTAAGTGATCTGCCTGCCTTGGCCTCCCAAAGTGCCGCGATTACAGATGTGAGCCACTGTGCCCGGCCTCAGAGCCTTATCATCTTTCTTAATTGATCTACTTTAAAAAATTGAAACATTATTTTGTATGCACTTTTCGTTATGGCTGAAGTAGTCATATGAATAATAATTCATGGCTAGATAACATTCCATGATGTATGTGCTGTAATTGACTGAAACCTCTATATACAGCAATTAGTTTGTGGCCAATTTCTCATGGTTATTTATAAAGAAACTGTAGTCATACTTGAAAGTATAGCTTTTGTTCTTTAGGATAAATTCCCTGAATTGTATTACTACTTGGTTAAAGGGTGTATTAATCTACTAGGGCTGCTATAACAAAATACTTCAGACTGGGTGTCTTAAACAACAGAAATTTATTTTCTCACCATCTGAAGGCTGGAAGTCCAAGATAAGGTGTCAGCAGGTCTGATGTCTCCAGATGCGTCTCTCCTTGGCTTGCAGATGGCCACCTTCTCACTGTGTCTTCACATGGTCTTTTCTCCTTGTGTGTTCCTCCGTGGTGTCTCTTCTTATGAAGTCCTACTGGATTAAGGCCCAGTCCTATCACCTTATTTAACCTTAATTACCTCCTTAAGGCCCTATCTCCAAATATAGTCACATTGAGGGTTAAGGCTTGAGGATGAATTTTGAGGATGTACAATTTAGTCTCATAACAGAAAGTATGAATGCTTTATGTCTCTTGATATGAACTGCTAAATTGTTCAGTTGTATAAAGTTTTATGTCAATTTAAATAACTGAGTAAATGGAAATAACATCTATTACACTTCCGCTACCACTCTTTCTGTGAGATTTACTCAAGGACCCAAGACTTCTGAGGGGAATTTGATTTTATAAATATGAAATACATGAATTATAATGTAACTCCTAAATTTTTTCCCCACATTCTTATCAAATGAATTATTTTTGAAAATAGCTTTGGATGGATGGAAACAAATGTTAAATTTAACCTTATTTCTGGCCGTGTGTGGTGGCTCACACCTGTAATCCCAGCACTTTGGGGGGCTGAGGCGGATGGATCACCTGAAGTCAGGAGTTCGAGACCAGCGTGGCCAACATGGTGAAACCCTGTCTCTACTGGAAAAAAAAAAATAGCTGGGTGTGGTGGTGGGCACCCATAATCCCAGCTACTCTGAGAGGCTGAGGCAGGAGAATAGCTTGATCTCAGGAGGCAGAGGTTGCAGTGAGCCGAAAATCACTCCAGTGCATTCTAGCCTGGATAACAGAGTGAGACTCTGTCTCAAAAAAAAAAAAAATAAATAAAAAATAAAAAACACCTTACCTCTTATACCTTGTTTGTGGGAGTACACAATTGTATAAACCTTTTAGAGGGCAATTTGGCAATGCTTATTAAAATTGCAGAATTATATAGTCTGAATTCTGGAAGTCTATCCTAAAGCTCTAGCTGACTATGTATGAAATAACAAATGTGAAAGGCTACTCATTTTAGTGTGATTTGTAATAGCAACATTTTGGAAAAAATGCTGTAAATGTCCATTAATGGTAGCTTGATTAAATGTATATCCACACAGTACATTGTTATGTGTCTATAAAAATGAAGAAGCTTTCTGTATACAGATAAGGAAGGGTCTCATTTACTAAGTGTGCATAATGAGCTATACTTACAAGGAAGAGAAAAATAACAGATGTGTGTTTACTCACCTGTATCCACACAAGGAAACAATGGAAGGACACATAAGAAATGAATCAAATTGTTTACTTGGAGGTAGGCATTGGGACTTGGGAATGAGGCGGCTCTTTACTTTTTATTGTATTTATGGATTGATTTCTGAATAATATATATTGCTATTGCAATTAAATGTTATAATCATGTTTTGACCTTTTATGGAGCCCCAATGTGTATTTTCTAGTCTTTTGCTTTCTTGGGAATTTTGACTGTTAACAGTATGCATTTGTTTACAAGGGCTTGTTAGCAGGAATTAATACATAAACGTGCAGTCACTGTGTTCCATTGCTATCATTAAGTATATAGGAGAATATAATTATAAAATAGATTGCTCAGACTACTTTTTTCATTTTTAGAGCTCTGCTTATTATTATTAAATACTTAAACATAATTGCAAATAAGAGACCTTTTGAATGTATAGCGATCTGCAGCTGTACGTGTTTTGTGCTCTTGGTGCAAAGACCAAATAGCGATTGAGAAATTTAAAATTAAACAATTGGCTGCTACTGGCTGCTTATTTCCAAACAGCTGGTTTTCCTATATTTTTGCACTTAATTTATTCACTGTTTGGACATCCTGCAAATATTTGCTTTAAAAGAAATCACAAACTGCAGTGGTTTGTATTTAAAAAAAGACATACTCCTTTTCTACTTATTCTAATTTTTATTATTGTATTACATTAACACACCAAAACCAGACTTCTTGTCATTACATCAATCACAACGATCAAAGAATGTCAGGCTTTTCACCCTATAGATGAATTTGGCTAATGGCTTACAACTGTGTTTCAACCTATGGACTAATTGTTTATTGACTCATTAACTAAGGTGGTGATTCTTATTTTGCTTCAACAGGGTAAGTATTTTATTTTAGTCATGGTTGCCACTTTTTGCTAACTTCATTGGGGGTATTTATCAGAAATTAACTGCATCATTGTATTAAAGAACTCCCAGAGTCTGAAATGTGATGCTTTGATAGGATTCTTGAAGAAATTCCAACAGATTTTCTATAGATTCACTGAATTTATTTTGATGGATTTATCTGTCATCCAGGTGAGTGCAGTGGTGTGATTTGGTCCGTTCAAGTGATTCTCATGCCTCAGCCTCCTGAGTAGCTGGGATTATAAGTGCATGCCAGGCTAATTTTGTATTTTTTTTTTTTTTTTTTTTTTTTTTTTAGTAGAGACGCGGTTTCACCATGTTGGCCAGGCTGGTCTCGAACTCTTGACCTCAGGTGATCCGCCTGCCTTGGCTTCCCAAAGTGCCGTGATTACAGGCGTGAGCCACCATACCCAGTGAGATTCACAAAATTTTTAGATATTACTTTGTTCTCTGCCTTCTTGTTACTTCTTTCCTGTTCCTTTCTTTTTTCCTTGTCCGTCTTTAATTTGGTTAATATGAAAATGATACAGTAATTCATAGTAGCTTTCTTTGCCACTTTGTCTCATTCAGAGCAGGTAATACTAGCTTTCTCTTGAAACATTGTAGTTTTGAAATTGGCAGCCCAATAAAAAATGTTGAATACCAAATTTAATTGAACCTTTTGAAATTTGCCATTTAAATAAATTAAATTTCTCTAGACTCTTTGTTTAAAAGCATTGAGTGTAAATACCAAGTTTCCTTTCCAAAAATAAGTGCTATTAAGATGAAACAAGAAAAAGAATGATTACCGAGTGATTACTAGGTTTTCTCCTCTTGGGGAAAGCATTCTCTCCTGACGGGTGTGTAGTATTAGAAAGGAGAAAGAGCAGCTGAAGGATTAAAGCAGAATCCATTCTACTGAAATTTATTCAGGATGTAATTAATTTCATCTTAGCAGAGATTTCCAAAGGCTCTCCTTGCCCCCCTCCGCCGAACTACTTGTGAATAGTGGTATAAAGGTGCTGTGTATCATAGTTAATGTAAGGAAATCACATCTCTTGGCTTCAAAGGCTTAAATACCCAATTTATTTTCTGATGGGGTGTATGAAGATTTTCAGTTGAAACAATAAAGAAAAATACTAATGTATAGTACTACTAAGCTACTTGCTTATTGTCTTAACTTTCCCTTTTTTTCTCTTCTTTCCACAGATTGGAGCTTATTTTAGCAGCATATTAGCTGAGAAACTGAAGCTTAACACTTTCCAGGACACGGGAAAGAAGAAACCACAAGTTAATGCTAAAGATAATTATTGGCTGGTTACTGCTCGATCCCAGAGTGCAATTCATAGTTGGTTTTCTGACTTAGCAGGAAATAAGCCACTTTCTATTTTGGCAAAAAAGGTATCAAATGTTTCTTACATTGTTTTAGTTATGGTCTTATAATCAGCTGTTTGGGATAATATTCAAGTATATATTTGTTTTTCCCAATTCTTTTTGAGACTGCAAGCCCATTGGCAGGTTTGTGGTCCCAGGTGGGTGTTACTCCATGCTGTTTCCCCCTTTATTTTGATTGCGTGTGGTGCCTAGGACATCTATAAATCGCTAAACATTCTGCATATCAAGCTGTTCATGTGGATTTTAGGTAGACAAGATTTTAAAATTGAGAACAGGCAAGAAGACTTCATTTAAAAAAAAAAATTACATTTCCAGTTTTCTTAGGCCAAGATGTCCAAGATTTGTTAAAAAGATTCTTGCTTTGAGGTTATTTTCTTGTCTTTAAAAGTACCCATCCAAATGCTTCAAGCTGTCTCCTTCCTACCAAGCGAGATAAAGATTGTGATTCTGTGTGTGCTTGTTCTTTGAAAAATTTTTAGAACAAAATGGGCAGGTTTATTCATAGCTTCTAGCTTTTTTTATAGGGGAGGGGATGTGGGAGGTTCTTTTAAAATCTTTGCCTTTGGTCATTTTTCTCAAGTGGGAAATAATACATAGATTCAACAATCTTGTGGTCCAAACAATATGAGATACCTCTTGAAATTTATATAAGAAACTAGAAACCTCACTCATAGTCCGGATCTCTGATTTCTTGCACAACTTTGAAATAATCCCAGGGGTCTTTTCTTATCTCTCCTGAGGCCCTTTAGTGTTAGGAGTGCCTGTATTAAGTTTTCCTTACCAGCTCGGTATAGGCCCAGTTTATAGGGGAGCTCTTTTGTATATTTGCCTATTTTCCAAAGCAACTCTTTGAAAATAGTGTCTGTAGCTTCCATTGGCTTTATTTTGCCTTAATGTCATAACATTGTATTGCCTTGCATAGATTTCAGTGGTGAAAGGCAACTGAAATCTTGGAAGAGTGTAACAGTCAGCATAACCACCTCTTACCATTCAGTTAGTACCACTGTCTCAATCCAGGCTGAACCATGTATGACTTCTTTTCCAGTGGTGAATATTTACTTTGTGGTCCCACTGTGGCCCATGAATTGTATCTGAAGGCCATGTAAGTCATAGGGCATCCTTCAATATTTGATGGCTTTTGACTAACAGTTCATACTTTCCATATTGCCAGCCTGACATCTTTCCATTTAGGTTTTCTTTTTTCATAAGTTTTTAGAGTGCATATTTTGGATTTGCTGCTCTTGAGGAGTTGATGCCCTTGCTCTGGGGAAGTAGTGGTTTCTCCTCTTGTAGGAGGAAGTTGAATCATGGTGCGGTGTATTAGCCGTTATTCTTTCTTTATTAGGAGCTGCCTCTGGCCAAGTCAGGTGTTCCTCAGGTAAGCCCTGATGTTAATTCTTTACAAACTTGAAGATGTTTTCTTTATAAAATAATTAAATATACCTTGAAGTATTCATTTCTTGGGCATTTCAAGAATCCTTCCCCTTCCCTCCTCAGCATATCATCTTCTTGAGATGGTGAAATCTCTTTTAGAATGGGGTAAAGCAATGCATTCTCTGCATGTTCTTCATAATAGAGAGTTCAAATACTTCTTTAATTTTTGGTATTCATCTGTGCGATGGCTTCAGGTAGAAAGCCTGGGTTTACCTGCTAAGATCCTGAGTCATCTTTGAAATCTTATCTTGAGTTCATAATAGTTTCCTGTATGGATCATGTTTCAGGACTTGGTTTTCTGCTACTGTGAAGCTTCGCAGCGCGCCAAGGCGTTATCCACAGAGAGGCTTGTAAAGGACCTTTTAACTCAATCACAATTGTAGATCGATTTGGAAAAGGAGACTTCTGGCATCTAGGGATATTCTTCCAGGTCTTGAACAGTTCATTAACTTTCACCTGTTTCCTTCAGGTGACTTTGATTACTGTGGTCTGTGAAATTTTCTTTTGCCTTTACCCTTGCTTATCAAACAGAGGATGCAGTGATAATATGCATCCAAGGAGAAAGGTGATAGGACACCCTTCTGTGGATTGAAAACCAGCACATGCTAGGTGTTTTAATTTTCTCTGTACTTAGATGCAGCTGTAGCTTGATTTAGAACTAGACAACTGCCCTGTGATTGCCAAGTTTTAGCTATCATTTAAAATCAGATGGATTCTTAACTGAACAACATGTAATGCAACAAGGTGAGGAAGTCAATACTTTAGTCAGTATAAATATATTTTTCTTTTTGAGTTGGCCCAACTGTAGATTTCACAAAATTATTAATGTGTCTGGTCGGTCTACTTTCTTAATTGAGTAACTTCTTTCACATATGTTCTTAATTCTGAAGTCTTGATTTGCGTCAACCAGTTCTCATGAGGTTCTGCTAGTACGGAGACAGTGAGGTAGAGGTTTGCATTGTGCTGTTAATGTAAGATCTGTGCTGAGTTTTGTTTGCTGTCTTGTCTAAACATTTCACAAGTTCAGATGTTTTATTTTTTTCCCTCTTTCCCCAATTGTAGTTCAAAGGAAATCCTTTAGGCATCTATGAAAGATAACTACTAGTAGTGACTCTTGTGGAGATGCTAACTTGCACTTGTTTATGTTTTAGGCCTTGACCTATATAACCTTTTGGCATGTCTGAATGAGAGACAGTCTCACCTTGACAATGAAAATTTAACTCACTGATACCACACTGTACATTCTAGTGAAAAGCAGCAACTCGGGTCTTGAACTAAATATTGAACTCTGTGCTTTTCCTGTCCCTGACTTAAATGATGGCCAGTAAACCGAGAGCCTTGTGCTCCATGAGAGATGTGCCTTGTAAGCCTAATTTTCAGGAAATGTTCCTGTTAAATTGTATCTTTTTTTGTCTAAAGGAGATAAAATTTAGTATCTGTCTGCAGAGAGGAAGCCTTCTAGCTTTGGCTTATATGACTTTTATCTTCCGTTTAGTTGTGTTGGGTGCAGTGTAATTGCCTCTGTCATGGGGTCTGTGTTCTGAAGTCAGCACCCAAGGCAGGAACTGTACATGATCTAATGTGTCTTCATTTGCCCATAAAATATGTATGTGGGTATACCGCATCCTTTTTTTTTTTTTTCTTGAGACATGATCTTGCTGTATTGCCCAGACTGGAGTGCAGTGGCGTGATCTTGACTCACTGCAACCTCCACCTCCCAGGCTCAAGCAATTCTCCCACCTCAGCCTCCTGAGTAGCTGGGGCTGAGTGTGCCACCACACTCGCCTGATTTTTATATTTTTAGTAAGGTTTTGCCATGCTGCCCAGGCTGGTCTCAAACTCCTAGGCTCAAGTGATCCACCTGCTTCTGTTTCCCAAAGTGCTGGTATTACAGTCCTGAGCCACCATGCAGGGCCTATATGTTGCATCTTAATGTGCAACCCAGGCAGCTTTTCCTTCAGCATTGAAAAGCTTTATGGTTCTTTGGCAAGACCAGGTGAAATAGTTTGCTTGTTTTTAAGGGCCACATACTAAAAGAATGAGCTCTTAAAAAGAATTATTCTAGGATCGCACTTTGTACCAAGTGTGTGAATAGTC
This sequence comes from Hylobates moloch, assembly GCF_009828535.3. NCBI lineage: Eukaryota > Metazoa > Chordata > Mammalia > Primates > Hylobatidae > Hylobates > Hylobates moloch. The sequence continues at coordinate 66,336,303 of NW_026652288.1, forward strand.
AAATTTTTGACATGTCAGTGCACAGATATCCACTGTATGAGTGAGGATTTGGTTAAGAGAAAAATGCCATGCTATATGAATCAGTTAGCTGGTTTGAAGCCTTGATTTTCACAAAAGTAAGAGTTTGGGACAGAGAGACCAGGGCTCTTGTTATTTATAGTAGTGATGTTCAGGATCCTCTAAGAAAGGGTCACATCCATGGCCTGAAAGCACTTTGGTTGGCGTGGAGAAATCCTTGGAACTGACAAGAAAATAATCGTTATAATTTTGATTCATGTAATTGTTTTGCTTTATCCTTATAACTACCCTGTGAGGTGGACAGGGTTGATGTTAATAACACAGTTCATAAATGAGGATCCCAGGAATGAAGGACTTATCCAAACAGGCTTCATTCAGGAGTGGAGTACAGAGGGGGTCATGGCTGGCGTGGGGCATGTCCTTGGCCCTCAGTCTCATTGCTCTCATCCTGCTGCATCGTGGCTAATATAGTCTTTGTTCACTGTTTTTCTTCCTTTATATTCATAAACTTGAATAGATGATATAGATGAATGGGCTATTCTTAGGATATTTATGAGGGATACTAGAAGAATGAATTAACTCTTTCAAACCATTCAGTGTACATTGGGATACTAATTTGCTAAATAGTACCTTTGTGGTCTGGAAGACATAATTAACTGCCTCAAGTGCCTAATTTCAACCAGTAAATTAATTACCTAGCTATTTCTGGCTCACTGTTTATTAGGCAGATTCACTGATCCATCATTGTAGCCTCTCTTTTAAATTTTGTACTAATGTCACTTTTAGAAGCTTTCTGGAAATTGTTACTCTTATGAAATTTTAATCAGAAAGCTTTGTACACACACAAAAAAAGGTCCTGGATAAAATATAGAGTAGGGACAATTTTCACTTGGTCTATCCCTTCCAATTTTGAGATAAATTCTTTGGAGGACTGTCATGAAATTATTTTTCCTTGCTCTGTTGATAAGATGAGTAGCTCTCAGCATCTGAGAATTTGAAAATCATTTATTTAAAAAAAAATGGAAAGCACAACTAATGAAACTTTTATATTGTGCTACACCTAGTTTTGATTATTTTTTTCTTAATGAAAATTGGCTTAAAACGTTCCTTTAAAAAAACAAAAACTACATGCACTATTTGAAAATTCATCAAGGATATACTTTCTTAGGGCCAGCAGGTAACTTACAGACCCTTTCTTTTGCTTCCCCTTTATTTAGGTTTATCTAGTGATGAACACAGTATGTGATTATTATAAATATACTATGTTGTTTCTTTTTAGGTTCCTATCCTTAGTAAAAAAGAGGATGTTTTTGCATATTTAGCTAAATATTCTGTGCCAATGGTTCGAGCAACGTGGCTGATCAAGATGACTTGTGCCTATTATTCTGCTATATCTGAAGCTAAAATTAAGAAACGTCAGGCTCCTGATCCGAATTTGGGTAAGTGGGAGAATACAATACACCTTACATTTCATTATTGATTTTGCAAGTAATTGTTGCCTGCACCCTCTGGATACAGCCCAGCATGGTGAGTGTTGAGAAAGTCTGTGGTGAGACTGATTCACTCGGGTATGGATAGGGCAGCTGTTCCTAGTTCACTCAGTCTCGGAATCCTGACTCCATTAGCAAGGGCTGTTGATCTTACTGCCAAAATATATCCTGAATCTGAACACTTTTCACCACCACAGCTGTTGAAATGCTGGTCCAAGCCACCGACGTCTCTTAACTGGATGGAGTCACAGCCTTCTAGCAGCTTTCTCTGCTGTTACTTTTGCTCCTTACATTGTATTCTCTGCATAACTACTATACTAATCTCCAAGCCTAAATGATATATTGTATTTCTATTTATAAATTTACAGCAATTTTTTATTACAGTGGGAATACAGATCCAGATTCTTTACTGTGGCCAGTGAAGTCGTCGCTGATGCCCCCACCCCCAGCTCCCCCCGTTCCTGTGATGTTCCACCCACAGTGCCTTCCTTCTGTCTCCCTAATATGCTGAGCAGAGCTCCTTCCCTTTTCAGGGCTTCTGTGTTTCTTGTTTGTTGTACTTGGTTGGTCTTCTCTGGGATATTTGCATGCTTCTGTCTCTTCACTGCAGCTTTGGCTTAAATGTCATTTCTGCAGGAGGCTTTCTCTGGCCACCTACCTAAATTGCATTCCCTCTTTTTCTCTCCTTTCCCTCTACTTCTGGTGATGTTCTCACATGTTATTATTTTATTCAATGTCCATCTCAATATCTGAAATTATGTTTAAAATATTTGTACCTGTCACTCTGTGCCCCACCTCACATACACTAAAATGTAAGGCCCGTAAGGGCAGGAATGTTGGTCTTATTCTCACCAGGTCCCCAGTGTCCAGTATGCTGACCATGGTCAGTATTTTGAGTCAGAGTCCCCACTATGTTGGTTTCTAGACCGTGACTTCTTGAGGTGGTGCTAAAACATGCTTTGTAGAAGATGTGATGCTAAACCAGAAATGTACGTAAAGAATTATATATAAATATGACCATTTAGAGATTGGGTTTATAAATAATTCTCTATGAAATGAAAACAGCTTATGGTTTTGTAAGGGAGAGTCCAATCACAAATCTCTGAGGAGGAGGGACAGAAAGTACAGACGTCTTCAGATGCCAGGTGGTGCCCTGGATAAATGAGTTGGGGTATAAAGTGGTGGGGAGTGGTGTGATTGGAGCACACTGTAAAAGCATGAACACTTAAAATTAAAAACAAAAACATGGTGTGAATTCTGTGGCTGCCATCTTTGAGTTCGGCATCATCCTATACATGTTAAAAGAAATAAGCAAAAAGAAACTGTATTTTAGAAAAGAAATGCCCAGAAATGCCCAGGAAAAGATCCTGGAAGGTAGTAATCCACAAGTTAACAGTGATGGCCTCTTAGTGCTGTTTTCACAGTGGTCTTCTATTATCTTTATATTTCTCTGAGTTTATTCCCCCTATCAGCATTTTATTTTATTTGAGGGAATACAAAAGAAGTGCCCCTTTTTATTACTAAAGTAATACATTTTCATTACAAAATTTTCAAATGGTGCTGAAGTAGATACAACATGATGTTCAAGTTTCTCTTCTCCCTTCTCCTCTGTTATCCTTTTTGAAGTTTCATTCATTCAGCCTTCACACACACATATTTCTTCATATATCTACATTTGTGTGTGTGTGTGTATGTATGTCCACTGGATTAGCTTATTTATTTATTTTTAGAGGTGGGGGGTCTTAGTCACCCATGTTGGAGTGCAGTGGCCTGATCACAACTCACAGCTTCCTCAAACTCCTGGGCTGAAGTGATCTTCCTGCCTCAGCCTCTCAAGTTTCTGGGACTATAGGCGTGTGTCACCATGCCTGGCTAATTCTTTGATGTTTTGTAGAGACAGGGTCTCACCGTGTTGCCCAGGGTTTTTTGGAAAGCCTGGGCTCAAGTGATCCTCTCCCCTGCACCACCCAGAGTACTGGGATTACAGGGTGAGCCACTGCCCAGCCAGTCTCCATTGGATTTATTAATACTTCTCCCCAGGACCTGGATATCCAATTGCTTACTAGCCACCTTCACTTTGATGACATCTGAAGTGTCTGAATCAGCATCTGAAACATAATGTATATCAAATCAAAGTCTTGATTTCTTGCCATCCCTTAACTTGTTTCTTCCTGACATTTCTTCCTAGTAAATGTTATGTGTAGTTATTGGGTGGGTAAGGGTAAGAGCCAAATTGTCATTCCTGGTATTTATCTTTCTCTCAAAACCCTACATTCAGTCCGCCAACAATCTTGTCATCTTTACTTTCAAAATAAAACCAGAATCTGAAAACTTGGTCCTCTGTGTCCACTGCTATTACTCTGGCCAAACCACCACCCCCTTTGCCTGTCTATTGCAGGGTTTTAGCCAATCTTCTTGTTTTTGTTTTTGTTCCTCTAATGTCAGCTTTCCACTTTGTAGCCAGAATGATCCTGTTAGGGCAGAAATTACGCCACCCTTATGCCCAGAATTCTTGCATGGCCCCTTGTCCCACTCAGATTGTGTAACTCAGCGACGCCAGCGACCTGCCTGCACATTCCAAACTCAGAGCCGTGCTGACCTGTGGGCGCGGCTCTTCCTTCACCTGTGGGTGCACATGGGCCTGCCCCCTTGCTCCACTGTGGTCTCTGCCCAGACGCGCTTCCTAAGAAAAGCCTTCTCCGACCACTGCTGCCAAAATATCTCCCTGTTACTGTCTTCTTATTCTGCTTTATTTTTCTTCATTGTTCTTAACACCATCAGATGTTATATTTTATATTAATTTTTTATAATCTGTCTACATCCACTGCACTCCACTTTGCTAGATTTGTTCAGTGCTGAGTCTCTGAAGACAGTACTTGGCATACACAAGGTGGTCAGTAATTTTTAAAATAAATAAATGAATAATTAGGCTTGAAACATTTATGTTTGTGTGTGTGTGTGATGTGATTACATATTTCTGCATTTGTGTATGTATGTATTTAAAAGAATTTCTCCCAATTGATAATCCTTGAATCTTTCATTATCACCAGCTATATCGGAGAGACTACTCCATTCCTTATGTTCTCTTCATATATATTTTTTTGGTAACATGTTCTTGTCAGTGTTTTTCTTGATGTTCAGTTTAATCTGACTTTGACTGCTACAAAAATGCAAAAAGGAAATGCAGGAATGATTTTTACAACTGAAACTTAAAACAATTTTAGAGCAAATAAGAGTTCAAGCCAGGCGTGGTGGCTCATGCCTATAATCCCACCACTTTGGGAGACCAGGGCAGGAAGATCGCTTGAGCCCAGAAGTTTAAGACTAATCTAGGCAACATAGTGAGACTTTGTCTCTCCAACCCTCCCCACCAAAAAAATTAGTATGGTGTGGTGGTGCACACCTGTATTCCCAGCTACTCAGGAGGCTGAGGTGAGGGGATAGCTTGAGCCCAGGAAGTTGAGGCTGCAGTGAGCTGGGATTGAGCCGCTGCACTCCAGCCTGGGCAACAGAGAGAGACCCTCTCCCTCAAAAAACAAACAAAAAAAACAAAAAACAGTTTGATAGATCTTGATAATTTGGAAAGGTTATGTAATTTCTGGGAAATCCCAGATATGAGTGTTTCACCAGGACCACATGATTTCCCCTACTAAGTGGAGGGAAGTATAGCTCCAGTTTCTACTTAAGAACATTAAGGACTTGTTGGATTCATTAGTTTTACCATTAATTTCCTTATCACTATGGCTGGTTGGACTTTTGGAGGGTTATTTTTCTCCCCACCAAAAAGTTAAAACTTTTATTTTTTGCATACCCATAATGGACGGGTTACTAGCTTTAGTCACTAGCTGTATTTTTTCTTCCTCTGTAAGCCAGATAACATATGATTCTGTTTTTTTGATCCAGTTGATTTACAGTATATTGCAGTTCATAGGTTTTTATGATTATTAATGTGTATTTAAAATTGTGAATATTAACTCCATGAAGATCAAGTGCCTATAATAATATTTCTTATGTTAGAGTATCCAGGCTTTGAACTAAGACAGGCCAAAGGCTAAAATGAGAAATATATATATTTTTTGAGACGGAGTCTCGCTCTGTCACCCACGCTGGAGTGCAGTGGCGCGATCTCGGCTCACTGCAAGCTCCGCCTCCCGGGTTCACGCCATTCTCCTGCCTCAGCCTCTCCTAGTAGCTGGGACTACAGGTGCCCGCCACCATGCCCGGCTAATTTTTTTGTATTTTTTTAGTAGAGACGGGGTTTCACCGTGGTCTCGATCTCCTGACATCATGATCCACCCGCCTTGGCCTCCCAAAGTGCTGGGATTACAAGCATGAGCCACCGCGCCCGGCCAAAGAGAAATATTTTTAAAATGTATGAATTTCAGGAGTTTACCCCTTAGTTCCCAGGTCTAGCATCTCAGAGGGAGCTTTGGGTTTTACTTTTATCAGTGCTGCCACTAAGAGACGAGGTGATTTAATGCAAAGTCCTTAGCTTCTCCAGACATCAGTCTTTTCAACCTTGATTCAATCCAGTGTCTGTGTTGCCTTTGTCATGTTTTTTTAGTTGTCTTTAATCTAGAACAGTTCTTAGCCATTTTCTTTTGACCTTGATATTTTTGAAGGAGGCACACCAGTTATTTTGTAGACTGTCCATCGATTTTTCCTTTCTCCAGTTTCTCATTAATAGATTTAAGTTACATACCTTTGCCTGGAGGTGGTGCTGTGAATGAGTCAGTATATCATATCCCAATACTGGTGGTGGTAACTTTGATGATTTGGTTAAGGTGGTGTCTATTGGATTTTTCTCCTGCAAAGTTACTATTCTACCCTTTGTAATTAGTAATTTACCTGTGTAAATATACAGTTCCTTTATCTATATTCTTATATGTATTTTAACTGAAAATGCAGGATTCTATTTATACTGTATGAAAAGAGCATGTTTTTCAAATATCTAATCTTGTTTTACTATCACTTCGTTACACCTGATACCTCTGATGACATTCTCCTTTGTCTTCAGCAACTTTTTCAACTTTTAAAAGCAAATTATACAGTATATTTGAAAGCATTTGGCTGTGTAGACATAGCCATAATGTAATGTAGCAAGTTTCACACTCCTAGCAAGGGATACAGCCAAGCGAGTACACACATATATATGTGTTGAATTGGATTAAATCACATACACTTCAGAAGATTAACTTCTAGTAATAGGTTCTGTGTTCTGGCGTTGATAGCAAAAAGAATCATTCAGCACGTTTGGGACAAGATTGACTATCAAGTGTCACCCTTTTCTGGCATTGGTTTTATGACTTCCGTTGTCTTGATGATTGTTCTTAGGATTTGTAAAGTGTTTTCAGTAGAAATGACTTTTATTCCTTTGTAATAGAAACATGTGTTTTGTTTTCAGTTCCTACTTTCAGCACTGGAGCAGAGCTATAAAGCACTGCTGTTTGATTTTATTGAAGGGAACTTTTCCCAAAGTTAAGTGGGCTCACAGCAACAAGGAGCAACACAGAGATCCTCACTGTCGTTATGCGGAAAGTTACAGATCTCAAATGTAGATTAAATGGGTTGCTGCCCTGGGGAGCTTGCAGTCAGCAAAGATGTACCCAGTACAGTGTATACACAAAAGTGAGAGGAGTGAGAAGCGCCTTGGGTTTCTGAGTGAGGTCTCACGTGTAACTTCAAAGTGGGTAATGAAATATTTGACTTGGACAAATCTGAACATCAAGACAGAGATTTTAAATAGAGGAGAATTAGGGAAGCCTGAAAGAAGAGTTTGTAATTCTTAGTCCTTGTGAGACCTGAAAAAAAAAAGGTTTAGGTGGACACGATGTTTAGAAAATGTCATGAAATAGTTGATGTTGCTACTTGAGGGAGAGTACGCCAGAAATAATGCATGTTCGGTTTCAGATATTTTTAGAGTTGAATTAAGTTTCATTTTTAAGAGAACAAGGTTGTTCAGCTGCCTTAAATATTTTGAGCTCACCAGAGAAAATTATTTAAAACAGGCTAGCTAATACTTAAAAATGAAAAAGTGAAACTCACATTGAGTTATGCAGTTGAAGTCTTTGAACAGATTAGGAAATATGACTTTTTAGTAATAACAGAATTTTGTACATTTATTTGTAGGAATTTTCCCCATGAGGAGTCTTATTGTTGCTGAATCAACTAATAATAACTACAGCATTTATTGCTGTTATTGCTGTCACTGTTAACAGTTAGCATTTCTTAAGCACTTACGGAATCCCCGGTATTGTGATAAGCAGGGATACGGTGCTCACTGCATTTCAAGGTTGAATCAGCTCCCGATCTGTGCTGGGAAATGATCTAGGTTGTTTGGAGAAGCTTGTTGGCTTTGGGAATGCCCCATCCCCTTGCTGTTGTGGGTTTTTTTTTTTTTTTTTTTTTTTTTTGGCCTGTTTGAAAATGGTCAGTCCCACACCAGGTCTATTGGCTCTCTGCCAGGGTTCTTCTGGTGTGCAGTGATACAGTGTTCCCCATTTCATTAGTAAATGTTTGCTGGGTTCTATGTATGTTTTGTCCATTTTATGACTTATTATTCAGATAGCCTGTGAAAGAGATATGTTATTCTCATTTCATGGATGAGGATGGTGATGTGCAGGTGGTGTGCAGAACCCCTCAGCATAAATGTCCAAACTTGGCTCCAGGCCTGTGCTGGACACCGCTGGTCAGTGAGGACAAGAGTGTGACAGTGTAATCACTGCCATCTAGTATGAGTAGGGGACATGCATCCAAATAATCAAATATTAGAGAAGGAAGACTTCATAGTGACAGGAAGAAAATACAGAGGAAGTCTTAAGGAATATGCCACTGAGGGAACTGGGAACATCCAGGAGATTCACAGAGGAAGTGACTTAGGTGTATACTTTTGCAAGAAGAGGCGTTTCCTAGGAGGACACAGCTGGAGTGGGCTGTTGTTCAGGGAAGGACATTTCTGACAGAAGGATGATGTCTGCAGAGAAATAGGTTATCAAATAGTTTGACTTGTTGCACCTCCAGGATTTAACTTCAACTTGAGCGTCAGTTACCAGTGGGGAGGTGATGAAAGCCTGTGTGAAGGTTTGTTTGCCAGAGTGCGATATGTGAGTTCCCTCTGGTGCATGATGAAAAGCCATGGAAGGGTTTCTTGTTACTATTATTGTTATGACTCTTTCCCTCAGTTTCTTGTCTGTAAAAAATGAGGATAATTGACAGTACTTATTTATTTATTAATTTATTTTTATTTGAGATGGAGTCTCCTCTGTCGCCCAGGCTGGAGGGCATTGGTGTGATCTCGGCTCACGCCAACCTCCGCCTCTCGGGTTCAAGCAGTTCTCCCGCCTCAGCCTCCCAAGTAGCTGGGATTACAGGCACCTGCCATCATGCTCGTCTAATTTTTGTAGAGACGGGGTTTCACCATGTTGGCCAGGCTGGTCTTGAACTCCTGACCTCAGGTGATCCATCCACCTTGGCCTCCCAAAGTGCTAGGATTACAGGCGTGAGCTACCACACCTGGCCTGATAGTACTTTTTAAGAATGAAATGAATCAATACCTTTAATGTGTTTAGAACAGCGACTGGCACACAGTAAATGTAGACCATTGATAATATGCGACAACTGCTACTTAGAACTGCTCTTACCAGCCAGTATTTATTGATTATCCTGTGTTGCTCTGTTGGGAACTTTGCAGACTTTATCTGTAACCTTGCAATGTAGGTTTCATTATTCCATTTTGTGTATGAGGGACCTGAGTCTCAGAGAAGTTAAGTAACTTGCTGGCCTAGATGGAGCTGGATCCCTGCCCAGGCTCCTGCCACTAGAGCGGCTGCTTCTCACTCCTCGCTGTGAGGTGATAGCTGCTGGTGGTCTGTGTGTGGTGTGGGTCTGGGCCACTGGAGGCAACAAGCATCTCTAGGTGGAAAGACGCGGCAGGAAGCAGGCTGCAGGACTGGTGGCTCTGAGCAGCATCTGAAGAGTCAGAACTCTTGTTCTCATGGGTGCTATGGGGAACAGGAGGAGCAAAGCAAAGTCCAGGGTGCCATGGAAACTAGAAAAAGAAATATGAAACTGCTTGCAAGATGAGCAGCCTTAATTCTGCCTAGGAATTTTTGGGTATTCAATATGGTGAAAAGTGACAAGACATATCATGCGCATGAGGTCTTTTTTGGGGGAACAGATAGATTCAAAGAAGCTTAAAATGCTTCGTGGTTAAACTGCCTGGGGCACTGCTCTGTTTACCCCTAGTCATTTCCTCTGTGCCACCTGAGGTTTTGTGGGGATTTGAGTCAGATGAGAGACTTTTCTTGGTTGACTATACTCTTGTAACCACTATCCTTATCGCTCCCAAAATACAAAGAATAAACAGCCACCCTTCTTTCACAGTGGGTAATTAATTTGTGACATATTCACTGAGCCATTTGGACTGCAAAAATAAGTCCTGCTAAACTCATAATTGACAGTCTGGTTTCTTATCTAAGCCTCCCAGCTTACTTGCAGTTTGGGTCTGTGAAGACATTGCATACTAACTTTTTTGATTCCAGGGACAAGCATTTAGTTTTGTCAAGATTGCCTCCACATTTTCACAGTGTTCCTTCTATCTCGTTTGTCATAAAGGCGATATCTGCCTTGTTTATGCTGAAAGTAATCCTGAAGATTGGACAGAAGTGCTTGTATAAGCTTAGTTTAAATTCACACTTTGCTTAGGCATGAAAAATAGGTTTTAACCGGTGAGGTAACTCTGGCTATCTGGTAAAAACCATTCTCCAATAGAAGGAATGGGGCTATTGGGGGTGAGACTTTGGTCCCTGCAGCTATTCCATTCCTCAGTAATCTTTTACCTAAAAGTTTTAACATCTGTTGATGAACTGAGCCTAGAATAGTTATTTCTTTGGGAATGGCAAGATGTAGGCATTCTTCTGTAAATGAGGGTTTTCTCTCATGCGATAAATTACAGTTCTTTCTAAAAAAGGCAGAATAAATGCTAAATCCTTTCGTTTGATTTCAATTTTTGGAGTAGAAATTGTAGTTGCACCTCCATAGTGGTGAAAAATGTTTCTCTATTTTTTTATTTATTAACCATCATTCTCAGCAAACTATCGCAAGGACAAAAAACCAAACACTGCATGTTCTCACTCATAGGTGGGAATTGAACAATGAGAACACATGGACACAGGAAGGGGAACATCACACTCCGGGGACTGTTGTGGGGTGAGGGGACGGGGGAGGGATAGCATTAGGAGATATACCTAATGCTACATAATGAGTTAATGTGTGCAGCACACCAACATGGCACATGTATACATATGTAACAAACCTGCACGTTGCGCACATGTACCCTAAGATAAAGTATAATAATAATAAAATTAAAAAAGTTTAGGCTGTGCGCCGTGGCTCACACCTGTAATTCCAGCACTTTGGGAGGCTGAGGTGGGTGGATCACGAGGTCAGGAGATCGAGACCATCCTGGCCAACATGGGGAAACCCTGTCTCTACTAAAAATACAAAAATTAACTGGGCATGGCAGCATGTGCCTGTAATCCCAGCTACTCAGGAGGCTGAGACAGGAGAATCACTTGAACCTGGGAGGCAGAGGTTGCAGTGAGCTGAGATCGCACCACTGCACTCCAGCCTGGTAGCAGAGTTAGACTCTGTCTCAAAAAAAAAAAAAAGAACCAAAAAAAAAAGTTTATTTTTTGTCATTGTTATGGGCTCATGGACTTTTATTTATTCTGTATCTTACAACCAAGAACACTTCTGTTAAATTTCGTGTTAAAATTGTCCCCAAATTGGCCAGAGACCCTTCTAGCTCCTTGTAAACTTTTGACATGACACCATTTGTCATGGGATCTCCTTGCTTTCTGGCACAGAAAGATGTCCCAGGCGCTTGTAATTTTCCTGCCTCAGATCTGCAAAGAGCCTTTTGTCTAAGGAACTCTGCTTCTTTCTAGTGAGGAATGGTATTTAGAAAGCAAGATCTGGGTGCTAAATGTGTTCATTGCTACTGGGATGTTGTGTCTAGGCCCCATCAGTGGGTAAATGGATGGAGACGCACATGTCTGCATGTGTGTGCATATATGTGGGGGTTTTCCTATTTCCAGTTTATCTTTAGCATTTCCTATTTAACAAGAAAGAGTTTTTAGTAATTTCTTCAATTTTATGTTTATTTCATTTCTATTACATGAACAATCAAATGATTTCTAGTAAATGAACGTGGTTACTTACCTGCTTTATCTTGCTACAAACATACTGGCTTGAGAATTATAATCTGATATATTAAAAGTATGTGAAATTTATTTTTTTTGAGCTTTAGACTGTGTTTCACTTAAAATGATTCTCTCTGCAGTAAGGTACACTGTTTCAGTTTGTTTTCCATTTTAGGGTTTGATATTTTTCCCTTATGAACTAATTTTATATTTGGAATATGTAATACCTTGACATATTCAAGAGTCAAAACTATATAAAGATGTGCAGAAGTTTTGCTTCTATCTCCATCTTTTCACACAATTCCCTTTACCCCATCTTCAGATGTAACCAGTTCTTACTAGTTTTTAATCTTCCAGTTTTTATTTTTGCAAAAAATATGCAAATACTTGTATCTTCTTATTTCTTCTTTCTCCTTACGTAGTAGTTAGCATACTATATATACTGTTGGATACCTTGCCTTTTTTTTAACTTAACAATATCCTAGCAATTACTTGATGTTCTCTGTTCCTTTTTGTGGCCTCTTAGTCCTTCATTGTGTGGATGTACCACAGTTTGTTTGGCTAGTCCCTTGTTTTTATTTCAAAAATGTTAAAAAACTTTTTAGATTTACAGAGAAATTGAGAAGATAGTACAGAGTTCCCATGTATTCTCCTCACCCTTGCAGTTTCTCCCATTATTAACATTTTGCATTAATATGATACATTTATTATAATTAACGAACCAATATTGATTATTATAAAAGTCAGTCCATACTTGATTTGGATTTCCTTAGTTTTAACCTCATGACCCTTTTCCATTTCAGGATCTTATTCAGGATATTATATTACATTTAGTTCTCATATCTCCCTAGGCTTCTCTTGGCTGTGACATTTTCTCAGTTTCAGTGATGTTTGACAGTTTTGAGGAGTACTAGTCAGGTATATTGTAGGGTTATCTTCTGTTGGAATTTGTTTGATGTTTTTCTTATGGTTAGACCAGGGTTACAGAAGTCAAGTGTCATTCTCATCATGTTACATCAAGGGTACATGCTATCACCATGACTTATGACTGTTGATGTTAACCTTGATCACCTGGCTGAGGTAGCACTTACCAGGGTTTATAGTGTAAAGTTATTTCCCTCCCATTCCTTTCCACACTTTACTCTTTGGAAGGAAGTAATATGGACAGTCCACACTTAAGAAGTGGGGAGTTAACCATCCCCCTCCTTCAGGGCAGAGTATCTACTTAAAGTATTTAAAATTCTTCTGCATGGGAGATTTGTCTCTTATCTACCTACCTACCTACCTACCTACCTACCTACCTACCTACCTACCTACTATTCATTCATTCATTAATGTATGTATGTATTCAAGCATTTCTATCAGTATTGATTCATAGATATATCACATAAATATTTCTGTATGTGATTGTGTGTATCTCTTGAGCTAAACATGAATTCATATTGATGCCTGGTAAGTACATTTTTCAATTTTATTAGATTCTGCCAAGTTTTCCTTCATAGTATAAACATGGACTAGACCTACTCAAGTTGTGAGAGGAGAATATTGGCGGGACAGGCATAGGAGAAATATGTAAGCAAGGTCTTGATGGGAGGTGAAAGAGAGCTGAATGTTCATCATCTTCCATAGTAGGAAGCCAGTGGGTAATGCTTACAATCAAGAAGTAGGACTGTAAGCATGTTATTTAGAGGTAGAGGTAAATACAATAGATGAAAGAGTTGAAAATAATTTGCTTTTGGAGAATAATTGAGTTTATGGACAATAGGCTGTTGTGTTCACAATAAATCATATAGAACTATTGGACTCTATAAGACATGTACAAGAGGAGCTTTCATATAAACAAAAGTTAGCTAAGCCTAATTGCAGTCCCAAATTATTACTGTCTATTTTTTGCTGTCATTGGTACTTTTCCTGGAAGATATCTTGCTGTAAGAATGTTTTATGAAAAAGATTTGGAAGAAGTTTAAGGAATGCCATCTTACCCAGTAGCATTACAATTTAGTTATTCTTAGATAAATTGCAAGAGCTTACTTTTCTCTAAGCTAACTGCTTGCTTCTTGGGACCTTAACTTAAATGAAGTAGATGTTGTTTGCAAAAATTGGAAGACCTCTAATATTTTTCCAGGTATGTAGCTTTTCAGTTAATTGAATATGCAAATTTTCCCTATTTACAGACCATTTATTAACGTAAAATAACATAAAATTTACCATTGTAACCAACAATAAGTGTATGGTACAGCAGTATTAACTCAATGCACATTGTCGTACAACTGATTTGTAGAACTTTTTCCTCTTGCAAAACTGAAACTGCCCATTGAACAATTCCGCTTTCTCCCCCTCCACCAGCCTCTGGCTACTGCCATCATACTTTGTTGATTTACAGCAACTTTAAAAAGTTCTAATCAAGTTTAATATGCTGCACTGTAACTCTTGTATGCCCGATTGTTGCCCTGTGGAAACATATTTCAGCTTTTCCAAAGTAAAAATATTATACCCTGTTCCAAGTTAGAATGCTGGTGTGTGGTTGTGGTGGTTGTATATTTATGTTTAATTAATTTTTTGGTGAAATTAAAGAAAATGTCTGCCCATGATAGTTTTTGAATTTATTTATTTATTTATTTTTTTTTTTTGAGATGGAGTCTTGTTCTGTTGCCCAGGCTGGAGTGCAATGGCCTGGTCTTGGCTCATTGCAACCTCTGCCTCCTGGATTCGAGTCATTCTCCTGCCTCAGCCTCCCGAGTAGCTGGGATTATAGGCCATGTCTCCACACCCAGATAATTTTTTTTTTTTTTTTTGAGATGGAATCCTGCTCTGTTGCCCAGGCTGGAGTGCAGTGGCACGATCTCGGCTCACTGCAAGCTCCGCATCCCAGGTTCACGCCATTCTCCTGCCTCAGCCTCCCGAGTAGCTGGGACTACAGGCACCTGCCACGATGCCCAGCTAAGTTTTTGTATTTTTAGTAGAGATGGGGTTTTACCGTGTTAGCCATGATGGTCTCGATCTCCTGACCTCATGATCCACCTGCCTCAGCCTCCCACAGTGCTGGGATTACAGGCGTGAGCCACCGCGCCTGGCCCTTTTTTTTTTTTTTTTTTTTTTTTTTAAGTAGAGATGGGGTTTCACTATGTTGGCCAGGCTGGTCTCGAAATCCTGACCTCGTGATCCACCTGCCTTGACCTCCGAAAGTGCTGGGATTACAGGCATGAGCCACTGGGCCTGGCCAGTTTTTGAATTTCTTAGAGAAATGCATTGAAAGAAATTACTGTATTTCACTTGAATAAGGAGTGATTTAGTTTAAAAAAGGTTTATCAAGAGTCTATGCATTGGGGTAGATGCTGTGAAGATTTTTAACCAAATGGGGGCTGTGCTGTTTGTCTCTAAGGGGATACCATCTTTTTGTGGTTCCAAGATACACACCTAAAACGGAGCGTAGTACATTAGTATCTAATTAGCTGTAATCATATAGGAAATAATGGATTGACTGGAAAAATTAGGGAAAGTTTTCTGTAGTAGTAAAATATGAGCTATGCCTTAAAGAAATCTAGCCTTTAAGTAAGAATTGGGATTTTTACTCTTTTTTTTTTTGGATCTTAAGTAGTTCTTGGTTCTTCAGTTATCTTCCATCTTCCTCTTTGGCAACTTATGAGCAAATGAGTTAAGTTTATAGTTCTCTTCTGGATAGTATATTTGCTGCAGTCTTTACTACTGTCGTTTCTTCTGGTCTTGTCACTTTGGGTGAATGGTCTAGTCCCACATTTTCTGTTAAGATTCCATTGCTACTCAACAGTTTTTTCTAGTCAGTCCTAGTAAATGTTCACTCCCACTTGAATTAATCAGTCATCTTCTATGATAAAATGTTAATAAGAACCTTGATTTAATTGGTAAATCATGGTTTCCTACCCTCTTTATGGCTATTGGTACATACGTGCATACTTGGAAGATAGTATACTATAAAATAAGCTTGTTCAAAGTTTTGGCAGTTTACAGGCTGGTTTCATAGCTTCTCATTTGGGCTAGTTTTCTTGAAAATTCTCTGAGGTAGCTGAGTGCCTCCATTTCACAAATGAGGGTAGAAAGTTCATGGAAAGTTGAAGAATGGGGAATTCCATCCTAGACTTCTGTTTCTGGGTCCTGTTTGATTTACAGAATTCGCATGCTGCTCACATCAAATGAAGGTCAACTGTGTGAAGCTGAGTGGGAGAATGGTGTTTGCTTAAGGTATGAAGAATGTTTCCAAAAGCTCAATGTTTAATGAGTTTTAATTTGTTGGGCATCTTGCAGATCTGTTGCTTAAAGCATAAACAAGATAATTTTAAGAAAAGATAGCTGCTTGTATGAGCTAAAATTTCTAATAGGTAATATTACAAAATGTGGTCCAAAACACAAAATGTTCAGAAAGGGATAGTGAAGTCTCCTTTCTACCATACTGTCTTCAGACCCCCTACCTCCATCCCAGACCCCTCCTTACATAGTTTAGAAGCAATAATTCTTACCAGTTTCATGCATATCCTCTGAGATATATTTCATGTATTTTTAAGTGTAGATTTTGTGTATTTTTTAATAGTCCTTTAAAAAATTGGTGCTTGTTCCATACTGTGCATACAATGGCCTTGTTTTTTAAATGGCTCTAAGCTAACCTTTTAATGACTTATTTATAAAAGCTAGGTTCTTTATTTTTGCAATTTGCACTGGAATGTTAATTCCATGATAAATAGAAAGCTTTTTTTTTTTAATTAAAAAGTAGTACATTAGGTTTCAAAGTCATTTTCCAAATGTGTATAAACTTCCAAGTGAAATCCCTCAAATAACATGCCTCTAAAGCCTGATTCAAATCTGTTATTTTGTAGTCAAGGAATTCATAGGGTATGCCGGGTGGAAAACAGGTAAGGGTCAATAAATTATAGTTGGAATGTCTTTGTGAGTCTAACACAGCTAAAGCAAATAGCTTTAATAAAATGAATGTAACATGCATCATTCTTTAGTCTCCAGAAAAATCATACAGGAGTGAGTTCCGGAGCAGGGAATGAGAGGGATGCTGGGGTGGATCTGGCTAGTCTGTGTACTGTGTAAGCATTTTTGCTGTGTTTTAGAGTTTTTTGCTCTAGGGTTATTTTACACGGTCATCTGGCAATATGATGTCTGTTGTATTTGTGTTCTAATGAAAGACTCTTAGCTGTCTAAAGCTTGTTCAGAAATAGAAACTTTACAGTAACTGCCTTTAGGACCTAAATAGTAAGCACAATGCCACTTTAACTCTTGAAACGTTACTCTAACTACAGCTGATCATGGGATTAAATTCCAATGCAAAGTGAAAAAAGAAAATGTAGTTTGTTTATTTTTGCTCCTCAGATGATTGGGCGCTTCCTCCCACTGCCTCTGCAGTAGAAGCTGGGAGAGGAGTGAGGGTCGTGAAATGTCTGATGTAATAATTTAAATAACTTCTGTGTCTTCAGAGTGGGGCTAGCAGCAAGTGTCTTTCACCAGTGCTTGTCCTCCCTTTTTCTTTTGCTCCCATTCCCCTGAATCTTCAGGAGGGTGGGTGCCTTCCCTTTCTTCCCCATGTCTCCTCTTCTCCCTTCTAGAGCATTGTCCCCCAGGACCTGGCCAGAGGAGTGCACAGAGGTGTGTGCTCTACACGGAAGCAAAGTGGTGGCCTGTGTGTCTTGCTAGAAGACAAGTCTTACATCTTCCTACAGTCTTCCTGTCCCGGGGCAGTAAAACTCATGACTTGGTGTCACATGTAGAAGGCTGTGGGGATATGTCCTAAGTGGTTAATTAAGTGTACCAATTTAATATTTGTAAAAATGCTGTCCCTGTTATTCCCTATGATAGGAATATTTCACCAAAGCCAAGGCTATTGCTCACTCAGGTATATATATAGAAATCTGAAAAGAGGAGAGAAATTTACCATATGATAATTCCAACATTAATTTCAGACAGCTATCTCATGCCCTGGAGAAGGAGCTGAGCCTGTTGGTGGCAGATGTTCAGTGTGTCCCTCTGTTAGAAGGAAGCCCCCGAAACTGTAGCTGTGGGGGAAGCTGGTGGTGTGACTGATGTGTCGAATAAGAAATTCTTGTTCTAAGGGCTAAAATTGGATTCTGTGGTTGCCACATGCCTTAGCTTGAGATGCATGTATGGGGTTGATAGGGAAAAAGGACAACTGGGGAAAAAAAATCCCTAAATGCAACAATTAGCACTTTTGCGTTAAAATGAAAATGAGAATTGGAGACCTGTCAGAGAGAGGGAGAATCCAAGAAAGGTGTCCAGTATGGTTCTCCTCAGCTATCGGATATAGCCCAGCAACCTCACAGGAAGAAAGATGCAGTTGGGAGTTTCCATGCAACCTTGCAATACAAGACTTTTGTGCTCTTGTCAGACCCTCCCTTGTTGACCCCTCTCCCCTATTTGTATCCTTGCCAGAGGCCTTGGCCCCCTGTTTTCCGACTTGGCCACCCTGGTCTCTTTTCTTCTGAAATCTTTAAGCATTGACTACCTGACACACAACTGGGCAACATTGCCTTATAATGGCCTTGTCTTTCCTGGGGTACTGCCCCCCTTCCTCAGCTGTGTTATTCACTCCTTAGGCAGAGGGCCCTTTACTCACTGTGGCTGGTCATGTCTTCACCTCTTCACCTCTCTCTTCAGTCTTCCTTCCCTTCCCCTCCACCTGTCCCAGGAACGTCCCAGAGGAACAGTCCTGTCAGTCTCCCTCAGCGACCTATTCACTGCTCCCCACTGCCCCCCGACATACCTGCATCATGCAAACCTACCTGCAGCGGTTGTCCTTACCCGTCTTCCTCTAGTCTTGGTTGGAGAGATGCTACTTTCACCTAAGGTTACTTCCTCCTTTTTTGTAGCCTCCTCTCTACCCAACCTTGTAAACCCTGTAAGTTTGGTTTCTTCTGGGCACTCGCTCTGTGCCAGTCACTGTTTTAGCATGTTGCATCTCATTTAATCCTCAAAATAATTCTGTATAGGCTAAGAACACTTACTAGCCCTGTTTTACAGGCAAGTAACTGAAGCACCCAGGGGCTGACTTGCTCTAAAACTCCCAAGCTGGTAAGTGATTGGAGCCAGGGCAGGAACCAGGCCAGCTAACTGTAGAACCTGTGCCCTTCACCACTCTTAAGCTAGTTAATGCATGTCAGGGGCTTAGAAGAGGGCCAGTGTCCAGTGGGTGCACTACCAATATTGTTACTTTGCATGATAAACTGATCTGTCCCCAGGATTGTGTCTATTAGGTACTTCCATGGTCATGAACACATTCTTTAAGGCATTGCATCCCACATATGGTAGTGTTCACTACATTTGCATCTTTCCCCTGACCCTTCTGAGTATCAGACTTGCATATCCACCTGCTCCTTGACATGTTTTCCCATGAATATCTCAAGCATTTTAAGTCCAGCGTATTCAAAACTAAAGTGAAAACTGGGAAACCTGGGTAAGATTGGTGAGTTTCCTCAGTGTCAGTATGCTGGTTGCGATATTGTACTATAGTTTTGAAAGAAGTTAACATTTGGCAAAACTAGGTAAAGTGTCCATGGGATCTGTTTATTTCTTACACTTGGATGTGAATCTACAGTTATCTCAAAATAAGAAGTTTCATTAAAACAATTTAAGGAAATAACAAACTGAACCCAGCCCTGCCACCCCTCCCCAGCTGTTCTCTGTAATTCCACATCTCCATCGATGGCACTGGGACCACCCATTTGGAAATGTGTTAGCTGCCCTTTCTCTTTCCTTCATCTCCATGTTAGGGTGTTTCCTCTTCTGCCTCACAAAGGTGTCGCACCTGCCTCTTTGTTCCCTGCTGCAGTCACCTCCCTGATGGAGTTGGCAGCCTCCTTTCCAGGGTTTCCCCTACAACTTCCTGAGAAATAGTGTTAATTTACGTATCTGATCTTGCCGTTGCTGTGTTTAAAATGTTTCAGTTACCCATTTGTGATAAAAAACCAAACTCCATAGCTTGCCACTGCCTGCGTCAGAGTCCTCCAGGCTGCTGATTAAAAAAGCAGATTTCTCGACCCCACTCCAGACCTCTGGAGTTGAAATCCCTGGAGTTGGAAATAAACCTGTGCGTTGAACCAGCACCCTCTGGTGACCATTTTGTGCACTAGCATTTGAGGAACTCTGGCGTCTGGGGACCTTCCTTCGCCTCACTGGTGACTCCCTCTGCCTTCCTGCCATCTGCATTGCCTGAAATGTCACATGCTGCCGTTTCTGTGTGTGGAACTCCTTTGTACCTTCCCCAATATGTGGATGAAACGCCTCTTTGCTTCCTTTCCTGGGTCCCAGGATACACTGGAGCACTTATCTTGTTGCTGTCTACTTTTGTGTCATGTGCGCCTCAGGCAGGGCCACTTTCTTCTCTTTGTAGCCTCATATCCCAGTAGAGGGCTGTGATGGGCATTTAGTGTTTGCTGCTACATATTGATGGTTTTTATTTTATTTGATCTTGAGCTGCCTACTTGATCCCTAAGTAATAGTACTTTGCATGGTGTCATTGCACAATAATTAAAACCAGAGAGAAATGGCTGGTTTAAAATAACATAGTAAAATGAGTCATCCAGACAAAAACAGATACTCTGTATCTGTCCCCAGTGTTCTACAGGTAATTCTGTTAGAGGAAAACTTTTTAAAAGCAAAAATGTGTTTCAGTAATGTATCACACTGTGTCATTTCCACTGTGTACCAACAGCCCATCCCCACCCCTCCTTTTCTCTCTTTTCCTGCTCTCCAGCCAGAGAACCTGATTTAACTATCTGATCATTCAGCAGAACCCAGCAGTCTGGCCAGCCGTCTGACTGCTGGTCTTGTGGCACTGAGGCAGCAGTTTTCATTTGGGCTATTTATCCAGGCAGCCAATCAGTGCACTGACTACTTTTCATTCCCCAGGTGAACAGTGGCTGAGTATGGGATTTTGGATTTTCTGTGGCTCATTTTATAGGGTACAACTGATTGACTTTTTAAACCCTTTTATTATGGGACATCAAACATGTACAAATATAGAAGTATATAATAACACCCATTTACTCTTCACCCAGCTTTAACCATTGACTCACAGTCACTCTTCTTTCTACCCCTTATCCTCTCTGTCTCCCTCCACCTGTGAAATTATATCATTTCCTAGTGGATTACTTTTTATCAGTATGGAGTAATCTTTTCTTTTACTTCATGAAGAAATAATCTTTTACTTCATTTTATTGGTAGTTAAGTACTTCAAGAAGACATTTTAAATATTTGAATATTAAAAAACCAGCTTTATTGATATAATTGAAATACTATGTAATTCATCCATTTAAAGTCTACAGTCAATGTTTTTTAGCATGTTCACAGAGTTGTGAAGCTATTAACCACATTTTAGAACATTTTCACTACCCCTAAAAAACCCCATGCCCATGAGCAGTCACTCCCCATTTCCCTTCAGTAGCTGCAGGCAACCACTAACCTACTTTCTCTGTAGATTTGCCTTTTCTGGACATTTTATATAAATGGAAGTATACAATATGTGGTCCCTTGAAACTGGCTTGTTTCAGTTAGCGTATGTTTTCCTAGTACATCCATGTGGTAGCACGTTTCACTACTTCATTCTCTCCTAGGGCCGAATGGTATTCCATTGTATGCATATGCCACATTTTATTTATCTGGGTATCAGTTGATGGATATTGGATTGTTTTCACTTTTTGGTTATAATGAACATCCTGCTATGAACATTTGTTTACAGGTCTTTGTGTGGACATGTGTCATTTCTCTTAGATATACAGGCTAGTTCTCCTGGGTGTGTATAACTTACTGGGTTATGTGATGACATTATATTTAACCTTTTGTGGAACTATCCTACTGTTTTCCGTGTATTACATTGATCATTTTATATTCCCATGAGGAACACCTGAGGATTTCAGTTTCTCTACAGCCTTGTCAATACTTGTTATCATCAGTCTTTTTATTATAGCTGTCCTAGCGGTATTTCATTATGGTTTTGATTTGCATTTCTCTATTGGCTATTGATGTTGACCATCTTAAATGTGCTTATTGGCCATTTGTTTATTATTTTTGGAGAAATGTCTGTTCAGATCCTTTGCCTATTTTTTAATTGGCTGGTCTTTTTATTATTGAGTTTAATAGTTCATCATGTATTCTAGATCCAACTCCCTTATATATGATTTGAAAATATTCTCTCCCAATTGGTGTGTTATTTTTTCACACTGTTAATTGTATCTTTGACCAAAAAAGTATTTTAACAACAGAAAATGTGAGAAAAATGGTGGAAAATCTTTCAGCCATTCTTATTGAGGGTTGAGTAATGGCATATATGATAGCTGACATGTACTGAAATTTTTGGTTTTGTATTTTGTATTTTTTCTCTCATTCAGTCTGCACCAACGTCAGGCTGGTTAAACCCTCAATGTCCTGCAGCTTTGAGAAGCAGGCTGTTCCCACTCAGAAGGGGGTACTATTGTAGTCTTATAGCCTAAAGAAGGATTTCCAAGGAAATGAATTTCTCCATTGAGGAGTCCATCACCTCTGACTTAAAGTGCTGTGTCAGGTGGATCACCTTAAAGATTTGCTCCTTAGTCTCTGGACTTGGTTGGAGTTAAAAAAAAAAAAAAAAAATCTCTGTTGCATTTCATTTCACATAGTGAGTTCCCACTGGCTTTGATGATGGAAAAGGAAGTAGCTGGGAAAATGAATCTTTACAAAGTTAGTTTTTTCATATGTGGTTATATAAAAACCCATACATACCCATACATTTACAAGGAAATTTATTGAAAAAGAATGGAAAGTCCAGTATTTGCCTGGCCCATTTATAGCCATTGATTAACAGGTGCTTCTATTTAGCTATATTAGAGACAGTGTATTAGAGAAGGAATTTGGCCTTTTCCCATTTGTCATGTTTGAAACATTTTAGGTGTGCAGTGGTGAGTTTAAACTACAAAAGAAATAAGTTTGTATCAAGAAATGAGAGACAGAATAATTGGGAAGGAACTTGATTTGGTAGTTATTTTGGGAGGACCTTATGGTGTATTGATTGAAATCAATACTTAGGTGTTGTCTGCGTGTAAGGTGTAGTTTTATGGGGATGAAGGATGGAGGAAATTGTAATATGTCAGAGACGGGAGACAAAGCCCTGCTAGGTGATGAAATGGTGTTCAGAGACTAGAGGAAACTTAAATGTTAGAATACAGGCGAGTAGAGAAGGTACAGACATTCTTCAGAGATATTATGGGTTCCAGACTGCTACAATAAAGTGAATCACGAATATTTTGGTTTCGTAGTGCATATAAAAGTTATGTTTACACTGTCTTGTAGCCCATTAAGTGTGCAATAGCATATGTCAAAAAAAGTAACATCTGAATTAAGGAATACTTCATCCCTAAAAATGCTAACAGTCATCTGAGCCTTCACTGAGTTGTAACCTTTTGGCTAAGAGAAGGTCTTGCCTCAGGGTTGATGGCTGCTGGCTGATCTAGGTGGTGGCTGCTGGAGGTTGGGGGTGGATGTAGCAATTTAAGTCTTAAAGGAAGACAGTAATGAAGTTTGCCGCATTCATTGACTCTTCATTTTATGAAAGAATTCTATGTAGCATGTGATGCTGTTTGGTAACATTTTACAAAATTGAAGTCAGTCCTCTCAAACTCTGCTACTGTTTCATCAACGAAGTTTATGGAATATTCCAAATCCTTTGTTTTCATTTCAGCAGTGTTCACAACATCTTCACCAGGAGTAGATTCCATCTGAAGAAACCACTTTGTTTGCTCGTTTATAAGAGACAACTCTTCATGCTTAGTTTTACTGGGAGGTTGCAGCAATTAAGTCCCATCTTCAGGCTCCCCTTCTAATTCTAGTTCTCTTGCTGTTTCCACATCTGTTGCTGTCTCCTCCACTGAAGTCTTGAGCCTCTCAAACTCATCCATGAAGGTTGGAATCAACTTCTTACAAACTCCTATGGAAGTCAATATTTGACGCCCTGACACATGAATCACAAGTGTTCTTAATGGCATCTAGAATGGTGAATCCTTTCCAGAAGCTTTTCAGTTTACTGTGCCCAGATCCATCAGAGGAATCACTATCTACGGCAGCTATGGCCTAATGAAATATATGTCTTAAATAATAATATTTGAAAGTCAAAATTACTTGAACATGGGCTACAGAATGGATGTTGTGTTAACAGGCATGAAAACAACATTAATCTCCTTGTACATCTCCATCAGAGCTCTTGGGTGACCAGGTGCATTGTCAGTGAACAGTCATGTTTTGAAAGGTATCTGTTTTTTTTCTGAGCAGTAGGTCTCAAGAGTGGGCTTAAAAATATTCTGTAAGCCATGCTGTAAACAAATATCCTGTCCTCCAGGCTTTGTTGTTTTATTTACAGAGAACAGACGGACTAGATTTAGCATAATTCTTAAAGGCCATAGGCTTTTCCAAATGGTGAATTAGCATTGGTTTTAGGTTAGTATCAGCCACATCAGTCCCTAACATGAAAGTTAGCCTGTCTTTTAAGGCTGGGCCTTGACTTCTCTTTTCTAGCTATGAAAGTCCTGGATGGCATCTTCTTCCAACAGAAGGCTGTTTTGTCTAACTTGAAAATCTGTTGTTCACTGTAGTCACCTTCATCATTGATCCCAGCTAGGTCTTCTGGATCACTTGCGGCAGCTTCTACGTCAGCATTGCTGCTTCACCTTATACTTCCATGTTGTGACAATGGCTTCTTAAACGTCACATACTAGCTCCTGCTAGATTCCAACTTTTCTTCTGCAGCTTCCTCTCTTAGCCTTCATAGAATTGAAGAGAGTTGAGGCCTTGCCCTGGATTAGGCTTTTGCCTAAAGGGCATGTTGTGGCTGGTTTGATCTTCTATCCCGACTGCTGAAACTTGCTCCCTATCAGCAATAAAGTTGTTTTGCTTTCTTATCGTTTGTGTGACTGCTGAAGTAGCATTTTTTTTTTTTTTAGACAGAGTCTGGCTGTGTTGCCCAGGCTGGAGTGCAGTGGCACCATCTGGGCTCACTGCAAGCTCTGCCTCCCGGGTTCATGCCATTCTCCTGCCTCAGCCTCTTGAGTAGCTGGGACTACAGGCGCCCGCCACCACGCCCAGCTAATTTTTTGTATTTTTAGTAGAGACGGTGTTTCACCGTGTTAGCCGGGATGGTCTCCGTCTCCTGACGTCGTGAGCCGCCTGCCTCTACCTCCCAAAGTGCTGGGATTACAGGCGTGAGCCACCGCACCTGGGCTGAAGTAGCATTTTTAATTTCCTTTGAGATCCTTTCCTTTGCATCCATAGGTTGGCTGTTTGGCATAAGAGACCTGGCATCTGGCCTGTCTTGGCTTTTAACGTGCCTTCCTCACTGAGCTTAATCATTTCTAGCTTTTGATTTACAGTGAGATGTGTGACTCTTCCTTTCACTTGAACACTTAACGGCTATTGTAGGTTAATTCATTGGCCTAATTTTAATATTGTATCTCAGGAAATAGGGAGGCCTGAAGTGGGGTGGGGGGTGGGAAGAGAGATACGGGACAGAGACAGGTTGATGGAACAGCCAGAACACATGCAACATTTATCCATTAAGTTGGCTGTCTTATATGGGAATGGTTCGTGGCACCTCAAGACATTTAAATAGTCACTCAAAGATCACTGATCACAGATCACCATAACAGACATAATAATAACTGAAAAGTTTGAAACATTGAGAGAATTACCAAAATGTAACACAGAGTCATGATGTGAACATATGCTGTTGGGAAAATGATGCCACAAAATTTCAATTTCTTAAAAAATGCAGTATTTACAAAGCCCAGTAAGGCAAAGTGCAATAAAATGAAGTATGCCTGTGTTTTAGATGGATAAAGCACTGTAAACATGAGAGAGAAAGCGACTGGAGCTAGCGTGGTGAGAAATGGTAGATAGTGTTTGAAATGATTTTAATTCCTAGCTAAGGATTTGGCCTTAATTCATTAAGAATTGTGGATCCATTGAAGGTCTTTTTTTTTTTTTTTGGAGACAGGGTTTCATTCAGTTGCCCAGTCTGGAGTGCAGTGGAGCAATCTGGGCTCACTGCAGCTTTTATCTCCTGGGCTCAAGCGGCCTTCTGACTTCAGCCTGCTGAGCAGCTGGGACTACAGGCGTGTGCCACCATGCCTGGCTAATTTTGTTGATTTTTTTGTAACAACGATGTCTCACAGTGTTGCCCAGGCTGGCCTCAAACTCCTAGGCTCAAGCAGTCGTCCTGTCTCAGCCTCCCAAAGTGTTGGGATTACAGGTGTGAGCCACTGCCTGGCCCATTGAAGGTACTGAACAGTGAAACTGACATTGATTGATTCCATAAATACTCATCCAGAGCATTGTCTGGATTATATTAACCATGGGGTGTTAACTCAGCTGAGGCAGAGGCAGGGTCTGACATTAGTGACAGCAGGTGCTGTCTATTGACACTCAAGGTCTATCCGTTTCCTTTCTACTGACTTTTCATCCTGATGGTGATAATAGCTACCACTTATTGATTTCCGTGTTGCATGCTTCATGCTAAGTGACTCATCCTTACAATGACTCTGAGGCATATGTATATTATTAATGCCTCTCTTTAAAATGAGATTGAGATTTAGTGGAGGTAAATGCCTTGCTCCAGGTTGCACAACTAATATGTGGCAGATCTGAGATTTGGACCCCAGGCCATCCTGTTCCAAAGTCCATTCTGCTAATAGCGCTAAATGCTGCCCTGTACTACCTCTCTGATGGTGTAACACTGCCAGTGACCTTTGTGAGCCTCACTTCATTTGGAGTGCTCTGTATTTTCCTCCATGGTGGGTGTTTCTCCTCTGCTGAGCTTCCAGTTCTCTCTTTAATACTGCAGGTATCCCAGGCCTGGAAGGAGCTGCTTGTATGTAATGTGACACATCTCTGCTGTCACCCATTATGTGTTTATAATTTACGTGTTTTCATATACTAGAGCAAGGCACAATTTTTGTACTACTAAAACAAAGCACTCAGTGTACTACTGGTTTAGCTGTGCATCGGTGACCAAGATCACAGTGCTAACACCTCTAAAATGTTAGGGTGGACTGCATGACCTCTGAAACGCCTTCCAGGTCAGCCTTCTGTTCCTAGAGTTAGGCATTAAGAAGGAATAGTGGTTCCAGGATTCCAGGATTCTGGATGCTAGGGAGAGTATGGTCCAAAAAAGCTGTCATTCTTTTCAATCCTGACCCCTCACACCACTCTCAGTAACATTGAGGATCATAAACTTTCTAATAATCTGGCTTCATGGATATTAAGTTCTATTTAACATCAACAACTACACCTGTATTCGTATCATCTGCATTGCCTGAATTTAGAACTGCTCCACTTTCAGAGTAGCTTCCATAGTCACTTTCTGTGTATTTTCTACCCCTGAACATTCCCTGCCCCTTCATCTTCAGTATAATCTGTATGTATCTATTTCTGTTTTCTTTCTTTCTTTCTTTCTTTTTTTTTTTTTTTTTGAGACGGAGTCTCGCTCCGTTGCCCATGCTGGAGTGAAGTGGTGTGATCTCGGCTCACTGCAACCTCTGCCTCCCAGCTTCAAGTGATTCTCCTGCCTCAGCCTCCTGAGTAGCTGGGATTAAAGGCATCCACGACTATGTCTGACTAATTTTTGTATTTTTAGTAGAGACGGGGTTTCGCCATGTTGGCCAGGCTGGTCTTGAACTCCTGACCTCAGGTGATCGGCCTGCCTCTGCCTCCCAAGGTGCTAGGATTACAGGCGTGAGCTACCGCACCCGGCCTTCTGTTTTCTTTTTGTCACCTGAAACTGGGGTCTCACTCCAGACCAATTAAATTAGAAACTGATGGGTTGGGGCCTAAGGCACTGGTATTTGTTAAAAGTTCCCGTCACTGTTCTGCTGTGCACTTAGGGCTGAGAGCTGAGTTGAAAGTGGGCCCATCTGGCCACTGTCCACTCATTGGTCCCCTTTCATTACCATTCCCTAGTTGTGAATAATTATAAACATTATTAATAATTATTAAGGAGTACAGTACTAGTCACTATGTGTTATTTTCTATTTTTAATTTTTAATTGCAGTTTTACTAATCCTCATCCACTCGACTATTTTATGTCCCAGAGCCCTATATCTATCTGATTGATATAACTTTAAGTCAGTTAAATACACTTAAAGCATAGGGTTAAGAGGGCTTTATTTATGGATTCCCAAAAGGAGTTCAGATTGTGGAATAGTATATTCAGCAACATTTTTAAAAAAGATATGCATATGTTTATAAAAACATTCATGCATACTTAGAGTAGAAAAGATGGAAAGATATATATGAAAATATTTCATGATTATAGGTGATGGCATTACAGATGGTTTTTCTTTTCATGTCTACAGTATAAATTTTCTATAATGAACATGTATTTCTCCTATATTTAAAAAAATCTTAAAAAGAAGATATACCCTAGACAAAATAGGGGGGTATGAATGTGTGTGTTATTAATATTTTTAGCTCCTGAGGCTAAAATATTCAGTGGGGATATTGAGAATAGTACCATACTGAGAGTGAGTTAATAGCAAGGGTTGGCATACAAAAGTTAGGATTTGGATCCTTGTTATTTTTGTTTTTGCTTATTATAGCTAAGCTAAACTTGTCTCATCTGATGGTTGGTATTTTGTTTTGTTGAACAAGTGAGTGTCATGAGACTGTTAGTCCATAACAGGGCAGAAGAACATGATGACATAGATAGTTTACCGTTTTTAATGCCAGTGGACTAACTTTAATATCTGTTATCGGTGCTTTCAGAAACACTATAAAACTAGGAACAGAACGTCGACCTAGTATCTGTTCATCTTTTCGCATTGGCTTGTTACCGAAGTTTAACAACTCCAGCGTGCCTTTGAATTTTAATTTTAAATAAGACGCAATTAAAATAAGTGGTTTAGATGAAAACTTAACAGTAGTTATCTCTGGGTTCTGTTAAGTAATTTTAAGGGTATTTAAAAAGTAAAAACAAAGCACTCAATGACTAGTAGATGTTTAGTTTCTACTTTTTCTTTTGTCAAAATAGAAGGTGGGCGAACCTATTGCCAAATAATGGGAAAACAGCATTGTGTGGTGATGTTTCAGTAGGGTGTTTTCTTCTGAAATGCTGTTTTGCTAATCCTTGGGGAAATTTGGCTGTGAGCATGCAATTATTACATTTTTATCCACAGAATGGGCTAAAGTTGGCATCACATCCCTCATGGTTGCCAGAGGCAACACACTGATTTAATTTGTGCCCCTAAAATATTTGAATAATTTCAGTGATTTTTTTTCCTGATGCTACTTTGGTTGTTTCCTTTCCAGTATCCCACTCTTTGTTGCTCCCCAACCTCTCTGATTTCACCCTCCCTGAGTTTTGAGACACTTGTGTTGGTTGATGAGAGTAGAATAATTGAAAGTCCAGATGATTGTCCTGAGGGAGGCCATGCGGGTGTCCCTGATACATCCTGGGGCAATGCGGGTTGGAATGCTTTCATGGTCCAGCCCGCAGTGAATGAATGTCTGTCCTCTTAAAGACTGACAAAAACAAACAAATCTTAATTAGGCATATTTGAAATTCCATGTGGAGCCTGAAAAATGGATACTAAGAGAGCTGCTTTTGGGGGATTTTGAATTCTTTTGCTGTAGAATTTGAGATTCCTTGAGATCTCCCCTTTATGATTCTGTCTTGCTTTGCCTTTGTTTTTTTGATATACTAACTGATGTTTAACAAAGAGGATCACCAGATGGACCCAATTCGAGAGTGAACATCTATTCTCCTAGGTTAAGAGTCACAGAAGCATAAGGGTAGAGCTGCCTGTTTCTTCAAGAGCTGGCTGCTGCCACAGGGCAGGCCACCTCACACTAGCATGCATTCTGTAAGGGCTTTGGGTGGATATCCTTTTCTGAGCACTGCTTGTACAGGCACAGATCATTTTTAGGGAGCAGATGTTTGTTTTATCAGTACACCCTCGAGATAATCAGAATGGGGAGGAAAACATTTAATTCTTGTACCCATTGTGTCTAGAAACTCATATTTTTCTTTTTTTAAAATGCAGAGTGGACACAGATATCTACCAGATATCTTCGAGAGCAGTTGGCCAAGATTTCTGACTTTTACCACATGGCCTCCAGCACGGGCGATGGCCCTGTCCCTGTGCCACCAGAGGTGGAACAAGCCATGAAGCAATGGGAATACAACGAAAAGCTAGCGTTTCACATGTTCCAGGTAACCTTTTGAAGACATGCAGAGTTGTGTGCCATGCTTTTAAGAAGACAGCAAATTCCTTATAGTTTGGTGTTCTGGGGTTAAATCCTATTTTTATATGAACCAATACATTCAAAGAAAGCAGTCTGACATTTCTCATATCGAATTGTATTCAGGGTGACACATCTGCCCTGGGATGACAGCTTATTATACATATTGATCTTCAGCTTTCAATCATGTTAGCTCTATTAGTGCTATTAATTACTTTGTAATTGCACTATTAAATGTAATCCTTCTAAACCTTTTATTTTGCAAAATTCGATATATTTATTCAAAAACACCTTTGTGCTGATGCCTTCTGTGGTAGCAGACCTCCTTTAGACCTAAGTTGTTCCAGAGAAAGGTCATCTTAATTCAGCTGCAGCTGAAAATACAAACATTGCTGAGGGGAGGGAGGGGTAAGGGCGTTTAGGAATGACTGAACTCTCACCCAGACAAGCGGATGTAAATACTGTTGACCAGAAGAGGGCGCTTGGGCTCATAATTACCTTATTCACGGTAAGGTAGGAGAGATGACTTCAGTTCAAGTCTTATTATTAGCAGAGATTTTAGTACCTGTTATCTTGATTAAAGAGGGAGGGGACATGTGGTTTCTAAATTTTCCCTTTAGAACCTTTATTATAATTTTCATGCTCTTCTTCTAAGAGGTCAACATAGGAAAAAATAAGATCTTTTTGAGAAGTAATACTGTTAATTTTTAAGTCAGTAAAAATAAATTCTAGTTCCATTTAGAAGAAGGACTACTTTAGTGCTGCCCTGAGCTTTTATGACTTTTACTGAGCTCAGAATTTAGACTGCATCTTGGAAAAAGTATCTCTCAGCAGATAGGTGATAGTATCTGAAACTAATTTTGGGATAGTGAAAGAAGCTATTAAGGGGGCATTGGGTCTGATGGGATTTTCACACTTTTGTTAAGATGATGGCGTGAGCAGTGCTTATTTTCTTTATAATTATCACTGTTACCCAAGTTTCCTTCTATGAGCATGAGTTCATACTCCCCCGAAATCTAGCCAGGACCCTGA
Source organism: Hylobates moloch (assembly GCF_009828535.3). Classification (NCBI taxonomy): domain Eukaryota; kingdom Metazoa; phylum Chordata; class Mammalia; order Primates; family Hylobatidae; genus Hylobates; species Hylobates moloch. Next base: position 66,367,291 of record NW_026652288.1, read on the forward strand.
CACACACTGGGGGTGTGAAAGCTTCTGATTTTTTTTTCTTTTTCGTTGTTGGATGAATTTTTCTCAATTTGGAGCAGATTTCTAAAAAACAAAACAAAAAACTATACAAAACATATTAGTTATTTGTTTTGTTTAGAATTTGGACTGTGAGCAATGAGACTATGTTTAACAACAACAACAAAAACAGTAGTACAGTTAGACTTAAGCATAAGAATGACAGTGCCTTTTTTGTTTTTCTCTTTAACATTATTAATGTAATTTTTCTTTGTTCATTTAAGGAAGGAATGTTAGAAAAACATGAATATTTGACATGGATCCTGGATGTTTTAGAAAAGATCAGACCAATGGATGACGATCTTCTTAAACTCTTGCTACCACTAATGCTGCAGGTATAGTACATGTCCCCTTGAGGCAGTTGGTTTTATGGGCAAGAAATGAGTCTGATAAGAATGATTAGGTAAGTGGAGGAGGAAAAGGAAAAATATCCTGTTGAAATGAAGGAAAAAATGTCTTTGATGCTGTAACACATGAAGTGATAAAGGCTTCTAATAAGTTTTAGCCATCATTTGTATTAACCATGTTGGTAGTTTTTATCCATGTGTCCTAATTTTTAAGTAATTTTACCCACATTGATTTCTCCTATCACTGAGCAAAGCAACCAACTTTTAAAATACTGTCTCCATATAATAACACAAATTTCTGTGAAAACAAAACAAATCATCCCTTTTGAAGGTAGAGGATCTTCTACATTCTTTTGACAAGTCTTTGAGACTTTTGGGATAGGAAACTTTTTATTTTGATGATTGGTCTAAGATGTGCTTAAATTTGATGTATCTAGATGAGATTTGTTTAAAAAAATTCTTAGGCCATGCATGTATTTGATAATTCAAGCAAGATGGAAGAATATCCAATGAACGGCAGTTCTCCCTTTCACTCTCATACCCTCCCCACAGACTATACTATAGGTTCCTGTGTCTCTCCCCTGAGATAGTCTGTACCTGCACTGTCCATTACAATAGCCACTAGCCAGATGTGGCTACTGAGCTCTTGAAATGTGACCAGTCCAAATTGATGTGTGCTCTAAGTGTAAAATGCACACCAGATTTCAGACTTAGTATGGAAAAGTGTATAATAGTAATACTTTTTATGTTGATTACCTGTTGAAATGATAACATTTGAATATATTGGGCTAAATAAAATATATTATTCTAATTTTTGCCTGTTTTTTATTTTTTTCATGGCTCCTAGAAACTTTAAAATTATACGTGTGGCTCACATTCTATTTCTATTGGACAGCACTTGCTTTATACCTTTGAAGTTTTTCTTTTTTAAATGAAAAAAAGTCTGTGTTAAAATAGTTATTTAACCAAGACGCATAAGACATGACTGAAGTCTGGTGTCCTTCTACTTCTCAGTATTCAGATGAGTTTGTTCAGTCGGCCTACCTGTCTCGTCGTCTTGCCTACTTTTGTGCCCGGCGTCTTTCCTTGCTGCTGAGCGATAGCCCCAACCTCCTTGCTGCCCACTCACCCCACATGATGATAGGACCAAACAACTCGAGTATCGGGGCCCCCAGCCCTGGCCCCCCCGGCCCTGGCATGAGCCCCGTGCAGCTGGCCTTCTCAGATTTTCTTTCCTGTGCACAGCATGGTCCCCTGGTTTATGGACTTAGTTGTATGTTGCAGGTAAGTCCTTGGCCCTTGTTATTTTATGTTAAAATTCAATGTGGGAAGTGATTGAGTTGGGAATGGCATTTTCAATTCTCTAGTTGACTTTTTACAACTCTAGTTTTTTCCTCACCCACGTAATTTATTGATTGAAATTTTATGTTTTTATTTCCCTATGATGGATCAAGCTGAGAGAAGATTTGACGCATTCGTCTAGGAGAGTGTTATTGCAGTTGTCCTTTATTAGGGTCATTAAGCAGTTCAATTAAAAATCCTTCAGGGAACCCACAGAACAAGTCAGTTGTATTATTGTTCTTCTGGAAAGACAGCTTCTCCAGCTAGCATTTTTAATCTTTCTCACTTCACATCTTGGGTTGGTTGCCTGTCTGTGTTTCTTTAAAGTCCAAATCATGTATCGGGCTCCGTTCGTCTTCCAAGCATTGTTGCTTGTGTAGTCCTTGAACATCCAGTAAGATGCTGGTTGCTGGGCTGATACTACCAGGAATATCAGGAATGAGATACAGTCCTGCTCTAGAGGAGCTCACAGCTTAGTGTTCTGTTCGTATTTCTTGAGCTCTTGATGTGTTCTGCTGTATACTAAGGAGCTTTGAAACAGAGTTGACCCTCAAGACATGGTCTCCACTCTCAGAGTTTACTGTCTTTTCAGGAAAACTGGGTCATAAATGGACAGTTTCCAAATAATATGACAAGGGCTGTTGGGGAGATACACAGGGGGCCAAGGCAGTTGAAAAGGGGAACCTCTAGCCCAGCCTAAAATTCACGGAGGCTTTGTGAAAGAAATTTTTTAGTTCTTCTAATGAGTTGAGAAAGAGCAAGTAAAAAGAAGTAGTAAAAGTTTCTTGGCAGAGGGAACGCTATGGGAAGAGGCCCAGAGGCTGGTCAGTTATCTTTTGTGTAGGTGGGTATTAGTGGGACATACATTATAAACTCTGTTGGGGGTCAGGGCATAGAAGACGCCCTATGGGCCTTATGATTGAGACGTCGTCAGAGGGTTTTATGCAGCAAAGTGACACAGGTAGTTGTGTAATGTCGTTAGATTGATTGGCCACAGTAGAGGGAAGATTGGTGTGGGGGGTGGTAGGAAAGAAGGAGGCTTGCAAGGCAAAGAAATCAGTTTGGAAGCATTTCAGGGAGTTCAGCTTTGGACTATTTTGGATTGTTTTGTCCTTTATTTAGAACCTCCAAATGGATATGTTCAAGAGTTGTTACATGTCCAATTCTGCAGATTTGGGCAGACAGTTGGCTACTTGTGTGGATTCGAATCCTTCAAGAACTTTGACTGTTCAAAAACCCAAGAGGGAGTGAGGTTGCCTGAAGAATTTTGTAGTGAGAGAGAATCCGTGAACCTGAAGGACAGGAGTGCTTAAGAGTCGGGCAGAGGGGAAGTCCATGGAGGAGACCGGGAAGGTTGGCCAGACTGGAGAGAGAACAGGGGGAGAGTATTGTTGCCCAAAGATGATGGGAATAACAGTAATATTGTCATAATTATATTAGCATATGGATAGCATTTATTATGGTCTAGGCATTGTTCTAAGTTGTAACGTATGTTATTAAGTCATTTAGTTCTTGGAACTAGCCTATGAGATGGGAACCATTATTATTCTCATAACATTAATAATGCATAGATTACAGAGCAAGAAAGTGGCAAAGCTGGAATCCAAACCAAAGCAGTCAGTATCCAGAGTCCACACTCAACCACTATGCTAAACTGGGGTCTGCAGAAAGTTTCAAAAAGGAATTAGTAGTGGGCAATGTCTAGAGTATTGGAGACATCTGGCGAGAAGATGGCTGAAGTTGTCTTTGACAATATAGTGTTCATTGGTGAGCTTTTAAAGAGCTATTTAATTGAATGGTGGATAAGGAGCCAAATTAAGGAATGTTGAGGAGTGATGGAAAATAAGGAGAAATAGTACTAATTGTTCTTTTGAGAAACATGTTTATGAACGGAAGAGAAGAGAATGGATAGTGGATAAAGATGGCAGCTGAGTGGAGAGTTAAAAATATATATTTTTTATGATGGGCAGATTTGAACTTATTTGTGGGCTAAGAGCAAATAGGAGAAGGAGGAGTGTTTGATAGATCAGTGCCCTGGGTATTAGAGGGCTTTGGAATCAAGGACACAGGGAAGGGCTCTGTCAGGAGGAGTTGAGAACTCCACATTGTCACAGGCATGAGGAAGGCAGTAGGGATGTAGCCCAGTGGAAAGAGATGGATTGGTAGGTTTCAGGGACTTGACATTCTTTGTATCTGCTATCTGGTTTCCACAAAGATGTCTCCTAGACCTCAGAGTTTTTATTTTTTATTTTTTATTTTTTTAAATTGATTGATGAATTGATGGAGACAGGGTCTTGCTCTGTTGCCCATGCTGGAGGGCAGTGTGGCCTAATCTTCACTCACTGCGACCTGGAGCTCCTGGGCTCAAGTGATCCTCCTGCTTCAAGTAAGCGATCCTCCCCCGTCAGCCTCCTTAGTAGCTGGGACTACAGATGTGCATCACCACACCCAGCTAATTTTTAAATTTTTTTTAGAGACGGGGTTTCACTGTGTTGTCTAGGCTGGTTTCAAGCTCCTGGGCTCAAGTGATCCTTCTGCCTTGGCTTCCCAGAGCGCTGGGATTATATGTGCAAGCCACTGTGCCTGGCCAGCTTTTCGTACTTAATTTCATATTTTTGAAAACAATATTTGCTGTTGAACGGCACAAGAGCATAATGGCTTAGATATACACTTTAAAGCTATTACAGACCTGATTTTAAGCCTCACTCTGCCACTTGGTAACTGTGCCCTTGAGCCTCTGTTTCCCCATGTCTGACTGGGGAGTAATGATAGTTCTTACTTCATTACCTCATAGGGTTAAGGTTATGATGACGGAAAGCTTCCAAGATAGTGTTCAGCATAGAGTAAGTGTAATTAGCTTAATTAAATGTGAGCTATAATGTTTAATTTACATTTAGGAGGCAGCAGGATAACATAGTGGTTCTGAGCATGTGTGCTATTAATAAAATCAAACTTGGGTTGGTTACTAATCTACATGGCGCATGGTCCTCTTTGGTAAAGGTGGGGGATAGCACTACCTAGATCATGGGGTTGTTGTGACATATAAGCAAGATGGTCATATAAAGTACTTCTGGTTGAGTGAAGAGTGTCTGCAAGTGTCTAGGGCGAGGTAGATCTACAGGCTGTGTGGATCAAATTCGGCCCACAAGTTAAAAATAGGTTTTATGTTTTTAATGCATTATTAAAACAAAAATGAAGAATATGTGATAAAAACTGTAGGTAGCCTGCAAAGCTTAAAACATTTACTATCAGGCTTCTTATAGAAAAAGTTTGACAACCCCTTGTCCGGGGTTACTGCTTGCCCACCATTTATGAAGCTACTATTACATGATTATTTGATTTTGTTTTTGTTTTTAAATAATTTTTTTTCAGCTTTTACAACCTTAGAAATTACATATTCTAAGTTCATCTCATGTTTTTAATTGCAAGAAAAATTGGTTTAAATGACGATTTTTAAGTGATGATTACTGCATTTTTATTAAGTTCCTTCAGGTTCCTGTTGGAGTATTAGCTTATGAATTATACTATTCCTTAATTTCTCAACAGCTGTACCTTCTCCCTTTCAACTTAATAATTTTTAGTTTTGTCTTCTCAATTGCAAAGTTGAGAATGGGGTAAGACACTCGTATTTTAAACTTACTAGTAGGAGACAGTAATATAGTGATGATAGGGTGTCATTTTTACTGTTTAGCTATTGTAATGCTTTTCTCCTTCCTCTGAACATTCAATTTTATCTGTTTCATTTCCAGACTGTCACTCTCTGTTGCCCAAGTGCCTTGGTGTGGAATTATTCCACAAATGAAAATAAGAGCGCAAACCCAGGCTCACCCCTGGATCTGCTGCAGGTGGCCCCTTCCAGCCTCCCCATGCCGGGTGGGAACACGGCTTTCAATCAGCAGGTAGACTTAATGTTTCAGTGATTTGATGGCTGTTTTCATTCTTGAGAGGCATCAGGGCACAGTGGGTCAAGCACAGGTTTTAGTATCTAGATGCTTGGGTGCTATTCCCAGTTTTGCCCACTAACACTCTGGGTGACCTTAGAGAATTGTTTAGCCTCTTCAGAACTACTGAAGTTCTTGAAGTTGCTCCATTTCTTTTCACTATCTTGCTGAACAGTTCTTGCTGAGAGTTCTGCCACCCAGACTGTAATTATGGTGGTGGTTCTAATACATGATCATGACTCCTGTAGTAGTTTCGATATTTAGTAATTATTATATGTTCTTATTAGTACTGGGTTATTTGTTTCAAAGCCTTATGTGACTTGAACCATAGGATTGTGATTAATATTTAGAATAAGATCCTTGTCTTGGGATCTAGAACTAGAAATACCATTTGACCCAGCCATCCCATTACTGGGTATATACCCAAAGGAATATAAATCATGCTGCTATAAAGACACATGCACACGTATGTTTATTGCGGCACTATTCACAATAGAAAGACTTGGAACCAACCCAAATGTCCAACAACGATAGACTGGATTAAGAAAATGTGGCACATATACACCATGGAATACTGTGCAGCCATAAAAAATGATGACTTCACGTCCTTTGTAGGGATATGGATGAAGCTGGAAACCATCATTCTCAGCAAACTGTCGCAAGGACAAAAAAACCAAACACCGCGTGTTCTCACTCATAGGTGGGAATTGAACAATGAGAACACATGGACACAGGAAGGGGAACATCACACAGCGGGGCCTGTTGTGGGGTGGGGGGAGGGGGGAGGGATAGCATTAGGAGATATACCTAATGCTAAATGACGAGTTAATGGGTGCAGCACACCAACATGGCGCATGTATACATATGTTACAAACCTGCACGTTGTGCACATGTACGCTAAAACTTATAATAAAAAAAAATCATATTCATCCATTAAAAAGAAAAAGAATAAGATCCCTGTCTTTTACCAAGCAGTTTTCTTAATAGAACATTGCAAGTTGCTTTCACACATGGAAGAATGGCTCAAAGAGATTATTTTAGAACGTTCACCTTTCCATGAGGTGTCCTAAAAAAGAAATTTCACTCTTAAAACAAATTTTGTAAGCATTTATTTTTGTGAACATTTATTATTGAAAACTGACATTGCCCTTTGTAAATTTTAAAAATTCACTTATTGGGCCACAGGCTGCATTTCTTACAATGCAGTCAAGATTGTAGTTCACCGTAGGATACTTTACTCACGTGGAAAAACCTGACATGATTTAGACATGCGCTGTGGCATTCCAAGCACAAGTTAATTAGAAGTGATTATCTTTCAGGTTCGGGCAAGGATTTATGAAGTAGAACAACAGATAAAACAAAGAGGCCGTGCAGTAGAAGTTCGGTGGTCATTTGACAAGTGCCAAGAATCCACAGCAGGTACAGAATGCCACAGAGGAACGAGTGCTTTTGAATGTTGGACTTTATGCCGTGTTTTTGCTTCTTATAAACCATTCCACATGAATAAGGCAGCTTTTTGACAGAGCCACTTGGTGAATTTTGAGGACAATCTTCAGTTTATGCCTTTTAGATCCTGGCTGTCTAGAATGTCAAGTTTGGTTTTGTTGATGATTGTTTGATAACATATGCCAAGAATGATAATTTGAAAAAATTTCTTTTGCCTCACATAGAATGGTGATTTTGTACTGTGTTATTCTGTTTTTGGCCTCATTAACCACTTGTTTAATTTTTGCCTATAGGGGTGACTATTAGTCGGGTTTTGCACACGTTGGAAGTTTTGGATCGTCACTGTTTTGACCGAACTGATTCCAGCAATTCAATGGAGACACTTTATCATAAGATTTTCTGGGCAAACCAAAACAAAGATAACCAAGAGGTAGTTAATTTTTTTTAAATTCTTTTTACCTTTTATTTTCATAGTGTTTTCTCTTCTTTCTCATTCAGAAAACTCTGGAGAAACCTTTTCTATGAAGTGTAGTATCTTAAGAAGACATACACACTTGAAATCATTCTGTTGGACCAAGATTACCCACCATTATTAAAATAAAATGTCAGTAGGGCTTGTCTACCTAGGAATATTGATATATTGACTGGCAAGATTTTTCTTGGCCCTTTTACCATCACTCTGCAATTTTAGTTTTAGAAGAATATCCTTCATTTAGTGATTGGACTTAATATGGTGGGTTGGCTTTAACTTGGGGGAATGTATGTTAACATTTAGCACAGCAGAGGGCAGTGCATGAATACTTGTGGTCATGATCTTTCAAAAATCCTCAGACAATGTGTTAGGGTTCTACAGAGAAATAGAAAAAAAATGTGTGTTATGTGTATGTGTATATATATATGTATGTGTACATATGTGTTTATATCTATCTACCTAGAGAGAGAAAGGGGAGGAGAAAAGAGAAAGGTATTTATTTTAAGAAATTGGCTCACATGATTATGGGGCTGGCAAATTTGAGATATTCATGGCAGGCTGGAGACTCAAAAACTGATGTGGCAGTCTTGAGTCCGAAGGCTGTCTGGAGGCAGAATTCTTTCTTCCTCTGGGGACCTCAGTCTTTTTTTTTTTTTTTAAGATAGAGTCTCACACTGTCACCTGGGCTGGAGTGCAGTGGCGCGATCTCAGCTCATTGCAACCTCTGCCTCCCGGGTTCAAGTGATTCTCCTGCCTCAGCCTCCTGAGTAGCTGGGAATACAGGCACCCACCACTATGCCCAGCTAATTTTTTGTATTTTTAGTAGAGACGGGGTTTCACCATGTTGGCCATGCTGATCTTGAATCCTGACCTCCTGATTCGCCTGCCTCAGCCTCCTGAAGTGCTGGGATTACAGGCCTGAGCCACCGTGCCCGGCCGGGACCTCAGTCTTTTAAGGCTTTCTGTGGGCTAGATTAGGCTCACACACATTATAGAACATAATCTGCTTTACTCAAAGTCTACTGATTTAAATCTTAATCACATCTTAAAAAAGTCTTTTTAGCAACAGCTAGACTGGTGTTTGACCAAACAGCTGGATACAATAGCCTAGCCAAGTTAATATCTAAAATTAATAATCACAGACAATTTTTATCTTACACATTTCTAGCAATAGATTGTTTCATGAATGAATTGCCCCAAAACTAGGATATTCAGTTGTTTTTTTCCTCAACCTTATTTGGGGAGAAATAAAAAGTTTGTCTTCTTTTCACAATGAAAACTGCCGATGATAATATACAGCCTGTGCTAGGCACCAGGACTGCATAGGTAAGTTTTAAGACACCTTCAATACCTTAGGTAGCCGATGGCAAGCATCTTTGATATTTCAGCTAGCTTTTGGGAATGCATATGTGGAAAGAAAAGATGAAACAACAGCAACCACCATCAAAAACCTTTCCTTCTCTTACCTTTATGTGAGCCTGATACATATTCCAGATTATTATTCTTTTTGGAATAATTTTTGATTGATCACCCTGCTTCTCAAAGATATGGTTCAATACTAATGGTGACAGCTAGGATCATTCAGAACGTTGAGAGCAAGGGACCGATTGAGTGTGCTTTTTAAATTCATCGCAAGTCTCAGTAGCAATGCCTCCCTACTTCAGTGGAGCATGCTGATATAATCCTCTGCTTACTGAGGCAAGTTAGAGTGCTACGTGCTCTTTTTGGGTGGAAACCTTAAAGTGTATTTTTAGTAAAGACTTTCTTAGATAAAAGGCTTCGTGAATACTAAGATTTTTAATACGTATAGGTGAGTTATTTGGAAGGAAAGTAGGGATACCCAAAATTCAGGGGGATCTTGGATTGTTTAGCTTCTTTGCACTAAGTATTGAGTAAAAGCTACATTGTTTCCTGGTGAGGGTTTTACCAAGATTATCACAACCACCTTAGTTTTGTGGTTAGCCTGACTATATACCTTCAGAGTGTATGCCCTGGCTAACTTCAGGATTATTGCCCCATTCACCCGCAGACACTTAAGTTACAGCACTCTCAAGAAAAAAATAAGGGTGTTTTTTTTTTTCAAAAAAATTCAAGGGCAGAAATTATGTTGCAATCTTTCTGAATGAAATCACACTGTGAGGTTCTTTGTAAATCACAGATATCTCCAGAGTGGGTGCTTGCAATGAGCCATTAGGGTGCAAGAAGGTCATTAGAACTTCTGTTCAGATTATAATTTTCAAAAGCCTCTTTTGTCTCCGGAAATGAATGTAATTATTATGATCGTATAGATATAGAAGTTATAAATAAGTGTGTGTTGAAAGTTTTTACTAAAAAAACTCTTTGAGCTGAGAGGGTATGTGGGAAATGTTTGGATATCACTGCTGGAAGCTTCCCCTACCTGAGTGACTTCTCCCAGGATGCAGGAAGGTGCCTGCCACCAGAGGGCGACAAGTGCTCAGGACTGAGAGTCCTGGAGGCTCTAGGCACGCACATTTCTGGAAGGGCCATCAGTGTTGCCCCATTTAGCAGTCATTATTTTGAATGTTGACTCAACTTCAGAAAGACTTGATGAAAACTATGTTTTCAACCTGTAATTCAGATTGATCACCTTTTCTTAATAGTCTGGCAAAAAGAATAACAAAATAGATAGATCCTTCTGTAATACTTAACATTGAATTATTATTACTATTTTTCCAAGACAGTCTCAGTCTGTTGCCCAGGCTAGAGTGCAGTGGTACTGACTCGGCTCCCTGCAACCTCAGCCTCTCAGGTTCAAACAATTTTCATGCCTCAGCCTCCCCAGTAGCTGGGATTATAGGTACATACTACTGTGCCCAGCTAATTTTTCTATTTGTAGTCAGACTGGTCTCAAACTCCTAGCCTCAAGTGATCCATCTGCCTTGGACTCTCAAAGTGCTGGGATTACAAGTGTGAGCCAGTGTGCCTGGACTAAATTAATTTTTAAAATATGTCCTTGGTATCTGTATCAAGGTATATGTGTATGTATACGTAATCAAGTTTTATCTCTCTGTTTACTCCTTAACAGGGGTTACTGTTTTCTTTTTCTTTTCTTTTTTTTGAGACGGAGTCTCTGTCTGGCTCCCAGGCTGGAGTGCAGTGGCGTGATCTTGGCTCACTGCAACCTCCACCTCTGGGGTTCAAGCAATTCTCCTGCCTCAGCCTTCCAAGTAGCTGGAATTACAGGTGCCCTGCTGTCACGCCCGGTTAATATTTTTATATTTTTAGTAGAGATGGGGTTTCACCATGTTGGCCAGGCTGGTCTCTAACTCTTGGCCTCAAGTGATGCACCCCCCTTGGCCTCCCAAAGTGCTGGGATTACAGGATGAGCCACCGTGCCCAGCCCTGTTTTCTTGACTACAACGTCACTTTGTGTATTTCTGGAATTCATGCATGTGCTGCAGCATCATGTTAACTGATCAGCTGGTGATCTTGAGTAAGTTACTCAAGGCTTTGTGCAGTAGTGCCCTTCCTGGTTAAGTAGGCATAGACTACTTGCCCTTTTTTTCTCTAAGGAAACATGAACACTTTGAGAATTACAAGGCACTATACAAATATGTTTTAAAAATTGTTAACAATAATAATATAGCAATTATTAGTATACTGGAAGAACTAATGTGATGATGCTGTTCTCTGATAAGGAGTTACGTGTGGTTAGGATTCAGAAATTGGTCTCACTTTTTAAAAATATACTTCCCCTTTTTTGTTTTCATAATTGATTCAGGATTTAGATAACATGATAGATAAAAATGATCAACTTCCGTAGTTGCAATAGGTTGGAGGTTTGCTGTTACTAGAAGTCGTGTCTAGGTAGGCCTAGGCCCCAGGTTGCATAGCCTGCTTCCTCACATCTGTTTGGAAAACCTGAATTTCACCCTCCTCGATTCCTTAATTCCCTTTTCTCTGGAACAGCGACAGGGAAATACAGTCCTCTCTACTTCCTTGTAGGGAGGGGAGAACTTCTGTCCAGATGGGAGAAGTTTGTGTGTGTAATCAGTTTTCAGTATTGGGGAAAGCTTCTTGAAAACTGCAATGCATGGGATGAAGGCATTCGAGGCCTGGGCCCTGCCTTGTGGTTGGACTGTGGTCATGAGAGTGGGAGTAGGAGCTGATGCTGTGCCCACACTGGGGTGTGCCAGGCTGTGTGGTGTGCCTTCACTGATTCCACATGGAATGCATAATTTCTTTTTTTCTTTTTCTTTTTTTTTTGAGATGGAGTCTTGCTCTGTCACCTAGGCTGGAGTGCAGTGGCGTGATCTTGGCTCACTGCAACCTCCGCCTCCTGAGTTCAAGCCATTCTCTGCCTCAGCCTCCCGAGCTAATTTTTCTATTTTTAGTAGAGATGGGGTTTCACCATGTTGGCCAGGCCGTTCTTGAACTCTTGACCTCGTGATCCACCCACCTCAGCCTCCCAAAGTGCTGGAATTACAGGCGTGAGCCACTGCACCCGGCCTGGAATGCGCTATTTCTTTACTCTCCCTCCCTGTTGCCCTTTACCCCCCATTTCCTTGGCCACTGTTTCTGTGTCTGGGCTTTTGTGTATAATGGCAAGGGAGGTGAAAATAAAAATCTCAAAAACCTGAGTGTTTCCTTATTCTAGATCTGTGCTGCTTGGTTTTCCATTCAGAGTAGTGTGAGATGTAAAGATGGTAATACTGAGGTCAGGGCTCATGTCCCACAGTGGCCAGGCAGGTAGTGGGAATGAGTCGGGGGATGCTATGTATAAGGCAGCCTGGAGGTGGTGGGGGTTGAGGTGTCTGGGAAGTGGGCAGACCCTGTCTGAAGAGGGAAGCCTCTCAAATTCTTAGATTCTACTTGGGATCCACTGTTGCCTGATCATCCGACATTTCAAGAGAAGCTGGATGTCAAGATCTGCATGTAAACTTTCCTGATCTTAAAATACTGTGCAGCCAGGCAGTGTGTCTGTTGGCCGTATTCACTCAGATGCTTGTCACTTTCCAATTCCTGGTACGTGTCTTCTACAACGTATACTCACTTATTTGCTTGTCTAGTGTTTCAGAGCCATTTCTAGTCTGGGTGATGGAGGTGGCAAATCCTGACATCCACACAAAGGAGTCGTTATGTGGACGGTGGGACCCCTGGTTTCCACATGCTCACTGAGCCTGTCACTTGTGACCTCACCTCTGAGCAGCTGGAGGAGGAGTTTCTCTCTTTGCTTTTCAGAGGCCTCAGACCACTTCCTTCCTCTTGGCGTCTCTCTGCTTGGGATGAGTGTGAGGACGGAGGCAGCTGCATCTTTGGGGTGCCTCAAGGACATGGATAGAAGGCAAAGTCTAAAGGTGGCAGGAAGAGCTGCCTTTTCAATTCTCTCTTTGGGGGTCCCAGGAAGCCAGCTTTATCCTGAGTAATGAAAAGATGGAACCAGCTGCACTGGACAGAGTGTTCCTGCAGCAGCATGTGTGTTTCCTCCTTCCCTGCTGCTAAAACCACACACCCCAGATGGGGAAACTTACATATCTATTGTTTGGATTTGTTTTATGCTTAGACTATTCATGCAGAATTCTTTGAAAGGTTGTGATGAGTTCATAGATACGTTTTGAATGGCAAAGGCCCTAAGTTTAGAAAATGTGTTTTCCTCACCTGTGGCACAGAGTGTCCCAGGCCCAGCCAGGTTTGTATCAGTGCAGCTGGCGAACTCTGCCTCACCACCATGATCCAGAGGACAAAAGCTCGCCTTCTGTCAATGCTGTGCTTGTTCCACATTTGTCTTCCTGCAACTTTCCCTGGGGTCTATGTTTCTTCTTCTCCTCACCTTATGTACATTATCAGCCCCAAGTACCATACATGGGGCCCAGGAGATGCTCAGTAGCATTTATTGAATTTATTTTTTAGACCTCATTAAAAAGCTACTCGGGCAGTGAACTGGAAGGGGAAGCACCTCTGTAAGATTTGGCTTGGAAAGGTAGGGATGAATACAGTCATGGAATCTGTATGTGTCAGTCTTACAAATGCTTAGATTCAGATGTGGGAGAGAGTACGTGCAGGTAGAGGTAGGGGTGTGGCTGACAGGGGAGCTCTCTGCTGTGAAATCAGCAGTTTAGTGTATTTCTTTAGGGACACTGGAGAATTCACGTATTTTTGATGAGTTTCAGTTTCCTCATTTTGTAAAATGGGCATGCTATTTCCTGATGATGTGAAAATGACATGAAATAATGTTTGAGTGATAAACCATTCAAATATTTATAGTCCCCAGCATGTAAATGGGTACTTAATAAACACTAGCTGCTATTATTACCGACTGATGTATATAGTTAGTTAAAAACTCTGCAGAATTGGAAGGAATATGTTCAGAGACTCATAGTGGGCCCCTTGGGGCTACTGTGGGCACACACAGATACCTATCATGCAGTCTACTAATCATAAGGCACAGCCAGGATGTGTCAGGCTTTTGACATTTGCTGGTTTTCATAAAGTCTTTACTGTCTGTAGGGAGGCAGTTGGATGGCATTGACCCACTCAGGTTGGGGTAGCTGCAGGACCATGTTGTAAAGGAAACCATGTTCATTTAAATGCTTAGGTTTTGTTGTTGTTTAAGGAAAAAAGTCAGTTTCTAAAACCAAGACTGCAGAAAGTCAAATAAGGCAAGAGTCAAGCAAGCAAGGAAAACATGCATGGATGGCTTGCTGTTGAGATGCAGGTGTGCTGAATTTATGTTGATGCTGATCACAGCCCAGCCAGAAGTGTATTGTGCTTCAGAAGCTAACACATTTCCTACTGGACACCCAAAGGAAGCGTTGGTAGTCTTTTACAACTAGTATTTTCTTATTTTTTGGAATAATGTGTTCGTAAAAGTTTGGTTTCTAGTAACATAGTTGGGAAAACAAAATTGTGCATCCAGATATTTAGACTTGCTGTCACTGAGAAGGGCCTGTCACACATTGTTTAGATTGGAGTTGGCCTTTTGATTTGTTTTTGAGTATTATGTGACTTTTTTTTAAACTTTTTTGTGTGCTTTTTAAACAACGAGCCCTGTTTTAGTGTTATGTCATCTTATTTAGTTTTTCCCTGGCCTGTGAGATGCATGTTTTTCTTTTTCTTTCTTTCTCTTTTTTAAAAATGTTTTACTTTTTAGACAGGGCAACCAATGCTAGAGAGGATGAGAAATTGTTGAGGCTGATACCCAACTCATTGGTGGAAGAAAGGAATTGGAATCCTAAATAGTTCCAATTAACAGTACAATCCAAATGGTACTCTTAACTAGTACATTCTATTTCTTGTACTGTTTATTTAAAAAATGATTTTATTTCAGTGAACAATATAGCTGAAGTAATAAGTTTCAGATGTAATTTTGGAAATGAGAGGAAGACACCTTTGCAATTGCCATGAACAATTTTCACAAACAATTTCCAAATATGAATATTGGTACATTTATGTGGTGGAATAATCTATTTATTTTTAAAAGCTTGCTTGACAGTTTTAACGTAGTAAACAATATTTTAATTAGAAAATTCAAAACCTCAAGTTGAGCACGCTGGCCTTGGTAGGATACCACAGACTTTAGGCCAGTTCAGACCTGATTTTCAATCTTCATTTTGCTGCCAAGTATTTGAGTGGCTTCAGATCTCCCTTAGTGTCAGTCTGTCTGTAGAATGGCCTTACTAATAGAATCCACTTCATGTGGCAGTACCTGATAAGCACTTAGTAAATGCCAGTTGTTATGTTCTTGACTGGACAACTTTTGGTTGTCAAGTGAGTAGAACAAAGCACCATCTTCTAGAAATTTGCAATTCCTTCTTATCTGTATGTTACTTTGACCTTCATAAAAGGCAAGCAGTAAAGTTTTTTGCACAGTGATGAATTTTGGAAATGAAGCATAATATTTTAATTATAGCTTGAATATCCCTTATGTGAAATATTTGAGAGCAGAAGTGTTTAGGAGTTTAAACTTTTTTCAGATTTTGGAATATTTGCATTATATACTTACCAGCTGAGCACCCCAATTTGAAAATCTGAAATGTGAAATACTCCAGCGAGCACTTCCTTTGCGCATCAGGTTGGTCTTCAAAACATTTCGGATTTTGGAGCATTTCAGATTTCATATTTTCAGATTAGGGATGCTCAGTCTGTATTTTAAATATGAGAGACATGTACTTGTTAAGGACTTTTGGAGAGATTTTACTTTGAAATTATGGATCAGCCCCTATATGACTTTCTGTTATGCAATTACGTATTTCTCACAACTCTTGTATTTTTTTCATTTGTATTACTTAAACGTTGATGGAGGATTAGAAGAATCATTTTTTGTTAAAGTGCAAATAAATGACAAACCTAAGTAAAAAATTAGTTGATTTAAATACTCAGAGAGGATTGTATTATCTGTCTTGTTTCCTCCCAGAATTAGATCTCCTCTGTTTTTAACTACTGCTTTACAAAAAGGAAGTTGCTTTTGCTTCCATGGTATATGTTTGGTTTATCTGATGTCACAAGACCTAAAGACTATCAATATTGATTGTAAGGATGTGAAGTTAGAAAAACTTGTCCCTTTCTCAGTCAGAAATCAGCCACCTCAAATATCTTTTGGAAATGTATATATGCAAAATATTTTTTTAATTTTTTTATTTTAATTTTTCTTATAAGAGGCAGGGTCTTGCTGTGTTGCCCAGGCTGGAGTGCAGTGGCGCGATCACAGCTCATTGCAGCCCTGAACTCCTGGGCTCATGTGATCCCCAGCCGAGTAGCTGGGACTACAGGCACACGCCACACACCCGGCTAATTAAAGATAAAGTCTCACTATATTGCCCAGGCTGATCTTGTACTCCTAGGCTCAAGTGATCCTCCCGAGTTGCTGGGATTACAGGTGACCATGTCTGGGCCACCTTGCCAGGCTTGGAAATGTTCATATGTATAAAGATTGTAAAAAATGAATACCATTTATGCTTATGTAATAGATCTTGTGAATTTATGGTTAACAGTGTTAGGCCTATTACCTTATATCGGTGACTGTGACCAGGTACAGCAAGGTTATGTTCTATTAGCAGTTAAGACCAACTTTTTTACTTCTGTGACTTGCAATTCATCCAGCTCCTCACAGTATGCCTCAGCTTGCAAACTATATGACTTGTTAATAGAACTACACTACATATTATTCCATATTATTTATTGGTGCTGTAACATGAATAATATCTTCCTCCAAATGTGACCATTTTGTTTGACCTTGACTAAGAGTGATTGATTTCATTTATAAACATGTCCTTTTAGTCTAAGATTAAAGAGCTGTTAAGAGCTTTATTCAGTATCTTAAGTCCTTTTATTTTTAATTTTAAAAAACGTTTCAACTCTTTTTAGTTAGCTGTTGCTGATAGTAATAAGTCATTGATTTTTTTCCCCCACTCCTTTTTATGGTATTATGTAACCTAGGTAATATATTAAGAAATTTCTTATTTTAAACTGGCAAAAGATCTCACCAAGTACCTCCTAATTTCTAAAGGAAGCCTGCCTCTCAGCTGTAGTTGTCAGTTATTTTACCTTCTTTATTTGTTGAAGGATAGAAGACCTGTGGTTAGCTTCTGCAACTATTAGGTTATTGAATTACCAAATACATTGAATTACTGAATTACGGAATTAGGCCTAATCTATCAGATTTGTGCCTGCTCTTCCCTGAGAAAGAAGAATGTGGCAAATCCCCTGATGTTGAAAACCTTTCTTCACATTTGATATAGCTTTATTAGAGATGAAGATAACATCATTAATTATGATTATTTGCTACAGAATTAATACTTTTACTATGTAGCCACTGTAGATATGCCCCAAATTCATAAGACCAGATAAACAACGCTGTTATTTGAAGGACCTTATTGATTTTTGAATTTTATGTCCATTCATTTTCTCTTGTTTGTTATCATTGTAGAAGTTTCTTCTTGTAATCGTTATATATATATAATACAGGAATACATTCTTGATATTAAGTTTCATTCAGCCCACAGTGTGGACCCCTGTCGCACTCTCCTGCCCAGACAGGAGGTATTTTGGCATAAGAGCCCTCTCTGTGGAGGCTGATAGCTTGAGTTGGACTCAGATTTGACCTAGTAGCTTTGAGACATTTGACAGTTATTTAACCTTTAGACTTTAGTTTGCTCAACTGTAAAATGATAGGATTGTCATTAAAACATTAGAACAGGGCCTACTATATAACAAACATATATACCAGCAGTAACCACTGTTAATTTTGGTCCATATTTGGTTCACTTTCAAGAGTTATGTTGTGGCAAGAGGTCCATTACTTGCCTAGGGAAAAAATATCTTTTGGAAATATAAATATGGAAACTTTCATATACATATATGAACACTTAACTATAAAGGTTGGAGGACATAAATGAAATTGCTCTATGCATAATATTCTACAGGATTTCTTTTCTTCTACTGCTTAATATTGTTCACCATTTTTTCCTTGTTTATTTTATTCTGGTCGTGTTGCTCAACTCTTTTATTACTTCTAATAAAGTTTTTCCAGTTAATTTTCTGGGTTGGTGGGGGGTGGGGTGGGGCATAATCCTTTTATGCAGACTGTAGTGACACATTGCCATATCTTTTCAGATATTTATCCCTGTCTCTTCTCATTGGTTAATGCTTTCAAAATGATGCTAAGTGATAGTGTTGAGGCCCGCAGCCTGGACTCATTAAATGAGGAGTGGGAATGCTTCTAGTATGTCACACTTAGTCAACTGCGGAATTCAGTCTCAGTTACTTATCATATTAATTAAGTGCATCTCTAAACTTTCTCCCCATCTACCTTGTTTATTCCTTTGGTTTAATGTAACACAGTGTATTGCTTTTACTCTTTGCTTTAAAAACAGTTGAACCTACTCTGCACCAGGCACTGCGGAAGGTGCCGAAAATAAAACTGTGAAAATGACAGTAAGTCTAGCATGTGTTAGAGACAGAATAAATGGAATTGTGCTCTAGATAATATTATATGAGTATCTGGAGACAGAATAAAATCTTTGGTAATTCACTCCTGTGGTTTTATTTTCTGTGTATCAATTAGGTTAGAAGTCTAGCTTGTCCCTAGAGAGGCGGAAGTCAGGGCTGGAACAGAGGGTGGCAATGGCTAGCAGGAGTGGTGCTGGGCAGCAGGGATCCTGGGCCTTGTGAGCCACTCAGGAGACTTACATGTAACGGTGATCTTCCTTTTGTAAGTAATCTTGATTTACCCGTGATGTGAGCAGCAGCATGGTGTAGCAGAATGTATGGGGGCTTTGGAATTAGGACAGCCTAGTGCCGTTTTCTAGTTCAGTGCCCATGACCATCTTAACTTCTTTGAACCTCGGTTTTCTTATCTTTGAAATGGAAATAGCAATACCTGCTTTCAAGTTTATTAAGATTAGAGATGATATGTGTAAAATTTCCAGTACTTGCTCAATAATTTTTGTTTTTGAGACAGGGTCTCGCTGTCGCCTACAATCATATCTCACTGTAGACTTGAACTTCTAGGCTCAAGCTCTCCTCCCATCTCAGCCTCCTGAGTAGCTGGGACTACAGGTGTACACTACCATGCCTGGCTTTTTTTTTTTTTTTTAATTTATTTTAAATGGGGTGTCACTACATTGCCCAGGCTGATCTTGAATTCCTGGCCTCAAGCCATTGTTCCTGCTTGGCTTCCCAAAGTGTTGAGATTACAGGCATGAGCCACTGCACCTGGCCAATACATATTTTTTAATTACTGCTACTACCTGTAGTTGGAAATTTAAAACTGTTAATATTATTATTGCCATGATTATGTGTTTTGATTTATGCCAGGGCTGGGCCTATAGTTTGTTATTTTTTCTTTGACCTTAACTTTATATGCCAGGGCTCAATTATTCCCTCCCCTCAAGCCTACCTCTTGTTCTCATCTATCTCATTCACCTGTATCTCATTTAAAGCTAGGGAGGCACGCTTACATTGTTCAACTTCTTACTATTCATTAGAAAGTGCCACGAGAATAGCTTGAACCTGGGAGGTGGAGGTTGCAGTGAGCTGAGATTGTGCCACTACACTCCAGCCTGGGCGATAGAATGAGACTTTGTCTCAAAAAAAAAAAAAAAAAAAAAAAAGAAAGTGCCAATATGAAAAGCTGCCTGTTTCTGCCCGGTGAAGACCTGAACCCTCCTGTGTAGTGTTTGGAATGAAGTACTTCCTTTTGGTTATTCTCAGTGCTGCGTCTCCAGGGTGGTACCTGAGCCTTCCTAATGTATATTTAAAGCCAATAGCTGGAGATCTAATAGCCACAAAGCTGTGTTGTGAAATGTGCATGTTACATAGGAGTAAATATTCCAGCACAAGGGAGCAGAATACTCTTGAGGCTGTAAGCATTGAGGAGGGTGGAGTCAGGAGAAGCCAGAGGCGCTGGGAGCTCACACAAAAGTCCACTGTGTGTTGTGTACCCTGGAGGGAAGGACAGAGTTACCTACGCAGGTTCTTTTGACACACAGGTTTTGCTTTACCTGTTTGGTTCATTTCCAAGAGTTATGTTGTGGGAAGAGCTCCATTACTTAGCTGAGTGACCTTGGACAAGTTATTTCCCATCTCTATGCCTTGGAGTTTCCTTATTTGTAAACTGGGGATAATATAACCAGCTTATAGGTTGTAAAGCTTGAAAGAAAGAATTCCTGAAACACATTTATTGCAATGTCTGACTGTAAATTGGGTAGGCACTCAGTACATGTTAATTATCTTTATTACTCCTACCTGTAAATTTGGTAATCTATCATCATTATTGATTTTCAGCGTGATTAAACCCATAACTTAATCCACAAGTTATTTTATATTAAATTTTCATTAGAAGCAACTGAAAAGATTTACATGTAACATTAAGACTTTCAATTTTTTATTTTTATTGTGTCTGCTATGGTCTGCTATCAATCCTATGACGTTAGTCCATGACTAGAATAAGCAATAATACTGTAGAAAACCTATTCTAAAAATGAGTTTTTGGCTGGGCGTGGTGGCTCATGCTTGTAATCCCAGCACTTTGGGAGGCTGAGGCGAGCGGACCACCTGAGGTCAGGAGATCTAGACCAGTCTGGCCAACGTGGTGAAACCCCATCTCTACTAAAAGTACAAAAATTAGCCAGGTGAGGTGGCACCCACCTGTAACCCCAGCTACTCTGGAGGCTGAGGCAGGAGAATCGCTTGAACCCAAGAGGCAGAGGTTGCAGTGAGCCGAGATTGCACCACTGTACTCCAGCCTGGGTGGCAGAGCGAGACCGAAAACAAAGGGCGGGGGGTTAATCATAAGAGAAACATACACTTTATTTGGTCAGGGCTGATCTAGACCTTTGGCATCTGAAATGTTTTACAGGACGTTGCACCTAATGAGTACCTGATGCAGTGAATTTTGTTTTTCTTATGTCCAAAGAATTGCCTGAAATTTTCACTGCCTCTCACAGCTCCAAATGCAGACTATAACAATAAAGCTCAGAGGATGGGGTACTGTAATTACCCCTTGAAGGGGAAGGAGCAGTAGGGGTACTGCTCCTGGAAGAAGGAAAGCATGGTGGGAGACACTGTCTGAGGGCTGAGAACGACCCCTCTTGGATAGGACTTGGGATTTACTGCTGGTCATGCACCATTGACCTTCCTTTTCCTGTGTTCCATTGGAAGCCTCTCCCATCTGCCCTTATCTGTATGTCTTTAATCAGACATTGAAATCTGGCCCATTTGCCTGCAGAAAAAATGGAAATAAAAACAAACCAGAAATTTTCATAGTTCCATTGCTGAAGACATTCTGAGAAGTTAGTGTAAGTCATCGTAAAACTTCTTGGATAATACCATTTCTTTTAAAGTAGGCACAGAACCTGTCTATTCCTTTATTCCCACCACTCTAAATATCCTAAGGAAAGGATGGCATCACTTGGCAGGTTTTATGATATTTAAGAAATAGTAGGCATTGCATTCTTGGTATCTAGCTAGTATTGGAAAATATTTATTGGTTAAATATAAGATTTTGAAATGCATAACTTTTTATAGGCGTAATTGATAAAAGGACAAGAAAATTTTTGGGCTGAAATTTTATATTTTTTAAAAGCTCAGTCTTTTCAGCAGCATTTTCCTCAAGGTTTTAATTTCTGGGTTTCTTAATTCACTTAATTTCTTTTTTTGAGACAGAGTCTCGCTCTGTTGCCCAGGCTGGAGTGCAGTGGCGCAATCTCGGCTCACTGCAACCTCCGCCTCCCGGGTTCATGCCGTTCTCCTGCCTCAGCCTCCCGAGTAGCTGGGACTACAGGCGCCCACCTCCGCGCCTGGCTAATTTTTTGTATTTTTAGTAGAAACGGGGTTTCACCATGTTAGCCAAGATGGTCTCGATCTCCTGACCTCGTGATCTGCCCGCCTCGGCCTCCCAAAGTGTTGGGATTACAGGCGTGAGCCACCGCGCCTGGCCAACTCACTTAATTTCTAAAAATCAGAAATTGGGACTATAACTGCAGCAGGTAGTCCACAGGAGTTTCTTCAGGTTGAGATCTCAGATGTCAGTAAGTTGGGACAGATGTATGCTCCCCTCCCAGGAGATACCTAAGGGGTGGAAGGCTAGACTTACTTATTCCTCCACTCTAGAAATGTCTTGTTACTTTATGATTACTTGTCTTTTAGACATTTTTCTCTAGAAGGTGAGCATTTTGAGGATAGGGACAAGATCTTTAAAATTTTTGTTTCCCCGTGCCTACCATATTATGGACACTTAAAAAGAAAGCACGTTAAAGGGTACCTTTGGAAGTGAATTGACTCCCTCTTGGAACTTGTTTTCTATTTCTAGCACATTCTGCCTCCCAAACCCCAGTGGTGACATCTGGATGTGTTCAAAATAACTCTTTTCTTTATATGTTCTTTTCTATGCATGTATAGGTGAAGATGTGTCAGTTACTTAAATTGGGTGAGTCATATCATTGAGAGACAAGTGTACCTTTCCATATTCATTGGATTTTTATGAATCTATTTTAGGAAATTATCAAGGACCCAACTCTTCTGCACAGACTTGGAATTCCAGAGGACATTTTGTAAATTTAATTTTCTTCAGTGCACAGTATACACATAGATACAGGCAATGTTTGCTTTATTTCACTACATTGTTTAACATGTAAGCAACTACCCTATTCTTCTTCCAAAGAATCGACCAGTTTCTCTAGTAAATTGTTTTCTTTGCAAGTCATTTTTTATGATTAGTAAAAAAATTCTTTCCTAAATGATTTTAAATTCTTAAGTGATTTTACTTTTAACAGATTAAAAAAAAAAACTCTTCTATTTTCTTGGTGGTTAAGTTTGCTGGCAATCTTTTTTTAAAGCCATTTGGAGATGTGTCAAAATCCTAGGCTTATTTCGTATTTGGAATCAGCATCTAAGGATATTATGTTATAGATATTTTTAAAATATGTATTTTATCTCTTTGGTATTAAAAATAATATATGTTCGCTTAAAATTTGGAATATATGCAAAAGTGTAAGTAAAATGAAAGTCACATTGGTGGGTATTTTATCTCAAGCATGCTTAGAAATGTAAAAGTGAAATCTATTCTTTCAAAAATAAAAATTGGTAGTTGTAATTTCAGCTCATCATTAGTGCTTTTATATAAATGTAGAAATCATTGCCATGTCTTTCCTTCCTTTTTTTTTTTTTTTTTTTTTAAGACACAGGGTCTGGCTATGTTGCCCAGGCTAGCCTCGAACTCCTGAGCTCAAGTAATCCTCCTGCCTTAGCTTCCCCAGTAGCTGGGACTACAGGTGCATGCCACTGTACTCAGCTCATTGTCTTTTTTTTTTTTTTTTTTTTTTTTTTTTTTTTTTTTTTTTTTTTTTTTTTTTTTTTTTAAGCTGGGGTCTCACTCTGCTGCCCAGGCTGGAGTGCAGAGGCATCATCTTGGCTCACTGCAGCCTCCGCTTCCTGGGTTCAAGTGATTCTCCTGCCTCAGATTCCTGAGTAGCTGGGACTACAGGCATGCACCACCATACCTGGCTAATTTTTGTATTTTTAGTAGAGATGGGGTTTCACCATGTTGGTCAGGCTGGTCTTGAACTCCTAACCTCAGGTGATCTGCCTCCTCTGCCTCCCGAAGTGTGGGATTATAGGCGTGAACCACCGTGCCCAGCCTGTCATTTGTAATAACCATTTCTGGCAGTCTTAAAGGAATAATTTTGCTTATTTTATGTAGCATTGTGACCTTGCAATAATAACTCAGTGGAATAAAGACATGAAAATGTAAAAAGAACATTTTAATTTAGCTAAATTATTATTTTTTTTAATGAGGTAAGTTAAAGCTGCTTGAGATGACAAGACACCTAAAGGAGTGAAGATTATATGAATTAGGAGAGAGAAAATGTCTCTGCTTATTTTCTTTGCATCTCCAGGAGCATAATTTAGAGATTAGAGCAAGCTGATTGAAAATGATTGTGAATGCTCTAGATACTATAAAAGTGCTTCCGTATTTTACTTTTTAAAATTCGTTCAGACTGCTGTTGGATGTATGCCATAAGATAAACCCAATATTTGCCCTAAATTAGAATGAGTTTCTTTTTTGTCATTCATAGGATTTCTGTAAGTAGGCCTGCTGAATGGCTTTATTCATGATGTTCCCACCTAAAATCCTTGTTTACTAGTGAGAGAATGCAGACAGTAAGATTATAAATAAGTGAAGAAAACATTTTCAGATATCAGCATTCACTGCTAAGCAAATGAAATAGCATGACGTTTGCAAGGGCGGCCAGGGAGCCTCTGGTCAGCCTGAATCCTCCAGATTTTAGGGCAGAGAAGGGGCTGTTCTGTGAAACTCGGGGGGTAAGGAATGCACTGGAGGGCAGGGGCTGCCAACACTGAGGCCCAAGGTGGAGGTGGGCTTAGCATGTCTGAGGCGCTCAAACTGGAGTGTAGGTAGAATGCGGCTGGGGAGAGAGAAGGACTCTCAGCTTTCTGGCCTGAATGGCGATGCCATTTTCTAAGAGAAAGTATACAGGACAAGAAATGCATTTGAGGGGTAGGATGAGATTAGTTTGGGATCAGGTGATTGTGGTCAGCAGGTGGAGGTGCCCAGGAAGCGGATGGGTTTTAGTAGCTTAGGGGTGAGTTTGGGGCTAGAGGCATGGGTTTAGCTTGCCTCTCGTCACAGTTGGGATAACTACTTCCAGGTTTCTGTAAGGGTAAAATGAGATCATATATATAAATAGGGCAGAACACAGTGCCTAGCACATAGTTGTGTAAGTGGATGTTATACCCCAAGGCTGCAGGAAAGCATATGATTTCCACTATGTTTAGATAGGTCTTTTCTGCCCTTTACATTTTGTTTTCTATTTATCAAAAATCTGATATTTTTCCTCCAACGCCTGTTTACATTTTTTTTTTCCCCAAAACAGAAACAGTGTTTTTCTTTTGCATGATAAAAGCAGAAAATAAGAACCTCCTGTAGTCTTCTCTCTGGATAAAACCCTAGTTAACAGTGTGACTATATGAAGGTTCAAGACCATGCCTCTCGTAAAACCTTCCCTGGATTGTCCCTGTTGATGTGCAGCGTATAGAGCCTCTTATTCTGCTCTGTGTTTGCTGTTTGGTTCTTATCTGTTGAGTGTAAGCTTCTTGAGCAAGAAAATGTGCCTTCCTATCCCTGACAGTACCGAACACTCATGCACATTATGAGTGGCCAGATCAGATTTGTCTTTCTCCTGCCTTTTCAGAATCGTGTATGCTGTGTGTACGCTGTGCTTGGTTTATGGATCTTCAGAGTGTCGTGTGTGATGAGTTTGTGTTTGTTTTCTCAGAGATGATGTGGGCACACTAGCTGTTGTTTTGGAAAGGGATGTGGTAATGTGATTTGTTTTGACTTCTCTTTTGTTGTAGTTCATTCAGTAGATCTGAAGAGATCTGTTCTCCCACATAGTTGTTGAGACATTACTGATCACATACAGTTCCTCTATATGTCTCACTAATTTCACATAGATATTAAATCTCACATAAAATCTTTAGTGGGACAAGAAGTTTTTAAATTTTAAAATCACCTGTTTCTTTTCTTGTAGCACATTTTAGTGTAATCTTGAAGATGCAGGAGAAAAAAATCTGTGTAAATGTCGATATGATGCATATTACTGCTTAGATTAATACAAACTGAAAGCAGTATTTTTAGGGTAACTTTTTGTTATCTTTAATGTTCTAAACCTATAAGCATGTGGTCCTTCACTGGATTAACTTCTATATTTTTATGTTTATATAGGTTAGAGTGAATCTGGGCAGAAAATCCTCCCAGTTTACTTTCTGTTTTACATGTTATGTTCAAACATTTCTTTCAATTGAGTTACTTCTCTTGTTTTAAATTAGGAAAACAGAGCTCCCTTTGAGGTATCTACCTCAGGTAACTCATTTCTTTGGTTTGAGTAAACATGGGTTTAAATGACAAAATTTAGGGTACGATGAATAAAAATCTTGGAATAAACTGATTTTCATGATCTGAATTGTTTGCTAGCATCTACAGCTGATCAGGGATACTTGTTCTGGGATTCTTAGATGGCTTGTCAGACTGCACAGACATTCCAAAATGTGCTAAGTTCATGCGTGTATGTATGTATGTTCTTCCGTGGAGTGTGCTCATAGCCATATCGTAATCTTAATTGAGTTTATGGATTCTAAAGTATTAACTTCCCACATAGCCTGTAGTGCTAATGCTGCGATTATCTAGTTTTTCTGGCATAATGTTTACACCCACGGGGACATATTAAAAGCTTGTAGTTGATGTCCTGTTGATCGGCGTGGATCCTCTAAAAGGAAAGGACAGATCGCACAGAAGTACCATCTTCCCTGCTCACCACTCCCTGCACCCCCATCCGTGACTCATGTCATTTGGGTCCCCAACATCCCCTCATCCTCAGTCGCTGGTGCCTATTTCTAGGCCATGGCAACTGTGGCTGACAGTTCTGGTCACCATGCTGAGCCCTACTTAGACCTGACTGCTGTCCTTGGTTGACTGTGTCTGCCCTTCATTGTTGGTTCTTTTTGGTGCTGGGCTGTCATTTTTCATGTTTGTTATTTCCATTGGGACGGGTGTTTTACCAGCGTTCCAGCCTCCCCTCTGGTTTGTTCCTTCTAATTTTGTATTGGAGTGGGTCACTGGATAAGCTGGCTTGTTAGAATTATTTACTGAATGAGGCATTGAGTGAGTGGGGGGCCTGAGGGTGCCAACAGTAGAGTGATGTACTTTGACTTTGTGACAGCTGTTCTTGGCAGTCAGTGGTTGTTTTTTCCCTTACTGTTTGGTTTTGAAATTTGAGTACTAGAGAGTAGTTGGGGCTAGGTTGTGTCCCTGTGTAAGTGAAGGTATCCACAGGGAAGCTCTAATTCTTTTGGAATTGTCACAGATTCAGCGTAAGTGATTTCTTTCCTTGTATAGGTTTAGTCTTTGTATTTCAATTAAAAATGATTTGGAAGCGCTTTCTAAAGCTACTATAATAAAACACGGAAAAAAGCTTTAAAGTGTTAGATATTCCCTTGCTTGCTTCCTGCCTCTTGCTGGGTGAATGTTTCATTTGATGTGGCTGGTACCCCTCTCTGTTGGTCACTAGGTTGCGCCCAACGATGAAGCTGTGGTGACGCTGTTATGTGAATGGGCTGTGAGCTGCAAACGGTCTGGCAAGCACAGGGCCATGGCTGTGGCAAAACTCCTGGAGAAGAGGCAAGCAGAAATTGAGGCAGAGGTAGGTTCCATTTTCTTTCTGCTTGTTGAATGCCCTAATGTAAAACTACTGTTTTGGGGAAGATTGTTTTCTCTTACCCTCATTATGTTATTCTTTCGCTCTTGAGGGAAAAAGGGAGGATGTAAAAAATTCACATAAGATTGTCATAGTAGAATCTCTCTAAATTGATGCAGCCGTTTATATTCTGAACTAATTTAAAAATGGTATCTTTTAAAATAAAACTTTAGGCTGGGCACAATGGCTCACACCTGTTATAATCCCAGTGCTTTGGGAGGAGAAGGCAGGAAAATCTCTTGAGCCCAGGAGTTTGAGGCTGGAGTGAGCTATGATGATGCCACTGTACTCTAGCCTGGTTGATAGAGTGAGACTCTGTCTCTAAAAAAGTAAATAAATAAAAGATAAAATAATACAATTTTAGCATCTGATTTAGAAAAAGGAAATTTCTTTGCTATATTGAAATATGCATACACACAACATACACACACATGTGCAGTATACATGTGCAAATGTGTATAAGATATACCAACTTTTATGAAATTTACAACTACATATTTTAGTGGATTTGGATATACTTTCTTGAGGCAGTTATGATTATAATATTATAAATACCGATTTGTATTGCTTTTGAGATTATATTCTGGCCCCAGACAGAGCAATTAAAGCCTTGGAAGTAAATTATAAGGGAAAAAGCAAAACTAAGTTTGTCAACATTAGCTTTTGTTGAGGGAAATTTTTTAAGCAGGCCTTCTTTTCTGCCTGTGACTGTTAGCAGGGATGGCTATGGGGAATGTGTGTATATCATCTGACCAGGTCCTTGTCATCTCTCACCTGGCAACTTTGAGGCATCTTACCTCATCTCTCTGCTTCCTCTACACAGCAACTGCCCATCTTTTCGAAATGTAAATAGATCACATTGTCTCCTTACTGATACTCTCTGTGGCTCCTGACTGTAGCCTTTGCAGCATCTCCTGCGCTACCTCACCTGCCTTTTCCACCTCATCTTGTGCCCTTCTCCCCAGGGTCACAGCTCCATTCACCTTGGTACTTCTACCCCTTCAATACACAAAACACACTGTCACCTAGAGGCCTCTGCTCTTGTTGTTCCTTCTAGGTGGCAGACTCTGTTCCCTAGTCTTTGCATGGCCAGCCTCTTCCTGGCATTCCCATCTCAAGAAGTGTCCCTTCCTTTCCAGCATTCCTAGCTCAACATGTGTCACCTGGGGAAGGTCTTCCATCACCACGTAATCAAAGTTAACAGTGTTCTACCCCTCAAGCACTCTTTCTCACGTCACTGTTTTTACTTTGTTACAGTGCACATTCATCTAGTTAATCTGCTTATTATTTAACCTACCTTCCCCCTCTAGAAGGTGAGCTGGACAGCAGAAAGCTCACTCATCTTGTTCAGTGTTGTTTCCTTGGCACAGAATAGTGCTCATTGCATAGTAGATGCTCAGAAGGTGTTTGTTGCATGACTGGATGAGCCTTAGCTGGCTCTCTGTGTTGCTGATAATACACCTCCTTCTTGTGAAGCTAGTAAAAATGAAATAGGAAGAACATTTTATAGACATTTTTCTCTTCCTGTTAGGAAAGTTGTATTCACCAAAAATGAAAGATCATATTGTTGAAACTGGGGCTTGAAGATATTAATGTTAAGGTGTAAGCTAAATGACCCATTGTACAGTGTGCAAATTAGGAAAAGCTTTCATTGCTTTTCTTCCATACATTATGAATAGTTGGACTATTCTATGGTGAATTGCAGTCCATAAATTTCAGCAGCTAAAATGAAATTTCCCAAATATTTCATTGCTCCTTCTGTATTGCATATGTGTTTTTTTACACTGCTTTTCTCCTGCCTGTATTCCAGACATACAAACATACACATTTCACTTTCAGAAGAGGTTCACATATAGATTACCTTGTAATTTTAATAGCCTAAATGTATCCATATCTAAAAATGTATTCTTTCAGAGATATTTAAAATAATTGATTTTTTTGTTAAACATCACTGTCTTTAAAATTTGACCTTCACAAAGAGAGAATAGATTGGAAAAATAATGATATTCTTAACATAATTAATATCTTGATATTAAAGAGTAATGAAAATGGGAATGATCAAAGGAATATAACAAAGAATAGAAAACAAGGTTCTGGTCTTGTGTAAATTCTGTCTTTAAGAAAATAGAAGTTAAATAACTTCCCTAGAGGTACTTCATGAACTGTGGACATTCCCAGAGGTTCTGAGAGATCTTATTGGCGGAATGTGATGAGTAAGTGAAAGAATATTGTTAGGGGAATTATGTTAGCATTCTTGTTTGACACCATGTTTCTCCAAAAACACTAATAAATAAACCATTCTGACAAAAACAATTCAATAATATATGCCCCAATATTTTCCAGGGAGAATATAGTTAAACATGAAGGATTTAAAAATGAAGACAACCTCAAATTATTTTTAGCAATTTTGCATAGGGATAATGAATAGTTTGTTGTACCGTAATATATTTAGTGGGCACTCATCTAATACTGTGCAGAGTTTATAATTCACATGAATAATGTTTTTCAGGGGTGTTTTTGAAATCCTTTGAGTTGTTCTGGGGGAGTGTTTTCCAACTTTTAGAAATTATATTCACCTAAGATGCATGGTCCCTTAAATAAGTACAGACATATCAATTAATTTTACATGTTTTACCTGAGCACTTAAATGTTAATAAAAAATAAACAAATTCATGATCTGTTATGACTATACTTCTGTAATTAACTTTGTTATTTATTTTTAATCTGTAGAGATGTGGTGAATCAGAAGTCTTAGATGAGAAGGAGTCTATTTCTTCATCCTCTCTTGCTGGATCCAGTTTGCCTGTTTTCCAGAACGTGCTGTTAAGGTTTTTAGATACACAGGCCCCCTCTTTGTGTAAGTAGAGAAAGCTCTTTGCCTCTAGATCTTAAATAAGGGATTGATCTTTTTTTTTTTCTGATTCCTTTTTTAAAAATTTAGATCTTATTTAATATTCTTGGCACTGAATATAATGTACGTTTTACTGAGCAAAATTTTGTGGCATGTTTTTTAATGGAGACTTTTAGGCAATTTTAAAATCAGTCAAGCTTCAAAGACTTTAAAATAATTTTTAAAAGTCACCTCACTCCTTCATGTAAGGAAGTAAGGTCTTGTGACATTTGTCTGTATATTGATTGTGATTTGGAATTTTCTCTTTTTTAGTAGTTTTTTTATATTTCTGATTTTCTAGTTCCTGCTCTTAAACATGGGGGTGGGGGGAATCAAGCAACGGTACTCTATAGCCAGAGACATGGTACAAGGAAGTAATTTATAAATGCCTGGCTGCTTCACTATACTCTCTGGGATGTTTATGTCATCTCAAGCCCTTTTTTTTGCCTTTATAGTGAGGAGTTGAGGGTTTCTGAAATAGTCACCCAGTGGGTTCAGACTGTGGGTGAACGCTTTTGAAATATTTTGTGAGCTATGTAGGCTTGAAATTATTCTGAGATTTTCATATGACAGAATGCAACAGGGAGGATCTTAAGGTAACAGAAAAATGGCAAAAAGTCAAAAGCAATAGAAAGGAGGAGAAAAAGGTTGAGGAAGTGGAAGATGCTTGTGAAGAAAGAGGTAAAGTAACAACAAACAGTACTCTTCTGAGTCCTCTGAGGAGGGGCCTCATTTTGGGTTGAGTGAGACCTGCAGGTGAGGTTCTTTGAGACAAGGGGCTCTCTCAGTTATTTGGTGGCTTCTAGGCTAGAAGGAGAGCAAGTGCTGGAGCTAATCTAGTGGTTGGAATATAGGGAGGAGTAATTCATGGAAAAGGAAGCAGAAAAGTGAAAGGACGGAAGAGATCCCTGATAGCGGAAAATATATTGTCAGGCATGAAGTTAGCAGTTCTAACTTACCTTGTACCCTGGGGGAGACAGACATTTGCCCTTTGCTTCCCTCGTTTCTTCCCCATTCTTTTTCTCTCTTTAGGAAAAACTCCTTACTCCTGTGTCTTTGCTAGTTCGTCTCATTTACTCTCTGTCAGAAAAAGCTGATCTGTTCTCTGAGAGAGGCTGCTCATCACTGAGTTTGGTAGTGAGCAAGAGGAAACATTTAGGTTCAGGGTTTAGGGAAATGAGCTTAATGTTCCTTGGGTAAATGTGTCTCCTATTGGTGTTTGTGAATGTGATGGTACCAAGGATTGAGCTTTGCAGGTTCATCTTACAAATTTTGAATCTTATCTTAAAGGTGTAGTCACAAAACTTTAGAGTGCAGTGACAATATTGAAAGTCATAATGTGAGTTAAATAGGCTAGTTATGAATAAAAATAATCTGCAGAGCTCCATGTTTGTGTTCTTTTTATTCAGTTGTTCCTTTTTCTTTTTAGTGGATCCTGCTTACATTTTTTTCAAACACCATTTAAATTGTGGTTCAATTGTAAAATCTCCTTTGAAAATGTGCACCCATATTCTCACAACTGCACAGATACACTCAAGCTAGAAAAAGCAGTCATGAACTGTTTTATTAGTAAAACCAGAGGACAGCAGTCTAATCCTGCTGTCTTTTTTTCTGATCCTGAAATTTTGCTTTTTTACATTAGTACTTGAATGGCTATTAAGGACTACTATCTTCTTTTTTTTTTTTTGAGATGGAGTTTCGCTCTTGTCGCCTAGGCTGGAGTACAGTGGTGTGATCTTGGCTCACTGCAACCTCCGCCTCCTGGGTTCAAGCGATTCTCCTGCCTCAGCCTCCCGAGTAGCTGGGCTTGCAGGCATCCGCCACCATGCCCAGCTAATTTTTGTATTTTTGGTAGAGACGGGGTTTCACCATATTGGCCAAGCTGGTCTCGAACTGCTGACCTCAGGGGATCTGTCCACCTCAGCCTCCCAAAGTGCTGGGATTACAGGTGTGAGTCACTGCGCCCAGCCAGGACTACTGTCTTTAAACTTGTAATCATGTTTACCATACTGGATATTTTTCAATTATGGTGGGACAATCAAAACCTGCCTGTCAGTTCTGCCCAAAATGCTAGTGCCTCAGTAAATCTTCCAATAGATCTTTTTTTCCCCCCAAAAAGATTGTGAAAAGTAATGAAAATATTAAGCCTTAGTAATTAGTTTTTTTCTACCACCTTCTCAAGGAATTCTTCATTGAATTTGTTTCTCTATAGCGGACCCAAACAGTGAATGTGAAAAGGTGGAATTTGTGAACCTGGTGCTGCTCTTCTGCGAGTTCATCCGCCATGACGTCTTCTCCCATGACGCATACATGTGTACCCTCATATCTCGAGGAGATTTGTCAGTCACTGCCTCAACCCGGCCGCGGTCACCAGTAGGGGAAAATGCAGACGAACACTATTCAAAGGACCATGATGTGAAAATGGAGGTATGGCCCTGGATATGATGCCCCACTCCTGCAGAAACTAAACTCTACTGGGAAACATGTTCAAATGGGTCATGTAGTGGTAGAAGAGTGATGGCTTTTCATTGTATTCTTTTGCCCCAGTGGTTATTTATCTCTACTTCTCAAGTGGGAAAGATATTTACACCGTAGCTTCTTATGTCTTCCAGAATTTCCCTTTGGATACTATAAAACTGGGATGAAAATAATCTGACAGGCCGTAACATTTTTCATAGGATTGGAATTATATACTTTCAGTTCTAGATGTTTCTAATCTCTTGTTTTTCTTTAACATTGTATCTCAAAACTGGACTTGTTTTGACCTTTAAGTGTCAGCTGAGTTTTCATTCTAAGAATCATCTTTTCCCTAATGTATCATTCATTACTTATATCACTCTTTTATTCATAATGGGAAATTCTTTGTTAGTCACAACACATATTTTTATTTTAGTTAATTAAAAGTTTAATCTCTATTTCTCAAATGTTATAGAAGTGTCCTTTTCAACAAATTATTTTATGCTATGAGTGTGACTTTATAATTTTCTGCCAAATTCTGGTATTTTGAATATTGTTCCAGATACTGAAATTTTCAAGGCAAAAAAGATGGAGGCGGTGATAGGAAGTTGTAGAAAATGACGAGAACTTGTGACAATTGCTTAAAAACTGACAGTTTAGGCTGGGCACGGTGGCTGATGCCTGTAATCCCAGCACTTTGGGAGACTGAGGTGGGCAGATCACCTGAAGGTGGGAGTTTGAGGCCAACATGGAGAAACCCTGTCTGTACCAAAAATACAAAATTAGCCGGGCATGGTGGCATATGCCTGTAGTCCCAGCTACTCGGGAGGCTGAGGCAGGAGAGTTGCTTGAACCCGGGAGGTGGAGGTTGCAGTGAGCCGAGATTGCGCCATTGCACTCCAGCCTGGGCAACAAGAGCAAAACTGTCTCAAAAAAAAACCAAAAAAAAAAACCACAAAAAAACAACCTTACAGTTTAGGCATATACCATTATTTTTTAAAACAGTAGCTATACTTATAATTAAAAACCTGATGTTAGAATTGCAAACATGGATTCATAGTTCATACTGTTAAGGTTTGTTTTCAAAATGGTGTCGGGTTAAAAATATTTAAACACTTTTCTTAATTTATTGACAGTAGCAATTACAGGGCTAAAAACTGAAGTTCCTTTACCTGTTTACATGTTTTCTATCCTCCTGCTTTTTCTTTTCTATTCTATAGATATTAATGTGTCTTATATTTCAGATATAGTCTTAAATTTTTCTTAATAAGAAGAGTCGATTAAAGTATGTGATAGGAAATAGCCCAAGGAAGGAAATTGTGGATGCTTGTTTTTAATCCGGATGTTTGTGTGCTCTTCTCTTAAAATACCATGGAAGTTAAATTTTCTCATGATGAGGGAAAAAAATGTGACTGTTCAAAGCAAGGCATGTCTTAAAGCTTCCTTCAGTTTGCGGGGAAGAAAACAATACGGGGAACAAAAGACAGAGATGGTTAAAAATCCCACTATCATGTTTTAGCTTCAGTTTCTTGATGAACTCCAAAACTTACAATGTTACTTTCTTTCTCTGGCGATTATCAGGAACAGAGTATTATGGCGCATATGGGCATTGACTCAGGAACCACTAACATTTTTGATGAAGTAGACAAGAGTGACTTTAAAACTGACTTTGGTTCGGAATTTCCAGTAGGTTCGATCTTTGATTCTTATTGACAATTAAGAATTAACCCGCTCCCATCCTAGCCTGTCTCGATCCTTCTGTGTTCTCAGAATGACATTTGTGATATGTACTCTTGCCATATTCCTCCTTTGGTACAACTATCATCTGACACAATCGGGTCATCCTCAGTTTTGGTTACATGTCGTACTCTGTAAATTCTAACACTCCTGTCCTCCTAGTTGGCTGTCTAACTTTTTTGTTCATTTTGAGCTCATCATCATCTCATTAATGCGTGAATGTAGTTTCACCATGACAGTCTGTGTTGATTTGCTATGTATATCTTCAGCTTCTGTATAATAGCTTTGGTGGCTTTGGGCTTATTATACATTCTTCTACTTTATTTCAATATAATTATGATGTGTTCTTCCTTGTGAATCACAATATATAACTTTAAAAAAATATTGTTTGGAGTACAGACCGAAACCTTTATGTCTATTATTCGTTAGTCTTACTAGTTTATTATTATGTATATGTTTCTGTAGGAAATGTAGCGCTATGAGGAAAACACTTACCCGTAATTCTGCTTTTATCTTTAGCTTTCCAGGTAGTGTAGACACATTTCTTATGTGTGTGGTTGTCATTTTCTCATCTGGAAAATGGAGGGTGATGCTCACAGATTCATACTGATCTGAATATGAATTTTGTGGAAATTAACAAAATTTCTTCATTTTTTTTTGCCAAGTGGTTAAGTGGGAAAAGGTGTATAAGTGTCTTATGTCTGTGTTTTGGTATGTAGCACTGTGGTTTGGTTTTGCTGTCTTTCATTTACAATCTCCAACATTTGTTTTACATGACTTAGATTTTTTCTCCTATGCCTGGAGAATCCTGTGAGAATGCCAACACTTCCTTGGGCAGAAGAATGTCAGTTAATTGTGAGAAGTTGGTGAAGAGGGAAAAGCCAAGGGAATTAATTTTTCCATCTAATTACGACCTCCTTCGCCACTTACAGTATGCAACACATTTTCCTATACCTCTGGTAAGTCATTGCTTCAGTTAATCTAAACCCTGATTATTTTATTATAAGATCAATAACTGTTAAACATCAGATTATTCAACTGTTTTCTTGACTAATACATAATGATAGCAGGTGAGTTTTTTGCATTTGCTCCTGCTTCTGTTCTAATTCTGATCTTAAGCTTATGTACTGATGCTGTCCAAATTTGTAGTGATATTAGTGGCTAATTAGATTTAGAAAATGAAATTTTCTATATTAGTATCCTTTTATTAAAAAGCATTTGAGTCACTGCAGGTGATATCTAAATGTGCTTTTTTTCTTTTGTTTTTTTTTTTTTTTTGAGACGGAGTTTGGCTCCTGTTGCCCAGGCTGGAGTACAGTGGCACGATCTTGGCTCACGACAACCTCCACCTCCCAGGTTCAAGTGATTCTTTTGCCTCAGCCTCCCGAGTAGCTGGGATTACAGGCACCCGCCACAACGCCTGGCTAATTTTTTGTATTTTTAGTAGAGACAGGGTTTCACCATTTCGGGCAGGCTGGTCTCGAGCTCTTGACCTCAGGTGATCCGTCCACCTAGGCCTCTCAAAGTGCTGGGATTACAGGCGTGAGCCACAGTGCCAGGCGTAAATGTGTTTTAATTTGAAAGTAAATTTACTGAGTAGATTTTATGTGCACTGTATTATGGTAGGTACTTGTAGTGAGTAAGAGTTTTGAGGCATAGGAAAGACGGAAGACAAATGTCAGTAAGAATTTTGAGGCATAGGAAAGACGGGAGACAAACATCTATAAATGGCAAGCACTCAAATACGTGCAATAATTGAGTAAAAACTCAAATTCTCACTGGAAGGTGAGCCAGTTGACATTTCTGGGCCCCTTCCACTCTCAAAGAATGAGTATTGGAGAGAACAAGAGCGTTTTAGTTGAAAAATTGGGTAAGACTTCATAGAGGCTTGTACAAGATAGGCTCAGATTTGGACTGGTTGAATTTAAGAATTGTATAGCAAATGGGAAATGCTTGGCAGGAAACTTACCATTTGAATCTTAGCAAAGTGATGTGCTTTATTCTAAAGGGTAACAAAATTGGTTTCTTAATATTAGAAATAAAAATTAGGTCAAAATTTGAAAAAAGAGTTTATTCTTGGATTCACTAACTTTTTTTCTGGATTTTTATTTTAAGTACAATTTCAGTGAGTCATTTTTTTTCATTGAGTGTTACTTTTACATATAAAAAGCGTAATTGGGCCGGGTGCAGTGGCTCACGCCTGTAATCCCAGCACTTTGGGAGGCCGAGGTGGGCGGATCATGAGGTCAGGAGATCAGTACCATCCTGGCTAACATGGTGAAACCCCATATCTACTAAAAATACAAAAAATTAGCCAGGTGTGGTGATGGGCGCCTGTAGTCCCAGCTACTCGGGAGGCTGAGGCAGGAGAATGGCGTGAACCTGGGAGGCGGAGCTTGCAGTGAGCTGAGATCGTGCCACTGTACTCCAGCCTGGGCAACAGAGCGAGACTCTGTCTCAAAAAAAAAAAAAAAAAAGAAAAAGTAATTGTAGGTGTATTATGTTACTTTCTGGGTGTCTTCTAGGAGTTTTGATCTGCAAAACTAAGTATTCTGTTATTGATTTATTTATTTATTTTGATATTTTGGAATATCTCCTGAAATGACTTTCAAAATTACCAAACTCATATATTTTTTTCTTACGACAGTTAAAATCTCTTTTTTTTTTTGTAATTTTTCTATGTCCAGGGCCATTTCAGAACTTGTCAAATTATCAAACCCATATTTTTTTCCTTATTACAATTAATCCATTTTTTGTTAATTTTTCTGTGTCCAGGGATATGTCAAAACTTGCCAAAGTTTGTTCTCATTTATCACTGCCTGAATAATATCTATACTTTTCAACTGTTGCCTATGGACATTATTCATTTATAATATAGTGGAATAATCTCACAGTTTATTTAGGGGAGCAGAAAGGGTAGCCTTGTATTTTAGAGATGTATCCTGAAGAATTTATAGATGAGCTATCATGATGTCTGGGATTTGTTTTTAAAATGTTCAGGGTAAAAAAGGGAGACAATATTAATGTCCGGAGTTTATTTAATAGTAATATGCCAATGTTAACTTCTTAGTTTCAACAAATGTACTGTGGTTCTCTTAAGTCATTTACATTAGAGAAAACTGGCTGAATGGCGTATGGAACTCTCTGTACTATTTTGCAACTTCTCTGCAAATCGGAAATTAATAAAAAGTTTACTTAAAAGAAAGAATTAAGGGGGGTGAGAAATTAAGCAAAGATGGCAAAATGTTGAAAGTGGTTGAAACTGGTTGAGTGGTTGAGGGTTATGTGTTCCTTTCTTGGGTAAACAGAGCTTTGCATGTCTCTCTCCCAGGTGTCTGGGTGTCAGAGCTGGACACTAAGCCTCAGCTTCTTTATTCTGTTGTTCCTGTGACCTTGGTTTTACAGCCTTTCCCTGCATTTAACATTCTACTTCCTTGGAAGAAAGAGCTTAAATGATTTTCATTGACCATGTGTCATAATGAATCATGAGATAATTTAACTATAACAATTCATGAAAGAACTGCTAGACAATTGATAGTGTAGGATACATTTTTTAATAGCCTTCCACCACTGGTTTCCCTAAACTCCCTGTTACCATGAATTCAATTCAGAAGAAGCCAAAGGATATGCTAATATAACACTGACTTTAGAAATGCTACTGTTTTTTTTTTTTTCCCTTAATAAAAAGAGAAAATCTGACTAGCTTCTCATTGCATGTGAGGAAACTATACAAATATGGTTAAGAAAAGTGTTTTCCATCTCCCCATCTCTCCTATGGGGCCCTACTAAATGAGGACCAAGGAGAAGAGGACTAAGGGGGGCTTGACCAAAGATTCAGAAAAATAAAGTAGTTTCATGATGCATTCTGTGAATAATACTTGATCTGCCCATTAGTGAACCATGTTTCCTAGACTACCAGCAAACACAGGTTCTAGTGGATAGGCATTCTGCCAGCCTGCCACTGAGGTAAGTCATTTACACTGTGTCAGATGTGTGAGGCTGCTGGAGTTTCTGTCATTACCATTAGCTAGCTAGAATTGTATAGCATTATCTTGTTGTACGTTTTATAATAGGCACTTCATGCATTTTCTCATTTATTATTCACTGCAGAGTCAGAATATATTTATGGAATTGTAGATAGGATTTTCAAGCTTTAGAAAATAATTTGTGAAATGCAAAAATGAATTTGGAATCAAAGTTGTTTTCCTAGCTTCCAGGAACACCATTTCTTCATCATTGCAGCTAATGCAAATGGATTTACCAGCTATTTTTATATGGGCTTATTTTACTAATGAAATAAAAAACACAAAGTCATCATGTATGCTTATCTAGATTTTTCCAGTATTCCTTTTCCTAATAAGTCTTTTATTTAATGCTGTATATTCTTTCTGCATCACCAGCAGTGGAGAGAATTTGATCAGAGTTGTGACTCTGAGAGCTGGAGTCACCTTATACTTTATTGTTATTTATTTATTTATTTGTGATAGAGTCTCACTCTTTTTGCCCGGGCTGGAGTGCAATGGTGCAATCTCAGCTCACTGCAACCTCTGCCTCCCAGGTTCAAATGATTCTCCTGCCTCAGCCTCCCAAGTAGCTGAGATTACAGGCGTACACTATCACACCAGGCTAAATTTTGTATTTTTAGTAGAGACGGGGTTTCACCATGTTGGCCAGGCTAATCTCTAACCCTTGACCTGAGATCTGCCCACCTCAGCCTCCCAAAGTGTGTGAGCCACCATGCCCGGCTGGAGTCACCTATACTTTAAACTGGGGCCCTACATGAAGTCAGGCTCATCTTTCTGGACCTGGGTGGCACTGAGTAGCTCAGCGCGTGCTACATTCCTAACATGGCCTTGCTATGTGAAGTCAGTGTATCTATTTTATAAAGACCATCTGACTGGTGCTGTTTTACCATTGATGTGCTATCGATGTGATTTTCTAGTTCCAAAACACTAGTTTCAGTAGTTAGTATAACTTAACAACTCCCTCTGAAATGTTATAGGGCCTCTGTGTTTCATGTTACTTCAAAATAGAAATGAGAAGTCACTAAATGTATTATTACTAACATCAGGAAGCCTTTATTATAACCTACAGATAGAATATAAGTACAAATAATACATTAAAGATTGTCTATATTTTTCAAGCCTTTTTATAAATAAAAGCTTTTGGTTATTGTGTTAGAAAAAATTCGACATTAAAAATTGGAGGAGTAATGAGCTGAAAGATTACCATCTTTTGAAGTGATGGATTAGAAATAAAATAGGCACAAGTTGTTTTATGTAAGCTGCATTTTTTAAAAGTAATCTGAAAGGCTTTAAAATTATGTTGCTGGTGGGGTTTCTGGTAACTTACATGGAAATTATTTTTTATATTTTTATCAAGAAGTCAGTTCCAGGCATTTAAATGAATAGCTCATGAATACCTTTGGGTCTATGTCATGGACCTCTTTTGGATTCCAAGGATATTGCAGGACTTTACATTCATTCAATGAGACTCTTTAGTTTTTTGTACAAATATTTGGGCTAATGAGTAGCAGCAAGCCTAACAATAAAGCTTGACTTGCATTTAGAAACAGGATTTCTAAGTAAACCTGTCCATATTTGCTAGCTAACTGTATTTTTTCGTACTCAGTTTTTTTTTTTTTGTTCTCTTTCAAAGTTGTAATTAACTTTATGGTCCTGTAAGGCCAGAATTGGTAGCACAAAAAATCCTGTCTTTTATGCATTATTTTCACATCTTAATTTTTCTTTCTGAGCCTTGGTCTCTTTAGGTGAGGCAAAAGTCTCAGTGACCTTTGAGCGGAATGCTTTCGAGAGATGATAGTACAGGATAGGATCAAAGCACAGGTTCGACACAGCCAGGAGCAGTGTAGCCTCTTTGGCTTTGAAGAGTGAAATCCTAGTTGAGCAATCAGTTATAACTTCTGTCTGGCTGAGGGTGTATGGGATTCGGACAATGTGGTAAGGAACGAAGCATATGATGTAGCCCGTGGTCACTAAAAGTATGTTGATGAGAGCCTTTTTCACATTTGGGTAATTTTCATTATCTTTGTTTCTGTAGAGCTGTCGAATTACAAGGCAATTGGATATTAAAATGATGGCTGAGAAATTTAAAAATATTGCTACACATATGAAATTTGTCAGCAAATGCCAATTTCTTCCAAATTCCTTTTTAAACTCCATACAACCCACATTTGACTTTTCCTTGATGTCTTTGATGGGAATCATCATATTTGGCACCATTATGAGAAGGACCATTAGCCACACAACGGTTGATATCATTTTGGCAAATCCAGGTTCTTGTATTCGGTAGATCTTGCAGCTGTGTGTCAGCTGAAGACAGCGGTCAATGCTGACAAATGCTAAGAAGATAACTGATAAATACATGTTGATATAGATGAGGCAGGCTGTTACTTGGCAGTGGAATATCTTCAGCTTCCAAGGTGCCACACCCAAGTCAACAACAATTTTCACCGGTAATGCCAGAGTAAGCAGGAAATCGGCTGTAAGCAAATTAATTAAGTAGATGCTCACACACCTGTGATTTGTATTCTTCTGTATAAAAGCCCAGGTTGCAAAACAACTTCCAATAATTCCAACAAGGAAAACTAAATAAAAAAAATACGTGAATGGCTCCAGATCTTTATAAACTGGGCAGAAGAACGAACTGTTTGTCATCTTGATGGAAAGTAAGGATGACTGCTTATTGAAAAGAAAAAATTTCTAAGACTCTGTAAAAGAAACAGGGAAAGGGAGGTTAGTAATTAAAATTAGCAACTATTTTCTTTAAAAGACATTTGTCTTCACAATACCATTGTCTTTCTAGTTCTTAGAATTTTATTGGTGAACTTACCAGACCATGTGGCCTGGTGAGAACATACTAGATTGTGAAGATGCCTGGGTTTTCTATTGTCTGATTTTGTGACTTTCAGGAAATCCCATGCAGTTTGCTTTTGTTAGGGATATTTTCAACCTCAGGTTTTTCCATTCTGGTAGTTCTTGTTACCAGTTGGGTTGGAAGTTAGTTTGCAGAGGAGATAAGTGAACCGAGATTCTGAGAAGTAGAAAGAGGAAACTAGGGTTGTGGTTGAGCATGAAGAGCTTTCAGTGAGGCCTTCTGGTGTTTTTCTTGTTTTAGTGTTTTGTTTTCCATAGATTCATGTGGCTCCTAAGGCTGGGAGAACCCAGGCTAACAGGGGAAGTAAGGAGTTGATGGAAAATCTCCAGCCTGGTCACGAGACCATCTCAAAAACAAACAGAAAAAAAAACAAAAACAAACAAAAAAACCCACAACTACCAGAACATGGATGTATGTTCATTGGTTACAAAATCCTTAGAGAAAGATTTATTTATATTAGTATCAAAACATCTGACTTCAACACTTGAGTCGCTTTTTTTTCTTTCATTGTGGGTTTTGAAGCAGTTAAAAGCCCAGAAGCATAAGACATACCCTTAGAACTACTGTGATCACCACTGATAATGACAGTGAAATCTTGTCATGTCCCTCCCAAATCTGGAACATTGAGCGGGTTTGTAAGCTCAAGTTAAACTGATAGGGCTCCCTGTGACCTGGTCTATTCAAACTGACATGCTTAGAGCTAAGGGTACATTAGTAACCTTTCTGGTGCTGCCTGTTGGTGTGGGTCCCCCTTTTGCATTTTAAACAATGTTCTTTTGTTTTAAAGACCTGAAGATTATTTTTGTATTTTAGCAAGGAAACATTTTATATTATAATACAACCTTTTTAGAAGAAGCAAATAGTAAGTTATAGTGACCAACATAGAAGGCCAGATCAGCTACTCTGTAAGTGCCCTTTAATAAGAGAATAAAACTTCTGACATCTTTTTAAATTTTAATTTCCCCAATTAGTTAATGATCCTTTGTGTGCATTTGTAATGAAATAATATATGCAAACAGATGAATAAGGCAGATGTACACAAAACTT
Source organism: Hylobates moloch (assembly GCF_009828535.3). Taxonomy (NCBI): domain Eukaryota; kingdom Metazoa; phylum Chordata; class Mammalia; order Primates; family Hylobatidae; genus Hylobates; species Hylobates moloch. Next base: position 66,409,653 of record NW_026652288.1, read on the forward strand.
TCTAAATTCAAGTGCTGCTTAAAGGCTACATGCCCTTTCTCTTTCCCTACCTGAGTTAGCACGTTAGAGTCCATGAATAATGTCATTCTTTACCAAACTCGATGAAAATAAGCAGTTGGTTTGTATCTGGCATTATGCTAAATACTTTACATGTACTTATTTAACTTCTTGTCATTTCCATAAGCTAGGTGTTGTTACTGTCCCTACTTTACAGATGAGGAAATTGAGGCATAGTGGGGTTACTTACCCAAGGTTGTGTAGCTGGTAAGATATAAAGCCAGGATTCCAACTCAGTCAGTCTGATCTCAGAATCACATTCAAAACCACTCCAAAACACTGCCTCAATAATAATAATAAGATGATGATAGAAATGATAATGATTATTATTGTATCTGCCAGTCTTTACTAAGGGCTTACTGTGTGGGCAGGAACTATGTTCTAAACAATTTTTATGTAATAAAGCTGAAATAAACTATTCATTTTTAACTTTTTACCAAAATACTAAGAATATAAGTTTAGGCTTTTCATATATTTTGATGTTTTATGCATACAGCCACGCACACGCATGCCGTACACACACACTCTCTCTCTGTCTCTCTCTCTCACTCACACGCACATTTAAAAACAAAACCTAGGCCCTATCCAATAAGTTTAAACCAACTTTGCTCTCAAAGCTTCCACAGCCTAGTTTCTCTCTACCATCTCAACTTACATCCCAGATTAAGACTGGGATTGGTGGGATCTCTACTGTTCTGTATACAGTTCCTTCCTGCCTTTATATTTTTGCATGTGATAGAAATTTTGGAGTCATAGGATTTTAAGGATGGGTGGAAACTTTATCGATAGCCTGTAGTCTAATCCCCAAGTCAGTTGAGGAGACTGAGGGCTGGCACTGGTGTGTTCCTCAAGCTTTCACAGCATGTTCAGGCAGGACTAAGATCTGCTCTTATTGGTCATCTTCTAAGCTCTCTGCGTTTATCCTTCCTATTCCTGAATCCTGCTTATTCCAGAGCTTTAAGGAAGCTCCTCACATCTGAAAGCTACTCCAGGCTTTACCGATGTCCTTGGCGACCATGAATTTGGATAGTTACCATTTATTTGTACTTCGGAATTTTGAACATACTTTTCTTCTTTATGTGAAAAACTAGTAATCGTGTGCATTGATGTAGTGTCACATCTTTGCTTATTGTTACTTTCTAAGGCCCTAGGATTTTGGCTTATGCACTTTTATTTCAAATATTACATAATAATGGTAACATAATATGTTTCTTTAAGTGCTCCATTGCCTGCACAACTATAAAATAAGACTATTGTATCAATGAGACTTATACAGTAAAGAGAAGAATTAGAGTAATTTCTTTTGATTAATTTTCTCTGTAGCTAGAGCTGACGATATATACCATACGTGAAAAATTTATTTGAAATGAGTAACTAATCATTCAGTAATTCTCAAGAATCATGGAGCATCTCACATTTCTCACATTTGCGTTCATGAACTTTTGTCTAAACTGCAGTGAAAAACAAATCTGTTTATTTAAAATTTTTGCTTATGTAAATTAGAGGTTAAACTATTGTATAATAACATCCTGTGTTCTGTGTCACAAGTTTGAGAACTAAGTGCTTAATAAATATTTTACCAGACAGTTACTTACCGGTGAAAATGTGAGATACTCAGAAGTAGTCCAGCAACAACAATACAAGATTTTAACTGTCTCTGTAGTTTGGATAGAGTGCCCATTGCTTAGAAAACAAATAAACTGTCTGGGCACAGTGGCTCATGCCTGTAATCCCAGCACTTTGGGAGGCCGAGGCGGGTGGATCACTTGAGGTCAAGAGTTCAAGACCAGCCTGGCCAACATGGTGAAACCCTGTCTCTACTAAAAATACAAAAATTAGCCAACGCGGTGGCGGGCACCTGTAATCCCAGCTACTCAGGAGGCTAAGGCAGGAGAATCGTTTGAACCCGGGATGTGGAGGTTGAAGTGAGCGGAGATCGCACCACTGCACTCCAGCCTGGGCGAAAAAGCGAGACTCCTCAAAAACAAAACAAAACAAAACAAAAACAAAATAAAGCTTATTAGATTTTCTATGGGAATCACAGTGGAATCTTCTTGAAATCACCTATTGTAATGTTTGTAGAGGAAAGTCATCTTAAGGCCTGTTGTTCCCTGTTGTGAAGATCTACAACATGGCCTCTATCCCCACCCAGTTATAAGATTGAGTTACTGAATAGTTATTCTCACTTAGGTATTCAGTCTGGTGTCAATTATCCTATCTTTTGGAGACAGATGAATGGGTTCATCAGATATAAGAAAATTATAGTGTCATTCACAGCCAGGACCTATTTAGAGATTAAAAATCGATGCTTTTTTATACAGCTTGGCTTTTTCTACTTATAAGTCTTAAATACTGAAAAATCACAATTTTGTTTTCCATGGAAAAGCATTTGAATATATTAAGTGTTTAAAAAGACATACCTGGGGCTATCTTCTGTGAGCCTCAGCAGGCCTTGCTGCAAGTCTTCAGAGAAGCATGAGCTGTTTGGTTAGCCGCAGCAGTAGCAGCCCCATTGCAGGCTGCTGGCTTTACTAAAAATTTCCTTTCCTTTTTGTGTGGTTTTAAAATGTTGCATATTGACGTAGATGAAACTGTGGTTTGCAAGTAGTTTAACTTTATGAAAGTCTCCTAAAGAAGTTTTTTTCATATATACAATTTCATGTATGCTTTCTTAAGCAATTTGCTTGTCATATTTTTTAGAGAAAAGATCTTCATTTGTCTATTTTAGTACCTAGCCTTTTTTTTTAAAGTATCCAAGATATGTTCTGTGTCATAATGATTTCAAAGAATATCACTGTTTATGCCTTGACGGGGATTAATAATTAAAGATATAAGGTGTTTAAGCAAATATTTCTTCAGTATACGTAGTAACACAGCATTTCAAAATTAAAATTTAAAAAACAGTTGCAGTTTTTATTCCTGCTGAGACACCTATTATTAAAAAAAGAAGTAAACAAAAAGATGTGTTTTAGAGTCAGCTAATGTATATATTTTATTTATCTAATTTTGTGTTCATTATAGAAAAATCTGGAAATAGAAATAAAAAAGGAATATGCAGAGAGATAATTACTGTTAATATTTTTGGTAAATAAGTTTTAAATTTTTTCTATGCTTATGTATTTCCACTTAAATGTTTTTCATACTATTTTATAGTTTATAATTTTTCATTGAAGAATATATTATATATTCAATTTATGAGATTAGACTTGTAATAAGTATTTGTCCATTTGACTCAGTCTAATGAATTGAAATAGTATTTAGTAATTAATAGATTGTGTGTGAAGAAACCCTACAGCGTGTATTTAAGTTATTGGTTAAATGTTCATTGTGTCTGTGGCAGAACTAATGTTTATTGAATGTTTGAAAAGCCTGGCATGGTGGGGGACCTAACAAACATCTTTTCAAGAGTTCTGAATTTTCTGGTTCAAAGTTGATGTGTAAATGCAAAGCCATTGCCTGGTAATTTAGGGTCTGGTTTCTTCTAATGCTTCATTGGCTTGGTAGGTGCTTTGGTTTGTTTTAATAATACTTGGTCAGTTTTCTAGATAAGAAAAAAAGAAGATACCTTTCCAGGATCTAAAATTAATCCCTTGGTATTAGTTTTTAAAAAGAAAAATGTCTCAAAAGATGAAATGAGAAGTATCTAGCTAGGGAGAATTTAGGGAAGGTCTGAGGAGACTTTTGAAAAAAAATGTAAAGATGCTTATGATGATATTGGTCACGTCTCAGGTATTCTGACATTCTCCCAAATTCATATAATTATTATTTTTGCCAGTGAAGACCATAAATTATACACTAGGAGGGAAAAAGCAAATGTTTCTCAAACATTTTATGTTAAGAACCACTGTGAACTTCATCATCATAGTGCTAAGAAAGGATCTTTCTATTAAGGTATGTATGCTTCAACATTGTACAGGACTCATTGAAGAACATACTTGTAGAAAAGATACATTTGCAGACAAGTAAGTGAGAAGTGATCAGGGTTTACATTCACTGGAGGGTAGAGGAGATGAAAGGGAGAGAATTTAGAGATGGGTGGAGTTGACTGCAAACAGTGGTGAATGATTTTACCATGGAGTGGAGAAAACTGGGATGAAAGATTTTTGACAGAGTTTCTGTTTTGCTTTTTTTAGTTAGGTCTCTTTATATGTTTACTTCCCTGGTTCACTTTAAGGTTATAGACACAATTGAAAAGTACAAACAATTGTACTTAGAAATCTACTCAGGCCACAATTTCTGTGTCTGGATTGCCAAATGTGAAAGCACTGAAGTGCCCTTGTTCTCAGAGTTCTATTTAATTTTTAGAATAGTGAGAATTAATCTTTTAATAGAGAGATGAATCATATTCCTCCTTTTGAGAATGAGCTTAGGCAACCTGGCTTTGTGTGGAAGTTTATTCACAGTGGAAATACGTGTAGTTTTCATTGTTTAATATGAGTTTCATTTGATTTTCTATAAGCCACTTTTTTCTATCTGTTTCACTGAGGACAAGTGTTTGTGACTGTACTTAGTGTTCCGGGAAGTTGCATGTCATCGCTAATACACACCCCAGTGGGAAGAAGTGAGGTGAAGTTATTTTTCCCTTACCTTGGTCATGGCAGTACTTTTTGTTTAAGAAATAATCTATTCATTACTTATGAATATTTCATGGATATTTTGTATGTGTAAAATAAAAATTAAAGCTAAACTGTCCTCCAAGTTATGAATTGAGAAAGAAAATATTTTCTGTAGTCAACTCCCCTGTCCATACAAAATGTGCTTTTGATTTTATTGAACAGGAATACCAGACAACAGTATTTCAGTAGAAATATTTGCTTTGAATATTTAGCGTTTTTAAAATGTGCTTTTTCGGCATAGCGTGGAAGCCATTTGGCTCTAATGAGGAAGGGGAAAGCGAATGTTGGGGTCGGTGGTCACTGCCACAGCCAGGCACGGGTTTGAGGACTTGTTTTTGTTAAAACAAGCCATGAGATACAGGAGATTCTGCCTCTTACAGATGGGGAAACTGTGGTGCAGAGAAATTAAGGCCCACTTAAGCCTGCACAGTTAGACCCTGGCATCCCAGCTCTTAGTTATGCTTCTTACAATGAAAGTGCTGGGGACAGTGATTACAATGGAGACCATCAGGTCAGTCCAGTCCCCCTTCCCATTTAGTATTTGTAACCATTTGAATTTGCATGCCATTGGGTGGTAGAACAGTGTACCACTGTTCCTGCCTTCCTCAGGGAGTTTTCAGCCTCTGGAATGTGAATTTGGGACACTCTTACATCAAAATAGTTTACAAATGGAAGATTTTTATGATCAGTCACTTCTGCCACAGCCTGTGCAACTCCAATTCAGCCCTCTCTCTGTAGCCGTTGTGCTTCAGGGTTATGTTTTGAAAGAAAATAATTTTTTTTTTTTTTTTTTTGGCACATAATTCTCTTTCCCTCCTGGGTTAGCCCAAAGATTTTTTTCCGTGCTCTGAGATTGGTAGCTTTAAATCTGAGAGTGACTGATGTGATTAAGCAGTGTAGTTTTAAAGTGAAATATAGACATACGGTTTCCATGTTACTGTTTCTGTATTATTTAAATTCTGCCTTGTTTTTTTTTTCTTTACTGAAATGGAGAATACATGTTTGGAAATGATTTGAAGGCAAATTTGTTTTTGCATATTCTTGGAATGTGAACTCAGTGAAAAGAATGGCTGGGCACATTACCCTGTCATTTCCCCTTGACAGTCCTTTTGGTTGTCTGCCTTTTTGTTGATGTTATTGCATCAACATTTCATTTTACCTTTTGGTTGTGAGGTGTGACTGCTATTTGGTCCATGGTTAAAAGATAATTTATGGAGGGGAAATTTATAATAAAGAACTTTTAAAGATTATCTTGTTTCTTTTTAGTCACTGAATTTCATGTCTTTTTTTCCCCATTTGTTTGTTTATGGTCCATTTCTTATGAACTTATGACTAACACATTATCTTTTTTTTTTTTTTTTTGAGACAGAGTCTTGCTCTGTCACCCAGGCTGGAGTGCAGTGGTGCGATCTCAGCTCACTGCAAGATCCGCCTCCCAGGTTCACGCCATTCTCCTGCCTCAGCCTCCTGAGTAGCTGGGACTACAGGCACCCACCACCACGCCCAGCTAAGTTTTTGTATTTTTAGTAGAGACGGGGTTTCACCGTGTTACCCAGGATGGTCTCTATCTCTTGACCTCGTAATCTGCCCACCTCGGCCTCCCAAAGTGCTGAGATTACAGGCGTGAGCCACCGTGCCTGACCGTGACTAACACATTTTCAAAGCAGAGAACACATTTTAAAAACTCGTTAGTTACTTTCCAGGAGAAAGTTCTTTGGAGAACATCTCCCTTTTCCTAGCCATGTGATTTTTTTTTTTTTTGTTTTAAGACAGGGTCATCTTACGTTGTCCAGGCTGGAGTGCAGTGGTTATTCAGAGGTCTAATCATAGCTTGCTACAGTCCCAAACTCCTTGGCTCAAGCGATCCTATTGCATCAGCCTCCTGAGTAACTAGGACTACAGGGGCACAACACTGTACCCAGCCATGTGAATATTTCTTGATCAAGTATTTATGAAAAATTATAACAGCAAATATTTATTGATTACGGGCTGCCTCCTGAGCTCTTATCCTGGAGAATATTTTATGCTTTGTAAAGGAATGATAAGGAATCTTATCACCTGCTATGTGCTGTTAGAACTTGTGGGAATCCGGGAAGTGTAATGCCCCAGACTGTGGTGGGGTAAACGGGAGCTTCTTCAGAATGAGCTGCAAGGTGGCATGCTTGGGGGATGACACAGATGATTGGAGTATGAGAAATTTTGGAGGGGACTGTCAGGCCATTTGGGGGCTTGGGTGTCTCTGTGAGGAAAAGATTGAGACCAAATCTTGGATGCTCCCTGGGATTTTAATAAAGTAAGCACTGGAGAGCTCATGGTTATACAAGGGAAGGAGCTGTCAATTCGGCAGTATTAGGTAAATCTGCCAGCATTGGAGTTTGCTTGGTTAGGAGAGAAAGTGGACGATGAGAAACCAGTTAAGGAATGATTGTAGTCATTTTAAGTGAGAAGCAATATGGATCTGAAATTACATGGGAAGGGAGGAATAGCTGAGAACCACTGCAGAAGTAAAATCACTGCAGGATGGGGTAGAGAGGGAAGAGAGGAGACTGAGATTTTAGTCCTGGGAAAGGAAGTCTGAGGAGAGAGGCAGCTTGGTCAGATAGAAAGGCGAATTTGGCTTATTGGCTTACAAAGTTTTTATTTGATATAGCTTAGATAGATTTTTATTTTCTTCTTTTTCATTTAGGTTTTAAATGTTTCTCAGAGCTTTATCTGTCATTAACTAGGACATTCTGAATGTACTTTGTAAACACTTAAGGAGCTCTTATTTTGAATGGCCTTGATAGAAATGCTGGTTTTCTTATTTAAAATAAGACCATTTTTCTTACTTTTCACCTAACTACTTTCATACTATTAGCCAGATAAGAACTACACTTGGCCATGACGATTTTTTTATAGTTGCTTGTTTTTCTTAACAAGAAAGTGAATTTGATGTGGAGTTGAAATTGGCTTTTATAAGGATTATGTTCTCATGCAGTCAATATGATATCAGAGAGAGCTAGTATTCCTTTAGAAAGATAATGGTTGAAAGTACAACATAACTAACAGCTTGAAAAAAGCTGCAAATTAAATGTAGAGACCCTTTTAGCTTAGAAAAAATAGAACATTGAGGCCGGGCGCTCACGCCTGTCATCTCAGCACTTTGGGGGCCGAGGTAGACGGATCACCGGAGGTCAGGAGTTTGAGACCAGCCTGGCAAACATGGTGAAACCCCATCTTTACTAAAAATACAAAAATTAGCCAGCCATGGTGGCGGGTACCTGTAATCTCAGCTACTTGGGAGCCTGAGGCAGGAGAATCGAACCCTGGAGGTGGAGGTTGCAGTGAGCTGAGATCACGCCACTGCACTTCAGCCGGGGGGGACAAGAGCGAGACTCTATGTCAAAAAAAGAAAATAGAAAAATCAAGAATTTAAGTAATATGTAATATTGTATGGATATGATGAGGGCCATGTTTTCTTGGTGTTCATTTGTGTCAGGAAATGGAACGATAGGAAAGTAAGCCCTTTGTCACACACTTTTGGGGCAGGTTTAGCAGGTCATCAAATGAGGGAGGATTTGGGAGAGAAGGGAGAAGTAGTGCAGGTATGGGCTTCCCTTGCCATGCTGATACCATGGGGGTTAAGGCTGGTGATACCTGGAGGCTGATAAAGAACAAATTTACTTCCTGGTCCTAAGTCCTGTATCACAGGTCCCCAAAACACATGATACAATATTTAGGAAGTGGAGTGAAGTGGCTAGTGGCTATGACTGTGACCATGAGACAAGCCATAGAATCATACAGTGAACACCTTAAAAAAGTAACAAGTAGTCGTATAAGCTTTATCAGTGAGAATACCTGTCATATATTTTCCTGTTTATTGAGGTGGGCCTATTTTTATAACACTCCTTTCATACTTACACCCAACTTATATTGAAGCAGGGGGAGATAGGAATGCAGTAACATCTCATATTTCCTAAAAATCTTGAGACTGCTTTGGGGCGCACTTTTTTATTTCTTTTTTTGTAGCTGATTTACATGTAACATTTATCACATACATTTACTGCAGAGAAATTAATACGACATTTAATCATTTTGTGCAAGCAGTACTATGAAGTGGTTAAAACATTTTGAAAAGTGACCTGTGGGAAAGAAAAACTACATTTTGTTAAAGTGGTTTTTTTGACGGGGATGTCTTGTCTTGAAACGGTAATCCACATGCCATTAGAGTCTGGTGGAAAATAGTGAACAAAAAGAAGTAATGGCTTTTACTGTTGAAGACCACACAGTACCAAATACACAAACCCTCACAGTGCTGCTTACCCAAAAGAAATCCCATGTCATTTTGGGGGAGTGATCTGTTATATTTGTAATTTGTATAATATTATCTCTTAATGTTACAGATATTTTTTGTATTTATTGATACTTTTTCTCCAGAGTTGAAAGATACAGATGGCAGCGATAGGGTTAAGGATAGAACACAGAACTAATGACACATACTTGACTAACATCATCAAGCAGAAGTACAGCTTTGTGTGAGGGTGTTTTCTAGAATTTCTGAACTCTTTAGATTACTCTGTTAGATAAAGCCAGTGTATCATGAGTTTCTCATTTGTAGTTGCCAAAAGAAAGAAAGAAAGAAAGAGAAAAGAAACCAACTAAAATTGGGCTTATTGGCTGTGGGTATGGTTTTAGGTGAGGACTGATGCAGGCATTCAGGTTTGTAACCAGGACTGGGTTTGTACCATGTCTTCAGTGTGCCTTCCATGGTGTCAATTTCAACTCATAGGGTGCTCTAGGCTCTCTTCCTATGGTAGCCAGATGAAAGAAGTGCTTCTAGATTTTGTATCTTCATGGCACACCCTCCAGATTATTTTTTCAGAAGCCTAGAACTTGCTCTTATTAGGTCAAATTGGATCATGTTCCATCCCAACTTGTGGCCAGTGGAATCAGACATGCTGATTGCCTAGAGTCAATTATGGCTGGCCCCTTATGTGGGGAATGGGGTCAGCTGCATGTGATAGCTGCCTGGTTGAGAACAGGACAGAATGACTTTCCCGAAGGAAAAGTTTTGCTTCTGTTTCTGGACAAAGAAGACGGAGGCTGAAGATGACCAATGAATGAGCACTAGTGATGACAACATTTTGTAAAAGACCATTGCAGGGTTAACCCACCTCAGTGGGTAGATGTCAGTGTGTAATCTTTTTATATGATTTTGATCTTTCTATGAGCTGTTTCTTGATTACTCTTATCTCAAATAATCCTTTTATAAAAACACCTTAAAACATTTTGTATAGGTAGTTGAATCACTTATGCATCAAAATGGAATGTAAGGATTCCTGTTAAAGGGAGATTTTTAGTCGTCATGAGTGACTTTTGAATATCTTTCTGTGAGATTTCTACATTCCATATGTTACAGAGTAGCCATTGGCATATTCTATCTGCAGGTATATTTTCTTTTCATTGGTGCCCCAGCAATGTAAAAACTTTGTGACTTTTCGTATCTTGAAAAATGAGGAAATAATTGACTAGAGCTGAGAGCCCTTTGGCCTCTCTTGGCAGACTCTGAGGCAGAGGCTCTCAGCACACCATCGTCATTAGCTTCCCCTGTTTCCTTACAGCTGTGTTTACAGTGCCTTCTGCAGGCACCTGAGTTGTAAGCCTCGGTGGGCACCCTGAACACTGGCGTGCCTGCACTGTAGCTTTATCTACAAAAGGACCCGGCAAGTGTTCCCTGTTGCCCACCTACATTAGTGCTAGTGATTTCTGGGAAGTTGCTGGGTTAATTTATTGTTGCTGGTGCTCTGCTACTTGGTTTTTAGTTGTTACTCTGGACCTGAAAGTTCTAATAGGCAGTAACTATTACTCAACTGTTGCTTCACAATATCCTTATCTGCAATCCATGTTGTTTCCTGAAAAATATTACTTTTGCATTGCTATTCTGCTTTAGCACGTGCTTACAAAGGCATTTCTTGGTGCTACTACTCTTCTCTTTTTCACTTTCAGTTTTTACCATGGCCCAGTAGGGGGCATTTAAAACCCCAGTATTTACTCATTTGTCCTGGCCAATGTAAGTCGTGAAGAATAAACACAGCCTTTGTTTTTTTTTGTTTTTTTTTTTGCTGATGTAGTTAGATAAACAATTATAGCAAGCTTAGTTTACCAAGCACATTTGTGATAGCATAGCAATTTTCGTTTTTTATTTTTTGAGAGGGTCTGATTGACCCAGAATTGGGAACTATCAGGACAGTGGAAAGTAGATACTGAGGGAAAAAAAACCTGTCCAGCTTTTCCCCAATTTAGGGTATTTTTTTCTGAGTTTTGCCTAAAATATTGATGAGGTTATAGGACATATGAAGTCCTTTTGTTTCTTTTTTTGACATAGGGTCTTGCTCTGTTGCCCAGGCTGGAGTACAGTAGCACAGTCATGGCTCACTGCAACCTCTGCCTCTTGGGCCCAGGTGATCATCCCACCTCAGTCTCCCCAGTAGCTGGGACTATCGGCGTATGCCACCACGCCTGGCTAATTATATTTTTTGGAGAGACAGAGTTTCACCATGTTGCCCAGGCTGGTCTTGAACTCCTGGACTTAAGTGATCTGTCCACCTTTGCCTCCCAAAGTGTTGGGAGTACAGGTGTGAGCCACCATGCCCTATCTGGAGTATTTATTCTGAAAAGTCAGTGGCAGATAGAATTTTTGAATTTTCTGTGTAACTGTCTCCCTTGTATTAGCATGCATAATTGAGCATATAAAGAAACTACATATGTCTTGACTGTGAGGAAATCTGGTAATGTTTCCTCATATGTTGATTATTAAGAAAAAATAGACAGTATTGAAACATTCTTTATTAGTATGTAGACAGTAAAGCATGAAATAGATATAAACATTAGTTACAAAAATGTTTTCAAAGAACATTTGAAAAATAGATGAGTGTCTTCTAGCCAGTTAATAGCAGAGAAAGAATTTAGTTTCGGTAGCTCATAAGCCAGTAACCGTATGCCATGTCTCCAGATGTAAAATCCGTCTGTTTTCCAGAAAAATGTGATGTGTGAATTTTCATTTTATGTGTTATTTTGCACTCATTAATGTAAATTTTAGATTAAAAAAAATCAAGTTTATTTGCTTTCTAAGAAAATGGTCTCCTTTCCCATTTGCCAATAGAATATGTTCTACGGTGTGGGTATGTCTTTTTCCCAGTCATCTTATTTTTCCGGTACTATTGAACAGGGGAAGTTGCTAATAACATATGCCAATATTTAGTTTCTCTCAGTAAAGCCTACTTAAAAATATTCTAACACCAGAACCCCAGGCTCATTAAATGACGTCTTTGTAGAAAACATATTTAGCATGTATCTGATATCCTCAAAGTGCTATCAGAAAAAAAAAAATTTCTTGCTAAGTATACAATTAATATTCCTTTTCCTTTGGAGTGCCAAGAAATAAATCAATAAGGGGTTTCTTAAGTGATTGTCTGGGTGTCTGCTTATCCTGCTTCTTTAAATCAGGAAAAAAAACTTGACTTTTTATTGCAAACAGCTCTCTAGCCCTTCATCAAACTGTGCCTGCTTTCAAGTTAGTCTTTAAGGACAGTGTTGAAAGCAATTACATACTAGATTCTGGTGTTTAGAGAAAGAAGATGGCTGAGTGAGTTGTCTTTGATTATGTCATGTTTTATTTACTATTTAAATTTCTACATTAACTGACCAGACTAGTGGTTATAAACTTTAACTTATTTTAATATAATAGAATTGGATAATTGTATGTATTAATTTTTTGTTAATAGAGAATAAAAGGTCAGTATTAGAGAAATTACTGATGGGTATGTTTTCTTTGATGTTACAAAAAAGCATGGAAACTTACATTTGAATTTTATTGAACTAAATTGGATGGCAGTGCTAGAGATGATATTTATGATGAAGACGCATATCTTATTGATTTCTCTTATGTAATTGAAGATGACAACATGCACACGTGGTCTTTCTTTGGAAGAGGGTAGGAACTCACAAAGTTTCTGTGCTTTCAAGTGTTGTATTTCCTCTTTTGATTCTGGAAATGTCTAGGTCATTCTGAGCTTTTAATGGGATGTGCAATTTCTTACATAAGATTTCCCTAAATGGCTGGCATAGAAAGAAATAAATAATAGGGTCCAGGCATACATTTGCAGCAGATAGTAGCAGAGTGAATTCTTTCATATACAGCAAGATTTCTTTTGACTGGCAGCTGTAATGAGCTTCGGTCTGACTCTTTGTGTAGGGGATTCTGGCAATATGGTAAGGTACAAAACAGACAAAAAATACGAACATGATGCTGAATATGTTGCGGCTAGATTTCTTTTTGACTGAAGTGGAATTCCGACTTGACTTAAGGTGGGACTTAAAGATTTTCTTTGTGATAGCAGTGTAGAAAACGATTAACAAAAGAAACACAATCCAGAAGATGCCCACGAAGATGTAGTTTGATGCTTTGTGCCACTTCCGTCCCAGTTCACTTTTCAGTTCTATACATTTTATGTGTGTAACCTCCCTAACACTCTGGTTGGTCAGAATAATATTTGGAACAGCAAGGAGGAGCATGAGCATCCATACTATCACTGACAGGAGTTTGCTGTAACTCACTGACTGGATGAAAGAAGTCCAAAGAGGCTTTACAATTTTATAATATCTATCAAAGCTGATGAGCCCAAAGAACACAATGCTGACATACATGTTGACGTAGAAGAGCACGGCAGAGACCCTGCACACAAACACGTTCAGCTGCCAGGGACCAAGGCCTGAGTCACCAAGGATCTTGAAAGGAAAAGTCAGGCTCATCACAAAGTCAGCAATAACAATGTTCTTGAGATAGATGATGAAACTCTTGGAGCTGGGCACGTAAAAGAATATCCATCCTGACACTCCATTGAGTAGGATTCCTGCAATGAAGACCACACAGTACAGCACAGGAATGATCTGCTGAGTGATCAGGAGGTTCTGAGAGCAGGATTCATCTGGAGGCTGTGTGGAGGTCGAATTGATCATCTTGTAACTTCCGAAGACAGAGGCCTGAAAAGAGGTGTGAACCGGTCACTCACAGGGCACTTATGGCCTCCAAGACATTTGCTGAGTAGTAAGCCAAAGGGCAATGAATATAGTCAAACCTACCAAATTTTTGAAGCCACCTTTTTACTCTGTGTAAGTTAGACACTCATCCCTCCCTCCTTCCCTCCCTCCCTCTGTTCTTCCTTTTCTTTCTTTTGGTCTTCCTTTTCTCCTTTCCCTCCCTCTTTCCCCTTTTACCACCCCCCCCACCCTTGCTTTCTTCCTTCTCCCCTCTCCCCTTCCCTTTCCCCCCCTCTTCCTTCTTCCTTTTTTTTGGGCAATGAAAAGGGAAGAATGGAGCAGACAGGTGGCAGTAAAGAGAAACTGGAGCAGCAGGGCAGTCTGAGAACTTCTAGGTAATACGGAGACCAGCACGTCCCTAAAATAATAATGGTTCCCTATAAAACTCCAAAGTTCTAGGAAATACTCATTTAGGTATAATCTTAAAAGGTAATAACTGTAAAAGCAGAATTAATGTTTTATTTTCTTCAGAATCCCATGTGTAATGTATTTTTTTAAAACCCATGTTGGAAATGTGATTGTTTTTTCCTAAAAGAGAAATTTTTATGGATTCATAAAAATCATTATAAATATTTACATATTAAGAGCTATTCAGACAGACCTTACTTTTAGAAAAGTGTATTCTACATATATGTATATGTTGGACATGAGACAGTGTCTAACACATATACATTCAAATGTTAACTGGTATTTTTGGTGTGGGATTATGGGTACCTTTTCAATATTGAGCTTTTCTGTTTTTTTTTTTCATTGAAAAACTGATTTGCATTATTTTAATAAATTAGAATACAAATACAAACATGATAAAAAGTACTTTAAGCATTCTGAGAAATGCTTCCCAAAGTACATTCTACATCTGTACCATTCAGTATGGTAGCCACTAGCCATGTGCGGGTATTGAGCACTTGAAATATGGCCAGTCGAGATTGAGATGTTCTGTAAGTATAAAATGCACACTAGACTTTGCAGACTTGGAATGAAAAAATGTAAAATATCTCAATATTTTTAATATTGATCACATGTTGAAGTAATATTCCACAAATGCTCTATTAAATAAAATATATTTTTAATCTTAAATTTAACTTAATTTTACTTTTTAAGACTCTGGCTACTAAGAAATTTTAAATTACATATGTGGTTCACATTATGGTTTTATTGGACAGTGCTGTGCTAGGTGTTATCCAGAACTTCTATTGTTTAGGAATTCTGTATATTCTTCACTGATGTCAGAAGTGTCGATTTAGGGTAGAGGGAAGACTAGAATTAAATTCAAAAGGTTATTTGATACATCAGAACAAATGTTTACTGCCCATCTTATATGTGAACAATACCAATTATCCTGCTTAAAACCCGTTAGTAGTCTGTCCTTGCCCTCAAGAGAATGTCCTAAGTCGGTAATGTTGAAGTGCTTTCTCATTCTGCCTCCTGCTGCCTCCACCCCCAGCACTGAGTTCCTGCTGTCCTGGGCCCTTTTGCCTCCTTTTAGGTTCCATGATTCCTCTCAGCCTGGACCTTTGCACAGACTTTCATTTGTGTGGAAAACTGTTTCCATACCTTCTTGGCTGGCTAACTTCTCTTCATCCTCGAGGCCTCAGCTTAGCTGTCACTTTCCTTAGGAAACCTCAACTTTCCGAGCCTGGTTTGGGGTGGGGTGAGTGTGTGCTTATTATCCTGTGTCTTTCTCCTATCAACACTCCTCTCTCCAGCTGTCTGTCTGTCTCTTCCACTACTACAAGCTCCTTCAGAGGAGAAAGATCATGTCATTTTTTTTTACTCTTGTATTCTTTGCATAATATTTAGGGCATTAGATAGTTAAAATATTTGTGAAATAAATGAATATGCACTCTGGAAATACAAGGCATGAATCATTGCTCTTAAGATTTATTCAGGGATCAAGGGAAAGAAAGGTTGTGGGAACAGTGGGTACCTTGATGTCAGAGAATGCATCTTTTTCATCTGTATTGGTGGTGCCAGCACAGTGCATATCACAGTGAATGACAAGTTAGGTCGATAAATTTAAGCATGACAAAGGGATATTTTGAAATATGGAATATGAAATACAGTCACATTCCACGTAAAAAATAGTACATCCATGTAAACTTGTGTGCTGCTTCCTACGCAAGAATGTCTTGTTTCTGCATATTTTCCTTTCCCGTATGCTTTCCTTTTGCTTTATGGCAAAACTAGGAATATTGATAGACTTGATTTTGCCAGTCTATGGGCTTCCTATAGAAGGAATGAGTACCCCAAATCACTTCCTCCACAAAACCTTTCACTAGCACTATTCTTCCTCTTGCCTGTAGCCTTGTGTGCTTGGCTCTGGGCATGATGGGTTTGTACTCATTTGCTTCTTTGTAGGTCTTCTATCACCTTTCTCCTTATGAGCCTGTTTCATATTTTAAAAGATAAGGGAGGGGGAGCACATTTTCCATTTTTAACTGTCTACTGTGACTAAGAGTCTGTGTCTGGTAACTAATTTGTCTGGTAACTGTCTCTTGACAGTTAGATGCATTTTGGTTTAAATGCCAGTCTTGCAGAGCTTGAGAGAATGCATGCCGCTGTATTCCCAGGTCTAATTTGGTTTCCCAGTCCTAAGCCACACAACCCCCCAGCGCCTGGCCACTGTGGTGTCATACTCATGGTAGGTACTGAGTTGTGGGATTCACTTGAGTTTAAAATATAAAAAACTGTAGATGTTATTTTGGAAAACAAATATTAACTATGTAATATATAATTATATGGTGAAATAATGAATAATTTCCCAGAAATAATTTAATGAGAGCCAAATTCCTTTCCTTTTAGAAATATTATAGAAGCCACTATTTATAGAAATAGTGAATCCCAGAAATGATTTAATGAGAGACATAATTCCTTTTCTTA
This sequence comes from Hylobates moloch, assembly GCF_009828535.3. Lineage (NCBI taxonomy): Eukaryota > Metazoa > Chordata > Mammalia > Primates > Hylobatidae > Hylobates > Hylobates moloch. The sequence continues at coordinate 66,426,284 of NW_026652288.1, forward strand.
TAGAAACCCTTATAAAATTATTTTCTCAGAGTCTTGTGTCTTTCGTATTTTTGAGCTGCAATATTTCTGCATGTGACCTAATGCTGCAGGTCCAGAACTCTGCTCTCAGATTCCTCAGGTTGCTGGGAATCTGCATACATACGCCCTGGTGATATACACCATTCCACTTCACTGCTGCTACCACTTTGAGTTGGATGGAAGGGACTGACTGACCAAGGTAAACTTCTAGAGCAGCTTTGCCTCCTGAAACGGAGTGAATGCCCACAGCTTACCTGCGCCCTTTCCCCAAACACTGCTATTTTGGCAGTTTTGATGCAATTGCAGATGAGCCTCCAGTTTAGGATGGAAGGTTTTAGACATGCTGGTTGGGTGCCTCTGCTACACTGTGCCACTGTCTGGTTTGATACAGCAGAGGCTCATGCCAGGACAGATTTCTTCATCTTAAAGGAACACTCTAAAGGAACAAGCTAAAGAGAAATTCCAAGATACTCTTGGTAGTAATTTTTGAACTCTTAAATACTGATTTTTTTAAAAAAGCAGTGGGGTTAATGGTGAGAACATTCTGTCTTATGGGTTCAAGTGTCTTAGAGCATGGCAGCCTTTTCTGTAGGGCAGACCCGAGCAGTAATAGACTGAGAGATGTGTGGAAAAGAAGCTCTCTTAAGGTAAGTAAGACCAAATTATATATTGAGACCAAAAGGCAGGAATATGTGTTGGATGAAAAACAGGACAAAATCATTAAAAAAGACATGCATCATTTGGACCTCGTGATATCTGCTCAGTCTCCTCTCCTTTAGTACAGATTGAGATGATTTAATGTCCTCATACAGGGACCTACAGAAACTTCAAATCTTTCACAAATGAAGGAAATCGTTTTATTCTCATGTTGATTTTATACAAAAATGTAAAAATAAATAAGAACCAAAAGAATCAGAAAAGAAGCTTTTAGTGTGCTCAGCAACCCTCCCTTCCCTGCCCACTTCTCAGTTGATTCACTGTTTCTTACCAGCTCATGCCAGTCCATTAAAGATGAGAGATAGGCAACAGAAAAAAATTAAAAGGTGAACAGCACTTCTGGTTGATGATTAACTGGATTACTGGATAAGCAGGCATTCTGGTGAGCCAGTTTGTGTAGGTGTCTGTTTGTGGAGCCCTGCTCATTGATAGTTACTTCTGATATTATCACTGAATTTCTGTAGTGAAAGTTGTCATTATGTTAACCTTGAGGCTTTAGGAATATAAACAATGCTTCCCAAATTCTAGAGATCACATTTAAGAAAGATTCATATATATAGCTAAACTTTTTAAAAAGGGATACTGTAGCCGGACGTGGTGGCTCACACCTGTAATCCTAGCACTTTGGGAGGCCGAGGTGGGTGGATCATGAGATCAGGAGATTGAGACCAGCCTGGCCAACATGATGAAACCCCGCCTCTACTAAAAATAAAAAATTAGCTGGGTGTGGTGGCACACACCTGTAATCCTAGCTACTTGGGAGGCTGAGGCAGGAGAATTGCTTGAACCTGGGAGGCGGAGGTTGCAGTGAGCTGAGATCCCACCATTGCACTCCAGCCTAGGTGACAGAGGAAGACTCAGTCTCAAAAAAAAAAAAAAGAGGGGGTGTATACTGTAATAGTGTAAGTCTTGAAATTTTCTTCGGTGAAACTTTGCCTTGTTTCACAAATCCAGATATATGAGAATGAAGTGGTCTGGAATGTTTTAGCCTACATTGTCTACTATCCTTTGGAGTCTTTGGTAACATAATTAAAGAACATGGCAGAATGAGATTTGTGAGGCCCAAAGACAGTTATTAAAGTGTAATGGGAGCATTGTGTAGATTGCTTTCCTTCAACAATTTTTTTTTTTTTGCACAGTTAGAATGTCAAGGCCAAAGATTCAATCTGATTTAGATAGTGAGTGCACTTGTCCCTTAGTGCAGTGTAATATCTTAGGATTGTGCTGCATGAAGTGTTTCCAAGTTGTCACGTATTACATATAACCTCAGGGTTCTCTCTTTGGACAGAATTTAATTGATACAAGGCTATGCAAAGCAATGCTCACTCCAGAAATACGTTCATCTTAATAAAAGCAGGCTAAGTCAGCTCTGAGTTCATTACTCATCTGTATAATTATATACCATGACCTATTTTCCTCTTGTATTAGACCACCTTCCACCTTCCTAATTGTGAGCTGTAATTCCTTCTCTGAAGAAAAGAATTATTCCTTCATAGCACTTTGATGAAATTAACAAAGCTATTGATACTACTTGAGGGATTTAAAAAATTACCTCTTAAGATTTTTTTTGCATAATATGAGGTCTCTTTTCAATGAAGATGTTTTGCCCAGTGAGCGTTTGTCGTCTTGAAGTGGCCAAAGTGTTTTTTCATTAAAGATCCTGCATTACAGGAAACAAAAAAACCAAAGATTTAAGTGAGCACCAGACTTTTTATTGGGGAAATATGTCTGTACTTACTTCTTAAATTCAGCTTGTGTAATTGTGAAATATTTCAACATGTGCGTTTGTTGTTTCACTGTACTTGCTATTTGTTGTCAGTATTGATTATTGATTTGGTTGCAGCCTCTTATGGGAAACTTAAACTCTTTGAGAGCTTGGGCATGAAGTGGTTTTGGTTATTGGTTTATATTACCCCCCTCTTGGATATGGGTGATCAAATCAATTTATCAAATGACTGAATATAACAATCCATCTTAGCCGTGAAATCATAAGTCTAATTGCAGGTGGATTTTTAAAATTGTTTTGTTTTTTAAAAACCTTTGTCTTCTTGACCTTTTGGGCCAGATATTTATTTTTGGGAGCTGTCCTCTGCATTGTAAGATGTTTAGCAGCATTTCTGACTTCTGCCTACTAGATGCCAGTAACCCCCCTGCCCAAGTTGCGGTAATCAAAAATGTTTCTAGACTTTGCCAAATATCCTCTGAGGGACAAAATTGCCCTCATTTGATTACCACCGGTCTAATGAGACTGATGTGTGGACTTTGCAGAGATAACACCTGAAAGCCATGTGGTCTGATAGGAAGAAGAAAGGTTTAGCAAAATGGTGGTTGGATTTGGTTCTGCCTTAGTCTAGGTTTTCGTATTTCTGAATTCTTTAAACCAGTGAGTGCTCCCTAAACTTTAATGTGCATACACATTACCTGGGATCTTGCTAAAATGAGGACCGAGATTCCATTATGTCTGGAGTTTGGCATGTAATATGGTTTGGCTCTGGTCCCCACCCAAATCTCATCTTGTAGCTCCTGTAATACCCACGTGTTGTGGGAGGGAGCCCTGGTGGAAGATGATTGAATTATGGGGGTGGGTCTTTCTGTGCTGTTCTTGTGATAGTGAATGGGTCTCATGAGATCTGATGGTTTTAAAAACGAGAGTTGCCCTGCACAAGCTCTCTTCTCTTTTCTGCTGCCATTTGAGACATGCCTTTCACCTTCTGCCGTGATTGTGAGGCCTGCCACCACGTGGAACTGTAAGTCCAGTAAACCTCTTTCTTTTGTAAACTGTCCTGTTTCTGGTATGTCTTTATTAGTAGTGTGAAAATGGACTAATATAGTAAATTGGTGCCAGTAGAGTGGCACGTTGCTGAAAAGATACCTGAAAATGTGGAAGCAACTTTGGAACTGGGCAACAGGCAGAGTTTGGAACAGTTTGGAGGGCTCAGAAGAAGACAGGAAAATGTAGGAAAGTTTGGAACTTCCTAGAGACTTGTTGAATGCCTTTGCCCAAAATGCTGATAGTGATATGAACGATAAAGTCCAGGGTGAGGTGGTCTCAGATGGAACTTGTTGGGAAATGGAGCAAAAGTGACTCTTGTTATGTTTTAGCAAAGAGACAGGAGGCATTTTGCCCCTACCCTAGAGATTTGTGGAACTTTGAACTTGAGGGAGATGATTTAGGGTATCTAGCTGAAGAAATTTCTAAGCAGCAAAGCATTAAAGAGGTGACTTGGGTGCTTTTAAAAGCATTCAGTTTTATAAGGGAAGCAGAGCGTTAAAGTTCAGAAAATTTGCAGCCTGACAATGCAATAGGAAAGAAAATCCCATTTTCTGAGGAGAAATTCAAGCCGGCCTCAGAAGTTTGCATAAGCAACGAAGAGCTGAATATTAATCCCCAAGAAAATGGGGAAAATGTATCCAGGGCATGTCAAAGGTCTTCACAGCAAGCCCATCCCATCACAGGCCTGGAGGCCTAGAAGGAAAAAGTGGTTTCGTGGGCCCCGCCCAGGGTCTCTGTGCTATGTACAGCCTGGAGAATTGGTGCCCTGTGTCCCAGCCACTCTAATGTGGCTGAAAGGGGCCCTTGTAGAGCTCAGGTCAGGGCTTCAGAGGGTGCAAGCCTCAAGCCTTGGCAGCTTCCATGTGGTGTTGAGCCTGCAAGTGCACAGAAGTCAAGAATTGGGGTTTGGGAACCTCTGCCTAGATTTCAGAAGATGTGTGGAAATGCCTGGATATCCAGGCAGAAGTTTGCTGCAGGGGCAGGGCTCTCATGGAGAACCTCTGCTAGGGCAGTGTGGAAGGGAAATGTGGGGTCGGAGCCCCCACACAGAGTGCCTACTGGGGCACCGTCTAATGGAGCTGTGAGAAGAGGGCCAACATTCTCCAGACTCCAGAATAGTAGATCCCTTGACAGCTTGCGCCATTGGCCTGGAAAAGCTGCAGACACTCAATGCCAGGAGGGAGGCCATACCCTGCAAAGCCACAGGGGTGGAGCTGCTCAAGACCATGGGAACCCACCTCTTGCATTGTTTGACCTGGGTGTGAGACATGGAGTCAAAGGAGATCATTTGGGAACTTTATGATTTGACTGCCCTGCTGGATTTTGGAATTGGATGGGGCCTGTAGCCCCTTTGTTTCAGCCAGTTCCTCCCATTTGGAATGGCTGTATTTACCCAATGCCTGTACTGCATTGTATCTAGGAAGTAACTAACTTGCTTTAGATTTTACAGGCTCATAGGCGGAAGGGACTTGCCTTGTCTGGGATGAGACTCTGGACTGTGGACTTTTGAGATAATGCTGAAATGAATTGAGACTTTGAGGGACTGTTGGAAGACATGATTGGTTTTGAAATGTGAAGATATGAGATTTGGGAGGGGCCAGGGGTGGAATGATATGGTTTGGCTTTGTGTCCCCACCCAAATCTCATCTTGTGGCTCCCATAATTTCCATGTGTTGTGGGAGGGACCTGGTGGTAGATGATTGAATTATGGGAGTAGGTCTTTCTGTGCTGTTCTTGTGATAGCGGATGGGTCTCATGAGATCTGATGGTTTTAAAAATGGGAGTTGCCCTGCACAAGCTCTCTTCTCTTGTCTGCTACCATGTGAGACGTGCCTTTCACCTTCCACCATGATTGTGAAGCCCCCTCAGCCATGTGCAACTATAAGTCCAGTAAATCTCTGTCTTTTGTAAATTGCCCATTCTCAAGTATGTCTTTATCAGCAGTGTGAAAGTGGACTAATAAACCATGATATGCTGCTGGTCCATGTACCACTCTTTGAGTTAGCATCACTTTTTTTCCCCAGATCCTGTGCCCAGGAGACATTTAATAAAGGTGATGATAGTAAAATATTTTTGTTGTAGTCAGGACTTTAGACAAGAAAAATTATATTCCAAGTAGGCCTGAAATCTAGGATCTTTGCCCAAGTTTATTCATTACATTTCATCATAATCTTCCCATCTTTATGGTCTCTTGGAAATGTAAATTGGTATTTTATAACTATTTGAGAGGTGGTGATTGTGATCATCTTATATTTACTTAGAATGTTTCTAAAAAGTCATGAGATTCTCTTTGGAAAGAAAGAGGTTAAGTTCTGCATGGAGTAATAATCTCAGTGGCCTAGAGCAGTATGGAACATGTGCTGGTTGTAAATGATATATTCTAACTTCACAACATTGAGGCTTTTATTAAAAAGTCCAAAAAAAAAAAAAAGAAAAACCAAATGTCAGTGAGATTGCAGGAAAAAGAGAACACTTATGTACTCTTGGTGGGATTGTAAATTAGTTCAGTCCCTATTGAAAGCAGTGTAGAGATTTCTCAAAGAACTAAACATAAAATTACCATTTCACCCAGCAATCCCATTACTAGGTATATACTCAAAGAAAAACAAATTGTTTTACCAAAAAGACATTTTCACTCACATGTTTATTGTAGTACTATTCACAATAGCAAAGGCATAGAATCAACCTAGGTGCCTATCAATGGTGGATTGGATAAAGAAAATATGGTACATATACACTGTGGAATACTATGCGGCCATACAAAAGAAATCATGTCCTTTGCAGCAACATGGATGTAGCTAGAGGCCATTATCCTAAGTGAATTAACACAGAAACAGAAAACCAAATGCCACATCTTTTCACTTATAAGTGGGAACTAAACATTGGATACACATGGACACAAAGATGGGAACAGTAGACACTGGAGACTCCAAAGATGGGGAGGTAGGAAGGGGGGAAATGGTGGAAAAACTTACTCTTGGGTTTTATGTTCACTATTTGGGTGATGGGTTCACTAGAAGCCCAAAAGCTCAGTGTCACACAGTATACCCAAGTAACAAACTTGCACATGTAACTGTTGAATCTAAAAGAAAAAAAGAAAAGAACATTGCCTACTTCCGGGGAGGGAAGTAGGAGCAAGTCCAGCCTCCTTACACCCAACCAAATACCACGTGTTTTAACTTACAAGTAGGAGCTTACAAGTGGTAGGGTGGTTGGACTTTGCTGTATCTGTGATATTTTATTTCTTAAATTCTGAATCAAATATGCCTAATATTACTGCCTATTAACACTGGTGACTGGTACACTGGTGTTACCAACATTAGTGTCTGCGCTTCTGTTTTTGTTTATTTAAATTATTTCATAATTAGGAATAGAAATATCTATGGAGAATGGATTGCCTTCAAATAATGCTTTTATCAGTACCCATTTACGACGTGCATTTTTCTTCCTCTTCTTTTTTCAGTTCTTATAAAGGTACAACTTTTGTATATTTTTTCCTTCCTTTCAGTCCAGACATCAAAAGCTTTAATACACGGTGCTCTAGATCTTTTTCTATGAGATAAATACTTGTTTTCTAGCTGATTCTGTATCAATAGAAAATAGTATAGATGTATGTAATCATTTATACATTTTTAAACTTACTGAAGCCATTTTCTTGCTGCTTTAATCTCTCGTGCCTTAACGTTTAACACTTTTTTTTGTTTGGTGTCGATGCGATCGCTTACGTGGTTTTCATAGTATTTATGTGTCGTGTATTTATAGTCGTGTTATTAAATTTTATGTTACTAAAATAATTTACAAATAACTGTCTCATCCCTGTTCTGCATTCTTGTGGCACTCTTGTCCGTGCCCTCTCTAGGCTCAATCAAGGAGAATCTAACTTTCTCCTTCACCCAGAAGAAGGTACCCTCCTCCAACCCCCTATCTTTTTTCATTACCCAGAGCATTTGATATTTGACACTCACCATGCTTCTCAGAAGCTGTCAGGGAGCTAATTTCTAAGTCTGTTGTCTTTTTCTCATTTATCCTATTTCCTCACCCTCTTTGCACCATTTGATATCACTGATTTCCCCTTGTTGAAATCTGCTGTTTATAAAGTACATTGTAACCTTTGGCTCCTGTGTACCCCCTGATATTTCTTCCTTTGCCACGGCCTTTTGTTCATTTGCTCACTAAAGCCATCAGAACATGCTTATTACATTTTATGTTACTGAAATAACTTACAGCATTTTACATCTTTAAAATATTTTATATTATTTACTAGTGTTATTTAATTCCCTCTGTCATCAGACTCCTAGCCTTTCTTACCCAAGGAGAGCTGGATATTTTAGAACTTCTTTCACTCTGCCCATTGGGCTTGCCTTTCTGCCCCAGCAGTGTGACTCCTTAGGGCTGGGTAAACAATGTCCTGTGCTTCTAAGTCATAGACCTGTCCAGGGTGCCCTCGACTTCACAGAAGTGACTGTTCTTTCTCTGTAATTGGCTACACTCCCCTTGTTTCTGAGAAATCCTTCTTCTGCTTAGCTCCTGTGTTAGTCTATTGTCTGCTGCTATAACAATACTACATATTGAGTCATTTATAAAGAAAGGAAATTAATTTGGTTCATGGTTCTGGCTTCTCTGAAGCTCAAGATGGAGGTGATGCATCTGGTGAGGCCTTCCTGCTGCGTCATGGTGGAAGGGCAAGTGAGCATGTGAGATCAAGAGAAAAAGAGGGCCAACTTCTGCAATAATATCATTAATTTGCTCACGAGGCCTTTGCTATCATGATCTAATCATCTCTTAAAGGTACCGCCTCTTAATGCCATCACAATGGCAAATCAATTTCAAATGAATTTCGAAAGGGACACTCAAACCATAGCAGCTTTCTGTCAGATCCTATCGGTAGCTGTCTCATCGGTGTTGTGCATTCCTGTGGCACTCTTGTCCGTGCCCTGTCTAGGCCCGGTCAAGGAGAATCTCACTTTCTCCTTCACCCAGAAGAAGGAACTCTCCCACCCCCTATCTTTTTTCATCACCCAGAGCATTTGATGTTTGACACTCCCCACACTTTTCAGAAGCTGTCAGGGACCTAATTTCTAAGTCTGTTGTCTTTTTCTCAGTTATTCTGTTTCCTGACCTCTTTGCAGCATTTGATATCATTGATTTCCCCTTGTTGAAATGTGCTGTTTGTAAAGTACATTGTAACCTTTGGCTCCTGTGTACCCCTGATATTTCTTCTTTGCCAAGGCCTTTTGTCCATTTGCTCACTAAAGCCATCAGAACATGCTTGCCATGCCCTATGGAAACACATCAGGGAACTCTCAGGAAGATTCCAGTCTAGTGGGAGGCTGAACAGAGGGACACTTCAAGGTATGACCCGGGGTCATCATTGAAGGAGGAAGCACAGGAACAGAGTGAGCACGTATCTAGTTTCAGAAATGGTGGCATCAGGGCAGCCTTCCTGGAGCATGTGATAATGAAGATTGACACATGAGTTGGCTTTAGCTAGGCAAAGAAGAAGAGGGAGGGAGTTTTGGGGTGAGAGAGCTATAGGAACAGGCATCAAGACTGACATGAGAGGCTGTCACAGTGGGGGAAAATGGATGGCCTAAGCTCTTGGGTAACATGATGGAACCTTGCCAGTGAGTAAACCTTTACCTTACAAATGAGGACAGTGATGCTTAAAATGGTCAAGTGATTCATCAAAGGGCACCTAACACGTAGCCAGACAGTATTCAAACTAATGTCTGCTTGACTCCAAGCCAGGGCTCCCCTGCTCCTGAAAGAATGTGGGGGCAGCATGTTTTATATGAATGTGATCCTTTACACAGGCCCTTCAACATTTTGCTGGAGTCGCATCTTGAGAAGTCAGCCAGTATTTTTCTTTCAGGAAAGGAATGTACATGTGTGTATGTTTGAGAGTATATATATTATTTTTGATTTTTATCTGAGTTTTAAGGTTTTGCATGAGGTGGATGCCTTCAGTTTCTTCAGTTATCTTCCAGATACTGCAGCATAGAGAACCTCATTTTTATTTGCCGGTTTCTAAAAGTGTTTAAAATGAGTTTCTGATTTTTTGACTCAGTTTTCTATCTCCTGCGCTGATATCCAAAGAGAGATATAGAGTCGGACTATCATGAATGGTGATTACAACAGGTAACATTAACCTATAAATGGTGGAAACTCTTCTGCAGGGAGAAACCTAGATCTGCTGCATGTGGTTTGGATGCCACACACAGATCCCCGGGGCCCCTGGCACAAGGAGAGCTCTGCTTGCTGCTGTTTGTCACCTTCAGCCAGTTTTCTCTGGCAGTAGATGTGAGCTCAAGATCAGGTCACTTGATCCTAACTCCTGCTGCTATGACCCATCGACTTTACCTTCAGTTAGAATCCAGGTCAGTGACCAACATGTGTTAATGTAACTTAAAATTGGCCGAATGTTGTGGCCACATACTTTAAGTGAGGAGCTGTGCTAAGTTTTCACATTAGAAATATCTAAATATTCTTCTTAGGCTGAATTGCAGATACCCAAGAACTTCCTCCTCCACCAAAGCATAAACTCGGCCCTCTCTTGATTCCCTCTTGATCTTCCTATTCACAGTCTTTACAACCCATGAAGATAAAAGAAATCTGAATTTCTGCTACAAACAGATCCAACTGTTGATTATGTGTGAGAATGGGAAGGGGAGACGGATTAGGATGGATTATAAACTGATAATGTCCAAACATAGTCTTTACTTTGTATTCTAACCGCTTCCCTCAAAACACTTTTAGCATAGCTTTTGGCAGAGTGCAAGTCTAACATATTTGGCATGTCTAAGAACTCCAGCCTGTCTTCACTTTGTGATTATGCAAATGGATCACGGGAGCTGTCAGTGGAGGGGGAGGTGTGGCATAGGCATCTCATGACCTCCTGTGGATACATAGTCATGCAGTCTTCCCGAATGCCAAACCGGGGGCCGGGAAAATGGCCACCCACTATTAGCCTTTACTCTAGGGACTGCATCTTGGTAGTCAGGATGGACTTGTAATTTTTTGCTGATAATGATTGGAATAGTCCAGGGTTTCTCAGCCTTGGCACTGTTGAGTGTTTTTTTGGGTTTCAGTTCTTTGTGGGTGGGCTGTCTTGTGTATTGTTGGGTGTTTAGCCGCATCCCTGGCCTGTATCCACGAGGTGGCAGTAGAACGCCATGGTTTGTGCAACCAGCCATGTCCCCCAGACATTTCTAAATTTTCTTGAGAACCACTGGAATGACCCCTTAATGGTAGGTATATTTCAGATGATTTTGATACAGGAAGAGAATTTAGCTTTCTTGTTGGGGTCAGACCTTAACTGTAATTGAATAACTCATCAGCAGTAAGTAATGCATATGCTAAGGTCTAGGAATGTGAAGTGGGCTTTACTTACTGCTCTGTTGGAATAGTGGACAGAGGACAGACAGTGCAGCATAATGATTACATGCGTGTTTATGGGATACAGTGGGCCTTGGCTACATGTATGGCGCTAGAATATTGCGATAATTACTAACTGCCTTTGTGTATCAGTTTTTACATGTCTAAAATGAGGGGGGAAGTAGTAGCTACCTCAGCTACCTCTAGGGTTCCTGTTCCCATAAGAATCAAATACTTGGTATGAGGCAGGGTGTGACTCAGTGGGAACACTGCACAGACAGGGAGTGACTCAGCTGATAACAGAATGAACTGTCAGGCTCCTGACAGTTTCCCCTGCTTCTTTAAGTTTATTGAAGTTGACGCTCTTCTACACTGAAATTCAGGGCTGCAGGAGGCCCATCATTTAGAGTAATGCAAAACCCTTTGCAGAGTGCTCTGAGCTTCCTCCAGTATGTGGCCCAGCAGTGCTTGAACAAGGGACAAATTGGGAGAGGTTTTGCTTCTGATGATCCCTCTGTTCTAGTCACAGGAAGTGGCACTCAACAACAGAGCGTATTTATGAAGTCCAGAGCGTTTCAGTTCTAATTTACCAGTCCGTACATAATGCTAATCTTTCATGAGAGTGGCACAAAGCTCTGCATAACTCCTGGCTTCAGGGTTTTGGGAACCAATTCCTTTTTCTCCTGGAACTAGGTTGAGCTGCCTGAATTACTGAATTTTTTCCAGCCTGTTCTTCTACAGCATTGTTTTGGAATATGTGGTCTATTCCCTGGGGCCAGGCAAGGAAATGAATCCATGACCTCTTTTCGCCTCACTGAGATGGTGTTTGCATTTCTCAGGCAAGCGGTACTCAGATCTGCAGATCATGGGGCTGTTAGACCATTAGTGGTTATCCTTTGCTGTGAAGATGAAGACAAATTTCCATGTGTGAGAAAACAACAGCTTTAACTGCTTAGCTAAATATCAACCACTTGTGTGTTTGTTCAAGATTCAGGCTTATATAGCCAAAGGAAAAGAATATAAATATCCAGAATTTTAAGTGGGAGTGGAAATACTGTACAGAAGTGATTCCCATATACTCTCTAACCCAAAGTGTTGTATGTTTCCTCCCTGTTTTGTGTATTAATCCCTGTTAGAGGGTTCTTTGATTTTAATAAAACATACTGTGGTAATAACTTATAAATTCAGCGATTCTTTTTTTTTTTTTTTGAGACGGAGTCTTGCTCTGTTGCTCAGGCTGGAGTGCAGTTTCGCGATCTCCGCTCACTGCAACCTCGCCTCCCGGGTTCAAGCGATTCTCCTGTGTCAGCCTCCCGAGTAGCTGGGACTACAGGCTCGTGCCACCATGCCTGGCTAATTTTTTTTTTTTTTTTTTTTTGAGACAGAGTCTCACTTTGTTGCCCAGGCTGGAGTGCAGTGGCACGATCTTGGCTCACTGCAAGATCCGCCTCCTGGGTTCACGCCATTCTCCTGCCTCAGCCTCCCTAGTAGCTGGTACTACAGGCACCCACCACCACGCCTGGCTTTTTTTTGTATTTTTAGTGGAGACGGGGATTCATCGTGGTCTCAATCTCCTGACCTCGTGATCCGCCCGCCTCCGCCTCCCAAAGTGCTGGGATTACAGGCGTGAGCCACTGCGCCAGGCGAATTGAGCAATTCTTAAACGAATTTGTGTTTTATTAACTAGAGCATGCAACAATGGAGCAACTGTATTAGTTTCAAACTTAGTAGGACTTAAGGGTGAAAGATGCACTTTTATGCAGCTTGAAGATGTTGTTCAAGTTGTATTTGAAATCAAAGACCTTTACTTTTTATGAGTCCTAGGCTCACGTGTTGGGATCTGTTTTTTTGTTTTTTGTTTTGTTTTTGTTTTGGATACGGAGTCTCGCTCTGTTGCCAGGCTGGAGTGCAGTGGTGCGATCTCAGCTCACTGCAAGCTTTGCCTCCCGGGTTCACGCCATTCTCCCACCTCTGCCTCCCAAGTAGCTGGGACTACAGGTGCCCGCCACCATGCCTGGCTAATTTTTGTTTTTGTATTTTTAGTAGAGACAGGATTTCACCATGTTAGCCAGGATGGTCTTGATCTCCTGACCTTGTGATCCGCAAGTCTCGGCCTCCTAAATTGCTGGGATTACAGGCGTGAGCCACCGCACCCGGCTGGGATCTGTTCTTGAATATGCGTGTCTGTTTTAGAACATTCCACTTGTGATATTTCACCTTTCCCATGGATTTCAATAGGAGTCAGTCAAGCACAGTGTAAGAAAATAGTCTTATGTCTTGCCCTGCCCCAGGGGAGCTGTTAGATGCCATTTCATTATTGCCTCAGATATAATACCTGTATGTAAAAAAATTCTGATAAACACTCCTTTCTCTTTATACTATACACTATACTTTGATGCTCATTGACATCCTTGGACTGTGAAATGTGCCAGGACTAGTTTTGTTTTACTCCATGCTTTTTTTTTTTTTTTTTTAAATGCACTTCCACTTCCTTCTAATGTTTCTTTGAACTCTCTGTATGTGTTATTGCTTTTCTCTTGTCTATTTTCAGCATCTCTTTCTGTCTAGGGGCTACTTCCCTTCAAACTTTACACCTGCTCAAAGTCCTTAATAAAAAAAAAGTAATAAAATCCGTATGTCTGGAAGTCATGACACAATAGCTGTAAACTTGCTCAAGCCATTTTTAAATAACAAAAGTGAAACCCCCCTGCCAATGCAGAAGTAGTGACTTCTCAGTGTCAGTGAGCTCATCTTGTTTCGAACTCTCACTAGCCACTGAAAGGAAACAGGGCTCCTTAAGAGAAATTACTGATTTCCGATCAGGTACAGGAAAAGTATAAGCTGAGTTGTGACATCTTTTGATCAGAAAGCAAGGAAGTGCTCAGACCAATTAGGAAATGCCAAAAAAGGACACAGAAGCCGACTTGAGGGCACTCCTAGATCTGGGACAGTTTGGGCATTAATGAGAATGATAGCAACAGATGAAAAGACATTGAAAACCAAAACAAATTCAGGAGTTTATGGTGATATTAAAAGTATAGATTACAAAAAGGTAGGATGCAAATGAGAAAGCTCTTATTTACAGAAGAATGCTGGCTAGTAAAGGTAGAAGAAGGGTAGAATTTAGGACATCACCATTTTGCAACCTCAGTGTGATAACTGATTCAGGCAATAATCTTCAATTGTGGCCAAAAGCCACTGGGTGAATGGGTGTGGGAGAATAGTATCTTCCAGTCTGAAAACATACTCCCCCATCATTTAGAGTAATAAAAAGTATACCTCTGAAGCAGAGAGATCTGGTGGTCACTGAATGATCCAACTTACCAAAAATGAGGTAATCTGACATCGTGTGCCTCCTGATATGATGTAATTAGATGTACACAACATACTTTTGTAATAAACTGTATCAAAAATCTTCAGTGAGCAATCAGACAAATTTAGAATATGAAACACTTGATAAAGCAACCAACCTAGACTCTTTAAAAAAATCAATGCCACGAGAAACAAACATGATGGGCTGGAAGGGGACAGTCGTAGATTAAAACAGGCCAAAGAGAAATAGCACCATGAATGAGTGGTGATTGTTGACTGGAGGGAATAGCCATACAAATTGTTTTGAGACAGTTGTATAAATCTGAATACAGATTCTAGATTAGGTAATATTACTGAGTAATGATCTTCCCAGAAATATTGATGGTGTGGTTAAGCGAGAGAGTATTCAGAGATGCATATTGAAGTAGTTAGAAGGGAAGGGTCATGATTACCTGCAACTTATTTTCAAAGTACTTAAGTACAAGAAAACAAAGTGTTATGTTTGTATGTGTGTATAAACTTGTGTATTCATGGAATTTTTTTGCTAATATATGCATGCCTATATGCATATATACATGTACACACACACACGTGTGTGTGTGTATTGGTTTTGAGGGAAGGGTCCTGTGCTCAGTGCCTGACAGGTAACAAATGCCTAATAACAGTCTTCTGCGTGTCTCTGCTATTTTCCTTACCTTTCCTTCTTACTTTCCTGTAGGGTCTCCTCTGCCCATCCTTAAAATTGATGTTTCTTGTTCTATTCTTGGCCATTTTCTTTTCTCTTTCTATATACTCATCTATGCCAAAGTAGTCTTTATTTAAAACATTGTTTGTAGCTCTTTGAACAATCACAGCGTTGCTTTCCACAATGGTTGAACTCATTTACACTCCCACCAATGTCTAGAGGTGTTCTCTTTTCTCTGCAACCTTGCCAGCATCTGTTATTTTTTGACTTTTTAATGATAGCCATTCTGATTGGTGTGAAAACAGAACTACCGTTTGACCCAGCCATCTCATTACTGAGTATAAACCCAGAGGAATAGAAATCATCCTACCATTAAGACACATGCACATGAATGTTCATTTCAGCACTATTTCACAATAGCAAAGACATGGAATCAAATGTACATCAGTGACAGACTGGATAAAGAAAATGTGGCACATATACGCCATGGAATACTATGCAGCCATAAAGAAGAATGAGATCATGTCTTGTGGAAATATGGATGGAGCTGGAAACCATTATCCTTAGCAAACTAACAAAGGAACAGAAAACCAAATACCACATGTTCTCACTTATAAGTTGGAGCTACACCTGCTCAAAGTCCTTAATAAAAAAAAGTAATAAAATCTGTATGTCCGGAAGTCATGACACCCCAATAGCTGTAAACTTGCTCAAGCCATTTTTAAATAACAAAAGTGAAACCCCCCTGCCAATGCAGAAGTAGTGACTTCCCAGTGTCAGTGAGCTAATCTTGTTTCGAACTCTCACTAGCCACTGAAAGGAAACAGGGCTCCTTAAGAGAAATTACTGATTTCCGATCAGGTACAGGAAAAGTATAAGCTGAGTTGTGACATCTTTTGATCAGAAAGCAAGGAAGTGCTCAGACCAAACCAATTAGGAAATGCCATGGATACAAAGGGAACAGTAGACACTGAGGCCTACTTTGAGGGTGGAGGGTGGGAGCGGGGAGAGGAGCAGAAAAGATAACTATTGGGTACTAGACTTAGTACCTGACCAAAAAATCTGCAACAAATCCCTGTGGCATGAGTTTACCTATATAACCTTCACATGTACCCTTGAAACTAAGTTTTTTTTTTTTTTTTAATATTGTTTAAAACCATCATCTATAAAACAAAATTTTCTTTTCACCTTTCAAATATTCTTCTAACACTTACTGCCAGACAGTGTTTGTGCTATTGGTGATAAAGCAATAAAAAACACCAACATTGTCCCTGCCCTCTTGGAGCTCAGAGCCTGCTGTTCTGGCATCTGAGCAGCCCCATTTCTTTC
The DNA here is from genome assembly GCF_009828535.3 of Hylobates moloch. Lineage (NCBI taxonomy): Eukaryota > Metazoa > Chordata > Mammalia > Primates > Hylobatidae > Hylobates > Hylobates moloch. Next base: position 66,442,492 of record NW_026652288.1, read on the forward strand.
CCCTCCTTCCCTGAACATCTGAGGTTTCTGCAGATCTGGGTCATTTGCAGCTCTGGATGTTGACAAGCCCGGCTGCCTCACCTCCACAAGGTAGCACTCATGCCCTCTGAGTTTAGTCATGCCTCACCTTAAGCTATGCTGTCTTGTCATCTCTTATTCTCATCACATTCTGTAGCAATAGCTACCATTCATTTTGAGTTTTGTGTTTTACCAAACACAGTGTTAATTGCTTTTAAAAATAGTCTTTCTTTTCAATGGAATGTTTGATACTTTGAAAAGACTACATGTAGTATAAGTTAAAGCACAACAAAAAGAATATAGCACTGGGCCGGGTGTAGTGGCTCACGCCTGTAATCCCAGCACTTTGGGAGGCCGAGGCTGGTGGATCACCTGAGGTCGGGAGTTCGAGACCAGCCTGACCAACATGGAGAAACCCCCCGTCTCTACTAAAAATACAAAATTAGCTGGGCGTGGTGGCGGGTGCCTGTAATCCCAGCTACTCGGGAGGCTGAGGCAGGAGAATTGCTTGAACCCGGGAGGCAGAGGTTGTGGTGAGCCGAGATCACGCCATTGCACTCCAGCCTGGGCAACAAGAGTGAAACTCCGTCTCAAAAAAAACAAAAACAAAAACACAGCACCGACTTGAGAGCGAGAGTCCCACAGGCACTCTTGGATCGTTCCTGTTCCTCCTCTGCCATCCGCCTTTCTCTGCCTTGAGGTAACTCTGTCCTGAATTGTGTGTTTTTTATTTCCTCCCTTTTAAAACTAATGATTTTAGTCCATATGTACATACATTCCTTTGTAAAAATTGTTCACGCTATATGTAATCTTTTAGGACTGTAAAAACATAATGCTGAGTAGAGAAATTTAAAAAGTCTATCACTTTGGAAAGGGAATTGGAAATATTTAGTGAAGATGAGCATTCACTCACTCTGTAGCTGAGCATTTTAACTTTTAGGTGTATGCCCTAGAAAACTGCAGATGCATGCCAGGAAGCACGTCCAAGAACACTCATAGAAGCACTGTTTATAATAGCAAAAATATGGAAATAACCCAGATGATTATTGACAGGAGAATGGGTAAAAAACCCATTATTTGCCTAGTGAAATTTTATGCAGCAGTGAAACTGAATTAACTACAGTTAGTAACTTTTAAAGCTTCAAGTGGTCCTGACAAGATAGAAGTAATCGTGTTTTATATTGGAGGATAACAAAGCCTAGAGAGCTTGAATAAATTGTCTGTCTAGGTATTGCAAATAGTATGTTGTAGAGCTGAGATTTGAATCGAGGTCATTGCCAGTTTACAGCCTTAATCAATAGAGAATATTGCATCCTATTGAAAGTATTTGTTTTTACTAGCTTGTCTGTTTTACTGTGTTGGGAGAGAGCTTTGTATTTTCAGTTAACCCAGCAAATGGTTCATACTAGGTGCTGTATAAACTTTCTGATGAATGACCAAAAATATCCTTATTTTACACAGGAAGAAAGATGAAGGGAGCTTAATGGGTTGAGTAAGTTCCCAGAGACGATAATCAGAGTCCCTACAACTAGGACCCAACCCTTCAAAGCCTCAGTGACTATAATATCCAACCTGTATGTTCTTAACTTGGTTGCATGCCTCTCTTCTAATAAATGGCTGGGAGAAGCCTGGCATAAGTGATGCCCATGTAATGTGGACTATCATTAACCCTGCTCTCAAGTTCCTTAACCAGGGGTCACCATCACTCTCCTGGTGGGTAGCAGAAGCCTATCCTCAGCTGTGTGACTCTTTTACCTGTAATAAGAATCTGTCCAGCCTGAAGCAGCAAACGTTCCAGCAAACTTTCTTCTATCTCTTCTATTTCTAACCACGTCATGAACATGGTTAACTTGTAGAAAAAGCTCAGGTGTGTTTTTTTGTATGCAGTGGAGGTTGTGAAGAAAGCAGGGTAGCAGACACTTGGTGCCTTTGGCAGGCAAACCAGTATTCCTTGTAGATGTAGATTATTAAGCTACTTTGGTATTTTGGTCCAGTGGAACAAAAATTCAAAATAAAAAGTAAAAGCTTAACCTACCCACTTGAACTTTTTGGTTATCTAATGCCTGGCAGAACTCTGAGCAGGTGCATGTTTTCCTCAGTCTCATTAAATTGTGAAAGATTTCTGGACCTTTGTAAACTGATGGGGGCAGGGCCCTGCAAGCATGACCAGCTGAGTTTTGTCAAGCTCTGCATAAGAGTAGCAGGAATGTTCAGGCGAATTTGAATATTCCCTATAGTGGGGTTGAAGTTTGATTCTGAAAAGATCTAAAAGCAACTCATGACCTGGCATGGTGGCTCACACTTGTAATCTCGACACTTTGGAAGGCTGAGGTGGGCAGATCACGAGGTCAGGAGGTCGAGACCATCATGGCTAACATGGTGAAACCCCGTCTCTACTAAAAATACAGAAATTTGCTGGGCATGGTGATGCGTGCTTGTAATCCCAGTTACTCGGGAGGCTGAGGCAGGAGAATTCCTTGAACCTGGGAGGCAGAGGTTGCAGTGAGCTGAGGTCGCGCCACTGCACTCCAGCCTGGTGACAGAGCTAGACTCCATCTCAAAAAAGAAAAAAAAGAAAATAAGTAAAAGCAACTCACTTGGGCAGAGGTCCTTGCAGGTGGCTTCTGCCTGTGATTGTCAGTCTCTGGTACCTTTGTGTGGCTGCCACATGCTGGTCTCTGTTAAAATGTCACCTTCTCAGCAAGGCCTTTCCTGTTCATAGCATCTAACATAGCCATTTCCCCTATGTGGCATTCTCTAGCCTCTTACCATGTTTGTTTTCTCTTGTCTCCCTTTGTTGTTTAAAATATTAGGTTGGTGCAAAAATAATTGTGGTTTTTGTGATTACTTTCAATGGCAAAAACTGCAATTACTTTTGCACCAATCTAATATTTTTTAACTTAATTCTCCTTTCCCCCATTCTTACATACGCGCTTCTTAAAGGTAAGCTTTGCCAGACCAGAATTTATTTCTCTTGTTAACGGCAAAATTAGGAGGTCCCAGAATAGAGCCTGCTCTACTGTTAGAAGCTCAATGAATATTTATGGAATTTCAGAATGAACTTACTCATACAACTTTGGTCAAATTAAGGATTTCCTTAACTGCCAAATGATGAGTTTGTTCAGCACTTCTAGAGTTTTAAAATGTACTTTTATATTTTAAATTGTCACTTCAATGTGCATAGTAGATTAACATATATAGATATCCTTTTAAATCTCTGGATCACAGAATTAGAATAATCATAATTCTTGATTCAGGACGCATTCTTGTTATGCAGCATTCAAGCAAGGATGACTTTTTACAGATTTATTTTGTTATTCTTAACGATGTTAATAATCTCCTTCAGACTCGGTAACCAAAACGAAAGCCAAGACCTTGACAGTAAGCAGCTGCTCTTGTCTAAATGGTCCGTCTTCCCACCCCCATGCCATCTCTGTGGATACTTTTATTCCACATTACCTGAATCCTGTGTTCTTCAATCTTTCACTTTTCCTGTTTTACATATTTTTGTAACGTCTATATGTATTCCTAAAAGTGTGTGTGAAGTTATGATTTTAAAACTGTATGTAATCTCTTCATGATTTTTCTATATATTTTACTGACATAAATATATAAAATTTGATTTCATATATATCATACACATCCATGTTATTAAGTATTGCTATAATTAATTTTGTTTTGGTCACTGTATAGCATTCTGCTGTGTGACCATATCATAGTTAATTCAGTTTCTTGTATTTGGGGTATTTCCAGGTTTTTGCCATTGTGAGTCATGCCGAGATGCATATCTTTGTTGCCTATTGATGGACATTTGAAAATTTCTCGTGGATATAAACCTAGGAATTAAATTGCTGAGTCGAGGACAGCATGAATGCTAAACTTCAGGGAGTGATGCCAAACTTTTTTTTTGTTTGTTTGAGACAGAATCTCACTCTGTTGCTCAGGCTGGAGTACCAGTCTCGGCTCACTGCAACCTCCGTTTCCCAGGTTCAAGCGATTCTCCTGCCTCAGCCTCCATGGTAGCTGGGACTACAGGTGCATGCCACCACGCCCAGCTAATTTTTTGTATTTTTAGTAGAGATGGGGTTTCACCGTGTTGGCCAGGCTGGTCTTGAACACCTGACCTTGTGATCGCCTCAGCCTTCCAAAGTGCTGGGATTACAGGCGTGAGCCACCGTGCCCAGCCTAGAACAGTGGTTTTTAAAATGTAGTCTGCAGAACCATAGGGGTTCCTGACACCCTTTCAGAGACACTGTGAAGTCAAATCCATCTTTATAAGAGTGTTAAGATGTTGCTGTTTTCATCGTGCTGAAATTTGCACTGATGGTGCAAAAGCCGTGATGTGTAAAATGTTCAGGTATCTTAGCACAGATCAAGGCAGTGCACTCAACTGTTCATTGCATTTTATACCTTACTGACATACAATCTTAAACAAGAAAAGAAAAATCGGTTTTACCAATTGCTTAATAAAGCAATGCTAGTTGTTTTTATTAAATCTCAACCATAAAAATATGTCTTTTTAATGTTTAGTGTGCCAAAATATTAATTATGTATAAAGTACATTTGCTACTTATGATGATTGTCTAGAGGAATGAACACTTGTATAATTGAGTTATAAGCTGAATTAGATGCATTTTTCATGGAACACCATTTTTACTTGATCGAATGACAAACTAATAATTCGACTTGGGTGTTTGGCAAACATTTTCTCAAAACTGAATGAACTAAGAGACAATTTTTGACAATGATAAAATTCAAGCTTTCAAACTGAAAGCAGAATTTTAGAAAGCTTCTGTCTGCTCTTGTGAGTTTCGTAGCTTTCTGGTATTGACACTGTGAGGAGGGGCAATATTAATTAGTATGATTTTTTGGTACTGTAGAATGAAAAGTGTTTATATTTACAAATTTCTGCATGAATGTGTTTTATCTACATGACCAATGTATGATGTTGTAAAATTGAGCATAAGTAAAACACATAGACTTAAAGGTCAAGACCAAAAGATTTCAGTGTTACGAAGTATAAAATATTCATTGATATAGTTTTAGATCCGATATTGCAATCATGCTTTAAAAAACCACCTGTTGAGTTTTGTGCTGTCAAAGAAGAAAATCCAGAAGGCCATTATTTATCTATATGAGATTGGATTTTCTTCAACATACTTTTAATCTAAACTTTTTGCAAGAGATTGGACATGGAAGTGGATATGAGAACCCAACTGTCTTCTCTAGGCCAGATGTTAAAGAGATTTGCAAAAATGTAGAATAATGCGACTTCTTGACATAAATTTTTTTGAAAATATTTTTTATAAAAATGTTACTTGTGTTAACATGCTATTTAAAGGTTTTATAACTGTCACAATTTTAATTTCTAAAATAATAAGTATGGATAGGTATACACAAAAGCTCTTTGAGGTCCTCAGTAATTTTTTAAGAGTAAAAGGGATCCTGAGACCAAAATGAGAATTCTTGCCTAAAATATATTTAGCTATATTTTCTAATAAGAGATTTTGTTATGGTTGTTAGTTTGCTTGTTTTAGCACTTCAGCGCTTAAGCTATTAAATATATGTATTATAGTGGACTGTCTATAAATATCAAAAAAGGACACCACATTTTATGAAGAGTAATTAAATTTAAAAATATACGAAACTTCCCGAGTTCATTTTTGTAACTTGTACAGAACACATATCTTTCACCTTGTTTTCTTGAGCATTTTTAAGGTTGTTTATCTACCCACCAGATGTGTGAATCAAACAGGTAGTAATCCTCATGTCTTTCTCCCACCTTTTTTTTTTTTTTTTTTTTTCTGTATATGGCCACCACCTGTGGGTCTCACAGCCCCTGACCTGTAGTTCCAGGCTCCATAATTGTCAGGACCATTGTTCTGGCCAGGAAGGAGTGGCCCCGTTTTTTACAGTATATATTAGTTAAGGTAGTAGGTAGTCAATGGGCCTGTGTTGATAGATGTTCACTACCTGTGTACTGACATGACGCCCAGTTTTTTGTGGGAGTGATAGCAGGTAAATTGGGAGAGGTACTCCTTACCCTTGATTTCTGTGATTTCTTTTTTGGCCCTCTGACTCTCAGATTACAGCTCAAGCAGTTTCCAATGGGATTTTACACTTTTATCCTAATAAGTTATTAGCAGGGATGGGAAGGAAACTCCATTTTAATTGAATAGCTGCTGCGTGCCAGGTACTAGCATGTCTTGCTTAGTTTCTCAGCAGCTGTTTGGCTTTGTCTGTTTTTAAATTTATTTAATAGGAAGTGGGACAGAAGAGGGTCACAGAGGTGAAAGAGCTAAAAAACAAAACAAAAGGTGTAGCTCAAGATCATGGCAGATTCAAATCTAGTTGTTTATCTGTAAGCATCTCCTTTATCCACCATGCAAGATTGCTTCTATGAAAATCTGAGTCCCAATAATATTGACTATTTTATACAGTGTGATTATTGCTGCTGTTATGTAAATATCCAGTCAAGAGACTGACCAATTTTGTGCACTCTTGCATCTAACTTGTATTTATATATTAATCATGGTTTTTATTGGACCTGGTCATTTCCTTAGGTCAGAGACAAGGAGTGATAGGTAAAAGGGTAGTGGATTTGAAGTCAGATGACTTTATTCTTCAAGTACCATGCTTGGTCTGATTAGCTTTGTCATCTTGCCTGAATCACTGAACCTCTCTAGAACCCCATTTGCTAATTGGTGAAACAGGGGCAAGAATAGAAGGCCTTTTCCAGTGTCTCCTGGTTACCAAAAGCATCCAGTGAGATGAGAGTATCTGTGTAAAGCCTTTAAAAACGGGGGACTGTACTCATGGGAGTTTAGTACTTGTACTTGGAAGTGTTAGTTAGAAGTCCTAGATCTCGCTATCACATAAAAATTATGTAAAATATCATTAGTGGTTTTCTCCTTCCCCCTTGGCATCTAGGATTGCCTTTTGAGACTGTATCTCTTTAGTAGGTTGAGTCATCAAATTGCTGATATTTTACTATTTTTTACCTCCAAAAATGGCAATACCAAAAGTTATTAGTAAAATTACAAATGTTAAAATATATGTATTTGTATCAATATCAAAGACAGTATGGCAACAGGCAAGTAAGCCTAGATTTTATTATAGTTTTCAAAACAAAATTTTACTCTGGATTTTTTTCTCCTCAGGCTTTCTTGAGTTCCATGTGTTGATCCCTAGCGACTTGTTAAATGTTTAGTGTTGAAGAAACACTAAAGGCAGTGAAGCATCTTCCCCTATAATGGATGGGACTGATGGACTGATGTGGAGAGTTGCAAATGCTAGTCTAGTCATTTTAATTATGTTAACTGGGATACACATGCACACACACTTTCACAGTGGGTTATATATGTGTGTGTGTATATACACACACAGTGGGATATTTTATATATGTATTTACACACATATATACACATACACACATACATAATTTTTTTTCACTTTTCTCTTGTGAATGCTTTCTTTGTGGAATACTGGCAAGAAAGTTGGGAGGTATAAAAATGAATTAGGACTTAAGAAGTTTCATTTTCTCCATTTAGAGAGTCATTTGTTGACAAGAGTCACAATTTTTAAAAAAGCTCTGCCTTCCCTTAGTTGCAGTGTTCTTATAATGTATTCAGAAGACAGGGCTCCTTTTAAAAAGATTTTCATTTGTTTACTTTCTTCTTTTTTTTTTTTTTGCCTGGGAAATAATCTGGAGTAGATTCTAAGCATGTATTAAGTTTTTAAATTATCTATTAGTCTAGATTTTTGGAAATTACTACATAATTTATAGAAAAACAACACAATAATATTCCTTGTCCTTGCCATCTACAAATTAAAACAAAAAATGCTATGAATGTTTGTTATTTAAATGTTTAACGCTCAGAGGAAGGAATCAGAAGAACCAAGGAAAGGAAAATTAAAACCTAAGACACTAATAAAAAATAAAACAGCAACTATGAGACCTATTTGATTCCTATTTCTTTCCTTTGAAAATAAATTGTGACTCACCATTAAATCCATACCAGTGACCATGCATTTAATATTTTAGAGAAGACGTCACAGCTGCCTTGCATGAAATATTTCACCTTTGGTTTCAGTTTTTGTAGAGTTTTAGCATTTTGTGCTTTTAAACCAAACTGTCTGTTTTTTGTTTTCTTTCTTCAGTATATTCATTCTTTATTGGACTGTCTTTGCCCTGAGATTATATATATCATAACCCAGCTGTACTGGTCCACTTTATCATACCAAATACTAATTTTTCTCACTATCCACATACCCATCCGACTGTCTGGATAGTAAGTTTACAAATTTTTTAAAATAGGAATTTCCTAATGCCTAATGTACAAGCCCCATGAAAGGAAATCATGGCTTATCAAATTAAAAAAGGATATTTACAAGGAAAAGTTAACTAGACTTGATTTATTACTTGAATTTGGAAAAGTCTTGCATAGCCTATAACTCTGTGACTCCATCCATTAAAAAAAATTCAGGATGTCAGCACTACACAAAGCCATTTTACACTGGAATCACAAATATTATTTAACTGTACTCTGCATTAGATGGAATTTTCTTACTTACCAATTTTTCCAGTCTCTTAGGTTCTCTGTAGGTAAGATAGGATCAGCAACTGAGTGTAGCATTTGATGTTGAGGGAAATAGATTTTGCTTTCTGCTGGACTGCTCGTGTTGACCAGTGGGAAACAGTGCATTAGCTTTCAAATCAAAACATTTAAAGTGCTCTCTGAAATATTGACATCTCGCCAAATGCTTGAATGTCAGGTACTACAGATGTCCAGTATTCTTTGGAGCCCAGCTCTAATATATGCTTGTGTAAGTTGGACCTGATTTGGATTTGCTTAGGGTTACAGATTAGCACGGCCTGACCAAATAGTAAATAGTATGAAACCGGCTGTGAAAAGGGAGACCGAGCAAGTGAGAGCTCCAGCCAGCAGGAAGATAGATCTTTCCCATGCTTGTTTATGACCTTTTCCTGTGAAGCTGTTGTAATAATAGCTTCTGTATTTATTGGGAAGTATTTTTAAGTTGTAATTCACATGGCTTCAAACTAATTCCTTGAGATTAGTTGGAAAACCAAAAAATATTTGAGAGTAAAACATCTGCACGTTTCCTTCTTTCAGTACCGGGGGAGGAGGCAGGAAAGCTGTTTAAGCAGGTGTTAACTTGAGGGTCTTGATTGGTGCAGGGCAAGATAACTGTCAAATGAGAAGAGATATTGAAAGGATCCCCAAGACTATGCTATCTCCTCTGGGACTTGGGGGATTTGCTCCTCTAGACTTACCCTGCTCTAGGGATGGACTTGATGCATGCCAGTACCTCTTCTACTCCATCTGTTATTCTGACACATTTCCAGCCTTGAATTGGGGCTTTTGGGTCTCCAATCATTCTTCATATTACTCCTTGACTTAAATCTGGTTTCACAACATTCTGTTTCTGTCCTGGGTTGTTACTTGACCCCAGTGCCTGGATATTTCCTTCTTTAGCAAATTGTTCCTGGGGCTCTCTGAAATTATGCTCTGGATTAATACAGTCATAATACATCTTTCAGGAGGAAAGGCCTGAGTCTCCTATACTCCGTCTAGTTGAATTCATCCAGTTTAGGGCCTATAGCATCAACTTTTCCCATTTTACCATTTTCCTTCCTTCTGTCCTAGAGAGGCATGTTCACGATCAGTCATGCCTGTTATCATTATCAAATAAAATAAAGCGAAAACCCTCAAAGCTCTCCCTTAAATGTGAATCCTCTTTATTAGCAGTCATCCAAATGGTACCTTTATCTCCTTATCCAAACTTGTTGGAAATGGTCTGCATTTGCTGTCTCCACTTTCCCATTCACTCTGTAATCTAGTCCACTCTGCCTTCTGTCCTCAGCACTCCTCTAGAACTGCCAAAGACCTCCTCATTGCACATTCCTCAATCCAATTGACATTTTGAAAGATTTTCTTTTTGTCTTTGAGGTAGCTTTTTTGGGATTGTGGTAAAATACACGTAACATTTGCCACCTTAACTATTTTTAAGTGTTCGGTGACATTAATTACATTCACATTGTTGTGTAACCATCATCACCATGCATCTCTAGAACTGTTTTCATCTTGCAAAACTAAAATTCTGTACCCATTAAATAATAATTCCCCATTTTCCCTTGCCCCTAGTCCCTGGTAACTACTGTTCTTCTCTACGAAGTTGACTACTCTAGCTATCTCATAGAATTGGAATCATACAGTATTTGTCCTTTTGTGACTGGCTTAATTCACTTAGCATAATGTCTTTAAGGTTCATCCATTTTGTAGCATGTGACAATTCATTTCTTTTTAAGACTGAATAATACTCCGCTATATGTATATACCACATTTTGTTTATTCATCTGTCCATAGTCCCTTGGGTAGCGTCCACCTTTTGGCTATTGTGAACAATGCTGCTATGAAAGTGGGTATACAAATATCTGCTTAAGACCCTACTTTCAGTTCTTTTGGTTATTTGCCCAGAAGCAAAATTGCTGGATCATGTGGTAATCCTATGTTAATTTTCTAAAGGAATTGCTATACTGTTTTCCATAGAGGCTGAATGAACCATTTTACGTTCCCACCAACAGTGCACAAAGGTGTCACTTTCCCCACATCCTTGCTAACACTTGTTTTCCATTCGTGTGTTGTGTTTGTTCTTTTTTTTTAGTAGTAGCCATCTTAATGGGTATGAGGCATTAAGGCAGCTTTTGATGATGACTCTCTCTGTGGTACTTTGCCATACTGCCCTTGTACCTTTCTGACACTGTTCCCTCCATGATTAAGGGCTTGCCCTCAAACGTTGATATTTTATGGATTCCATCCTGAGCCCCATGCTTTTGCCTTTCTCTGCCCTTGCCCTGCCCTGTTAGCACTTGTGACATCTCTGCCAGCATCTCTCACCACCTTGCACCTCTGTACACTGTTGTTCCTTGCACCTTTCTACCCAGATGCTTCTTGGGTTCTTCCTACTCAGTGTGTCTCTCTCAATTTGTGATAATACCATCTACCCATTACCCAGGCTGTCAACCATTAAACACTCTGTCTCATCCATTCCTAGCCAGTCACGAAAGCCCGGTGATTTTTTTTTTTACGCTTAAATATTTCTTGATTGTTATTCCCACCAAACCTCAGGTCATTTTTTGTCTGTGTTCCCTGCCTTCAGTCTGCCTCCCACCCACAGGGTGTGTCCTCCACTCACCCGTGAGAGGAATCCCTCTAAAATACAAGCAGCACTGTGTCCCTTTTGTGGGTCTCTAACACTTACAAGGTAAGTTCTTGGTGTTTAATTCAGTAGAGTGCTCTGTGATTTGACACCTCTTCTTCCGCCACTATTTGCCTTGGTCTGTATATCACAGTAACACTCAATTGTTTGAACACTGTGAATATCTGTGGTTCTTGCCCCCTTGCTTGGGCTTAAGATCTTTTCTCTGCCTAGAATAGCTCTCTGGAATAATTTCTCTTCTCCTTTCACCTGGCTTATTCTGAATTTGAATTGCATTTTTAAAAATTTCAGCTATTTGTGTACTTGCTTCTCAGTCTTTATTATATCCACATGCCACCTGATCTGTTTATATCTGATATTTATGTACATGGAATCACCTTAAAAATTAAATGTTTACCCTCATCCTAAGTAAAAATAGCTTTGAAGTCACAGATTTTGTGATTCTTTTAACATACCTTGAAATTATTAAATAACTGTCTAATAAATTTGTCTGAGTTCTGTTCAACCTGTGTGTTTATCATCCCTGTGGAAACATACTACTTTCAGATGCAGTTGGCCCACCCTTTCCTATGAGAGGTTATTCCTGGACCACCCATCCCCTCCCTCCCTATGCAGGATAAACTCACCTTCCTCTGTTACCAAAAAGTACTATTAATATCTCCATTCATTCATCTTTCTAGCCATCTCTTTATCCAGTCAACCAACTAATAATTTATTAGTAACCTTCTGTATTAAATACTGTGGGAGGTACAACCAGGAGTAGTGCTTAACTTGTTTATGCCTAGTGTTCCATTATTGGAACGCTAAGCTCATGGGAGTTATTCATATCCTGTTGCTCAAGGTCATCGCTAAGGTCTGATTTTTCACAGAAAATAATTGCAATCTCTGGCATAAATACTGATTTTTAATTGTCTGCCAGTTGTTTCTCCCAACTAGATTGTGTGAGCTGTTGAGAGCCAGGTCAGTGTCTTAATTTTGCATCTTTGGCACCTGACATTTTTATTCATTTAATTAAAGGAATATAAAAGTAAAGATGTGTTGCTTCCTTAATTTTCTCTTTCAAGTTTTACTTATACTTGTGTTTCATAAATGGTACTTCTAAACCTGTTCATAAAGGCCAGAGTGAAAGTAAAAAAGTAAAAGTTAATATGTTCATTTTTATTTTTGAAGGCTTATGATGCATACAAATAGACTGTCTTTTGTACATATTCAGTTTGCTATGCAGGAGTAGGTTTGTTCGTATGTAATCTACTAACTGCTAGAACTTATCTAGAAAACCTTGAGTAAAATGTGTGTATTTTAACCAAAACTCGTACTTGGGGTTGTGTGGATCAAACCTGGTCCTATTTTATTGATTTAAAACAGTGACTGTAGTGTTAAAAGGAGCATGTACTACATTAAAATGACATAAGGAATGTGTATACATTTAGGGGAATATTTATTTTAAGGGAACTTGCCCTTAAAATAAATATTACATGTTGTGAGCTAAAGGGAGAAATTATGTTGCCTTAAACTGAAGTCCCTTTCTTTTGAGTTCAACACTCTTGGGAAATTGTAAAGAAAATGTATTGACAGAATCCACTAGCATGCAGCTAAGGACTTCTGGAGATCTGGGGTCATGACAGGCACCCTGTATAGTGATATAAATGTCAGTGTCTAGGATTTAAGAGCCTGTTCTGAGAAAAGCCAACTTGAATATGGAAAGTATATTCCTATAAATGAGTTAATTGAGAGGCACGTATACTGCACTCAAGTTTTGCACTGTGCCGGAAACCACTGGGGCCTTCCACTCTTACCCCTCACTCCAGTTTAGAGTGGAGCAACAGCAGCATAAGATACACATTTTAATATGGCTTAGATCATGTTCATTTCCAAACACACTATCTGTTCTCCCTCCTCTCGCCTTTGTTGGGTTGTTTCCTAAGCCTGGCATGGGCCCTTTTAAATTTCAACTTTTTTGTGGAGCTTTCCTTTATGTTCTTACTGAGAATGAATGGTTTTCCTCTTTCTGAATTCCTATAGTGCTTAATTTAATTCTACTTAGGCCACCCCTCAGGCTTTGTACTGTATCACAGATGATGATGGCTGTGTCTTCTGATTTTTTCTTTTTTTGCAAGGGGGGTGGGTGGGTATTTTGCTGATGTTGCCCCAGTCTCATTCATGGAATCATTTGGCTTGTCTGGGGAATGGGGTGGGGCAGGTGACTTTTTTGCAGCCTCTCTCGTCCATATTGCCAGGCTGTCCAGGATGACTTTCTGGGCTTGAAACATCATCCTTTTGCCGAGAGCAATCCATGGACACCTGACTCCTAAGACTTAGCTCCATGGAAAACGGTCTTTCATATCCAAGAAGGTGATTTAATTTAATCAGTGAGGACCTCCACTACTTTTTTTTTCTTCTCTTCTAGTCCAAGAAATGGATACATTTGATATACCTTCTTTTTGTTTTGATTTTTTTCTTGTTTTTTTTTCTTAATCTAAACTTTTAAGATTTATCAAAGTTATGCATTTGTGTACTTTAAGAAACAATTTAAAAAAACGTATAATGAAAAAAATAGAAGTCCATACCCTTTTCTTATGCCCTGGTAGCCACCTCTTTTTCCTTTTAGCTATTTCCTTTCAGCCACCTCTTTTTCCTTTTAGCTATTTTTAGGTATTAGTGCCTGTATTTCTTATGTAACTGGAGGTTCTTGGCTTTTGATAGTGTCTGTTGACTTCCTTGTGTGGAAGATGAGGATTTAGCTCACCGTGCACATTTCCCTTTACCTAGATAATTATGTCTACAATTATTGGATAAATCAGCATCTTTCATTCACATAACTTAGAGCTATATGAGTATTATTTATAGCAGGGGCTTAACATTTACGTTTGAAGGGTTGCAACTCCCTAATTTCATCTCGTGATCAGGGGAAACCTTGCTGTCTTGGTCTAATGAGGGCAGGCTTCCCTCTGGGTTCTGCCTGCCTGTTTTCCCATTTATAATTAGTTGAGATATGTAAACATGCTATATAAATGTTAACTCTTATTATTTTAGTATTATAACTTGAACCAAACTGTATTTAATCTAGTTCTTAGCTATACCTGTATGTGTAAGCTTAAAAGTACTTTTGTGAATAGCTGCATTTAGAGAGAAATGTGAAGTCCAAGTGCATGTTTATGTATATGATAAAACTTTTGCAGCATAGATGCTTCTTAGCATTACAGCTCAACAGGCGGAGGAGATTTGTGTTGACAAATGTGCTTGTTGTTAATAACTTTGTGTTACATTTCACTGGAGAGACCTTCTAGCTTACCAGTTTTAGGCATTTTGCTTTTGGCAGGTTGCAATTATTGCTGTCTTATAAATGTCACATACATGATATATATACACACTTCCAAAACTGTGTTTTTCATTCTTGTCAGGATAGTTGAGACTTGTCTGCTACCAAAAGTCTAAGTCAGATTCTGATACTTTGCCTTGCTGCTCTTTTTTTCTGTAGTTTTCCCGGAAACTTTCTATTATACTTAACAATATAAATATAGTATTATAATAAGCAAGGCCTTTGCTTGTATTCATTTAAAAATGTAGAGAAGCACTTAAAAGATAGGAACTTTCGAGTCACAAATAGGAGTCTGAGGATTGGCTTATGGAATTGATGAAACTGTTGGGAGACCAATTTCATGTAAGAAGGAGCAATCTGAGGATAGAACTATCAGCCAAATAACGGGATGTGAGAGGGATACAGGGACTTCCATTTTTTGTAAAAATGCTGTTTTGGGATTTATACTAATGGGTACCCTTCATATGTGACATGCAGTGTGACTTAAATATCTACCTTAGCTTTTGCCATAGTTCAAAAGTTGGGGGAGGGAGTTTCTAGATAATGAGCATCCAGTAGAGTAGACGGAAAGTCTACAGCAGTTAAATTGCCCAGCAGGAAAGGCCAGGGGGAGGGGGCCGGGGATGTGGACAGGTGGTTTGGGTATAAATGCCCACCAGCTGTGGTTCTGCCATGGCTGGGGAGGAGGGTCTGTGCTGCTATGGGCCTTTTCAGACATCTCTAACTGAACACATGCCTTTTTTCCTGCAGCTTCCCTTCTATGGTGGAGATTAGAAAGTCTTGTCAAAACTGGTCCCTGAGATGAAACCTTTGGCCATCTTAAGCTAGTGTTTTATCCAGGACAAATGAAGAAAAAATACAGCGAACTTGTTTACTCCAGCATAGAGACAAAGTCAGGATTAGATTAATTGTGATTCTTTGCAGTTAATGCTACATAACGTGGCATATGGAGTTAAATTTGGATATAAAAGCCAGCAGCACTGCCTCTTATAAACCAGGAGACCTCGGGCTAGTTATGTAATCTCTCTCAATCTGTTTCCCCATCTGCAAAAAGAGTCTAGTACTACCTGCACTATTAAAGTTGTTGGAAAGTTTAAATCACATAAGGTATATTTTCTTACTATAATGCCTAGCTCTAAGGTCAGTAAATGGTAGGGTCTCTTTTTACTATGACAGGCTAATTGTTCCTTTACAATGCTTTCAAAACTGCATTGTTCAACATATGCTAGATAGAAATACAGTGCTATGCTTTGTGTTTTTAATGAATGTTAATTGTTATGGAAAGAGCCAAATTTGAGTAGGTCTTTGAGCCAGCCACTGTGGTTTTAGGAAGGCTCTTTTAGATACATAGCTGTACATAACCCACGGAAAGTATTTTCAAATTATAAATATAATACAAGAGGAAATAAGATCTCATATGCAGTACCTGGTAAACTCAAACTATTAAGGATGGGTACACATGATGGAGTGCTTCTCGGAGCTTTACATTTTTGCCTCAACATGCCTAAGGTAATAGGAGATATTCTCATCTGTGCTTTACTCTGTGGTCTCAGTGAGGAAGGGATGGAGACGCATCCAGGATCAATCAGAGCCGGTGGTCTTTCCCTTGGCCCCCATTGCCAGTCCCACCGTGTCTCCACAGGGAGTGCGAATGAGGATGGCTCCATCTTTCTTCCCTCTTGTCAACCACAGAAATTAGGGTTTTGCTATTTTTTTTCCTAATGTAGGCAAAACATGTGGTCCTAAAGTACCTCTCCATTGCCAGAAATCACAACAGACTGCTGCCCTACAGGAAAGACAAAAGCTTATTACACTAAAGATGAGTTTCTCTTATTTTAAGATCTAAGAGATGCTAAATAATAGTAAAGGCAGGAAACATTTATTTTTCTTAGGTAAGGAGAACAAAAACTCATACAAGCAGAGCATTTTGTTAATATTTTGTTAATTCACCTGACTGGTTGTTAATCTATTCTTTTTTTTCTTGGTGGGAAATGGCAGGTTTTTTTTTTTTTTTTTAAATGGGTCATGGGGAAAATAATGTTTGAATTTGCTAAATAATCTCTTGCCATTTGCCAAATCAAATATCACTTATCATTTCCACATACGAAGTATGTATGATTTGCCGGGAGTTAGGATACTTAACCCTGTATTAGAAGCACATAGATTTGAAAACAACAGAAAAGCAGCACATGATACAGCTGCTTCTGAGATACAAGAAATGGTGTAGTTTTAAAAAGAAATGCTTATGAGAGATTTTAGACATTTTCGAGCTGTTAAGTTTTCTAGAACCATTTGGAATGATTTTGAAGGGACTTCGCCTGGAAAGCATCTTTTTGTAGTTTCTTTCTCTGTACCATTTATTCTTCAACTTCAATTTAATTCTCAGTTTACTGTATGCCAGTTGGCATGTTGTAGTTTGAATATTTTCAGAACCTTTCCATCACATATTAATCTCTTAGACAGTTGAAACATTTGTTGACCTGTAGTCCTGTTTTTTAAATTTTTTATGTGAGAAACAATATATCTGAATGATTAAGAGCATTGTCTCCAGAATACTGGCTGAGTTACACATTAGCTGTGTGTCATGGGGCACATTACTTAACCTCTCTGTGCTTCAGCACCCTCATTGTTAGGAGAATCTGTACAAAAGTGATTGTAATATCTACTTCAGAATACTGTTAGCAATATTGTTCTGTATGCCTGGCACATAGAAGAGAAAAATAAATATTGTCTGTCATCAGTATTATTTCGTATATGGAGAACTGAAAGGAGCTTCAAGATTTGCATTGTGTGGGCCTTCATACCATCTTTAAAAGATGATTGCTTGGAGAAAACATGCTTTTGAAATTCAGTTTAAACATGGTATTTATGGAGCTATATCTCACAACAATTTTCCTCTGGCGTACATTTTAGACCACCTTTTGTTCAAGTGTCATGTGGATCACTTGACTTAGATGAGATTCACACAAATTTTTATATTCCAAGTTCCTCCTCCTTTCTCCCTACTACAGCCTTTGAATGGCAATTAATATTTGCTGCTTCTTTCCCCACCTTCCCTCTCTAGCTTCTTTTAGGCACTTTGTAAATAGATAACATAAGAAACAATTTGTTTTGGCCACAAGTTCAATTTTTCTGGCATAAAGCTGTATTTATTTTTGATATTCCTGATTAGTGAAGGTGCAGGCCCAGTATCTATACCATTCCAATCTGTGGGTCCCTGAGGTGCTCCAAGGCATTTACAGGCAAACTCCTGGGATTCATTTTCTTCCAGAGGCCCAAAGTGGGAGTTCTGATATGGTATGAGGCCACTCTGAGATGGATTAGAAAGATCTGGAAGCTAGATGGGAACTAGCTCGGGCATAATCAAGTACTCTGGACCCTCACAATTGTTGCTTTCTAATATAATTTCACTAGTTCTTCCCACTTTCTGTAATTCTGTTTGTTGGCTTGTTGCTGACAAAATAATTTTTAGTACTTTCTAATGTGGTCATTGTGTATAAACCAGGTGAAGAAAATTTTCTGTTATTTTCTTGAAGAATAAAATGAAAAGACTGATTCATGAAATGCTATCTGAGGCTGGCCCTGGGTTAAATTCCAGGGTATGCCTTGCAACAGAACAATGAGAATTTTCACATTCTTAGCTGATTTTTCGAATGACTGCTAAATTTCTAGGGTTGTGGTACATCCTGAGGAACTTGGAGATTTTCCTTTTCTACCTTTGTTCACTTTAGATCTAGCCTCAACAAATAAACATCCTTGGGCTTTTTAAAAAGAGTCCAGCCTGATCAACATGGTGAAACTCCATCTCTACTAAAAATACAAAAAGTTAGCCAGGTGTGGTGGTGCATGCCTGTAGTCCCAGCTGCTTGGGAAGCTGAGGCAGGAGAATTGCTTGAACTTGGGAGGTGGAGGTTGCGGTGAGCTGAGATCATGCCACTGCACTCCAGCCTGGGCGACAGAGCAAGATTCTGTCTCAAAAAAAAAAGTCCTTTAGGGTCAGGTCTTTGCCTACTCTAAGGTAGAGGAGGCTTTGTGGACAGGAGCTGTGGATTCAGGTGTGTGTGTGCTGTTAGCTTCTGCAGGCTTTGCCTTTGCCACCTGTGAAATGGTGCTGTTAAGTGGTGCTACACACACATATGTAATATATATGTATTTACTATTAGCAATCGATCAAATTTAATTTTTAAAAGCATTTGGGAAATGACATACTTTAAATATACTGGAATAAGGAGAACCTTTTTTTTTTTTTTTTTTTGAGACGGAGTCTCGCTCTCTCACCCAGGCTGGAGTGCAGTGGCGCGATCTCGGCTCGCTGCAAGCTCTGCCTCCCGGGTTCACACCATTCTCCTGCCTCAGCCTCTCCGAGTAGCTGGGACTACAGGCGCCCGCCACCACGCCCGGCTAATTTTTTTGTACTTTTAGTAGAGACGGGGTTTCACCGTGGTCTCGATCTCCTGACCTCATGATCCGCCCGCCTCGGCCTCCCAAAGTGCTGGGATTACAAGCGTGAGCCACCGCGCCCGGCCAAGGAGAACCCTTTTTTAACACATGGACTGAAAGGCTCACCTAAGGTGGTGCCTCTGCATATTTCAGCTCTTTGTGTTTGATTAGTTATCCTGCTGTAGGATTACGGCCACACAACTCTCTGAGAACAATGGTTTCTGTGAGGTGCTATCAACCTCTGGCTTTCCTTCAGAAATAGGCACTCCTTTTGAACTATGCTATATTTTTCTTAAAGCCTTTAAGATTTAAGGAGGAATTTTCTGATCTGAGGTACAGAGCCCTAGGAAATACTTCCAGTGAGATTTTATTCACCAAATGCTTAACCAGTACTGATTTGGATAGGGTGGTCTTCTAACTTATTAGTCAACCTGGACACTTCTGAGAATGAAAAGAGGACTTAATTACGTGGGGACAGCAGGAGTGAACTGGGTCTGTCTCAGGCAAACTGGGGTATGTGTTCACCTTAAGAATAAGTAGACACTGGATAATGAAAATACAATTTTCAAATACTAAAAATTTTTTGCAAGCTCAAGTCTTCATAAACATCTTAAAATGAGCCTCAAGATAGGTAGGTTTTACTTTGTCTCTCTTTGTAGTGAATGCTACTATGTGCAAATTTATTGAACTTCTACTGTGTATAAATACTCTGTGTTAATCTTTCGGAGAATTCTTCCACTTAAAAGAGCTCATAGCATTTCCAAACAAAAGTTTAGAGTCCTGGTTTATAGTTCTTGCCCTAGTGCATTCTTTTTCCACTCTGTTTATTCTGTTTTAAAGCTGATTCCTTCATGACGTCTCTGACTGTGTTAGTTCATCCTGTTCTGTCCTCTCTGTAATCCTTGTATTTTAATTCTAAGTTTGGAAACCAATCCCTTTTTGGTATGTGATAAATATTTTTTTCATGTGATACATAAAAGATTTGTAGGCACTTTGAAGTGGGGAGCTCGGGTTATTTTCTGTTTTGTTTTTGTCAACCACAGCATTCAGCTCACTGCTGGGGATATGGTGATGGGTGGGACTGGGGACACCATTGGTGGGGTTAGGGTAGCAGATCATGAGTGTGTTTCAGTTGTGGAAAGAATGAGGGCTAGTAAACTTAATGGACGTGGTGTTTAAAAATAGCTGCAACGTCACCTTATCTAGCCTAATGAAATTGTATGGGCTCTGTTGAGAATTGATATAGCCAAACTGCATTATGAACTTATGTTAACCTCTCATTTGCTTCTTAATTTAGGTCTACTAATATCTTTTAAAAGCCAGTTTTTGTTGTTGTTGTTTGTTTTTTGAGACAGGGTCTTGCTCTGTTGTCCAGGCTGGAGTGAGGTGGCATGATAGTGGCTGACTGCAGCCTTAAACTCCTGGGTTTAAGCAGTCCTCCCATATTAGCCTCCCAAGTAGCTGGGACTACAGGCGCATACCGCTGTGTCCAGCTAATTTTTAAATTTTTCATAGAGATAGGGGTCTCACCATGTTGCCCTGGTTGGTCTTGAACTTCTGAACTCAAGTGATCCTCCTGCCACAGTCTGCCAACGTGCTGGAATTATAGACCTGAACCACTGCGCCTGGCCCTAAAGCTGGTTTTTAATGACATTTTACATAAGCACAGCTCAATGCTGACCGGCTTTGTTTCCCAGTGATCACTTTTCTGAGGTTTGTAGGTATTTGGACCTAGTCTTTAAAAGGTAAATAACTGTATTTATTCTTGTAAGTAACTGTAATCTTTTTTTTCTCTTCAGAATACTGTTCCTGCCTTAGTTGTACTTAGATTAAATTATACTTAAAGCTGAGGCATCTCTAGTAAAGTCAACATTTATCTTTATCTTGATGGCGTCACATCCATTTTTCTGGCCTTCCAGTTTCCATCTCCCCAGACTGATTTCTTTGATGGTGTGGATGTGTATGGTGTCTTTGGTTCTGTGTGTTGCAGGGCAAGCATGGCCTGAGGATCCCTGTATGTTTAACAATGGGATGTCATCGGCTTTTGTTTTTGGAGGGGAAGCATCTTGATCTTCAGGGCCATGTTTATTTATGCATTTAATTCTGAAATAAGAGAGGGTGCAATTTTATAAACTAAATTATACTCGTCCCCATTCTCTTTTGGAAATGCCCATGAATGAGACAGATTAGAGAGGTATTTTGCATGAACAAATGATGGAGAGACCAAAAAAAACCCCAAAAGGCAGAGGTGGAGATACATTCACAGCCACTGTTTTATCCTAATATCAAAGCTAGTTTCTAATCTAATAGGATATAAGGAATATGATAAATATTTGCAGGACTGAACTGATAGTCAAGTGTAGCCTACTTAGAATTGTGGAGGGTAGGAGGGATGGTGGCCATGGCTTGCTAGGTAATTCATGGGTAAGTAATGGAGAAACAGCCATTAGTTTTCATACATTACTTCTGTTAGAGAGGTTGGTTGCTTATCTTCAGAATAAAGTAAAAATGCCCACATGACTCCTTAAGCTGGTGGTTCTCAAAGTGTGGTTCCTGGGCCTGGATCAGCATTACCTGAGAACTTGCTGGAAATGCAAGTTACCCAAGACTCCCAGACACCTCCATTCCTGAAACTCAGCCTCTGGGGAGGGGTCCAGTGGTAGATGGTGTTTTTTTGTTTTGTTTTGGTGTGTTTTGAGACAGAGTCTTGCTGTGTCATCCAGGCCGCAGTGCAGTGGTGTGATCTTGGCGCACTATAACCTCCACCTCCTGAGTTCAAGATATTCTTGTGCCTCAGCCTCCCAAGTAGCTGGGAATACAGGCGTTCGTCACCATGCCTGGCTAATTTTTTTGTATTTTTAGTAGAGACGGGGTTTCACCATGTTGGCCAGGCTGGTCTTGAACTCCTGACCTCAAGTGATTCACCCGCCTCGGCCTCCCAATGTGCTAGGATTACAGGTATGTGCCACTGCACTCAGCTGAAGGGGTAGATGTTTTAACAAACATGTTAAAGTTTGAGAATCACTGTTAAAACAACAATTTTTTAGTAGCTTTGGGTTATGAATACCTTTCAGAATTTGATGAAAGTTAGATAGCTAGAAAAATGTACAGACATATTTTATGCACTAGCAGGGAATTCATGAACTCTCCTGATTAAGTCCCCTGTTATAAAGGAAACATTTTGGTTTCAAGATGTATCCCATTAGAAGTATTAGATTTTAAGTCACACTAGTGATAGTTTGGATTTGAGAATTTGATTATTGTTCATCTCCAGTAGCATGAGTAGCCCTGGACTGTGATTTGCCCCCAACTTTTTGTTGGAAGAATTTGCACACTGAGGTATCTCCAGACATTAATGCTGGGCCCTGTGGTGAATGTAAACATGGTACCTATGGGGTGGCCCTGACACCTGGCTGGCAACAGTGGGTGCCTGCTTGCTCAGCCATAGACTTTACATAGTTGAGCCTTTTGGAGGTCCCTGTGCCAGCCACTGTGGAGGAAATTTGGTGAAGCCTATGTTAAAAGCTTAGTTTGTTTATGTGTTTTTTAAATTTGCTAAGGGATGCATGGGCAATGTAGATACATTAGAAAATACAGAAAAATAGAAAGCAGAAAATTAAAATCACTGACAGATTTATTCTTGGGTAACCTGTTATTTTGTTGCAAATGGTAAAATGCACTAGGAAAATAACAGGAATAATAATAATACCTAAGACTTACTGAGTTTTTATTGTATGCCAGATACTGTTCTAAATTCCTTATTTATATTAACTCATTAAAACCCGATAGCTTCTATATAAAGTAAGTCCTGTTAATGTCTCCTCAGTTGAATGATAGAGGGCAGTGAGGCTTGGTGAGGTTAAGCATTTTGCCTGGAGACACGTAGCTGGTAAGGATTTGAGCTGAGGCGGGGAAACCATAGTTCTCTAGGGCATCTTAAATATGTACCCTCTGCTGGTCTTTAGGAGGAAGAGAAAACACTGCAATGAATGACTGTTGCGTGGGGTGGCATTGGGGAAGAGACCCATGTAGGAGTACATGGGGTTGACGAGTGAGAATTAGGACATGTCGCATGGGCGAAGTGGGTGCAGAGATGGATCAACAGCTGAGGAGTGTGCACAGGCTCTGTGCTTTTAGGATGGCCCAGCACCCTTTAGTGATTTGGCTAACCAGCCTCACCTTCAGCTGTCTTTCAGTCCTTTGTCATCAGCACGTGAAACTGCTGAAATAATGCCGGCTGAGTGGACCTCCCCAGAGTGTCTTAAACTTATGAGCATCTGTTTCATGTTAAACTGGATAACATTGCATTATTACAAACATGTGGAACCAGAAGGAAATGTACAAATGTGGTGTTCACAATTTGCTATCATAGTGAAGGCTGACAGAATTATCGTCAGTCACTGAGCCTTTAAATAACGTTTGTAAAGTTGTTTTGTTCTTTGATTTTGAGTTTAATGCCAACTTGGGTCATATCAACTTTCCAAAATGTCATGAGCTTTGCGTGTTTTATCGTTAATTTAATTTTCCTTGAAATTATTTCCCAGAACATCAAATGGAAGTTTAAAATTTTTTAAGTGTTATTTGAAAGAAACAATCCAAGAACAAATTGATTTAATATGTTCAGTGAATAAGGACTCATCTCTAAGAGATTAATGTAATATAGAGGTTAAGAATGCAGGCTACAGGGTTGGAATTCCTGGATTCACGTACCACCCCCCCCCACTTATCAGCTCTGTGACTCTTGGTAAAATACCTAACTCATCTGTTAAATGGTAATAATTCTCTTTACGCCATAGGGTTGTGGTAAGAATTCAGTGAGACAATACAAAGCAGTGTTGAAGTCAGTGCAGGGTAAAGTGTGGCACAGCCTTCAGTTAATGTTAGAAATTGTAGAAAGGCAGATAATGATGGACAGAGGCTGAGATCTCTTACCACCACTCCTTCCCTCTCCCCTACCCACTTAGCAGTATATCATGGTGACTTTTCCATTTCAGTTTTTGAAGTTCTGCCTTTTTCTTTTGAGTAGTTCCACTTCATTTCACTGAAGAAAAGAATCATAACCATTTTTCTGTTACTGGACATTTGGGTTATTTCATTGTTCACCGTTTAAAGATCTCTGTACTTGTATTTCCTTGTTCCCTCCACATTCCCCTAAAATCTTTGAAGGTTGGGTTTTGAGATTGGTCTTCAGTACAACTGCTGTAATTGATTTCATTATTTTGTAAGCACTTGTTTGCTGTGACATCAAAAAGAGTTTGTGCTCACTTAGCATAAAATTAAGTAATTATTGGACATGCCATCTTCTAAATGGAAGAACTGAACTCTTCTCACGAGGGCAATAGGAGTGTATTTTGTCAGGTAGGAAAGAAGAAACTGCTTAAGAGCTTTTATTGAAAATGCCTTATGGCCTATCTCAGAAATTCAAACCTGAGCTCATTAGTTGGTTTATGATTATGTAAAGCGCACATCTCTAAGATAACCATAACCAGTATGGAGAGTTTTCTCATTTATAGTTGATGGGGTTTCTTTCCCCTGAAATTGTTTCCCTCAAATTGCAGTTTAATTTGTGTATTAAAAACTGCTCTGTCATAATCAATGCTGGGAGCAGGAGCCTCCTGTGACCTCCCTGCCTGTGCCCCCTACCCCAGCCAGCTGCAAGAAGGAGCTGTAAAAACAAATTGAGTCTTGCTACTCCCTTGCTCAGACCCACCCAGTGTGTGTGTGTGTATGTGTGTGTGTGGTCTCATCACGCTTAGAAAACATCCAGAGTTTGATCATGGCCTGCATGGCTCTACATGACCAACTGGCCCTGCCTGGTTCCTTGACTGTACCTCCTGTGGCCACTGCCTTGCCCTTCTCTTGTAGCCACACTGGCCTTCTTGCTCTTGCTCCTCCACTTCAAAGATAGCACACCCATCTTCTCCATTTGCTCTTTCTCCCTCTTTGTCTCCCTTATTTCTGTTCTGATCTCTCATCTTCATGATGATTTCTTCCTCTCACCCTATTTTCCAGAACTCCCCATTGTGTCCTGCCTCCAGCCTGCTAGATTATTCTTCAGTGCAGAACCACTTAGTATGCTGTGTGTCACCAGCACCTAGAGCAGTATCTGGCACAGTGGAAGTATTCAGTTAATAATGGTTGAGCTAATGAAGGAATAAAGGGGAGCTACTCGCAGAATATAATGTACAATGCTCTATTTTGAGACTTTAAATAGTCATCATGGAAACTGAGTAAATCTTTTAGCTTTTAAAGTTAAAAAGATCAGGGAAATGAACCTGTTCAGTTTATTCTTCCCAACACAGACGTGGAATTTCTGAGAATTTTTTAAAAAGCAGAAGTTTCACAGACTGATTTCTCTTTTTTGAGTATCATTATCTTCTGCTTCCTTACTCTTATATTTGTGTCTTACACCATGAGAGCCTTTTGGAGTCTTTATTCTCATCTCAACTGCCTACTTGCCAGTCACTGCCATCATCCCCCCCATCTCCTCTCAAATCACTGATGACAGATTTTCAGTATATTCAGGGTTTCTCCCTAAGAAAATAGGCAGTATACAGCAGGCTCATCATAAGAATATTCCTTTTTATACGGAGGAATCTGAGTAGGTTTTAAAATGTTTTTTGGCTGGCTTCTGGCAGTCCTCATAGGCCTTCTAGGGGTTCCAGGGAGACGGATGGTGTCCCCATCTCAGCCTCACCAAGAGTATAGTATTTCCGGTTCTGTCTTATATATTGGTAAGATTGTGTTTGTATAAAAAAATTTCTCCCTGCAAATTAAAGTCAGAACACCTATGAAATTGGAAGGGTCTCTTGGTCCTTTTCAGGGAATCATGGAAGGGCTTGGAACAGGGTCTTGTGGCCCTTAGAATTGAAGATGGCAGGCAAAGGGCATCAGTGCTGGGCAAGTCTGACTGGTTCTGGTTCAAAGAGGCATTTAATTGTTGTCTGTGCCTTCAAGTTACTCAGTTACAAGAGTTCCTGAGCTACTGACCTAGATTCGACTTGGCAGTGTGCACAGGTGCCCTTGGGTTTGCTGCCATCTTTCCCCTTTCAGTTCCCCTTTCTCCTTAGTGCTTTTGTTTGCAGCACAACATTGTTACGGCAACTTTATGCTAATGATGGTCCTGCCTCTGTGCATTTGAGGAAGGCTCATCTGATTTCTGTTAAATAAGTAGATTTCCCTTCATGACCTCAATTTCCAACGTATTCAACATCTTCTATTAAAATGAGGACATGAACTTATCAAAGCCAAAATGTTAACAAATTTGTGAAATATTTGAACCCTATCACTGCATGTATCTGGTAATCTCAAACAGAAGAGACTTTTAGGATCACATTTACAGTACCGTCCAGGTAGAAAGCAGTTTATTGTTGAGTGAACGAATTTAACATTAAACACAGGTTGCCTAGACTCTAGACATTTTTAAAATTATATTTTTACAGAAGCAGTTGTATAATAGTGCAGTCCTTTTTAAAAATCTCATTTCAATTTTGACTTCCACCTTAGCGTTAGCTATATAAGAGATGGGGGTTGCTGTCTTATTTTCCTTGAACATTCTTTCCCATTCTAGTACCTTGAAGATTTTAAGTAAATGAAGGAGTGGATGAGCAAGTGATATGAATGTATCAGTGGAAAGGAACTCCAGCCATGGGAGGAAAGCTTTGGGACTTGGTGGCTTGGCACGGGGAAAAATAAAGCATACATGCAGGAAATAGTTAGCTGCCTGGTAAGAAGAAAGGCTAAAGTCAGAGCAAAAAAGTGCTGTAGATGTCCTACGAAGGGAAAACTTCCTCCTGGGAAGGAATTGGTATGCTGTCATGCCCAGTATATTGTAGGATTCTGTAACTTTTATAAACCCCCACCTTCACATGAAGTCAATCCAGTCTGTCCTGGAGTGTTTTCAGTATGGTTTAAAATGGATTTTATGAGATGTTTGGATTTACTTTATACATAATGTTGACAAATTACATCTATACGGTAAAGTACATAAGACTTTTTCCTAATTTAAAATTGTCTGGGCAGCTCATTCTAGAGTGCATTTCTTGCATGTTAGAACTCCTTACATTCTTGAAGTGAAGTTTATTTTGACTGTTACAGGAACTATTAACTAAACACTTCATGGAAGATGTGACTTATGACAGTATTCCTTACTGGGAGGTTTTTGCTTTCTTTATTCTTTGTGACCTTTGGCTGTGAAAAGGATTGTACATTGTCATTTAGAAAGGCATAACAATAATGAAGTGCTAATAAGGAAATGGTAGTCATTGAAATACTTCATGAGAAAAGGAATTTAAGTGTATAACATAATCAAATTTAAGTAGCTAATCACAAATCCCCTTTTCTCTTTAGAAAGAAACAATATCAAGGTTATATGATACTTTCTCTTTTTTCACCCAAAATTCTAAGCCACTATTGATTATCCCTGAAATGTTAGCTTGTGAATCTGGGTAATTGTTAAAAACAGAAAAGTGCAAGCTACAAATGAGAGCCTCCGTCCTTGCTTAGAAGTAAATAGTTTTCTTATGAATTTAAAACATTTTTTTTAAAGCCACCTGAATCCTATAAAATAATGCCAGTGTTTTAGGCTATAGAAAATGTCTCTTGAGAGTAATATCTTGTAACACGTATTACTTATATATATATGTCAGTTTTCAACAGAGCTGCTGTGAATTACTGTTTTATGGCCTAATTCGTTAAAAAGAATTGCCTAATTGTGGTGTAGAAACTTAGGCACTAAGGCAGAGTAATAAGAAAGGAACCTTGCTAAACATGGAGCGTGTTTTGGCTGAATAATGTCAAGGAAACAGCTGTCAAAATATAGTATTTGAGAATAGCTTTTTAAAATTTCTTTGTACGTAGAGTATTTTATCAATTGCTTAGTACTTATGAAATGCGCTGTTATCCTAATTTATGAATTTCTCCAAATGCCAGTAAAATGGACAAGGGTAATTTTTGCTCTTTTCAGTCTTATGCGTTCTTAGTAAAGCCTCAAGGAAATAGCTGGAAATGCTCTGTTTTACTCTGCATTGGGTGCATTGGGTGGTAGTCTTTAAACAGTAGGAATAGTTCTTTCTATGTTTTGAGTTTACATGTTTTCAATACAAAGCATTAGTAAAACACTTTTTAAAGCTACCTAAATCCTATAAAATAATGCCAGTGTTTTAGGCTATAGAAAATGTCTCTTGAGAGTAGTATCTTGTAACATTTATTACTTATATATATAAGTCAGTTTTCAACAGAGCTGCTGTGAATTACTGTTTTATTCCCTAATTCATTAAAAAGAATTCAGTCTGTGCTAATGACGTGGTAATTTTCTAACATATATACAAAAAGGAAGAAAATATGGTGAGCCTACTGCTCTCCATTTTCTGTGCTGAGTTAAACTGCTATTTGTACAGAAATGAAACTGGATTATTCATTCCTGCACTAGTCAAGGCATGTCCTAGGGCGGGACCATAACATGAGTTCTAAATGGAAGCTTCCAGGTTTCTCCATTTTGTCTAATTTGTGAGTTCATTCCTATTAGTGGTTTTTAAAATCTAGAATGTTACTGAGGCTGAGCATAGAGCCTTTAGTAAGCTTTGAAAACACATTTCTTCTAACCTATGGGGCATTTATAAGTGAGTCAGCAGTGTTTACAAAGCACTTGTTCTCTGCAGAGAGCTATTAACAGATGAAATGGAGGAATCAAGGAAGCAATTTAAGATGTATCATAGACCTAAAGGTAAAACTAAGACCACAGAGCTTCTAGAGGAAAATGTAAAATACTTTCCCAACCTTCAGTTGGTTTTTTAGTATGCAAAATTTTTTAGCCACAAAACAAAAAAAATTAAGTTTTCTGAGCGTCTTCCTGACGAGAAAGAATTGTGGTCTGGTTCTTGAACTTTCCTAGCAGTGTGACCCCCAAAACCAAGACTACTTCCTGCTCTGAGACTGGAGGAGACATTGGCCTCTCTGGGCTTGCCGAGGAAGGGAGAAAAAGAACAGAAAGAAGCAATTGAATATGTTGATGACGTACAAAAGGAAATACAGGCCGGGCGCAGTGGCTCACGCCTATACTCTGGGAGTCTGAGGCGGGTGGATCACCTGAGGTTGGGAGTTCGAGACCAGTCTGACCAACATGCAGAAACCCCATCTCTACTAAAAATACAAAATTAGCCAGGTGTGGTGGTGCATGCCTGTAATTCCAGCTGCTCGGGAGGCTGAGGCAGGAGAATCACTAGAACCTGGGAGGTGGAGGTTGCAGTGACCTGAGATCGCACCATTGCACTCCAGCCTGGGCAATAAGAGCGAAACTCCCTCTCACAAAAAAAAAAAAAAAAGAAATTCAGAGACTTAACGAACAAGCCAGTGGGGAGATTGTGAAAGCAGAACAGAAGTATAACAAATTCTGCCAACCATTTTTTGGAAGAGGTCAAAATTGATTGCCCGAATCTCAAATTTTTGGGTAACAGCATTTGTCAGCCATCCACAAGTGTCTACATTACTTGGGGAGGAAGACAAAGAGGCACTGTATTATTTGAAGAGTTGAAGTGACAGAATTTGGAGGTATTAAATCAGGTTATAGAAATATTTTTATTTTGATGAAAATCTTTAGTTTGAAAATAAAGTTATCTCCAAGGAATTTCATCTGAATGAGAGTGGTGATCTATTTTTAGAGTCCACTGAAATCAAATGCAAATCTGGAAAGGATATGATGAAAACGTTCCAGTCAAACGCAGAGGAAAGTCATCAGGAAGAGGCAGCATGAAGAACCAGAGAGCTTCTTTACCTGCTTTACTGACCGTTCTGATGCAGGTGTTGTTGAGTTAGGAGAGTTCATCAAAGATAATACTTGGCCAAATCCATTACAGTACTACTTGGTTTTCAATATGGATGATGAAGAAAGGGAAGGAGATAAATGATGAAGAAGGATGGGAAGATATTGATAAAGAAAGGGGATAAGGATGAAGGTGAAGAAGAAGATGATGATGATGAAATGGAGGAAAGAAAGGGGGATGAAGGAGAAAATGACTAAATAGAACACTGATAGGTTCCAACCTTCCTTTTTAAAAATTTTCTCCAGTTCCTGGGAGCAAGCTGTCGTGTGTGTGTGTGTGTGTGTGTGTGTGTGTGTGTGTGTGTGTGTGTGTGTGTGTGTGTGTTTTTTCTTGGGCTCAGCTGCCTTGTTCTTGAAGTCTCTTTTTCTCTACACCATGGTTCTCAACTTATTTGGGGGGAAAATAACTTGAGCAGAATACAATGGGAAAAAGATCTCTACCCCTTTCCTTTCCAAATTCATTTTTATCCCTTCTTTTCTGAACGAAAACTGTATGGATTCAATACTACTGAACTCTCTGGGGAAAAAAGAAAAACCTCCCTTTGCTCTGCTGGAAGTTGGATGGTGCTAAGCCCCTGTGTAGTAGTGCACAGAATTTTAGCGCTTTTCTTCCTTTCTCTGTGTATTAGGCTCAGAACACTGTGTCTCTATGTGAATATGGATAGTTAGCATTTGCCAACATGTATCTGTCTACTTGTTTAAAAAAAGAAAAAACAAAAAATGAGACTATGTAAGTTCAGCAAAGGGTGAGTTTGAGATGTTTGGGTGGGTTAAGTGTGTATTTTGACAACATGGCTTTTCCTTTGGCATATTTAATTGTGATGTTTAATGGACATCTTTGCAGTTTAACATGACACGTTTAAAATAAGTTTTCTCCTAATGATGACTCTTGCCCTGCCACTCGATGGGACAATCCGCAGAACCTGCAGGATATTATTTAGAATTCACATTCTCTATTGTACTTTTGTACCTGTCTATTTTAAAATTTTCTTTTTATTTCACTGGAAAGGAAAGATGACACTTAGTTTTAAATGTTAAAAGTGTACAAGTTGCTTTGTTAGAATAAAACTAAATGTGTACACATACCCAAAAACCAAAAAAAAAAAAAAAAAAAAATCCCCAAATTTAAAACTTTCGTTTTTTTTGTAGACACCGTTAAGAAAGTGAAGGCAAGCCATAGATTGGGGAGTAAATATTCACAAAAATATCTCTGTTAAAGGCTCAGACTATTTGAATAATTTTCGTTACTCTATAATAAAAAGACAAACTCAGTTTCTTAAAAAAATGCTGAAAAGACGTGAACAAATAATTCACAAAGGAAGCTGTTTGGTCAAAGAGCACATGAAAAGATTCTCAGCCTCACTTGTCAACAGGGAAATACAAATTAAAGTAACAATAAGGTAGTACTTTCACCCATTAGAATGGAAAAAAAACTTGACAATGTTAAGAATTGACGAGGAAATAGAATAATTGATACTTTGGTATATTTTTGGTTATAGTGTAAAATAGTAAATCTACTTTGAATAACGGGTCACTTCTTATCAAGTTAAACATGTTGCTTCCTTGTGACCTAGTAAGTTCAATCCTAGGTGTTTACCCAGGAGAAATAAAAGTGTATGTCCATAGAAAGACTTATATTAGAATATTCATAGCAACTTTTTTCACAATAGCCAAAAGTTGGGAACAACCCAAATGCTTATCAACAGATTAAAATGGGTAAACAAATTGTGGTATACTCATAGAATACCATGTGGTGATCCGGAGGATGATACGGGCCAACAACATAGATAAATCTCAAAACATGCTGAGCAAAACAAGTTAAATCTCATAACATGTTGAGCAAAACAAGTCAGACACAAACGACTATGTACCTTGTGATTCCATTTCAGTGTAGTTCTAATACTGATAGAACTAAGCTCTAATGAGAGAAATTAGGAATGTAGATGGCTGTGCCTAGAAAAGAGAATGATGAAATTTTTGTGTTGGAAATACTATTTATCTTAATTGGGGTGGTGATTATATGGTGTCAAACCTCATTGAACTGTACACTTAAAATCTAATTTTCATTTATTGTATGTGGTTTATACCCCAATATAAATTAGGGGAAAAAGTCAAAGGCACAAAACTTGCTCTTGAAGCAATACGGATGTTGAGCATACACAGAGCAGATTGTAATGTGTGTGTAAATGGTATAGTATGCTTGAAAGAGGGCAGAAGTGACAGTGTGTACCACATGAGCTTGCAGGAAAAGGCAGGATAAACAGAAAAGGCTTTCTGGACAATAGATGGTTGGTGCTGTGTTTTGAAGATGCAAAGAGGTAAATGTTTTTAGGACTTGGGGAGAAGATTTCTCAAATAGGGTCAAGGTTTCTCAAGTCAAGAGGTCAAGATAAAAATAAAACAGGACATGTTTTTGGGCCAATAAACATAAATTGAAGTTGTTTTTCTACTCAGTGTATCATTCCCATAGTTATCAGTGTATCATTTCTCATATATATGTATCATGTCCCTCTTTCAAGACTCATCTTAATTCTGCTCCTTCTGTTCTCCAGGTGCACCAGCACACAGTGGTATTTCCTCCTCCCAAATTCCCATTTTTTAACTTATAAATTAAAAGCACCATTTAATTTTTCCTAGATTATATCCTGTTTTTCAGTGTGTATCTTCTTACAAAGTGCATACTCGGGAAAGGTTGTTTGTCCTCTGCCCCAAGTAATATATTGAGTACGCAACCAAATCCTGGTTAAGATTTGGTGGGTAGAGGTTGACAGACGTGCAGGAGGTGGGGACATCTGTGGATATGGATTGAAGTGTGGAGTTGTAGATTCTCTTCCTTGTATGAGTGTTAATGGCTATAAGGTTTTGACTCTCAACTATGTACCAGGCATGATAACTCTTACAGCCATTCTTCTAGGTGGTTTTGTTCTGTTTTCTACAGATGAGTCAACTGAGCAGGGAGAGGTTAAGGAACACACTGGAATTTTGAATACAAGTTGAGTATCCCTAATCCCAAAATCTGAAGTCCGAAGTGCTTCAATATCCGAAACTTTTTGAAGGCTGACATTACTCTCAAAAGAAATGTTCATTGGAACATTTCAGATTAGGGATTCTCATCTGCTAAGTGTAATGCAAATATTCCAAAATCTGAAAAAATCTGAAATCTGAAACGCTCCTGGTCCAAAGCAGTTTGATCAAGGAATATTCAACCTGTATATCTCTTTGGCTTCCATTGTTCTTATAGTCATCAGAGCACCACACTATGTTACTGGGAAAGAAGATGATGCTGGCAATGACAGCAATAAACATTGATTGTGTTTGTCTTTTTTTAGATGGAATCTTGCTCTGTCACTCAGGCTGTGGTGCAGTGGTGCAATCTCAGCTCACTGCAATCTCTGCCTCCCGGGTTCAAGCAATTGTCCTGCCTCAGCCTCCTGAGCAGCTGGGATTACAGGCACCCACCACCATGCCCGGCTAATTTTTTTTTTTTTTTTTTTTTAGTAGAAACGGAGTTTCACCATGTTGGCCAGGCTGGTCTCAAACTTCTGACCTTGTGATCCGCCCGCCTCGGCCTCCCAAAGTGCTGGAATTACAGGCGTGAGCCACCGTGCCCGGCCTGATTGTGTTCTAATGCCAATTACTGTTCTGGGTAATTTATGTATATAACTCATTTAATCTCCATAACTCAGTAAGGAAAATGAGGCATAGAGTTGTTAGGTGACTTTATTAAGGTTGTATTAGAATAAGTGGTGGAGTCAAGATTTAAAGCCAAAAAGTCTCATTCTAGAATGCACACTTTTCATTATTATGCTATACTACTTGGCATTGTACACATAGGGACTGGTTGTCTTCCTTAGAACAAGGCATATACCATTTCTTAATTGGGGTAGGAGTGGATTTAAATAAAAATTGGTGATGTGGACTGTTGTTTCCAAATCATATTTAAGACCCTCATTTTTGTCCGTGCATATAGCGTTTATTGAAAACCTCACTGTGTTATAAGGCTAAGACAGAGTCTGTTCTTTTGAGGGACTTTAAAGTCTAGGACTGGGTCTGGATTTTTTAGATTTCTTAGTTGGGGTAGGAGTGGATTTAAATAAAAATTGGTGATGCAGACTGTTGTTTTCAAATCATATTTAAGACCCTCATTTTTGTCCATTCATATAACATTTATTGAAAACTTCATGGTGTTATGAGGCTAAGACAGAGTCTGTTCTTTTGAGGGACTTTAAAGTCTAGGACTGGGTCTGGATTTTTTAAATCATGTGGCTTCTAAAGCATTTTAAAGTTCTCACACTACTTGAACTAAACTGAGAAACTGGATTTGACTGGCAGTGTGCTAAAGTCGTGGCTCATGAAAGAAAATTGGTGCAGATATCTAATGAACCAACCCATACTCAGAAAAAAGGCCTCGCTGCCACAAAACCAAAAGATTAAGCAATGAATGTGCACTTTGTATTTCAAATTAAAATAATGTATTTAAGGTTTCTAAAAATAATTCCTACTTAACCTGTTATTTTGGTTAACCTGTATTTTTCCTTAACTAACTTGCCTCAGTGGTACCAGTTATAAGGACGGCTGCTGTGTATCAAACTCAGTGATAACAGGGACAGCTGGTCTGACATCTTAGGTTTTCTTTTTATCTCAGACCATATCCTCCCTCTTCCTTTTTTCACTTCTGTAAAGGTAGTGCTTATAGGCATATTTATAGTGGGGAAAGAGGCAGTGAAATCCTTGTGCAGAAACATAGGTAGGCAGTTTTGGGGGCCAGGAGAGAAAGAAAATTCAACACTAAAGGCCACCTCCTAGGACATTTAACTGAACTAAGTATCATTTTTCATATTCTGTTTTTGTCATCTGTACATGCAGGGCTATCAGCTCCCAGCTGGATTAAGGTTAGGGATTTGGATCTAGTCAGTAAATGACTTCTGATGAGATTAGAATCATCTCCAAATCCCCATTAAGGAAATAAAAATGTAATCTTATAAGTTATAATATGCCCAAAGATTGTTGTCATAATTGAATGACTATCAATTCCTAGGAGTGATGATGTTAAGGTTTGTGGATATGTCTGTTAGAATGTAAGCCACCAGAGGCTCAGAACTTTTTCATCACACCATCCCTACCATCCTAGAATGTTGGCTGCCTCATGTAAGGAATAAGTGTTGAATGAGTAAATGGCCGAAATATCCCTAGAATGAGAAGGGGATTTCATTCATCATCTGTAGCAGGATGGAAATGTTCTTAGATGAAGCCTTGTATGAACTCTCCTACCAACCTTTGACCTTAGGGCTGGACTCACTGGGAAGACTGCATCAGCAACAGGTGAGTTCTTTCCAGCCAGGTATCTCTCCCACTATAGAAGGTGGCACATTTCCCATCTGCTTGGTATAAATGGCTCCTAGAGTCTAGAGGCTCTGAGTGATGTGATGAAAATAAGTGTGTGTGTATGATCCTGGAAGGTTTCGAGGATCAGATTTTTTTTCTAAGTGATCACACCACAAGTGTACAGATCGCTTTGGGCCAACCTCAGAAGGCCGACTAACTGATCTTTTCCTCTTTTCTGTGATATCTTAACCTGAACAGCAGATGTCATGTAATTGGGTAAAAGCCAGCACCCGTCCCTGGCTGTTCTCTTATTTGAATGATGAGGGGTCAGAACATGATATCTAAGGCCTTTGATGCTTTTCAAAAATAACAGATGGGAGGTTTCAGTGAAAAATAAAAAGCTAGCAATTTAATTTATACCGAGTAAAGACAAAAATTTCAAAGGAATCTAATCAGATCTAAAAGCATATGACCAGTATTTCACTTTGACTTTAAAGAACAGGTGGATTGAGAAGCTTTGCTGTGGTAAACTTGGTGTTTCAGTGAATTAATGTAACCAAATGATTACTATAAAAATAGCATTCATTAATTACTAGATTTATCCTTTTCAAGGGTGCTAGGGAGGAAAAGAAAATTCCCTGTAAAGAAGAACCAGAAAATTTAGTAAAGAGGGTTTTGGAGACCTGATTCTCATGCTACTTAGGAAGCTGGGGATTTAAAATAGATTTTACATAGTTTGGTTGTACGTATTTTTTCTCATCAAGATAGGATATTTGTACTGAAGTTGATTTATCTAGCTTTGCTGCTCAGACTTTTAGGAGGCTATGCATCTTTTAGTATTGCGGGGTGATGGTGGGGAGGCCATGGGTGTAGCACCAGACTTGAAGCTAATTTGAAATCCCAAGTAGTAGACAGCATCTGACCAATGAAATGCCTTCTTAGCATCCAGTGTGAACTGGCAGGGTGATCATATTGATGATCATAATTAATTTATTATACAGTCAAGGACACTTTTGAGATAGAAAGGAGGCACTATTTCCAATTATGCCCAGACAACAGGTGAAAACTGGAGCTGTCCCAGGACATGGGGTCACCCAAAACTGAATGTGCAGCAGAATTACCTGGAGGCATGTTAAAAGAGATTGCTGGGTTCCACCCCCATTGTTTCTGATTCTGTAGGTTTGGGGTCAATAATTTGCATGTCTAACAAGCTCACTGGTGATGTTGATTCAGCTGGTCTAGTATCTACACTTTGAGATCCACTGCTCTACCCAAACAAACTTGGCACTCTTGTACTAATATAATTTTCAGTTAAAGGAAACTCTCCTTATTGTCCATCATCCTCCACTAGACAGCCTTCTGCAGGTGAGGATGCTCATGACGATGGCAGAATATGCTTGTGTTCGTGTCAACCTACCTCCTGGACTGGTCTGTTTTTGGTATTCTAGGGACTGCTCACACTGGGAGGCTGAAACAGCTCACTTGTGACGGACCTAACTTCTAAGGAAATCCTGGAGCCAAATGGAATAAACCTGATGACTTCTGAGTTCTTAGAGCCTTAGGCTTAGGGAAGCCTCAACATCTAAATTCACTCAGAACCACTTTATAGAGTGAACGTTCTTCTAGGGAACAGTATTCTTCTTCTGTTCAGCACTTTAGAAGCATCATAGGTGGCCTTGCTCAGGATAGTCACACCCTCTGTACCTGCTTCAACTGTGAAGTGGGCACCGTAACACTTCAGGAAATTATACTTCCTTCTCTGCACCCTGCCCACTTCCCCTGTGTCTTCATGCTTTGAGTACCTTGGAATCTCCCCACTGTTTGTTTTTTTTTTTTTTTTTTTTTTGAGATAGGGTCTCACTCTCTCACCCAGACTGGAGTGCAGTGGCCCGATCTCAGCTCACCGCAACCTCTGCCTCCCAGGCTCAAGCGATTCTCCTGCCTCAGCCTCCTGAGTAGCTGGGATTACAGGCATGCACCACTACTGCCCGGCTAATTTTTGTATTTTTAGTGGAAATAGGGGTTTCACCATGTTGGCCAGGCTGGTCTTGAACTCCTGACCTCAAATGATCCACTCACCTTGGCCTCACAAAGTGCTGGGATTACAGGTGTGAGCCACCATGCCTGGCCTCCTTGTTTTTCTTTTTTTTTCCAGACATGGCAATATAGAGTTCATTCATATATACCAGTGTGTTAATTGTGTGCACACAATTGTATGCATGTTTGTATATATAGTGTTCATAAATTTTATCGAAATATAAAATTCATTGCATATTTACAAATCATAAAATATGCCATTTTGGTATTTTCTGAGTGCACTGTTTTCTTTTTAACTTAATGGCTAGGTTTTTTTTAGTGCTAAAACTGATTATCAAGTTTGTATGTTTTAGAAAGATGAATATGCTAACTATTTTTTTACTAGCGTGATCTTTGATTCATTTTCTCTGTAGGATTGATTGTCCTTGGTTAACAAAAATATGTGTAGACAAGATGGATTGCATGGGCTTGGTTGAATAAGCTGACATTGTGGGTCTGTGCTAATTCTCCTGAATGTAATTTAATTTATAATGTTTAAAGAATTGTAAGTAATTTAGTTGATTAGTCATAGACTATAAATAAGTAGCATATGAACTCAAATATTTGCTATGCATAGGACAGATATTTTTGTGATTTACAATTTAAAGCCATTTTATTTTAGTAGGTGTTAATGGGGTTAACTTATCCTAATAATGACAAAGATAAAAACTTTTACCTATATGTGTATGTACAAGTAAATGCAACTGTATATCTGTACACATATGCAATTGCAAACAAAAACATACTGACCTAAGTATTATGCTAATCGATTTTGTAGTTTTGAGAAGCAATTTTAATACACATTTACGAGCTTTTGAAATGTTTGTCCTGGATGAATACCTTTTAAACATTTTCTTTGATATCTCTTCATCACAGATATATTTTGACAGCCATGACTGGAAATCCTAAATCATAAACGATAATATTTCAGTATTGGATCCCCATGTTAGCATGGGGAAATATATTAATATGCCAATTATAGTTGTCAAACAAAAAATAACCTACTGAGAAAAATGTGAGTGGCAATGGTTCAGCGTTCCTCAGCTTTGTTGCTGCCCAGCTCAGAAATCTTTTCTGTTCCCATGTACCAGTCACATACACGCAAGTCGTTTCATGGAAAAGCTGTTTTCTTACCTGCGTCTAGGCCTTCATCTGTTAGAGTCACGCTTCACTCATTTTGAAATACCTCTCAATGTAGGCTCCAAGGTAACACTGTTACAGAGTTCTTGCTCATCTTCAACTATGGATGAAAATCAGGAACTTGACAGAAACCACAAGATAGTGGGTCCCTCTGCTGCTGTGGTCAGATAGAATTTATTGAAGACTGGGATGTGGAAACAAAGAGGAAGGAAGAGACGTTTTAATCTCTGTGGGTGTCAGGCTGACTTCTGAGCTAGTTCCTTTCCTCCAGTAATGCAAAAACAGTCCTGCGTTTTTATTTCTCCTCCTCCTTTTCCCAACATCCCTACATCATCTGATGCACAGCCAGGCAACAACCTGTTTTCTTTTCTAACCTTTGCCATTGTCAAATTCAACATGTGGTATGAGGTGGAGAACTGATGTGTAAGATATGATTCTTTCTGAAGCACCCTCAGAGAAAATTGTCAGCAGCTTCACAGTATAACATGCAGATATGGGTAGTTGGAGCTACCTGGAAATGCGAAATTAACAGAATAAAGAAGTATTTTGACACCAATGTCGACATATTCTAGATAAGAGGTGTTGCATTGTCATTTTTCCACATGAATTTTCCCATATTTGAACATTACTGATAAATAGATCACAAGTAGGACTTCAGATAAACTCCTCGTGTGTTAACATTTTGGTGTTTGTGCTGTGTTACTATTTTGAAAGTCTTCATATTTTTAGTTCCTTTCAGGCTCTGTAATATAATTGGTGACGTCCTGCAGTGCTCCACTGTCTGTCGCATTGACTATTAGTGCCATTAGATTTGGAAGTTCTCAGAAGATGGCTACAAAGTCCTCTTCAAAGTGTGTAACTCAGAACCAGAAAGAAGGAAGACAAGGGGCTGAAAAGCTTACTTTATAAGGCTCCTGCATTTTAAGTGTATTTACTTAGGCTGTTCCATTGCCAAATTATGGGTAACAACTAGTGAAGTTAAGCTTGCCTTAAAAACGTAACTATACATTTACAGTTATAATAATTATAACTGGCTTATGACATGCCAGTTACTATTCTAGTTGCTTTATATGTACTTGCTATGTAGGAGGCAGTGTTATGGACGTTGGAGATGGAGTAGTGACTAACACATACCCAAACAGTTATTTCCCTCATGAAGAGTATTTTCTCACTTTCTGTCTCACAGACTTACTAGTCACTATTGATCCTTGGCAAAGACCTGTAAGACACAGAGCTTGTTTAGAGAAGTTCCCCATTTCTCCCTGCCAGAGGGACTCTTCTTCAGACCCCCAGAGGGCCCCAATAGTCCTCACTGATGCTTTGATTGAGGGGCTAAGAATACTGATGTGCATAGAGAGGCTTGTTAGCTTCAGCTGCAGTGACATCTGGTGGGTAAATAAACTTAAGGACAAGTGGAGGTTAGGAGGAGCTGCTAGAGCCTGGTTATTACCAGGGTGCATTGCAGAGTCCTCCAGATGTAAACATTTTGCTGATTAAATGGATGATCTGGATGAACAGTATCTCTAAGCTGCAACTCTTAAGACTTCCCTGATTTATTGCAGGAGATGCTGTTTACTCTGATCGTCTCAAAAACACCCATTAATTGTTCCAGGTCCCTTTTGTGCTTCTTGACTTCCCCGTGGGGTGTTCCACATACATGTTATTGAGTATGACTGGGGAGAACATGGTAATTTCTTTGACTGGAGCTGCTTGCTTTCCTCTTAATGCCAGGAGTTGCAAAGTCCAAAGCCAAAAGGATAGCCTTT
This sequence comes from Hylobates moloch, assembly GCF_009828535.3. Classification (NCBI taxonomy): domain Eukaryota; kingdom Metazoa; phylum Chordata; class Mammalia; order Primates; family Hylobatidae; genus Hylobates; species Hylobates moloch. Next base: position 66,482,636 of record NW_026652288.1, read on the forward strand.
CAGGTGGTTCCCTCATGGCAGGTGGTACAAATGGGTTGGACTCTATGTAAGACAATTGGGAATAGAGGGATTATGGAGAAATGGAGAGCTAAAGGGCCCACCCAGGGGTCAGTTGTGTCTGGAAGCTTGCCAGAGTCATGGGCCTCATCTTGGGATGAGCCAGTGTCTTCAGAACATTAAACGCTGATTTGCATGTACTGTTCTAAACACTCTGTCTGTTTTAACTTGATTACTCACAATGACCCCATGAGTAAAGTAGGTCTGTCTACTACTTCTGCCCCACCTTTTTCTTAATAGACAAGGAAACTGAGGCATGGAGATGTTACATCAGGTCGCTGGAGCTGGGCAGAGCCTGGAGCCTGTGCACTGCTACTGCCTTTATGTGTCTCCTCTGATTTCATTTGTTGGTGTCTAAATCGAATACCTTACAAACCAGTGTAGACCTGATACCCTGTGGGCTAAAACAAAACCTGACTGTGCACTGTATTGGGCTTGTGAGCAGTCAGCTTGTGACCTCTGTTCTGTGGTTTTATTGGCACGTAGCAGGACAAGGATGGTGAGGGGTGGGGAGGGGGCAGACAGCCAGACACTTGAAAGCTCATCTGGAAAGATTGGATCGTCTCAAATGCACATACTCATACACTTGATTGAAGCGTACTCTGTCCCTACTAGATCCTTTCACAGCCAAAACACCTGGCAACCCTTGGAGAAGTAACTATTCTTTTTTTTACAAGTAAGAAAATAGAGCCTCAGAAAATTTAACTAACAGTTATTTAAGCTAGAAAGTAGCAGGACTGGACTTTGAAGTAGTCTTTAGGTTGTGCTGGACATTTTGTGGCTATGCTTAAATCACAGTTGAGCTTGTACACATTTTCTTTTGTTAGAATTGGAAGTAAGTATTAATGTTTGAAAAAATATTTTAGCCTGACAAACAATATTTATTCTATCTTCATATGTTTTTGAAATTAGATATTTTAGGCTGGGCGCGGTGGCTCACGCCTGTAATCTCAGCACTTCGGGAGGCCGGGGCAGGCAGGTCACAAGGTCAGGAGCTCCCGACCAGCCTGACCAACATGGTGAAACCCTATCGCTACCAAAAATACAAAAAAAAAAAAAAAAAAAGTTAGCTGGGTGTGGTGGAGTTCGCCTGTGATCCCAGCTGCTCAGGAGGCTGAGGCAGGAGAATCACTTGAACCCAGGAGGTGGAAGCTGCAGTGAGCTGAGATCGCACCACTGTACTTCACCCTAGGCAACAGAGTGAGACTCCGTCTCAAAAAAAAAAAAATAAAAAAATAAAAAGATATTTTATTATGACTTTTAGCAACATAGGTAATGACTCTTTTCAACACTAGAGACCAGGCATAATTACAACATAGCCAATAACGACATTATAATTAAAATAATAGAAGGTCTGGTCCTTTGTGTGCAAGAATCTTTTAAAAAACAAAATCTAAAATAGTCAATATTTTCCTTTTATCTGTGGTGTTTTGATTTATGCTAAATAGTTCTGAATTCCCATTTCCTTTTGTGGAATCCTAAGATTAAAGTACTGTGATTTCCTCCTGACTAATCTTTTTCTCAGAGCCCTCAACATACCCCGATATGACAACCACCCCTAGCCCACCCTACGTGCTCACACATTCTCCAATACCATTTCCAGGCAGGACTCTGCCTTATTAGTAATAGGACTGGTTATATATAAACATCCCTTGTGTATTCATACTACAAATAGAATGAGTTTAACACACGTAATCCCCAAATATGTCTGTAACTGTTTCCAGTCAGTTTCTATCCAGCCCGTCATCAACTGCGCATAAATAGCTGGCTGGCTTACATCTTGATTCCATAAATGTCCTATTTTGCTCCTTACCCCAGAATTCAACTATGCATAATTGTTACCATAGGTCTTTTGAAATCATTTTTCTTTAAGTACGGACACAACTTCATTGTTACTGCCCTTCCCCTGCCTTTCCCTGGTTGCTTTATTGAGCATAGTGAGTAAGACACCAGCGCACCCGGCCTCGTCCCCACTTGCTCCCTTGGAGACTTGTTCATGTGAGCCCTGTATGGACCTTATTCTTTTTCGTAGCTTTGTAGTATTCCATAATTTGTTTAATCAGTACCTATTGATGGATTTTCAGATAAATATGAACATTTTCAATGAATTTATTTTAACCATAGCAGATATTTGCTGGGTTATATAATTTAGTTTTTTTTAGATGTTTTTTTTTTTTTTTTTTTTCTGGCAAGTTATTTATAATTGTGCATGTGTTTTGTATGTGTTGCGGGGCACGGCTGCCAAAAAGATTTCACCGGTTGTTGAGAAAGATGTTGACATAAGAATACAGAGGATTTTGGTAAAGGCCCGGTGTAAGCATTTTATGAAAATACAGTGTACAAGGATATTTAAAGGAAGCATATTTGGAAATCGTCCTCTATAGGGTCTCTGAAGGAACTGGCATCCAAAATGCTTCTTGTTGGATGGCTCTTTTACTTGTAGAATGGGGGTGAAATTCAACTTGGTACTGTGTTAAAAGAATGATGTGAGCCGAGGTTTAATGTTAGGAAAGCCAGCAAAGGTGGAGCAGCGCGTAATGTGGGGGATCCAAAATGTCATGCTCAGGACTTCCTAATTTAGTGTGCCGTAAAGTTTTTGAGCTTTGTAGTAAAATAATTGAAAAAGTGTTTTGAGAAAATGTAATCTGATAGGAAAACATTGAATGCAGACATGCCTTTCTATGTTTCTCTATGTGAAGCATTCAGTTCTACCAGCTTGTTGATTTAGAGTAGTGGAGAAAGGGGGCAGAAATTATATCATTAAAATGTGATATAAGTCACTGCATTATAAAATAATGCCTTTTTGTTAAACCTCTTCCAATGAATGACAGGACATGGGACTTCATTGGCAATTGTGCACTTGCCTTCATCTGAGAATTACAATGGAGAAATGCCTGGTACAATATCACCCGCTTCTGGTAGATTGAAAGAAGTAACAGTTTTAAAAAAATTAATAGGTTCAATTTGTACATGTATTATAGGCAGTTCACAAAACCTCACTTTGGTATGGATACTAACATTGAGTCATGGTTGATTGTCTAATCCCAATTAGTTGAAGTGTGCAAACCGATTTTCTGTATTGCTAGCATTAGATTGGATTTAAATCATGAAAATCAGAAGGACTGAATCTCGGTTGATGTTAGCAAAGAGTCAGAATTTAGAACTTTGTTACAAAAACAAAAACTTTTGTATGTGTATTTTCTCTTTTCAGTATTTTTTTTGGAAAGATGCTGAGGAAGCAGACGAAAGCATTTTCATTTTCACCTTGAGGTCTCACAAATGTGTCATCTCTCATTATCTTCCTTTTGTTCCCATTTGCTTGCAAGACTCATCACGTCTTTGGACATGTCCCTAATACCTCAGTGTTGTCATTATTCTTCTGATGTGGCCTGTGTGTCTGTATCATGCCTGGCCGTCCTTGCTGGCTTTGTTTTGTACCCATGGTGTTCACTACCATAGTACGTGCTCAGAAGTATTTGTTAATTGAATATCTGTAACCAAAATATGGGGAATACAGAGAATATTCTCCAACTCCGTGCTCTGGTTCTGCAAGTAAAGATAAATTAGATAATGGAAATCATCTGAGAACAATGACTGTGAATTTTTTTTTTTTTTTTTTTTTTTTTTTTTTTTTTTTTTTTTTTTGAGACGGAGTCCCGCTCAGTCGCCCAGGCTGGAGTGCAGTGGCGCAATCTCCGCTCACTGCAAGCTCCGCCTCCCGGGTTCACGCCATTCTCCTGCCTCAGCCTCTCCGAGTAGCTGGGACTACAGGCGCCCGCCACCACGCCCGGCTAATTTTTTTGTATTTTTAGTAGAGATGGGGTTTCACCGTGGTCTCGATCTCCTGACCTCGTGATCCGCCCGCCTCGGCCTCCCAAAGTGCTGGGATTACAAGTGTGAGCCACCGTGCCTGGCCGACTATGAATATTTTAAATAATATTATCCCAAGTGTATTAAATCATCTAATCACTTGTAGTTGTACTCTTTTGAACCTGTTTTGTAGATGTCTGAATCCCTGACCTGCATAATGATTCAACTTAGGACAGGTAACTAAGAGGATGACATGCTGCTTTATCAGACAGTTTCTTTACTCAGTACCCTAACTGCCCAGCTTTTTAATACAGTGATAGAACAAGTTAGGAAAACAGGCCTTGGGAAGTCACTGAGTGAGCTGGAATGAAACTTAACGAATGTAGGAACATACTTCGTTTTTGTCAGATAAACTTTCCCACAGTTGTTCTGATAAACAGTGCTGCTTGTCATCCTGCCACGATGTGTGGGAGGAGCATGGCCTCAGTAAGTTTAAGGAAAGATTTGTGGTGTTGACTTTTCAGGGAACTTGACTGAGGGTTAACTGAAATCAAAGGAAGTGCTGTGGGTGATCATATGTAGAGTTTTGTTTGTTTGTTTGTTTTCTACCCAAAGAATAAGCCGCACCTGAAATTATGTAGGTCAGTCATCTCTGCCTAGCAAATGATTTTAGCTAAGCACACTTATTTTTATTTCTGGCTTGTGGGAGGGTTATGTGGTTATCTTGGTAATTTAATTTCCTTGGTGGCCTGACTAGAATTGTGGTTTTAGGCAATTAATGCTGTAGAGAGCTGCATATCTTTATAATTAATAATTTGAGCACAACAGTTATTCTTAGGCTACTATGTATGGACCAGTTAGTTTAATCAGAATGAAGAATCAGTGAGGCCAAATTTTTTTTTTGTTGTTGGTTTGTTTTTTTTTTTTTTTTTTTTTGAGACAGAGTTTTCGCCCTTGTTGCCCAGGCTGGAGTGCAATGGCATGATCTCAGCCCACCACAACCTCCGCCTCCCGGGTTCAAGCGATTCTCCTGCCTCAGCCTCCCAAGTAGCTGGGATTTCAGGTATGCACCACCACACCTGGCTAATTTTGTATTTTTAGTAGCAACAGAGTTTCTCTATGTTGGTCAGGCTGGTCTCGAACTCCCGACCTCAGGTGATCCACCCATCTTGGCCTCCCAAAGTGCTGGGATTGAAGGCGTGAGCCACTGTGCCCAGCCCAAAATTTTATATTTAGTCTTTGAATGAGCCATTTAAGGAACAGCTGTGCTGGTTACCCTTGTCTAGTTCTTAGTGGTCATGAGGTGGTGCTATGGTCTGAATGTTTGTGTCTCTCTAATATTTATGTGTTGATAAAAAGAAACAAAATAATGGCATTTGCAGTAACCTGGATGGAGTTAGAGATCATTATTCTTAATGAAGTAACTCAGGAATGGAAAACCAAGCATATGTTCTCACTTACAAGTGGGAGCTTAGCTATGAGGATACAAAGGCATAAGAATAATACAGTGGACTGGCCAGACGTGGTGGCTCACGCCTGTAATCCCAGCACTTTGGGAGGCCGAGGCAGGCGGATCATGAGGTCAGGAGATCAAGACCATTCTGGCTAACACGGTGAAACCCCGTCTCTACTAAGACATACAAAAAATTAGCCGGGCGTGGTGGCAGGTGCCTGTAGTCCCAGCTGCTCGGGAGGCCGAGGCAGGAGGAGAATGGTGTGAACCCGGGAGGCGGAGCTTGCAGCGAGCAGAGATCGCACCACTGCACTCCAGCCTGGGTGACAGAGCGAAACTCTGTCTCAAAGAAAAAAAAAAAAAAGAGTAATACAGTGGACTCTGGGGACTCGGGAAAGGATGGGAGGGGAGCCAGGGATAAAAGACTACACATTGGGTACATTGTACACTGCTCGGGTGATGGATGCACCAAAATCTCAAAAATCACCTCTAAAGAACCTCTCCATGTAACCAAGCACCACCTGTTCCCCAAAAACCTGTTGAAAAAAAAAAATAAATAAAAGAAAAAAACATGTTGAAATCTAATCCCCAATGTGTTGGTATTAAGAGGTGGGGCCTTTGGGAGGTGACTAGGCCATGAGGGTAGAGCCCTTGTGAGTGGGATCAGTGATTGTATAAAAGAGGCCCTTTGACCTTCCGCCATGTAAGGATACAGGGCACCATCCATGAGGAATAGGTCCTCACCTCACACGGAATCCGTTGGCTCCTTGATCTTGGACTTCCCAGCTTTCAGTACTGTGAGCAAGACATTTCTGTTGTTTATAAATTACTCAGTTTAAAGTATTTTGTTACAGCAGCAGGAATGAACTAAGAGAGGTGAGTTGTATGATGGTGTGTGGTTATGATAGGAGGATTTATTCAGAGCCCAGCTTCTACTTGATTGGGTTTTGCAATCATCAGTCTCTCTCAGGAGAATCATAGACTTCCTGTGATCCTGCTGTTGTAGTTAGGGTACTCTGTGCCCTCACATGGCTCTACCTCCTGATCAGCTTTTCATTTAGTTGTGGTCTGCAGGGAGACCAGTGCCTTGGAAAGACAAATATAGTGTCTGTCTCTAAAGGTCTCTTGAAATCAATACAGAACATAAATTTTGTACCTACCAGTCCATAGTATTAGGAAAGATTTGTTTTGCTTTGGAGTCGAGAAAAAATATAAATTAGAATTTAGATTATTTATTTCTTCTGCAAGCAAAAGCAAATATTCAAATTGGATGGGCTGTGTTCCTTCTTGTGGTGTTAAGCAAAAAACTTCAAGCAACAGGCACTAACTCAGAAAACTGTTCTCCATGCTCCTAGGAAGCAGCCATGAGAGATTTTTGTTGAATAGCTGCTAATCCAGCATCCAGGGGTTCACAGTTTGTGTTAGCTCCATGGAAGAAGCTTCACAGGAGGGGGAGCTTTTCATTGATGAAACGGCTGGATTCATGGAGTTCTTTTTCCTTAAGCTGCTTGTTTTATTAGGTAATGCTATCCTAACATAGACATATTTTCCTATGTATTGTGAACATAGGGGCATATATTCTTGTTTGCCCACACAGTCCCAGTTGAAACCTGCTGTGCCAGCTCAGCAAGTAACACTTTCGCTCTCAAAAGTGTCCTGGTTTTGACAATAAATTACACGAGCCATTCTAATTTATAATTATAAGGGAATAAAATGATAAAAAGTGTATGATTGACTGGCTTAAACTAATGTTCTCATAGTTAGATGTTGTCTGTTATGCTTATTAATCAGTTTTTTCAGGCTTTAGTTGAGAGGGCTTCCCAGCTTCAACCCAAGCCTTAGAAAGTTACTTCTTCATCTCTAATTAGGGGCAATGCTAGTACTTCCTTATGGGTTTGTTTTGGGGATTAAATGGGTCAATATAAGTCGGGTGCAGGTATGTAGGGAGTGCTCAGTAGACATTAGGTATTTTAATATTATTAGAAAATAATCAGTCAATGTTAAAAGTTCTAGAAAAGAGTATGCAAAAGACTGGCAAGGAGCAGAAAAATCAAGACCTCAAGTAGTATTGCCATCACTGTAAATCATGGCGTTTATTTTTCCTCTCTCAGATGGCACAAAGTAAGAGGTGGGATCCAGGTCTGCCCACCTCCAAAATCCTTTCTTATCCATGAGACCAGACATGCTACCACTGGGGTTGAGCTACAGTGGGTACCAGGCCAGGCAGGGCAGAGACCTGCCTTGTCTATTTCTGGGGGTGGAGTGACAGGATTTGGTAAAAGGTTGTTAATGAGAATGAAGAAAAGAGGGCACTCAGATTTTCAGTTCAGGGGCCTGGGTATATGATGGTATTGTTAAATGAGTTCAAGGGTAAGGGGCCTCCTTGGATGGGGTGGAGACAGAAAGTGTTGCAGTCCTGGTGACAGCATGGACTTTGTAGTCAGATCCCGGAGCTTCAAAACCTGCCACCATCACTTCACTTCCTAGCTAGGTGTGCCTTGGTTTCTTCATCTGTAATAGGACATCTACTACATAAGGTTCTTGTGGTGATTTAAAGGTTTATTAAAAAGTAAAGCATGTAGGACAGCGACTGATGAGCACTATGTAAGATTTGATCATTATCACTATTTTTAACTTGCCGCTTTAGGGGTTTCTATGGGAAGTATATCTATATATCTATAGTTATCTTTCAAATGGCATTTGTACAAAACTTCAAAGCAGGCATCTATTGAAGCTTTTTAATAAACTTTATAGAAATCATTGCTTTCTTTTTTACCATTTTTGTGATTAATAGAAGCGGCCCAGAAAAAGTTTACCCTTTATTTATTAATACTCTATCCCTTCCCAAATTTGGTTGGTACCTACTGATATCTAGTGGTCTGGGTTTCTATATTGCTTGAAACCTTGGTCGTATTTTTTTCTGTTTCCACAAATGGCTCAGGAATCCAAATCAGGGTTCTCAATGTAGGCATTACTGCCCCAGAGAGTATTTGTTGATTTCAGGATCTTTTCTTGTTGTCCCTATGTTCAGTGGCTGGGGCCATGAATGCTTTATAGCATGCAAAGTATGAGGCACAATTCTTACACAGTGAAGAATTGTCCCGTGCTGCTGATAGGAGTGACCCATTAACTTTCCCATGGGTGAAAAACTTGTTCATCAATATCTGAGCCTATAATTTAAGTCTGTTTTACATATAAACATATTTTGTCTGGTTTAATATACAGCAGCCTAATTTTTCCAAGTATGTAGCTACTGTCTACTAAATAGTTTATTTGGAATCTTGTCAAGAATTATTTATTTTGGAGATCCACATCACTAATGGTAATAATATAAGTTATGTTTGGGTCACAAATATTTGTATCTGATAAAATTCACACAATTAAATGTATAGATCCAAGCATTTGACCACTTCATGTTGAATAAATGAATGACATTATTTCAAATCATTGTGCCTAAGCATTTACATGTTACATTACATGTCACTATATATTTTTCTTTCCGTTTTTCCTTTGAATTATGATTATGGTTACATATACACTTATAGGCAGGCAGTCCTTGATTTCACAGTTCTGACATATATTTGAGTTATCATGATTTAGTTAAATAATACCAGTCTCCCAGCAACAGTCCAAATTTTAGTTACCACATTATATTAACTGTAAGTAGTTGCATAAAGTACAAACTTAGTTGATAGCTCTCTAGTTCGCAGATTGTCATGTAAATAACATACAGGAGTGGCCGATCATCTCACTTCTTTCAAAGTCTGTTGGAGATTGGTCACTGCACATCTGGTATTCAGTTCATGCACATGTGGCAGCAAAGTGTGTAGTTGTGTTGCCTCCTTGTTTGCCAGTAATAAACTCCATGACATTTTACAAAAAGAGATATTTGAAAGAGAATATACCAACAAAAATGAAAGTTCAGGAGAGAAATGAAAAGTGATAATATAGGAAGTGAAATTTGAATCACAGGCATATGGAATTACAAAAGAAATAGCTAACCAGGGGAAGGTTAAACCTCTATAATATGCTGTTAGATGAACTTAGTGAAGGCAAAGTTATTAACATCTACAATGAACGGATGAGATATCCCAGAGTAAGTGAGGCTGACAAGAAACTTCACAATTAAGGAATTTTTGAAATATTTCATGACGTGGAAAGCACAAAGGGTAAAGTGTTGGAAGTTAACTCATACTTGCAAAGGAACATGACAATTCTATAAAGCATAGAAAAAGATATTCACTCTGTACTATAAGTTATATACTGAGAAGTCAAGAACTATTCAAAGACATATGATATGTTCAGGTTTTTTGCAAAATACATAGAGGTAATTCATCGTTGGGTAATTGACAGATGGCTTTCTATGTTATGAAAGATATTTTGCTTTAGGCTAGCAGTAACCATCTTAAGCATTGGATATAGCTTTTTAAGACTGCTTTAAAACTATCATGGCTTAAGGGGCTGATTTGCATTCTTTATGCTAAACTTGTTAGCCTCAACTATACATGCGATGTGTTTGTCTGCATATATATTTATGTAAATGTGTCCAGAATGTTGGAAAGTCTTGCATGTAACATTTAAACCTATACCTAGACTTGGAGACCCTGGGGAACCTAGTATCTATTTGCAGATTCTTGTTCATAGGCTGATTAAATCAGAAGTATGGTTCAATTCTAGGAGTTTCTGGGGAGTCTGTCCAGACAACAACCACTGAATTTTCTCGAACATAATTCTTCTTCTTTTTTTTTTTTTTTTAAAGACAGAGTCTTGCTCTGTCACGCGGGCTGGAGTGCAGTGGTGTGATCTCGGCTCACTGCAACCTCTGCCTCCCGGGTTCACCCCGGTTCGAGCAGTTCTCCTGCTTCAGCCTCCTGAATAACTGGGATTACAGGTGCATGCCACCATGCCTGGGTAATTTTTGTATTCTTTTAGTAGAGATGGGGTTTCACCATGTTGGCCGGGATGGTTTTGAACTCCTGACCTTGTGATCCGCCCACCTTGGCCTCCCAGAGTGCTGGGATTACAGGCATGAGCCACCACTTCCAACCGTACGCTAACATAATTCAAAGAGAGGTTGGCCAGTTTACTTTTATTAAGAATGTTTGCCTAAACTGAAATAAAAGGAATTTCCAGTTTAATTCTGTATCTTGAGTTTCCAGCTAAGGAGAAAAAGAGATGTGTGTCTCTAAGGATGACATTTTTTTAAAATCATTTTTATAATTTTAGATGATTTCCTTTCATTGTGGCATATAAGAAAACTTTAAGAGTATTCAAAATGAAAGTTGCATTGAAAATGAATCTTATGAGTTTCTTGATAAATTGATGGAAAATTTTATTTAACACTGATAGTCTCACTCCTCCCTGTTCAATTCTAATGATTGAATTTTGTGTACTTTTGAAACTATAAATTATACATTTTTAAAATTTTTCTGTAAGTTAATTTAGAAAGAACAGTCTATTTGTAGCATTTTCCCATGAAATTCATGTTATTACAGCCTTGTTAGTTTTTTTTTTTACATCTGTAACAAAACTTCTTGACAGCATTAATTATTCTCGTCAAGCATTTCCATATTACATTGAACTAGGCAGCTGCAGGATACACATATGTATACATTAGCATTAATAAGGATGTTTAAAGGAAAACTGTAGCAAAGTGCTAGGCTGTGTTACTGTGAATTGGAATGCTATATATAGGACAAAAATTGAATTATCTTCACCTGTTTTGTGAATTTTACCACTAGATGGTGATGGAGGACTGGAGAGTGTGCTGAATTCTGCATCTACTATGATACTTGTATTATGTTGAAAATCGAAAATGTTTGTTCTTATGTATTTAATTTTAGAAGTCATTTAGGGGTATCCAGAGATTCTTTTATGTATCATGCTGAGCACAGTATCTTTTTATATGGCATGTGCTTAGTATTTATTGATAATTGGCTTCTTGTGGTGTTTAGTCTGGGGGCAGTCTTTATAAGATTTAAATGGTTCCTAAGCTTTATTTTGTCCTTTTTTTTTTTTTTTCCTAGTATATCACATTTCCTCATGGTGGTCATTACTTTTTTTTATGTTTAAGCTGTATTCTTTTGTTTGCATGCGTGCACACACACAAAATTTTGACTTGAGTATTTAAATTTATGCACTCCCCTAGGCACCATTCTCTTGAAACTATGGTTGAGAAACAAAATACTATCATACTATTTCAAATTGAGGATAAAATATTTATGAAGTGGTTTAATGAATATAACAGTCAGTAACACATACATTGAAAGATTTTGTACAAGATCAGTTTCTCTGAATGTCAGTTTTATGAAGAATAGAAAATTTCCTTTTGGAAATTCTGTGAATATGTTTCCTTTCTGCGTAAAAGGAAGAATAAATACACTATTTGTTGCTTTCTGGAAGGATTCTGAAATACTGAATGTAATCCAAAAGCCCTAAGTAAGAAATTTTGGATTTCAAATTTTAGATTATTCCCAAAAGGCAGTTTGGAAAAAGCAATCAAATGTAATTATTTTCTTCAATATTAATAGAGTATTATGTAACTTCTGACACTAACATCATGTATTATTCCCAATGATGTTATTTAGCTCATGTAAATGATTCATTTTTCATTGGCCTGGATAAATATTTTTCATGCCACAGCGGGGGAGTTGGTATGAAATATAAGCAGTGTGATATTGGTGGTTTTTGTCATATGACTTTTAAAAAAATAGGGATGATCTCTATATTTTTAGCCCATGTCTGAAGATATTCCATTGATTTAATAATGTCATGTAGGAGAAATAAAGCTACTATCACATTAAACATGCCTAGTAACTATATAGCAGTCTAATTTTAGAAACATTAAAGTGGGATTTAGATGTTTTAAAGACCTCTTAGAATTGAGGCCTGAATGAAAGGATTAAATGAGATATGGGATAGAGAAGTACTTGCTAAACTTCAGAGTGCTGAATGGAGCCAATTGATGTTGTTAAAGAGGTCATACATTTATTAGCTTATATAAACACGAAAGTAGATAATATCATTTTTGAGATTATTGACTGGGAGCTGTGGTGTGGTAGAAACAGAGGATGAAGAGGATAGGACATGTTGTACTGAAGGTATTTTCCCAGCTACAATATTGCTCCTTTTCTTTTTTTTTTTTTGCTGGAGTTTTGCTCTTTTGTCCAGGCTGGAGTGCAGTGGCATGATCTTGGCTCACTGCAACCTCCCCATCCGGGGTTCAAGAGATTCTCCTGCCTCAGCCTTCTAAGTAGCTGGGATTACAGGTGTGTGCCACCATGCCCAGCTAATTTTTATATTTTTAGTAGAGATGGGGTTTCACCATGTTGGTCAGGCTGGTCTTGAGCTCCTGACCTTGGCCTCCCTAAGTGCTGGGATTACAGGTGTGAGCCACTGCGCACGGCTTGCTCCTCTTTTTTTTTTGAGACGGAATTTTGCTCTTGTTGCCCAGGCTGGAATGCAATGGCACGATCTCGGCTCACTGCAACCTTCACCTCACAGGTTCAAGCAATTCTCCTGCCTCAGCCTCCCAAGTAGCTGGGATTACAGGCATGCGCCACCACGCCTGGCTAATTTTGTATTTTTAGTAGAGACAGGGTTTCTCCATGTTGGTCAGGCTGGTCTTCTCCTCCTTTATATATATATAGGGAAGCTGTAATTTACCCGTGGCTTTCTGGGGAAAGTGGAGAAAAGAATTGGCCTTTCAGAATGCCTTTTCTTAATTAGCTGATCTAAAATATGACTATCTTAATCTAGCTAGTGACACACAATTGGGGGTGGGGATAGCCATGCAAATGACCAACTGAGGTATATATAAATTCATGCACTTCAGTGTCCATTGCATTTATAGAATTGGAATCTTGATGGACAGATATTTTGATAGAAGTCCTCAGATAATCCTTTTCACCCTTTTGCTACTAACCTCTCTGCTAAACCTGACTGACTTAGAGTAAGACACTAGACACTTAGAGTGAGATTCTTTGTAGTCCCTGAATCCTTTTCCTGTACCTAACAATGATAGTCAGTGTTGAGCTAAGTTATTCTGTGCTCTCATTTTTGCTCCTTTGAGCTTCTTAGAACCTTGCAGTTTACAAGACTCTAAATGAAGTATTGTACTGTGTTATTCACGTGTGTTTGACTGTTAACCATAACGTCTTCTTTTAGTCAGCAAACATGGCTTCACTCCTCCTCTGTTAATGCATCCCCCACGAGGCATTTACGATGCTGGAGGGCAATATCTTACCCAGAGGAATGAAAGGTAGTAACACAGGAGTCGGGGTGAGGCATGAAGCAGGGAGAGGAGGCAGAAGCATTTCCGCAGCTGATTCCTGCTTGCTTTTGGAGCCCTGAATGAAGGTGGGCTCTGACCTGGACACAGAGGGTCCTAAAAATGAAGCCCTTAAACACACACACACACACACACACACACACACACACACACACACACACCCCTCTACCTTCATTTCTATAGTGTTGAGTAAAGGAAAAAAATAATTTAAAAAAATCCCCACACACAGAGAACGAGAGGATGATTGCCAAAGATCTTAGTTTATAGATGGAAAGTAGTATTTTCTTTTCCCGTCCTTAAACTTCAAAGATAGATAATAATTCTCTTTTCTATGCTTTTTGTTCTCTGCAAAAGTGGCTTCAGAGCAGCAACTTTTCCTGGAGGATGGCCACAGTGCAGGGACATTGCTGTGGCTCATTCTGGCCTTTCACTCTGCTCCTCAGACTTCCAGCCATTAACCCTGCCATTCACCCATGTGCTACCTCTTGTTTATCTCTTTGCTATGCTTTAATGTTTTCCTTACTTTCAAATTATGACCCCATTTCATACTATTTCAGTTCTTTGAATTCATATTTTTGATGGGCTCAAGCAAGATTAATGAAAAGAAACATTTATTTACACTTTGTACTTATCGATTCCAACAAACAATAAAAGGCCTACACATCAGTATAATCATAATATATGCGAACTTCTGATCTTCTCACACTTTGCAGTGATCTGATGCTTTCACTCCTAGTTCTGATATTTGATTTTTTGAACAGCCTTCTTGAAAATGACCTACACATGAAAAAGTAAATTATTGGATCCAGGCACACATTACATGCAGACAAGAAAAGTGTCATTTCTTTGCAGTAATACAGGATTTTATGTGCAGATTCATCTAAAAGCCTGTCTAAGTGACTAAAAGTAAAAGGAATTCTGCACAAGTGATATGGTAGAAAGCAAGTAAAAAACACAGCCACAACAACCCTGATGCTCTGGTTATGTTTTCGCTTTCGGCTTGACTGACTTATGAATTGCCTGCTGGATTTGTGGATGTACCTGGATATGGCTATGTAACATCCGATCAGAATCACCAGCACGGCCACAAACAAGCAGCTGTTCACATAGGTGACTGCCGTATGCCATTTGACCCCCAGAGGACTTTTAAGTTTCAAGCAGTCGTGGATATTGTCCTCTGTTGGCTGACCATTTGTTAGGATGATGTTTGGCAAAGACAAAACAGCCATGATCACCCAAACACAAACAGATAAAACCTTCGTAAAGGTTATGCTATACATCCGAGAGTCCCCAAATGGCTTGACCACCTTCAGATAGCGATCAATGCTTATCAGCCCAAGGAACATGATGGAAGTATACATGTTTGCATAAAACAAAACTGAAGTGTATCTGCAGAGAATAAACTTGAAGTACCAAGGTCCAAATCCTGCATCATGGACTATTCGAAATGGAAATGTCAGCGTCATTATGAGGTCTGCGACCACTATGTTTTTGAGATAGAATATGAAGCTGGTTTTATTCCTAATGTGGAAGAAGATCCACACTGCTAAACCATTCAGCAAGATGCTTGCCACAAATATAATGAGATAAAGCACCGGCAAGACAATCATGTCAAATTCATTGTGAAGGGTGGTGTTCTTTCCTGGTCCATCGCTCCTGTTGCCTGAATTGTGACTCTCTTGGCCGTGCAGCTCGTTATCTGTAGGAGAAGTGGGGAGATAGGACTTCAGTGCTTGGCAAGCGTGCCCACAGGCCACTAGGTTCCCTTACAGACCCAACTTTTTGTTATTTCAGGTGAACTTAAAGATGTCATCAATGATTTACAGAGTCAAGGTAGCACATTGTTAATGTTTTGAGTGGCCAAAGAATTAGCGACCCTCTCTCACTACCCTGCCTCCCTCATATCAGGACCCTTGAGTTAAAAGTCCCATTTCTGATCCCCTTTGCCAGCCTTTTGAAAATAAACATACCAGTGTAAATTATTCCGATTCTTACTCCCATGTTTGATATCATTACAAATAGAATCAACAAAATGTGGACAGGAAATTGAAATTTTCTATAACAAGAAAATACGATAGCCAGCACATGGTTATTGTTTCAGTGTAGTCTTTGGCACCCTCTTTGAATATATCTTCCCTTCCCTTGCCTGAGTTTTAAGCTGTTTAATCTTAAGAATTAAGAAGCTGTAAAACTAGTGAGTCATTCTGAATTTTTTGCCTATGACTTTCTTATACTCCTTAAGATCTTTTAGGGACCATTGATATGAATAGAAAGAAAATGTCATGGCATTTTTTTGTAAATAGAAAGAAAATCTACTGTCTTCTAAAGTGAACAGACAAAAAAAGTCCTGGATAGATACAGATCTGACTTGCTGATTCTCTGAAATCTGTTTTCACCTTAGTAGAATTTAAGTTGCAGGCTGGTGTAAAGTTACTGCTGATTATTATAAATATTTACACGTCATCTAGTAAATTCTTCATTAAAATGCATTTGTATAGTCAAGAATATCCACAAATATGTTTTTGTATAGTCCAGTGATTAAATGCTGATTTTGTTTTCTCATTAAGTTTTGCAGTTTTACAGTTTATTGCCAAAGAGGACAACTTGTTAAAAGTAATTGCAACCTGGTATATTTTTTTTGTTTACAAGGCTAGGTTACACCTATTGTATTTATTGTGGGAATTTTTAAACCTTTTGCTTTTTTGGCATTTTTAGTTTCTGTTGTTAAAGACCTGTACCATATCACTGCATCATATAATCAGTGAAATGGGTCATGAGCATTTGACTTATGTGGCAGCCATGGACATGGGCCTCTCATGTCTCCTACTTTGGGGAGCATGATGGACAGGCAGCTCCTGCTGTGGATCCACCACCACATTCTTGCTGCTGCCACGCTTCCCGCGGACTGCTCGGGGCCTGTGACTGAGCATGGCAGGGACACCAAGACAAACCTGTCTTTGTAAGAAGACGGGTTTCTCTGACAAAAGACTTTGGCTGGAGGAGTACTTACCAGTCTTCAAACCTTTTCTTTGAACTTTCTTCAAACTGCACTGTTCCTACTCAATCTTCCTTCCTTCTTTCTCCCACAAGTGGTTGGAAGGCTGTGCCAGCCTTCTGCTTGTCCCCATTTTCCCTGGTAGCCATTTTCCCCAGTAAATCTCTTGGCCATTTAAGCACATTTTATCGTCATTATTTTTGGGGAACCTGAACTAATGAAATTCATTTATAGATTCACCTTTTGGAGGTAAGGTTAGAAGGAAGATCATTTCTGAATTTTTACTTCCCTGTAATTAATAATAGTTACTATAGTCATAGTTATGTTTTGAAATGGTTTTGTTATAGAGATAACACCATGAATTTAAGCCCTCACTGCCCTGCACATAGGCAGTTTAGTGTCTGTTTTGGTTCCCTTCTTTGAGAAGAGAAACAGGAAAGTTTTGATGATTAAAATCCAAAAACAGATTCCTAAATTGCTGCTTGACATCTAAATGCAGGCTCTTCTTAAGTAACCTTGTCCTCTTTCTAATTCTTTCCCTTTTATTCCTTAATGTGAGTGTTTTTAAAAACTGGTTTCCCTGGCCTAACTATCCTTACACAGGCTAGTAATTTATATCTGGACTAGCCTGTTATGAGACCCATAGTATTACTAAGCTTTACAAGTTAAAATGCCTGATTCAGCAGCCATCTATATTACTGCTGCCAGTTTGTAATATTTCCTTGTACAGTATCATTTAAGCCTATTTTGACTTAATGACGTGTTGTAGTCTTGGCTGTTCTTGCATCATAAGATCCAAATCAGTATCAGTGACATTAGGAGCTTCTTAAGATGTGTGGCTTTAACTGAGTTAAGATGTCTGCTTGAATTAATTTACCCAATTAAATGATTAGCAGTCACTTTCATCTAACCTGGGATAGAACTCTTAGGGAAATAGAGGATATGTGAGTTTAAATCAGAATTTAAATGGACACAGCCTGAAAAGGAGCAGCCATGTCATCTCCTGAGGTGCTGGCTGTGCCTTGTAACAATTACTTATGAATTGCTTTTCAAAATCATTTTAAATACAAATATATTAGTTCACGAGCTACAGCATATTTGGCAGGGAATATTTCAACTGCTGGTGTTGGCTGCCTGGGGATCTGCTATGCATCCCTATCGTGGAGTGCAAGAACCTCTACTTCACAGTGTTGCTTAAGGATATGAGTTCCATATATTATTATAATATTTTAAAGTTTAATTATATGAACACATTCTTATTAAATGATGATTTTGATGATTTGCCTAACAATTATGGTTATTATTAAAGATAGTCTCCAATCAGAATGTCAAAAAAGGTTGTGTGTGTGTGTATACATATATATATATATATATATATATTTGTAAATTAAAACGATCACGTAGGATTGGCTTCTTTCCACAGTGGTTATTGAACTGTTTTGTGGCATTGAGACAGTCTGGTGTTGAACTTGACTGTGTAACCTCACGGTATTTGCTTCCTTAGTTTATGTATAGAATTAACATTTTGGACTATAGGACTTCTTAATTCAATGGGATAGGCCTAGGCCTGGTTATTACTTCATTCACAGATTTCACATTTAGGCAACAAAGCTTAAATTAATGGTTAAAGCCTGTTATGGGTTATTTGCTGAAACAATGTGGTAGTAGAGACAAAAAATGGTTTGTAAGAAGCAGATGAGCCATTACTCATCTGGTTGCTCTGGAAGGCTCAAAACTTAACTTTGAGAGTTTTGTGTGATTAATTTGTTTTTTAGAATTAAGTTTATATCATATTCTTTTTTGCCAGCTAACGCCCATCATTTATTCTCTATCATTGCCTTAAATATTTCCAAAACGTATGGGTGTACTCAGAAGCATTTCTCTATATGATGTGTCCACTCAGGAATATTGACCAGTAAAAGTGAATGGCTTTCTTCACCCAGGCAGTTTTATCATGTTGTTCTTCCCTGACAGTAAAGAACTTGGCCAAGTTAGGGAACGTCTTTAATTGACAGTAGCTTGGTGATTCAATTAAGAAAAATTAGAAGCTATTTTACAGTGTAAAGGCTGTTTTCTCACAATATGTGCATGCAATGTTGGATATTATCAAACATGAGTTCCCCATCCCTTCTTCTTGTTTACTAGGGTGGTATTCCCTGGGTTGTGTAGTGCAGGGCTTGACACAGTGTGATAATTGAGAGTAAAACCTCCTTTGGTATTCTCTCTGACTCTCATTCCAATTCCTTTTAAATTAACAAATGCAGTGACATAAGAACTCAGTTTACTAGTTCCATAGTAAATTATTTTGTGCCACGTGTGAGGGTGGTATTTGTTTGGGCCGTAAGGGAACTTTAGCTATCTTTGCAGGGGGAATAGGTTTGTGCATGTGTGTGTACAGGACTGAGTGTGTGTGTTGGGGAATGCTTGGGCTTTGTAGCCAGATACAGCACAAACCACATGTGGCTTTAAACTTTTAAATTTAAATTAAACGTAAGTTAAAAAATTAATTTCCTCAGTCATACTAGCTATGTTCAAGTTTCCCGGTAACCACATCTGGCTACTGTATTGGCCAGTGCAGATACAGGGAATTTTCATCAATGTAGAAAGTTCTATTTGACACTGCTGGTTTAGCCTCTTAATAACTGTAAAATGGAATACATAGCCGTCTTACTGGATCTTCTGAGAGTTAAATGCTTTGCAAATGTTTTGACTACAGTATCTAGTACTTAGTAGGTATGCATTCTATAACATAAAGCTTAATTACCGTTTGTCTTGTTAATAGAGTCACATTATGAATGACAGTAGGGAAGAATCTGCCACTTTTGCCTTTGGTGAAGCTACATCATTGTTCACTGGGACGTGTCACTTGGCACAAAATGTGAAAGTATCAACATATGTCACTGCTCTACCTGCCAGGTGGGAATGAAATAATAAAAGTCATTCAAATTATAGGGTGTCACTACCATGGCACAGCTGCCTAGCTCTGTCTGTCCCTTCCTTCCTCCCTGCCTCCCTCCCTCCCTCCCTCCCTCCCTCCCTCCCTACCTTCCTTCCTATCTTCCTTCCTTCTCTCTCTCTTTCTTTCTTTCCTCTCTCTCCCTCCTCTCTCTCTCTCTCTCTCTCTCTCTCTCTCTCTCCTCCTTTCTTTTTTTTCTGATACAGAGTCTTGCTCTGTCACCCAGGCTGGAGTGCAGTGGTGCAATCTCGGCTCACTGCAACCTCCGTCTGCAGGGTTCAAGCGATTCTAGTCCCTCAGCCTCCCGAGTAGCAGGGACTACAAACGTGCGCCACCACACCTGGCTAATTTTTTGTATTTAGATATGATCATTTTCTAAGTAGTTACCCAGTAGATTAGGTAGATGTTATCTCTGGCCTCTTGGGGAACCTCATGAACCTTGGTTTAGACTATTAAATCTGCAAAGTAATACATAATTTTAGTTTGTGTTTAAAATCTTCCATAAATATTATTAATTTAATCCTACTTGTCATTTTAGAGATGATGTCTAGATGAAACAAAGTTTAAAACAAAATGATAGCAAGCTAAATTTATCTCAGCGATACTGTCCTGCATGTTTGCTGTTTTATACATAAGGAAACACAAAGCTAAATGCTGGTTTATTTTGTTAGTTGGTTCTCTCACCATTAAACTCCCCAAATTCCCAAACAGTGGAAATGATAGTCATTGATAAAGTAAGATTTTCTCTGTATCTCTTCCGACGGCTTACTTGGTAATTTTGCAAGCGTCAAGTTGAGCCCCATTCTTCAGTTGTGATGCACTGTAAGCAAAGATGCGTGTCAGGAAACACTTGGGGACGATTGAGGTGTGGGTTCAGCATAGGTTATTCCTGGTTTGATTTCTGGGGAGAAAATGAAAAATGAGGAAAAAATCAGTTGGGAAGGAATTTTAAAATACAAGATTTTGGTCTTTTCAGTTAAAGCAGTTGCCTCCACGATTCAGAAAGCATGTGCTCTTTGGAGATGAACACCTGGGCCACACGGAGTTGCCCTCTTTCATAATTCCCTGATGGGAGTTATGTCTTGTGGGTGACTTTGGCTACATACCTTAACTTTTCTGAGCTTTGCATTCTTCACGACATCTTAATAAAGGCTAGCTGAGACCATATGTGTGTGCAATGTTGGATATTATCAAACATGATTTCCCCCACCCCTTCCCCTGCAGCTGGGTCTGTTCCCTGTTCTCTGGGTTCCATCACGTATTGACCATAGAAAGCAGAATTCCTGGGAACTGTTGTGGAAAGTGCAGCTGAAATAAAATGTGCTTATAGGACAGTTTACCGTTAGGGGAAATCACACTCTTTCTCATGAAGTAAAACCATGTGAGACTTTCAGGTCCCATCACTGATGTTGCTTAAAGAGACCCCAAGTAACCTCATTCTGTTCAAGCACAGAGCAAACTTGAGGCTGGTGTGAGCAGTTACTTTTGTCCCTGCATATGTGCTGAGATAGCAGGGAAAGGGCACGTGGGAGGCAGGAGTATGTGTAAGAGTTTGCAGTAAGTGGAGAGGCAGTTATTATTTCCTTTTATGTTCCTGTGTGTGTCCTTCTCTTCTGTTTGCAAATATCACATGTAGCTAAGGTACTTGATTTGGTAGCAGATGGAAAAAATGGTTTTTAATTTTTCAGTGATTCTCTCCACCCAGAATCCACTCTTTTGAGAGTTTAGACAGTCTATCCATATGTCACCTTGAACAGCTCCAGTATGTGGTACACAGCAGAACTCAGAAAGTGTTTTTCGGTTAATGCAGCATAGGCAATGATTAAGGTTCTTAGAAGCCCTCCTTTTTGGGTGCCAGCATCACGTTATTTTTTAATGTAAGGCAAAGAGGTAAAACTCTACTTTCTTTTTATTTATTAAAGTTTACTGGGGAGAATGACTGATGCAGTTAATTTTCTAGACTTTATAATAATGATCTTTGGATTTCAGTGAGCCTAAAAAGCTTGAATCCAGTTTCTCATGGAAACATTTCAAGGAAATTACCTGATAAGCACATTTTTAGTTTTATGTTTCTCTGTTCTCAAGTTGTATGGTTGTCCTCTTCAGATGGCTTCCTGTAACCTTCCTCAGTGACAGTTGCAGTAAGAGAGAGAGAGCAGACAGTTGGCCAATAAGCAGGACATAGAGAGAGGAGACTGGGAGAAAATATTTGCATGTTACATTTCTGATAAAGGATTTCTGTTTAGAATATGCAAAGAACTGTTACAGCTTCTTATTAAGGAGAACACAACCCAATTTTAAAAAGGTCAAAAGATTTATCTAGACATTGCACCAAAGCACATGGAAGGACACTGAATATCATTAGTCAGCAGGGAAATTCAAATGAGAACCACAGTGCTATACCATCTTGCGTCTACCAGAATGGCTGTATCTGAAAAAGACAGATAGTAACAAGTGTTGCTGAGGGTGGGGAAAAGAGGACCCCTCATACACTGATGATAAGAATTTAAAACGGTACAGCCACTCTGGAAAGAGTTTGGCAGTTTCTTGAAAAGTTAAAATCAAATGTATCATATGACCCAGTAGTTCTACCTCTAGGTATCTAGCCACGAGAAATGAAAACTTATGCCCATGCAATGACTTGTATGCAGTTGTTTATAACAGCATTATTCATGATAGTTAAAAGCAGAAAGAAGCCAAGTGCTGACTGGAGAGTAGATGAGTCAACTGTGGTATAGGCAAAGGATGGAATATTACCCAATAAAAATAAATGAAATATAGCTATCGTATAGATGAACCTTGAAAACATTTTGCATGAGAAAGAAGCCAGATACCTAAAGACTACATGTCTTTAGGTGAAATGTCCAGAAAAGGCAAATCTGTAGAGGCAGAAAGTCGATTAGTGTCTGCTGGGGTTGGGGGCAGGAGTGGAGGGTATGAGAGATATTATTCTTTTGCACCTTAATGCTGTGTTACTGTATGGTAAGGCAATTCTTGAATTATAATTACTAACTAAAGATTAGGAGTTATTCTTGTAGTTTTAAAGATCACGGAATGTGAAAGTCAGAACATGCTAAATTCTGGTAACTAAGAGGTCACAATAGACTTTCAAGAAATCTGCTTGCCCCATATTCTTTTGAATCATGGGAACAATAATACCTACTTTATAGTATCTAGCATCCCTGCTTCATGAGGTTAAATTGAATATACATTTATAAATTAAGTGCTTTCTAAATGCCAGTTTCTGCTTCTGTTATTTCCATTAATCTTTGCCTAAATTAAATTCAAGATCTTGTTACTCTTATTGGAACTCTCTGGTTTAACCAAACTGCAGACACTCAGCGATATGCCTGAGTTTAGTTCCCTACTTTTCTTCATACCCATTCCTGCCCTGTGAATGGCCTCCTTTCTCCCCTCTCTCCCTACCTTGGAAATCTCTACTACTTCTTCAGGACCAGCCATAACCTAATCTCTTTCATAAGGTCGTTTACTAAGAGTCTGCTCATATTTCAGGCCCTGGAGTTTATAAAGAAGAGAAAGGTACATTTCTGTCCTCAAGTTTAGAGTCTAGTTGAGAATCCAGAAATAAACAGACCATTTCAATATCGAATGAGAGGTTTGGGATGCTGTGAAGATACAGAGGTGTACCCAAACTGAGGGGAAGCAAGGATTACAGAGGTTCTATGACAACTATTATGCCCAGGTTGTGGCAGGTTTGCCCAAGGTCCAATCAGAAAGGAGCACATGGAAATGCTGAGTGTAGCCAAAGATAAGGTATAGTCTGCTGAGGAACTGGTGACAGCATGTAGAGATGGAGATATATGACAAAATATGTGGCAACTTAAAGAATTTGTGGCTGAATGATGCTGGTGAAAAGGGTTAGAAGGTTGTTGGAGGCCTCCCAGGTATTTGACTGTAGATTTTAGTCTCTTTCGCTGATGTAGGACCCATGAAAGGACAAGCATGTACTGGGATGGGTGGAGTTTAGTTTTGGATTGGTTGATTGCATGATGCCTGTGTAGTATGCATGTGGAGGTGTCTACTAGATGATTAAAGAGACAGATCTGGAGCTTGGAGAAGTACTGCTGGCTGGTGATGTCTGTTTAAGGCCAATAGAAAATAGGTGATAGAAGAAGCTGTGGGAATGAATGAGATTGTCCAAGATGAAACTGCACAGTCGGCCGTGCATGGTGGCTCACGCCTGTAATCCCAGCACTTTGGGAGGCCATGGTGGGTAGATTACCTGAGGTCAGGAGTTTGAGACAAGCCTGGCCAACATGGTGAAACCCCATCTCTACTAAAAATACAAAAATTAGCCGTGTGATGTGGCATGCGCCTGTAATCCCAGCTACTGGGGAGGCTGAGGTAGGAGAATTGCTTGAACCCAGGAGGCGGAAGTTGCAGTGAACTGAGATCACACCACTGCACTGCCGCCTGGATGACAGGGTGAGACTCCGTCTCAAATCAAACAAACAAAAAACCCAAAACCATACAGTGGAGTGAGAATAGCAGAGAGCTAATGTAGACTTTTTAATGGAGCAGTCTTAGGGTGAGGGGAGTGCCTGAAGGAGAGGCCAGAGAGTTGGGAGGATTACCGAAAAAGAATAATGTCATGTGAACCAAAAAGAGAGTTTAAGAAATGAGGAATTGTGACTAGTTTTATCCTGTGGGGGAAGTCAAGTGACATAGGACAGCAAAGTGCCATTGGATGGGATTCAGCAACAAAAAGGTCATTGTTCATCTTTGCCAGTGCTCCATGTGCTGGGGGGCCCAGGGTGTTTTGAGGAGAGAAGCCTAATGACAGAGGGCTGAGTAATGATTGTAAGGTGAGGAAGTGGAGGCAGCAATCTCAGAAAACTCTTTCAAAAAAAGAACATGCCTGCGACAGAAAGGAGACAGAGAAGGTTGAGAGGTGGAGATAGATGAAGGATTAACGGAGGGTTTTCTTAAGCATATCATTCAATGTCTGGCATTTAAAAATGTTCTGGCTGGGTGCGGTGGCTCATGCCTGTAATCCCAGCACTTTGGGAGGCCGAGGCGGGTGGATCACCTGAGGTCAGGAGTTCGAGACCAGCGTGGCCAACATGGTGAAACCCCGTCTCTACTAGAAACACAAAAATTAGCTGGGCGTGGTGGCATGCACCTGTGGTCCCAGCTATTCGGGAGGCTGAGGCAGGAGAATCGCTTGAACCCGGGAGACCTTGCAGTGAGCCGAGGTCATGCCACTGCACTCCAGCCTGGGTGACAGAGTGAGACTCTGTTTCAAAAAAAATTTTTTTTTCCAGCTTGGATTAAAAAAAAAAAAAAAAATCCTGCCTTGACCTCTAGCCAAGTATGGTGGCACCATGGTGGAGTGCATAGAGCGAGGATTTGATTCTCTGATTCTTCGGATTATAGCCCCAGCTCTGTTGCTTTTAGCTTCTAACCCTCCATTTCTGCCTGTATAAATGGGTATGAAGACTCGTCCATTATAGGTTGACTGCGAGGTTAAAATGATGAACGTTTACAAAGCAGCCTGTGTACTTGTGCAGGGTGGAGCTGAAGTCGTTTTAGTTCCTGCTGTATATCATAGGTACACAGTTGAATTTATTTAGTGCTTCATAGGTTGGACAAGAGGGTTGATGGGGGTGGATCCTTGTACCTTGTTTATGCTGAGATGGCTGTGTGGCTGGTGGCCTCAGCTGCCCTCTCAGGGGTCATTTGACTGATACTTTTGCTCCAATAGCTTGCCCTTCCTTTAAATTGTCTCAGAGCCTCACCTGCCTGCTGTCTTTCTGAACGATCAGCGCCTCAGCTTCAGGGCTCCCTGTGTGCTTTTACTACAGTGGCTGTGCACTGTCTGCATGTCCCAGCACTTGCAGGGTGTTGCAAGGAAGATTGCTTCAGTGGTAGTAAAGAGCTTGGTTCCAGGACCTGGATCCTGGGCGGGAATCCTGCCCTGCCACCTACTGTTCCTTCTGCTGAGAGCTGATGAAACCACACAAGAATGTGATGTTTGTGGTAGGCCCAGGTTTCACAGTCATTCCTGAGGTTAGATGGTATCGCTGCTTAGAGACCTGTTTTTTTTTCCAGCCACCCATTGCTATTTTCCTTTGGCTATTTTACTAACCATGTTTCTTTGTTGTTGGTTTAAGCTACTTTTAAAATGGGGGTGGTGGAAAAGGATCAACATATTCTCAGTTTCTCCTTGCTTTTGGACCCCGAACTTGGTGGTTGATAACTTAAGCAATCTTCAGAGCAACCCTAGGACCTAGATATATTTCCACCCCCGCCAGGTAGGAAGATACGAGATTCAGACAGTTTAATTAACTTGCCCTGACTCACACTGTGAGTAATGGGTAGAGCTGGGATTCATATCAAATACAATAGAAACTGAAATTACAGTTCTATTATACTGTTGTGGAGTAAAAGTGAAGAATGATTCTGGGGGGTTATTTTAGAGGACAGGAAGTGGGAGGGGGGCAGTATTGGGCAGAGGTAGGAGTCTGTTTTCTCCATCAAGCTTGTGAAGGAACTGCTAATCTTCCAAACTAGAGGTCTAGTTTTATTTGGCCTGAACAATGTTGAAAACATCAGGAAATTTCACATAAGAATCCAGATTTGGATCCCATTTTGAAAGATGAGAAGATTTGCTAGCATCCAGCATGAACAATCCAGCAGTATTTGTTGCCCCTTCCTGATGGGGAAGTGAGCTCTCTCCAGTTCTCCAGCTCACAGCATACTCATTGACATCCCTGGGCCGCCTCTTTCGGGAGCTTACCTGCTGGGTCCTACAGTCACTTGATTTTGCAACCATTATTCCGCTTTTCATTTAATCTTATGTGGCTATACTTAACCTCTATAGGTCCCCAATTGTTCTACTTTGATTATAAATATATCTTTCTCTTCTTCTGTGTCTCTCCTCCCTGCAAATGCCTGATTTTTCTTGTATACTGACCATCACTTAGCATTTCTTTTCAAATGGTTTTTCTTATACCCCTTAGCAACCCAGAAAATGTAGTGACAGGAGGTCATGTTGTTTGGTTCACACCTGAGAATGTGTTAATAGTCACGGTGGAGCTTTTCTCTGTGCCTGCCCCTCTACTGGGGCCTTTAAGTGAAAACCCTACTGATTGTGTTACAAAACTGCTTTTGGTGGGGAAAAACCGAGGTTTCTGGTGTTACGAAAAGCTTCTGAGTAGTGGAGTAGGGACTTGACCCCAGTTGTGTTGGATACCCAAACATTTGCTCTCTCCCCAGAAGGGCTATGGGAGGACAACATCCAGGACTACTGAACAGCTACTTTGGACACCCAGCCTTGTGGTCCACACAGAGCCAGCCTGCTGTTGCAGTTCACTGGTTTGGATCTTGGCATCGGTGGGGAGTCATTTGTACCATGCTGGGGGAAACTCCGTCAGCAGGAAGAGTGGGCAGGTGTGCCCTGCCATGCCATGGCAATGCTTCCACTCTCCCTGGGCTTTATCTCTCTTGTTATTGCCCTCTGGTCAGGATCTTGAAATATCAATGCCAGTAAACTGGCTCCCTAAATGCAGTTGCTCATGATTAATTTTTGACTTAGTGTTTGGTAGTGGTGGTTCTCAAATGACAGAGTTATAATATCAATACCTTTCCTATCTGTCCTCCACTCTCCAGTTTTCCCTCTAAAAGTTCACATCTGAAATTGTAGGAATTTGAGATCTGAAGGTGTACTTTGCCACTTTACTTCTGAAAAGCTATACTGAACTGGTTGATTATATAGAGATATTCATGTAGTTCCTGCATTTTTGTGGTAAAAATTAAAAAAAAAAATTAATCATATTGCTCATGATTAATTTTTGACTTAGTGTTTGGTAGTGGTGGTTCTCAAATGACAGAGTTATAATATCAATACCTTTCCTATCTGTCCTCCACTCTCCAGTTTTCCCTCTAAAAGTTCACATCTGAAATTGTAAGAATTTGAGATCTGAAGGTTTACTTTGCCACTTTACTTCTGAAAAGCTATACTGAACTGGTTGATTATATAGAGATATTCATGTAGTTCCTGCATTTTTGTGGTAAAGAGATAGTCTTCACAAAAGCCATCTGATAGAAAGTTTATTTGAAAGATACAGGATCTCTTCTATTTTGGAATCACCTATAATCTAAGAATCTTTCTCAGTTTAAGCCTGACTTTATGTGTATGTGTGTTTGTAAATTTATGTGTGTTTTTCAACAATGCTAAGATTATAGCTCTGCTGAAGGCCTGGGGAAAGAGGCAGATTACCTCACTGGCTATGAGTTACCTCTTATTGTAATGGAATTAGGTCACTGTATTCATAGCACATTTCATTAATGCATGCATGGAGTTAGTCTCCTAAATGTGTTGGAATGCAAAGCACAGCAGCCCTTCATTCAGGTTTTTCAGGTGCTACACTGATGTTCTGTTCTCATAGTTTTGCTGGTACATGTAGCTTACAAATAGACCTATTTTGGTTAACAATTTAGAGTTAACTTTTTTTTAGGTGACCTCAGGTAACTTGGTGTGTGTGTGTGCGTGTGTGTGTGTGTGTGTGTGTGTGTGTGTGTGTGTGTGTGTTTAGAGCGGATGGGGGGTTGATATAAAGTGGATTGTAAACTCCCTGAAGACAAGATTTGTGTCTAATGGTTCTTTATAACCTTAACCTCAAACCTGACTATTCTTTTTGACAAGTGAGGGAACTGAGCAAGATTCAACAACCTGCCCAATACCACACAGATGGTGAGGGGCAAAACCAGGAAATGAGCTTCTAGGTTTTATGACCCCAGAACAGGCTGCCTCTGTGGTGTTGCTTTGCTAGCCTAGTGGAGTGTCAGAAGTAGCTTCCCTGGTAGAAAGTGTTCTAGACTGAGATTCCCTGACCAGTACAAAGTATCCTAGACCTGGATTCAGTAGGTAGCTGTTAAGTTTTTGGCTCAATCTTTGACTCTGTGACCCTGTTAAGCATTGTACCTCACAGAGCTTGAGCCTCCTCATCTATGAAACAGGGAGAATAATAAATACCTGACGTAATTCCCAAGGGTGCTGTGTGAATGTGGTAAGAGAACATATGTTAAGTCAATTTTATATTGTAAGTGCTATAGTAATGTAAAGGTGTAATTCATGGCAAATATACTTTGCTTAAACGGTAAGTGCTTTTCTTAAACAGAAAATAAAAATACACCTTTTAACTCAGTAAGTTGTAAAATTTGAGTAAAATTCCTACTACTCACTTTACTATGTGGCTATTATGAGTCAGGTCAGGAGATCTGTATCACATTACTATGTAGTTGTTGTGAGTAATAAGAATTTTACTCAAATTTTACAACTTACTGAGTTGAAACGTGTATTTTTATTTTCTGTTTAAGCAAAGTATAAATTCCATATAGGTAACTTCTGGATCATTTATGTAAGAGGCTAGTCAGGTTAGGGGCCACAGTCCCAGTAGCCACCATAGTGGTTTTAAATGAATATGTTCTAAACTAAATACATTTCAAGGGACTTCTGGCCCTTAAAAATATTCTTAGAATTCAAGACTCCAGGTAAGTCTTTAGTTGTTTGATTACTGTTTACTAGCCTATTAAAAGATGCAGAATGCTTTTCACAAGTTCACGTAGATGCTGTTCCTTGTTTTGGAATAGCATCCTGTGGCTTAAGCATTCTACTTAAGAGTTATAATCATTCTTCATGGTGGTGGTGGTGGTGTCACCTTGATATTTTAATACAGTCATCGTAGTTTTCTGGGCTGTGGGGTGTGGTGCAGGTATTCTCCAGGCCTTTCCCATTAGAACTGTTGTCAGATTAGCTACCCTTATTCTTCTAATCACAGCTTAACCAAACCTTTATGCGGTTTAAGTTAATGGAGTAAGACAATTACCTAAGAGAGCATTTTTCCTTCAATTTCATCACTTGTCTTCATTGACAATTTAAAAATTCTCAAGTGAAGTCTTTAATATGAGTGGATATTTCACATTTCTTTTTTTTTTTTTTTTTTTGAGACGGAGTCTCGCTCTGTCGCCCAGGCTGGAGTGCAGTGGCGCAATCTCGGCTCACTGCAAGCTCCGCCTCCCGGGTTCACGCCATTCTCCTGCCTCAGCCTCTCGGAGTAGCTGGGACTACAGGCGCCCGCCACCACGCCCGGCTAATTTTTTTTTTTTTTTTGTATTTTTAGTAGAGACGGGGTTTCACCGTGGTCTCGATCTCCTGACCTCGTGATCCGCCCGCCTCGGCCTCCCAAAGTGCTGGGATTACAAGCGTGAGCCACCGTGCCCGGCCTGATATTTCACATTTCTTAATCAGCATCAAACACTCACTCTCATTTTTCTCTTCTCATGAATACAAATAAATAACCCAACCTCACTCATATGTAGTAAAAGGATCTGGGATCACATATAACTCATTTCATGAAATACACACACACACACACACACACACACACACACACACACAACACACACACACACACACACACACACACACACACACACAACGTTTCTTCAAAGTAATTCCTACTTCAGTGAATTTATCAACTTCTGGCATTAATCATTTTTTAAACAATGTCTCTTAGACTAATAGGAATATTTGAATTAAAATATTTTTCTCTGGTTTGATTTATAGATGTAGTAACTTCCTCAACTAGGAGAAATAGTAACCTGTATATTTGTATTATCTTAATATTTGCCACATGCATTTTCCTGCTATTCACATTTCTTTGCTTGATGTCCTCTTCTGTCGCAATCTTCACTGGCTTACTGTCTTATACGGGGCACAACTCAGGCTCCTCTGCAGGTAATGAGGACCTCCTGACCTGACCTGTATACTGCTCACTTTCTAGCTCCTGCACCAGACCCTCCTTACCTTGCATTTTATCCTGAAAATCTCTTCTCCCCCTTGTCTATTAGGCAAGCTGTCTATGCTGCCTTCAGGTCTAACTCATCTGCCTCCTCTTCTCAAAGCCTTCCATGTTATCCCCATGTGCCACATAAGTGCTCCTCAGCCCCTGTGGTTTCCCATACCTCCAGCTGTTGTATTCTATTTTTGTTGTTTGCCTGACTACCAGAGTGTCCTTGCATCCTTTATTTCCAGGGTCTAGCAGAGTACCTGCGGGCACAGAGTCAGAGTTCAAAAACACCTTTGACTTACTATTAGGCAATCATGGAATTTGGCCTTCTCTCTGACTTAATTTCATATTGGAAGGCATATGTCAGTTTTTTGTTGTTTATTTTTAACAATCTTTTTTTCTGCCTTCTGAAGTGAAAGGGTACAACCCAGGGAGGGTGGAGACAAGAGTAGGTAGGAATTGGCCATTGACCTGTGTAAGGCATGGCCGAAGACCAGAAGAAGGCCTGATCAAACCATTAGGAGGCCAATCAAACGCTGGGCCTGCTGACGTTTCTGAATAGCTCATTCTAAAGTTGAGGGAGCTAAAGTGGAGGGCTGCAAATTCAAATGCCAGCAGCAGCCCCACAGGTTATGTCAGTGAGGAAAGTCAGCCAGGTGTAAGAAGAAACAACAGTACCAGTGTGCTAATAAAAGACAGCTAATATGTCTAACACTTGTGAAATTTTCATAATTAGAATAAAGTACACTGGGGAGAAGGAGGCAGAAAGGTTTCCTTAGAACAATTATGAAGAAACAGCAGTAAGATGAAAATATTTCAAGTGAGCCACATGCCTGGACCCCATTATGTTGTCTTATCCTGCCTCTGTAAAATGGCTTTGCCTGGATTAAGCTTTGAGTTGGTGTCTTCAAGAATTCAACCCTTTTCACTGTGCCTACTCTTTGGGTGTTCAGTACGACATTGGTTCTTTATGTTAAGACTCATGGGAGAAAGTTATTTCTACTCTACATAATAAGAATGGTGTTCTGTAGGCCAGCTATGAATTTATCAAAACCAAATCATTTTGCCTTCTTGTTTTCCTGTTGGAGTTGAGATCCACCTTAAGGCCCAACACCATCTGATAGGGATGAATGCATTTGGTGAACTAATTTCTCATATGGTTTTTAATTTCCGACTATTCTTTTTCCCAGGCTTCATTTGTTTAAATTTAAGTTCATTTGAATTAACTTCATATTAAGCATCCCCATAAAACACCTCATTTTTGTTGTTGTTGTTGGAACCAGAAAGATTATAAGTAAATAAAATAATTATATGAGTACATTGGAAGGAGAGCTTAGTTGGCATGAAGTTAATCAGGTTGTAATTGACAGAAGAGAAAAGGGAGGCAGTATGGGAAATGTACCATCTCTAGATAGGAGCTGGGGTGGGGAAAAACTTTAAGGGTAGAGATGTTTGGCTTTGCCACCCTGGCTGTGAGACAGTTATTTTGCTGAGAGCATCTTCCAGGATGGGGAAGCCATCAGAGCAAGAAGTAGTGTACCATGACATTTATATTTCAGGTGCCTGCAACTGTGAGCACTCAAACTGAGTTCCGCACTGGCCAGTTGTTTAGTGCCTGTCTTATTTGCAATTTCATATAGACTGTAAACTGGATATAAACAGACCATGGTAAGATCCAGCATGACTTTGTGAAGGATTGGGTACATATTAGCATTTCTGGGTCTTAGGATGAAAAGTAGAGATAATACTTGAGGTATTGTACTGTTGGCTCTAGGTACAGAATGAATAGTTTTTAAAATTATATATATATATATATATATATATATATATATAAACTGTGTGTGTGTGTGTATATATATATATTTAGTGTTGTTTACATTATGAAATTAGAATGAATGTTTTAGAGTAAAGGGAATATTGATGTTTAACAGATACTATAGTTTTATTTTTCCAGCAGCCATCATGGTATATGCTGACACATTGATGTAGTAATTACCTTTTAAATGGCATTTACTATTCTTCTATTAATTTGTTTTGCTATATATAATATAGGCATGTACCGTTTTGACCTAATGCAAGCCATTATCCTCAGTTTTCATTTTTTAGGTTTTTAAAATGCTTGGGTGTGACAACTAGAATACAATTGTTGCTGTGATTATTTAAGGATTGCATATTACTGTGAGCCACATTCTACTTCGTCATGATATGTAGCACTGTTTTCTATATAAATATATCTAGTAAAGAGTTAATTTTAGGCCAGGCGCGGTGGCTCATGCCTGTAATCCCAGCACTTTGGGAGGTCGAGGTGGGCAGATCACGAGGTCAGGAGTTCGAGACCAGCCTGACCCACATGGTGAAACCCCGTCTCTACTAAAAATACAAAAATTAGCCGGGCGTGGTGGCGGGCACCTGTAATTCCAGCTACTCAGGAGCTGAGGCAGGAGAATCGCTTGAACCTGGGAGGCAGTGGTTGCAGAGGTTGCAGTGAGCCAAGATCGTGCCATTGCACTCCAGCCTGGGTGACAAAAGCGAGACTCCGTCTCAAAAACAACAACAAGAAAAACAATTAATTTTGCAGTTTTTCCCAATTTGTCTTGGAGCTGGTTTATCTTAAAAAGTTTTGAAAGGCCCAGTGATTTATTTTCAGTTTTATTTGTAATTTTGGGGCCTAGCAGGTCTGAGGAGGAACAAGTTTGGACAGGTAGGTCGTCCACCCCCAAAAGAGTATAGCAAATCCTCAAATGCCTACAGTCTAGAGGCAACAGATATTTATGCGTTGTTTTCTTGGATCTCTCTTTTCAGTTCTCAGCCTGAGAGCCACAGAGCTTCATACTCTAGTATGTGCAAACAGTCCAAGTATTCTGTTAACATTTTTCTTTCTTAACTAGATCATAAGCTCCTTTAGTACAGGGACTTCAGATCATTTTGTTTCTGTTGCCCTTTTGGTATACTGGCCTCTGCTTTGGAGACTTCCGAATCTTGATATAGTCAGTAAAGGGTACCCTCTAGACTCAAGGACTTGGAAAACAAGTTTGTTCTGTGTCCTCCAGAGAGTTGCTCTGGTGGTCAAGAGACAGTAATATCATTGACCTGAGAGCCTGTTCAGGCTACAGGGCAAAACCCTTTCTGGGAGCTTGAGAAGTCTAAGTGTCTATCTTGCTACATACAACAACAGTAAAAGAGCTCCCCAAATGCTGGCTAGTATTATTGTGTGCCTAGAAGTGTTCTAAATTACCTATGTATATTTTAATTTATTAAAAGGACTTTGGATTCACATTACAGGTTTGCCACTTACTTGGGCAGGTTACCCAACCCCTCTGTGCCTTTTTCTTCTTCTGTAAAACAGTCCTCATAAGATTGTTTTGAATGAAGTATTACCATAGCATAGACCTTTTATTCAAACTTGACATGTAGTAATAACTCAGTATTGACATGCTACTTGAGTGGGTAGTAAGAATTAGTACTGTAATTTTTCAGATGAAAAAAACCTGAGGCTTAGAGAGAATACTTGGAATACAGTATACTTGGGCTATTTGCACATGTTATTTGTTCTTTGAGCAGATACGTGCTGTCTGTCGCTGGAGTGCTAGAGCTTGCCCTCATTAACACCACTAATGAGGGGCAGAGCCTGGATTTGAACAGAACGTAAGCCCATCTCAGTGCTGTGCTCCCAACTGCCGCTTTGCTACTGCCTGCACAGAAATTTGGTATTCATGTGCTGATTAGCATCTGATGCCTCCTTTGGGAAAACTAGCAAGTTAAAATAGCTCCAACTTGATTGCAGGGGATCATGCACCCAAGATGGCCATTTATCTACTGTAGTCTATACTATGGTACTAGTATACGGTAAATATGCAATAAGTCTGTATCATTTTACATATGAAACTACCCACAAAAAGAGGTTAACAGCAAATAGAGCATGGTTGACTGTAGGCAGTGGTTCAAGGTCAGAGCTCTGCTCCCTACTGGTATGCTGGTTAAGCCTCGGTTTGCTCAGCTGCAAAAGTGGATAATAGTAATTTATACCTCAAGGATGTCTGAGTTAAAAAAAAAAAATGCATGATAAGGCTGGGTGCGGTGGCTCACGCCTGTAATCCCAGCATTTTGGGAGGCCAAGGTGGGCGGATCACGGGGTCAAGAGATTGAGACCATCCTGGCCAACATGGTGAAACCCCATCTCTACTAAAAATACAAAAATTAGCTGGGCATGATGGTGGGCGCCTATAATCCCAGCCACTTGGGAGGCTGAGGCAGGAGAATCGCTTGAACTCAGGAGGCGGAGGTTGCGGTGAGCCAAGATCACGCAACTGCACTCCAACCTGGTGACAGAGTGAGACTCCGTCTCAAAAAAACAAAAATGCATGATAAAATATGCAGTAATCTTGTCAGATATCAAGCTAGATGTGTATGCTAATTATTGTTGTTTTAGTATTAAGGATAGAAGGACCGTTTGTGCCATACAGATCCTATCTAGTACATTAGAAAAAGTCATTTAAGGAGCTTTGCTCTTCTTTTAAAATGATGGAAATCATTAGAAATTGCTGTTTAAGAGAAACTATAGAATCATTGATATGAATGACCTAATGTCATGACTTACACTAAATGGAACTTATTCCCTCAGTGCTCTCGCTTAAATGTATTTTAGTGTAATTTTTTTATGTTTGGCTAATAAGAATATTAATGAAACAAAACATATGTTAATTAGGTATAGGATAGAGAACAAATACTCTATTCTGCCTGTGTTTGCCATATAAGGAGGTAGAGGGTTTGGTAATATTTGTAAGGTCAGATAGAACCTGTCTTTCACCATTGGCCTGAAGCAGAAGGTCTGAGAGGTGGGTGCATCTCATCTAGTTTTTAACAGCAGGGTCACGTCGCATTTGCTTCTGCTCTTGCCTCCCTGCTTTAGATAGTTACAAGTATAAGAACTGCAGCTGGCACTTGTATTAATACTTGTATTATTGGAAAACTTTCAGCCAGGTAGGAAGAGCAAATAGTACATTCATCTTCATCTTGCAGAGGAAGAATCTGAGACCTAGCGAAGTCGAGATTTGATGAACATCATGTAGCCGGCTAGGGGCAGAATTGGGAAGGTCCTCATTTGTGGCTCTACCCCATTTCCTCTCAAGCATTCCTGTGTGCTTGGTTCAAGCCTTAGGTTCTTCCATTACCAACCCCAGCATCTCAGCGTATCACCTGGATCGTGGGAATCTAGAGATACAAGGGGCCTCTAATGACCATCTGATCTAATCCCTTCATTTTACCTGTGAGGAAGGGAAGTGAGCTCCTGGGGAATTCAGAGACTTGCCTAAGTCACACTAATAATATTTGGTACAATCAGCCCTTAAACCCAGGTCATTTTGCTGTGAGTCCTGGGCTTTCTACTTTAAATCCAAACTACTGCCTCTTGCCTGCGTAGAGAACATCTATCCTGGAGACTGGGGGATGCTTCTAGGGAGGTGACTTTACATAGATTTCGCCTCACTTCTGTCCTATCTTCACAACCTTACCCTTTATTGGGCTTTGAGGGATTTTCATGGGTTTTCCAGGCTTTTCTTATTTCAGGAGCATACGAAGAAGTAATGGCCATTGTGGTCTTCTCTATCTTAACTTTCTGTGGCATTTTAAAGAGCTAAGCATGAAATATTTTGTTGTTGTTGTTCCTAAAGAGAGTTAAATGCCAAGATATTAAGGAAGAAAAGCAGACAGACTCTGAAGAGCACAAACAGCACAACTCTAAATAAGAACATTCCTTTTAACTTAGTCTTCCTTTTCCCACCCACATCTCTGAATGCAGTAAATCCTCTTAGCATGTTATCTCTGGTTAGAGCATTTTCTCAGTGTCTTCATGAAATAAGGATTTTCTGGCGGGATATTTTCTTTTTGTAGGCTGTATCCTTAAATGTGAAATTCAGCCATCTATCTGCTCTTCTAGGCCCTTGTCCTTAACCCACGTATACCTGCAACACATTTCAAGTAGAGGTCAGAAACAAGAGTCTGAGGATGAGATGTTGCTGAAGGATTAAGAGAATATGCCTCTTTGATCCCTAACTTCATGGAGACAGTTAATCTCAATTGGCAGAAATAATAAATATCAACAAGGTGTCTGGCTTTTTCCCCCCCAGTATAAAGTAATATAGAACCAGATTTGTTGCTATTCATATTGCTAGTAAATTGGAGAACAATTATGAAAGAAATGTCTTGTTAAAAATGTTAATATACCTAACATAAAAGCAGATTCAACTTGAGAATGTGATGTAAAATTCTATAGCAGATAAATCTTAAGAAATCAAAAAGTCACTCTACTTTAGGCTCATCTATCTTTTAAAAGTCCTTATTAAAATTTAAAAGAACTGAGATCTCCATGCTTGCTTCTTGTTTTCCTCACTGCAGTGAAAACTTCCCAAACAGTTTGAATGTGGAACAAAAGTAAGCTGTTCCTAACCTGTTTGTCAGTCACTGGGCAGTTTTCTCAATGCCTTTCCTGACATGTTTTAACATGACTTCTCCAGGGATCAGAATGAGGATTGCCCTGTTCTTTGTGGTACAATGAAAAGACTGAGATTATTTTATCAAAATGAGACAGTTGGGAAAGAGAAAAATCTTTGTCTGTCTCTTTAAAAAAAAAATACGGATAAACGATTATGAAACAAATTTTAAGTTTTGGGTCCTGGGAAACAATTATGAGAGACTTTGGCTTTTACTCATCTAATAAAGTAAATGTGGTTAAAAAAAATGTGCTAAATAGGAGTGATTGCCAAAACATTGTTTCTACTTTTGAAGGCACAATATGTAGTTTATATTTCTGCCTGCCTGAGCTGGAAACAGTTGAAGCTTCATGGCTCACAGTGGTGCCTCATATCTTATTGTCAGCATTCTAATTTCTAGTTTTTCTTCAAACCTCAGAGTTAAGCAGAAGTATAATTACAGTTTTTAATCATTGCTGTGTCTTATCAACCAGGGCTTTTAAGAAAATGAAAAATTTTTCATTTACCTTTCATTGTGGTGGCTGGCTGTCCATTCACCTCATACGGTGTCTTCAAGTTGAAACAAGTTTCTTGTCTCTAATTAAGAATAAGCTTTGAAACTAAGGTCGGCAGGGAAGCTGATTTTCTGGTAAAGCATAAAAACGAAACATCTCCCCTACCAGACAAGGTAGGTATCTCCCTTACCCCTTTAGAGATTGTCCTTTGGGGCACCCTTTCAAATTCTCCTGCCCGGCAACTACTGGAACAACTTGCTGTCTTGCTAATGTAAATGACTCACAACTAAGAGTAGGTGAGATTTGTCGACTGGGGAAGAGTATTTCCTGAACCTGCAGGAATCAGATGGTGATTCACCTGAAGGAAACACAGAGGGCTGGAGCTTAGACTGCCAGAAGTCTGCTTAACGAGTGGGGGATGAAGTCTCAGGTTGGGGCCTACTAACTCATCAGATCCAATTTTTAGGTTTTTTTTTTTTTTTCCCAGCCTCCTATTGCTATCTAGAAAACATGTATTTGCAGC
Source organism: Hylobates moloch (assembly GCF_009828535.3). Lineage (NCBI taxonomy): Eukaryota > Metazoa > Chordata > Mammalia > Primates > Hylobatidae > Hylobates > Hylobates moloch. The sequence goes on from NW_026652288.1 coordinate 66,520,516, forward strand.
CTTCCTGCCAATTAAATTTTGGATTAAAAGGAATAAGAATATGCTTTATGACAGATGAATTCTTTGAAAATATTATTCTACATATTATTTAAAGACTAAAAATGTGTTTATTGTTGTAATTGATAACTTTGGAAACTTGTAGTCTCATGAAACTCATGAAATCTATAGACATATTTTTACACATACACAATGATAAATATTCAAAATATGTTAAATTATTCAGGGGCTGGGTTCACTGACTCCTTTGAATGCTGACCTTTAACATAAAACAATTAATTTTATTGCTTTAAAAAAGCATGCAACAATGACAAATTTATATAATCATATCACTTTTTTTTTTTTTTTTTTGAGATGGAGTCTCACGCTGTTGACTGGGCTGGTATGCAGTGGCATGATCTCAGCTTGCTGCAACCTCTACCTCCCGGATTCAAGTGATTCTCCTGCCTCAGCCTCCCGAGTAGCTAGGATTACAGGTGCCCGCCACCACACCCGGCTAATTTTTTGTATTTTTAGTAGAGACAGGATTTCACTACGTTGGCCAGGCTGGTGTCGAACTCCTGACCTCATGATCCGCCCGCCTTAGCCTCCCAAAGTGCTGGGATTACATGTGTGAGCCACTGCACCCGGCCACTTTTTCTGATTTGTAAATAATTTTCTTGCTTTCAGATGAGAATCTCAAAGATTCTGATATTTTCTTGAATGCAACACTTAAATAAATTTAAAAAAATAAGATTTCATCAAATGGAATCAAAACCTGTTATCGTGGATGAAGATAAATGAAAATAATCAAAGGTGAAAACCATTTTGGAGTTAGTAAACCTATAATAGGTATTACTTAGTGTTTACTTGTGTCTTCTTAAGGAAATAATGTGTACCTACTAGTTGATTTTCCTTATGTTTTTACAGAAAAACAAATGGGTGTTTAACTTAAAAATCTAGAGTTGGGTATCAAAATTATATGTTTTGTATTTTCGTATCTGCTTCCTAACCATACCAAAATAGACACCTACAATTTTAATTTTTTTTTTTTCATTCTGCTTTGGGTGGATTAAGTATGTTATGGAAAAGTAGCTAGTCCTAGGGAAGGTGTTTGAATAACAATTAGCCAACTTAATAATGGCCCAATCTTTTAAGAATTTGCAGATTTACAAACAATCTTTCATTTAGTTTTGACTCTCTGTGCTATTTTATACTTCTCCATTGATTTCATTTTTAGCATTTAAAGCCAGTTTCTTTTCTTCTTCTTCTTTTTTTTTTTTTTGAAGCCACTTTGTTGTATTTTGAGCAGAAGAGTTATGCTATGCAGACTTTAGTTTGGGAGACTTGTTCTTATGTTGACCTTTTTGCCATTTTTCATGATGATTCATAAATAATAAATGAGGTACTGTTCATAATTTGACATTTTACTGCCAGAACAACTAACTGTTAAGTACTAAAGGCGTCAGTCAAAGGGAGAAGCATCTCTTGTGGCCCCCATAAAAGTATGTTGAGCAAAGAACTTTGCTGCAGGTACTGAGGATTATCACCCCAAATTTCCAGTGATGTGTATAAAATCTTAGTAGGGAGCTTATTCTGACAGATATTTGACAGGCTTCTGTTATAATAATAAAGACCTTTAAAAAAAAAGGGAGGGCCCTACTGTGAAAGGGTTATCATAGGCCCTTCTAAGTGCGAAGAAGGGTTTGTGAGGGGCCGATGAAATTTTCCTGTGTAATGAAGCATCTTTAACTTTATGTGTGATGGTGTTAAGTAGGAAATAAGGTGATGTCCCTTCACTACAGTAGGTGGCCCCCTTTTTCTCCTGAAGTGGGCTTGGGATAGGATGCACTTTTTCCTTCCCCAATACCTCTGTAAGCAACATGCCCGGGACTAGCCTAACAGCTGGCTTGGAGTGTTTCAGTGTTTCGTTGGCTGGCAGCGCAAATTTAGTATAGTAACAAAGTTAACGCAAGGCAGCCTTTATGCGTTTAGTCTTAGAGTATATTATGCCAGTCTCAAGTTGGGACTTGTGAAAGCTGGTCTTACCTAACATTCCAAAAGGGAAGTAATACATGTTTAGTCATGAAAAAATTGTAACACTTTGATGCAAAGAGCAGCTAACAGCCAGCCCATAGCTTTATTATTGTTCACATAATCGAAAGGTAAACCAGCATAATTTTTTTCCTGCAGATTTTTATAGCAAGTCTCACATTTCATAAAAGCCCCGGGAATCTTTATAGCAATAATTTCCTTTCCACTTCATTGGAAAATCCTGTGAAGTGCAGGGCACTCTTTTATTAATTTTGTTTAGCCATTACAAACCCCAAATTTATTTTAAATACAGAACATCCTGGGGTGTGTGTGTGTGTGTGTGTCGGCCACCAGAAAACTTTAAAATATTTTGTTTGTTTTGTTTTTATACTAGGGTGATTTTTTTTCTAACATTATTTTTAAAGATATTAAGACTACAAACAAATTGAAAGAAGTGTTCAGCTAGATTTCATCTAGATTTATAAATTGTTACTGTTTTTCAAATATACTCTTCCCCAACCCAACATATTTACTGACAACAGTAAAATGTCAAATTATGAGCAGTACCTCATTTATTATTTATGAATCATCATGAAAAATGGCAAAATCTGCATAGCGTAACTCTTCTACTCAAAATACAACAAACTGGCAACAAACTAAACCAAACATATTTGGTTTAGTCACAGAAATTCAAATGAGGATTCCTGTAATCTTACTGATTTTTCAAAATGTATTCTTAAAGAGACAGGGGCGCTCAAGGAGAAAAAGTGTCACATCTTCAGAGGAATTAAAATTAGGTAAGATTACTCTTAAGCCTTTCTCAGTCCTGAAATGAACTCTTTATTCTGTTTTCTCACTTTTTTGATATGAGACATTGAGCAAATGTATTACCAAGGCTCCCCTTGGTCTTCTAGTTGTTTCTCCATGGCATGTGACTTTTTCCTCTCTTCTTTCTTTGGCTTTTCTGCATCGGTGTGGACCTGGGGACAATGTTTCCTCCCAGTGTTGGTAGGCATAGTATTTGTGTTATAATCTCACTTTTCTGTATCACTAATCTCAGATGTATCTGTTTCTTCTTAAGGAAAATGCACATATAAAGGGCATCATAGTCCCTTATAGTACACTAACTCGTTATTACAAAACAAAGACAAGCAGGGATCTAATTGCAACATAGCTCAAGGTGATCGCTCTTGAATGCCCATGTTGGTCTTTTCCATTTGGCTGAAACATGCAACAAAGATTATAGTAAAACCTTTGCCCAAATCTTACTGTTCCATCTCTGTACACAAGTCATTTTAATTGTGGCTCACATCCAGTAGCTGAGAATTTGTGCTGAGTATAATTATTATAAACCCTTTAATAGTCAGTCTTTTGACAAGATTGGTATCATTGGGTCCCTATGCTTGAATTACTGTGTTTAATCTGTCATTTGAAATTATTTGTATCTATCAGGTCTGCTTTATGCGGAACACCTTTTTCTGGTATGAGAACTTCATTTGATTAAAGGGAACGGGGATGGTTTGGAGATTGAGTCTGGAGATAAGGCTGCATCTCTGACTGTTGTGCTTTTACTGATACTCCTTCCTGTGCTGGGCAACTTAATCTATCTCCTTGCTTTGTAAATCTTGCTTATGCGAGAGGCAGTGTCCGGCTGTGAGAAGACTAGTGATTGGGGTCAGTTAAACTCCAATTTGGAACATCTCCACTTAGCAGCTTTTTTTTTTACTTTGGGCGAGGCATATCTTCTGAAAATGAGCATGGGAATGCCTGCCATGTAGGGCTGTAAAGCTTAAATGAGGTAATCTATTCAGGGTAAATATATACAGGGTAGTTCCATAGTGTTTGGAACTTGGTTGGCATTTAAGGGTACAGGAGCACTTTGTCTTTTGTCATAAGGTGAAGGGAGAGCAAGCGAATGAATGGGGTGTCTGATGCATGGTGGAGTTGGAATGATATGCCTCAACTCAGAAGTTAAGGTACATCCATAATTTTGGTTGCTTTTAGAAAGCTTCTGGTTTCCTATTAGTGACAAATTGATGATTGCTTGAAATGCTTTTTATAATCTTTTTTGACAGTTTTTTTCTCCTGTAAAGGAGGAAGTTTGGACTTCTTTATTCCAGACTATCTGAAATTGTGGGAATCTATAAAAGCTGAGGTCAGAATATATGGGGAGAGAAGGGAGGTCGTCTCAGTAGGGTTACTGTGTTCAGGATAAAGCTTCATTCATTCATAGTTTGGGCATTTTTGGACTTAGGAAACTCAGTTGTACAGTTAAATAGAATAAAAAAACAAAGATTTAAAGACCAGTGACATTATGTGTATATATGATATAAAGTCAATACATAAAGCTAATATTTAAAAAAAAAAACCAAAGCTATAAAAGCCTTCAGAAATACATTAGATACAATTACTTAAGATCAACACCAGTAAGTAAAGTCATATACTCACATTTAACGTTTAAACTGAAGTTCAAAAATAAAGGTGGACATTCTATTATTATGCCTCAGAATGTTTGTCAGTTTGAGTTGTATTACAAGAGTGGCAAAAGTTCACATGCTGAGTAAGTGATGTAATTTTTAAAGAACTGGTTTACTTCTTTAAGTCTTTAATTTCCTTTCTCTTTCATATTATCTTGCCTTTTTCTTTCCCTTTTATCACTCCCCCCAGTTGTCTCAACTTCCATTCCTTGCCATTTTCTCTTAGTGTCCCCATCTCTCCTTTCCCCCGACTTCCTTTCTTCCCATCTTATTTTTTTCTATAAGGACTTCATATTAGAATGAGAATGGAGGCAAGGAAGCAGAAACCTGGGTTACATGGATATTGAAGATATTGGTACACCCAATTTCTGACCAAGGCTGAGTTCTCTGGCCTGTGTGGTTGCACCCAACTATTTGATTTGTACTTCTCTGTTTCCTATTTCACATGGAGCATATTCACTATGCACATCATAGCATAGGAAGGAACTATTCTACATGTTCATAGAAATCCCTGGGAAAAGCCTAACTAATATAAAAGCTGATTTGTTTCTCCATGGAAGTCTTTTGAGGCAGGGTCTTGCTCTGTCATCCAGGCTGGAGTGCAGTGGTGTGATCATGGCTTACTGCAGCCTCAACCTCCTGGACTCAAGTGATTCTCCCACTTTTGCCTCCCGAGTTGCTGGGACTACAGGTGCATGCCACCAGGCCCAGCTAATTTTTTTTTTTTTTTTTTTTGTTAGAGTTGAGGTTTCACCATGTTGTCCATGCTGGTCTCAAACTCCTGGGCTCAAGCAATTCACCTGCCTTGGCCTCCCAAAATGCTGAGATTATAGGTGTGAGCTACTGCATCTGGCCCCCTATGGAACTCTTTTAAACTGACTTATCCATTATGGGAAGATAAGGGTTGCTTCTACTTCCTCACTTCCCATTCACAAATGGAGCTCACCCCACCTCCACCTCAGAGTTATCGTTGACCTTATAGTTATAGATTCATCACTTTTGACTAAATTTAGAGTGTGTAATTCTGTTGGCTATCACTTCCTCTTTGAATCTCTCTTGTTCCTTGGTATTCAGTACACTGGACTTCCTGATTCTCCTTTTATACTAACACTACCCGCTCCTCCCAGTTCCAAGGCATCATCCCCTGTTCCTCTTCTGTCTGTTCTGACCATGAGACCTGTGTAGTATGGCCTCTGGGGTTCTCATCTCATTCCTTTTTCTCTTCCTGTCTCAAAAAAGATTATTCCCTCCACCTCTAATCTTAGTCCTATTTTTGGAGCCCGGGTCCATATTTTGGCCCAGCTGTGGGCTCTTTGACCCTAGCTCTCTCACTGATACCTCAAAGGGAACAGACCCCAAATCCGCTTCTGTGATGATGACCTAGCAAGTCATTCAAGCTAACGATCCTGAGAGAAATCAACCCTCAATTGGAGGAGAAGGGGGTGGAGGCATTATGGATCCCATTGCTAATATATTTTACATATTAACCACATTTTACATAGAGTCCCCCACTTTCAATGGTCTTGGACTCTGAACTTGAAACCTCTCTCCCTGAGAATGTCTGGAAGGTCCATGTCAGATGTTTTCCCCATCATTCTTGCCTGCATACATGGAAGACCTCTTTAATTGACCTGGTCTCACTGCTCTTCCTTCAATCTCGAATCATCCTATAGTTGGTCCATTGATTTTCCTAAAGCACAGCCCAGAACATGTGGTTCTTCATCTTAGAAGCCTTCAGCGACTCATTAGTGAAGACCACATGTCCCAATACAGTGCTTGGCTGTACAGTCCTGCATCTCTGTCCCAAATGTATTGCCTATGTCATGTGCTGCAGGCTCAGGCCCCCTGCAACCCTCACACTCCAACCACAGCACCGTTCCACCTCTACCTAAGCCTGCCTTGAAACTGCTCATTGTGCCGCAGGGTTCCCTTTTGAATGCTCTGTTTTCTTCAAGTTCCAGTTCAAATTTCCATCTCCTGTGAACCCTTCTTCATTTTCTCCATGTGGAATTAATTGCGTATTCCTTCTGTGGTGTGTCTCTCACACCTCTTATCACGTCTTGAGTCGTTAAAATCTGTGTTCCTTACCAGTGTTCACCTTCTAGAGATGCAAAAGGCCCTGTAGCCAAGTTGATGATGAAGGAGTGACTGGCTAAATGAACAAAGGAATCCACTATTGGGGATTTTACTCCCCCTGAGCTCTCAAGTGCTGGACGGACCCCCGAAGTAATTGTAGGTGCCACGATTGCACCATTCATACCCCTGAGGTTATTGAAGCCCACTCGTGTTGAGACTTCTGTCTTCCCCTCTTAAGAAGCCTCCTCATTCTCCCTAGTGGGGCCTTTGAGGAATTCTGCTAAGTCTGACTGACAGGACAGAGAGGCGGTGACCAGAGCAGTTGAGGTGCTGGTCTTGAGACCACCTGCCTGGGTTTCAGTCCCAGCTTTGCCCCATTTGTTGGTGAGTGATGTGCATCATGGGTAAGGTGTATGTTTACTTTGTGCTTCAGTTTTGTTCCTATTTTTAACTAGAGAGCCTAGTAGTATTTGTCTCATAAGATTGTAGTAAGAATTAGAAAGATGATAATCTTTGTAAAGAGCCTGGCACACAGCAGGCATTCAGGAAATGACTGTGAACTGCCTGGGTAAGGTCCTGGGAGGTTCTTGTTAGCCTGTAGGCCAGGGCTTATTACCTGGCAGCATCTGGGCTGGTTACTACCCACACAGAAATGTATTGTTTTTGTGGGGTCAGGGAGCATGGGGGTGGCTACGGAAGTTTTGTAAATAACAGGAAATATAGCATGAGAGACTGGAATTGTGAATTCTCTTGAGAAAATTAGATCTGAGGTTGTAAATACAGTGGTTAAGAATATGGGCTTAGAAGCCACATCTCAAAGCCCCATTCCTGCAGATGGCAAGCTTTGTGACCTCATGCAAGTTACTTAGCCTTTCTGTTTCTCAACTTCTTGATCTCTAAAATGAAGATAATAAGCATTTCATAGCCTGCCTGGGATTATTAAAGGAGGCAGATGTGCTGCTTTTGTTGTTTTGATGGGTCTAGCAGTCTGTATTTTGAGAATCTCTCCAGCCGATTCTGGTAGCCACTAAAATTTGCGAACTAGTATGGCACATGTGTTCTGTATTCATATTTCCTACATTTGGTTTCTATGTAATATTTCAAATATTGAGATGTGTTTCTGGGTGCTTCAGATGATTTGTAAATTCTGCACTTTCCTTAGTAGGGCTACTCTCTTCTAAGTATGTTTTTTCTTAAATAATAGATAATACTGACTTTGGGTTTTTTTGCTCTGGATATTCTGCTAATATCTGTGTGAACTTTGATCTGTTAACTTGCTGAAGGAATACAGTTTATGTCGGGGTAAGATATACGTATTTTAGAAAGAATACCTTGGAAAGTTATGAAAGGCAAAAGCTTTTAAATGGATATGGAATGTAAGAAATAATGGGATTAATAAGATTGAATGATTCTTTTATAAGTTTTGACATAATGACTTTATCTACCTTTTGGCTTCCATGAATTGAGAATTCTCCCTCCTTCTCTGCCTCATCCTTTCCACTTTACAGTTATTTTCTTTGGTTTCTCAAGAATTCTTCCGTGTGTGGGAACTGCACTTCCTTCAACCCCCCCCTTTTCCTGAAGGTTATTGGGAAGATCTTATCCTATTTTTTTTGTACAAGTAATTACATTTTAATTTTTGACAAAAGCCTTTGTATTCTGAGCTCACATATTCTATCAATCCAAAGCTACTATTTTCTTTTATTCTTTTTGGTGTATCATTTATGACTATATTGTAGCGTCTTTTTTTTTTAATATTTTAGAACTTAGTATTTGTGATTGCTCGTTTAGGAAGTTCTTCATTTTGTGAATGTGATTTTAAGATATCTCTACTATGACTCTTCACCAAGTTCTTGATGTAACAGATTATTTTATTCTACAGATCAGGCACTCTGCCTTTGAGTGGAATATTATAATGGAATGAAGTATTTGTATTTATGGATGACAGATTTGGTCTTGGAATTTATCTTGGAAGATCTTTCCTAAAAATTGTATACTTTAGGTGTACCCACATTAAGTAGAGATTGAAAATGTCATTAGAGGCAAAATACATAGGTTACCCCACCAAACATAACTGGCTGTTTAACAAGGGTAGCTTGGATGCAGTTATTTACAAGACTATAGTCTACTTGTGATTGTGTAATGTACTCAGTAGAGGTAATATGGATTTAGTGACATCCCTAATAGTAATGATTATTTGATTCCTTTAGTGGAGAGAATGAAGATCAAGACATCAAGAGTACTTTCTGAAGGTGTTTGTTATATGCTACAGTTACAAATTTTACTTAACCATTATCAACAGTGCATAGCTAAAGGATTTGGTCAATAGCTTTACTTTGGATTTGGCTATTCCGTGATCCTACTGTTGTCACGATCATTCACTAGTGACCCCAGGAGCACCACAATTTTCAGGCCCTACATACATGTTATAGGAGAGTAGCCAGAGAGAGCTTGAGCTTTCATTTCAAGAAATTTATGTTGTCTTTGGATAATAGAAACATCAGTGAGAGTTGGCTTCCCTTTTGCTTCTCTAATGCATTTTTAAAATAAACCAAATGGGCTTTATTTTATCAAACATTTATTGATTGCGCAATGAAACAGTCTCTCCTTTCAAAAATATACATTGGTTATTAAAAGAGTAGATACAAAGGTCAGGAAGTAATTACAATGCAATGTGATAAGTTTAATAATATAGGTGTGACAGCATCAGAGGAGGGGGTGATTGGATTTGAGGTGATGGTGGGATGTTGGCCAGGTAATATTTCATGGACTAAGGGATGGCAACATAGGGTTTCACAGATGGATAAGAGTCTTCTAAGTGTACCAGAGGGAAATATACATGTGTGGTGCCAAAACGGAGCATGGCATTTTCTGAAAGTTAGAAATTTATACAAGAGTATAAAGTTCAAGAGATGGATAAGTAGCTAGGAGGTAAGGCCAGAAAGGTAGGCAAGTTCTAGGGCCTTTGAGGCCATGGAAGAAAACGTGGGCTTCACCTTATGATGGTCATGTTGGAGCTTGTGGCACATTTACAGAGCTTAACTACTCCTTCGTGTATTTTTTCTAGAAGGTATAGACTCTTATCCATCATTTCAGGAAGCCACATTTTACTTTTTTGAATCACAAAAGGATGCAAGAAAAAATACCAAGGTAAATAAGTACAAGCAGGTCACCATCGTTTGAAAAATCTCCCAATATGGATGTTACTGATTATGGGTCAGCAATTATATCTCTGTATGTATCAAGAATAGCAATTCTATTGAAAACATCTGTAGACCATGAAGACTGTAGGGCGTATTGTGGGAGATATCGAGAAAATCTGGCATGTCTGTCTCTCAAGAAGCTTTAACATTTTTAGCGGATGCAGTCAAGAATATAGCTAACTAGAAAAGGGGGATCTGCATTGAGAACCCTATCACACACCCAAACAGTAGAAGTAATTATTTTTAACCAGGAGGATGGGGCAGGGGCATAGGGGTTGTGGTCCAGGAAGGCATTGCTGAGTAGGTGGCATGTTTGACCATCATTAGAGTATTTGCTGGACAGAAGGAGAATTCCAAAGAATAGTTAATACAGCATTCTCACACTTGAATTGTACACACTTAAGGTGTAAGCAAAGTAGCTTAATAATGGTGCTTGTGCCTCCTATGGTATATTATTGTAACGTGAAAGACGCTGTTTGTAATTGTAAGGAGAAAATCCTTTACCCAGGATTTCAGAGGTCTTGCTGACCCACTTCAGTTCCTCAGACTCTTCAAGTCTGCATTCCTTTCAACCCTGGCTGCAGTTTTCAACAATGGACTTCAAGAGTTGGGCTTTTTTTTTTTTTTTTTCCCCCAGCACATATCTACATTTAAGGGGCACAAAAGCAGTAGAGTTGTGTGAATTGTGGAAAAGAATGTGAGAAGGTGTTTGGAGGGGAGGTTTGTAGGGATATACATTTCTCCTTAATCTTTTCCAAAGTGTTAGAGTGAAATGCTCTTGAAATAATGACCTCTAGTGGCCATTTGTATCCTGTTGCATTCTCTTAGTAATGGTTCATTCAGCTTATGAATAGATGTATGTGGATTTAAAATTTATATAATCTTTTCTGTACACCAGGATAATGTAAGAGAGCATTTGTTCCAATCTTTTATTCTTGGTTAAATTTGATTTCCACATTATCTACGGAAGTCTCATCAATAAATAGAAGTTAACCCTATGTATAGTTGTCAGCCTAAGGTTATATTGTCTGTCTGACTGCTGTGATTTTCTTGGCTTGGTGCTGTGGTCTTTCTCCCTCGCATACATGGTAGCTTTTCTGTGAATTTTTTACATAAGAATATGTATATTAAGGGATCCATACAAATGTTAGTTGCTGCCAAAAAGAGAGTTGTTTCTTTAGCAATAAACAGTTGATTTTGCAGTCTACAGTCAGTCTTATTGTTGGTTTGACTGTGAGTATATGGAACTCTGGCAAAATGAAATGGAGCAAAACACACAAAGAAGACAACCACCACAACAAATACTTTGCCTTCCAGCTTTTTGTTGTTTTTTCTGTCCTTGCTTTTGGACTTTCTATAAGAATCATATACTTTTTTTGCAATAACCACATAAAACACAAGCATTAGGACAAAAACAGTCCAGAAAATAAACTGGGATATGTTATTTACCATTTGATGCCATTTCAGCCCCAGAGGCCCCTTTAAGGAAGCACACTTTTTCACAGACGATGGTGTTGCATCCTTGTTGCTCAAGATCATATTTGGCAGGGAGATGAAGAACAAAAAGGACCAGATGAAGATTGAGACCGTTTTTGCAAAAACAGGTTTCTTTAGAAAAATATTTCTCAAAGGTCTGATGATCTTGAGGAATCTGTCAAAGGCTATGAGCCCTAACAGCACGATGCCCACATACATGGTCTCATAAAATATCACCGAAGAAAAACGACACACAAAAGCTCTGAGCTGCCAGGGTGCCAGGTGTGAGTCAGAGAGGATTTTGAAAGGAAGCATGAGTGTTATTATCAAGTCGGCCACCAAAGTGTTTTTGAGGTAGATGATGAAGGTGGAAGAGCTGGGGATGTGAACAAACACCCACAGAGCCAAAGTATTCAGCACGATGCCAGTCAAGAAAACCACTGTATAGAGGGCTGGGAATACCAGCTGTACTATCCGAGTGTCTCTGGGGCACTGCTCAGATCTGTTGAAGCCTTGCATCACTGTGGTGTTCATTGCTTCCAGTATCACCTGTTACCAATAAACATATATACAAACAAAAGAAAACAAAAAGCCCTTCATGATTTTCAAATGCAATTTTTTAAAAACAGACTTTATGTTTATAGCATATTAACACCCTACATTTATCCAACACTTTCAATAGATGTGTTGAGAAGGAAAATACTGTTTTCTGGCTAGAATTTTTAAAGCATATAATACATTTTTGGTACTTTTAACAGTACCATTACTTTCACATCTTTGTGAAATCCAAATAACAGGTTCTACCTCATTCACAGGTGCTACTGTTAGCCATAAAACAAAACACTGTTTAAGAGATAATAATACATTGTTATTGCTAATACATCAGATTGCTATAAATTATGCAATTTCTTATGCTCATAAACTATGGTTTGTAGAATATTAACTTTAAAGCACCTTTTTTCCCTTAAGCATATTCTATCTTTTATATAAGCAAGCACACTCATAATAAAAATTGAAATTCACCTTTGGGAGGATACTCAGTTCTCTCTGTCTTCTTATGGCGGCAGTCATTAGTTCAGCCTACAAAAGAGCATGTGAAGCAAATGTTCTGCTTTCTTATAGTGGATTTCCTTCCTTATTTTTACTTATGTAATGTGACCCATTAGGACCTCTTCATATTTAGACCTTTGGGGCATTTGCTAATACTCTATTTTAGTTCAAACTTTCATACTGTTAATCTGTGACTTGAATAAAGAAGCTTATTTGCAATTATCTTTAAATTTCTTCATAACTTTCTTGAAGTTTATCTTCTTGATCTGCATGTTCAGTGAACTTTTTGAGTGCCTCTTGTATATAGTGGGAAGTAGAAAGATGAAGAAAATAGTCCCAAATTACTGTCAAGTAGGACAATAAGTCTATCTAAAATCAGACAGAATAATCTTCTGTATCCTTGTAAACTGGATTTTCCAGTAATTTGTGTTCAGGAGGATGGTATGTTTATTTTTGTAGATATTTGTCTTAGTCTTCTGGTTTGGGGATCTCTGAGAGTTAACATCATGTTTTCTAAGAGGTGAAGACTATTAGATCCAGATTTTTGGAGTTAGAATCCCAGTTCCACCAATTAATTGGGATTAGATTATAGATAAATGATTCAACAGCTGTGTGTCTCAATTTCCTCATCTGCGTAATGGGTTTGAAAATAGTATCTACCACACTGTGTTACTAAGAATGAATTGATTGCCTGGAATGGTGCTTGACATATAGGAGACACTAAAAAATGTTAGCCACTTTTAGTGGCTTTTAGTCATGGGAATGAATTGCAAATCCAGGTAGAGACATTATACTCCTTCACTTAGTAGAGGGCCATTTTTGGAAATCTTTTTTGTATTTGGTGTATTTTGAGTACAGAGGACTTCAGGAATTTCATCAATCAACATTGGGCCAATATCTGTCCATTTTTTCCTTTAACTCTCTTCAAGTTTGAAAGATGTAATTGTGCTTTTGCATAGAGAAAATTGTTGTCCATGGCAGAAATCTACTTGCTAGGTAGGCATAGGAAAAGCGGAAATTAGGAGATCTTATGGAGGATGTGGAGTTCTCCATGGTGAGTTTCATTTCATGTTTCTTGCCACAAGTGTTACCATGGAGTTAGATGAGACTAGTGTTGGTTGATCACAAAGTTTTGGATGACTTGGCTTTGAATTCTGAGAAGAAAAACTTAATATCCCCCTGGACATTTTAAAATTTGAGGCAATACAATGTCTAATAGTTTTGATTAGACTACCCAATAATGGCACAGTTTGAAAAATTTCTCTTTGATTGAAATAAATTAATCCTTGGGAGTATAGATTCAAGATTTCATTAACGTAATAGAACATACATGTATGTCTTAAATATAAATGTATATCTTTTTGTTTGCTTCAGCAGAGGACAAAAATCCTTTATTTCTTAAGTAGAGAAATTTAACCTACAAAATTAATTGTAAATTTTCCTATAGCCCCAAATCCATAATCTAAAGGAAGATCTGGAATAGTTTTTCTTTAAGCAAGATAAATTCTGTGCAGGATAATTTCACAATCTGAAAACTGGAAATCACTTCTTGGTCAAATTTCAAAACACTGAAGTGTGGGAAACTTTCCAAAGAGGAACTGACTTACGGTGCCTGTTTCTAGAGTTATGGAAATAGATTCTCTTAAATGTGGTAGATGTCAAAGTGTTTGACCATAGTAAATATCCAATAGATCATTCATTTCTGTGTGTTTGTGCTTCTTATGTATTAGCTGATTTTTCCTTAGTTCACAGCAGCACTATTGCCTGCTGGGGAGGCCTTTTGCCCTTGAAGACACAGCTGAGAAACTGCTCAGCAGAATGTTTAGGCGCCAGAGTGCCTGGGCTCAATTCCTTTTTCCAATTCTTTCTTTTCTTGTGACCTTAGGCAAGCTGCTTATGCCCACTATGAAATGGTTGCCTTATCTTTACAATAAAAATAAATAATAGTATTTGCTTTACAGTGTTGTTAAAAGAATAAAATGAGTGAACATTCACCAGTGCTTAGAATAATGTCTGTCATGTGGTAGGTATCATGTGAGTTTCTTGTTAAATGAAATTGAAAGAAAATTGGAATGTTGTGCATACATATGGTAACGTCTCATGAAAGGAGAGAAGAATCAAAGAAGATACAGTGAAAGATCCCAGAAGCTAGGAGCCTATCAAATGGGAATAAACTAAACGTTTAAGATCCTGTAGGGCTCTAAGGAAATGTAGTTAAAAATCAGTAAAGTCACACTAGCTATACTGTTTTAAGTGATTATATTATCTTATTTAATCCTTAACAGTCCCCAGAGATTGGTCCCATTTTTAGAGTTGAGAAAAAAGGAAATGCAGAAGTTAAGCCATTTTCCCCAAATCATGCAACCCAAATCTGCCATAAAGTCACACAGTCGGTCTGGTTCCAGAGCCCATGCTTGGAACCTGTCTCACTCCCCTGCCTCAGAGTAAGCCATAGATAGGGTGACAGTGGAATTGTTTGCCAAATTCTGGAGTTCTTGAGCTGGAAGTTCCTGATGTGTGAGAAGGAAACAATCAGCCACAATGTTTAATGGACTTGTGAAACTTTATGCCAATGTAAATTGAGTGAAAGCAGTGTGATCAGAAGGGATAAAAAGAAGATAAAATGAAAAGTCACAGAAATCAGTCTCTAGCCAGATAGGAATAAATTACTATTTCCATTTGTAGTCTCATTTGAGATTTGGATCAAAATTGACAGTCCAAGGCCCAGTACCATATAAATAATATGTGAAAAGATGAGGAAGCATTTGCTTTCATTTGGGATGAAAATTGAAGTAGGAACTCCTATACTTCTATACTCTTAGAAAAGACTTTTACTTCCCATCAAAGTATACCATGGTACTTTCTCAGATTATGTGAAATTGTTTTAAAAATTCCATACAAGACTAACTAAAAGTGGTAAACTAAAAGTGGTAATAATAAGCTGAAATAAGTTATACTTTTTATTAATATAGCAATCTGTTTTTCTGAGTAAGAACAATAGTAGAAAATATCTACATGTAACTAGAGATAGGCAATAAATTCACTGCTATTTGGAACATTTAATATTTCACATTTTTATTATAAAAGGAAATTATATGTTTAAAAATTGAAACACAAACATATATAGTAGAAAGTGAAAGTTAATACATATACATGCCAATATATGTGTACAAATATATTTACATTTATTTATATATTGGATTTTTGTTTTCATTCCATGTTAGTACATGTAGACTGACATGATTTTTTTTTTTTTAACTTTATTTTAGGTTCAGGGGTACATGTGCAGGTTTGTTACATAGGTAAATTGTGTTTTGTAGGGGTTTGGTATACAGATTTTTTTGTCACCCAGGTAATAAGCATAGTATCGGTTGGGTAGTTTTTCAGTCCTTACCCTCCTCCCACCCACCACCCTCAATGTAGGCCCTGGTGTTCGTTGTTTCCTTCTTTTTGTCCATATGAATTCAGTGTTTAGCTCCCACTTATAAGTGACAACATCTGGTATTTGGTTTCCTGTTCCTGTGTTAGTTTGCTTAGAATAATGGCCTCCAGCTTCATCCATGTTGTTGCAGAGGACACGATCTCTTTCTTTTGTGTGGCTGCATAGTATTTCATGGTGTATATGTACCACATTTTCTTTATCCAGTCTACCAATGATGAGAATTTAGGTTGCTTCTGTGTCTTTGCTTTTGTGAATAGTGCTGTGATGAACATACACATGCATGTGTCTCTAGGATAGAATAATGCCTATTCCTTTATGTATATACCCGGTCATGGGATTGCTGGGTTGAATGGTAATTCTGTTTTAAGTCCTTTGAGAAAAGCCAAACGGCTTTCCACAGTGGCTGAACTAATTTATTTTCCCACCAGTAGTGCATAAGTGTTCCCTTCTCTCCACAGCCTCACCAGTGTCTGTTATTTTTTGACTTTTAAATGTTAGCCATTTTAACTGGTGTGAGATGATGTCTCATTGTGGCTTTGATCTGCATTTCTCTAACGACTTGCCAATCAAATTTAAAATCAGTTATGCTACATAAATGTACCATAGTTAAGCTGCGACTGATGGGCATGTAGTTAGTTTACAATAATAGTTTTTCTCTATTAAAAACAATGCTATAGAGCATGTATGTGTCCATATATTTTTGAGCATTTTTTCTAGCATGTTTGTAGGAAGTTTCCTAGAAGAAGGATTATTGGCTCAGTCCTTCTAGGAAAAAGTTATTTGTCAAAATGTTAAATAATATTTTCAAATAGTTTTCCAGAAAGATTGTACCACTTTATTGTTCAATTAAGAGTGGGATTCTCAGCCGGGCATGGTGGCTCACGCCTGTAATCCTAGCACTTTGGGAGGCCAAGGTGGGTGGATCATGAGGTCAGGAGTCCAAGACCAGCCTGGCCAAGATGGTGAAACCCCGTCTCTACTAAAAATACGAAAATTAGCCAGGCATGGTGGCGGGTGCCTGTAATCCCAGCTACTCAGGAGGCTGAGGCAGAGAATTGCTTGAACCCGAGAGGTGGAGGTTGCAGTGAGCCGATATCATGTCACTGCACTCCAGCCTGTGTGACAGAACAAGACTCTATCTCAAAAAAAAGAAAAAAAAATCTTTTAAATTAATTTGAAATCTATAAGTGAAAAAGCCATGTTATATAAATATAAATTTATTTCCTTATTGATGATGTTATGTGTTTTTTCTTTTTTTTGCCATTTCTATTTCTCCTGGAAATTGCCTTTTCATGCTCTTGCCCCATTTAAAAAAACAAAAAAGGCGATTTCTCACTACCTATTGATTATTAAGTGCATTTCCACATCTTTAGTTCCCACTGGCAGTATTGTAATCACACCTTGAGTGTTGGCAGTGAACAGTGATCAGATGTCTTCAGTGCAAAATGATTGAAACACCTAGGTACAAAAAGAGAGTTGTTTTTTTTTGTTTGTTTGTTTTGTTTTTTTGTAAAAGGTTTTTTTCCGCCTGTTTTTAAAGTACTGGTCCAGGGGGAAGCAGTCTTCTTTTTTAATTTTTATTTGTTTATTTATTTAGAGATGGAGTCGCACTCTGTTGCCCAGGCTGGAGTGCAGTGGCTCAATCTCGGCTCACTGCAACCTTGTGTGTTCAAGTGATTCTCCTGCCTCAGCCTCCTGCATAGCTGGGACTACAGGTGCCCGCCACCATGCCCAGCTAATTTTTATTTTTTTAGTAGAGACAGGGCTTCACCATGTTGGCCAGGCTGGTCTCAAACTCCTGGCCTCAAGTGATCTGCCTGCCTCGGCCTCCCAAAGTACTGGGATTACAGGTGTGAGCCACTGCGCCAGGTCCCCCAGTCTTCTTTTTTTTATAGAGCCAGTTAGAAAATACTTAGGTTTTGTGAGCCATGCAGTCTACATCATAGCAACTCAGCTCTGTCATAGCATGAAAGCAGCCATGGATAAAACCTGAATAGTTGTATTCCAATAAAACCTTATTTATGGACATTGAAATTTGAATTTCATATAAATTTCATTCGGCATGAAACTTTATTCATTTGATTTTTTTCCTCACAAACATTTGAAAAGGGGTACACGTGATATTTTATGTAAGTATACAATGTGTAATGGTCAAATCAGGGTAACTGGGATATCCATCATCACCTCAGGCATTCATTTCTTTCTGTTAGGAACCACTCTTTGAGTTACTTTGAAATATACAATACATTATTTTTAACTGTAGTCACCCTATTGTGCTATGGAACGCTAGGTATTATTCCTTCTCACTAACTGTATTTTTGTACTCATTTACCAGTCCCTCTCTATCTCCTCCTTCCCCATGACTCTCTGGTAACTGTCATTCTACTCCCATAAATATGTACAGTTATTATGTATCCATGACAATTAAAAACAAAAATGAAAACAAAACATTCCTAAATCCCAAGGTACAAAAATAGGCAGTGGGCTGGGATTTGGCTTGTGGGCTATAGTTTGCCAACACCTGCTTCAGACCTTTTCTGTAAGAAACCACTGAGAAAAACTGTCAATAACCACTACCTTTAGGACTTGTAAGCCACTGAGGCTGTGGGCAAGACTACATTTTGTTGTCTCATCTTTTGAACTTTTCACGTCTGGACCTGAGTCTACAAAATTTGGCTTCATTTAAAAAAATAAAACTTACTGTGAAATGTGGGGTTAATATATATATTAATATGCCAAAAGCTAGAGATAATGGCATGTTTTATGTATAATGATCACTCCATAAATACTGACTCTCACACTGTTTTTGAATGGGTTTAGTTTGATGTAGGAGTATATGATGTCTAAGGTCTCTGATCAAAGAAATCCCAGCAAAGTGTGATTTTAGAGTTTCATGTAAAATTTCCATGGCATATATACATACCCATAAAACATAGGTAATTTCAAATACTTTCAGTTATTTTTACTAAAATACCATATTACTATTAGCATTTCTGTTTATTTCATCTCTTGTGGAAATTGTCATCTCAGTGACAAAGATTTGTGGGGTAGTTTGTGTCCACTCTGTAGTCTCCCAACATCTGACCTCCATGACACTGTGAAGTAGTCAGTTTCAATCCATGCTCTACCCCGACTTGAATGGGTGGAGGGATGAGTCTGCCTTTCATTTTTGTTATATGCAAAAGAAGAAGGTTAGATTAGTTGATCTCTAGATTATCTTCTACCTCAAATATCCTGGTATTCCTGTAGAACATATAAATTTATGCATATGATTTTAGAGTGAACTGTATTAGTCTACATAGCAGAAATTGTTACTGCTGTTTATCCTAGCAGTATATAGGCTACATACTATATGAACTGTCTCTGTATCTCCACTGACACTAAGTGCTCACTGTTAGTGGTGCTGGAGAAGGAAATGTGGCTGGTTGGAAATAAATACCACTTAGTAGTTAAATAAGTTCAGCTTCGTATTGAAATAGAACTCAGCAGAGGTTGTAGAGGGTTTCAATAAAAGTGATTATTATTAAAGTTCAGTGAACTTTATACAACAGTACACCCTTTTATTTCTTCTGGCATTATATTTAGATATTGAGGTCTGTTCCTCCCTCTGTTTGAGAGTCACCTCTGAGGATCATAAAAAATAGAGATAAGTGATGTAAACTTCCACATGTGTTATATGTTTTGTTTATGTTAAAATAGCGAATATGCCTTGTGTAGAATTAGACTGCATGTTATAAGTCTGACCTGTTTTATCATTTACATTGGAACTTATTGAAATGAGATATCATCTTCAGAAGAGACTTTGCACAATAACATGTAATAAAAGTGTTGGCATTAATTCTTTCTTAAATGGATTTGATGTAGTTGTATATGGTATGGTGAGCATGGTATCTAATATCTTTGAACAAAGAATTTACAACAAAGAATGATTTAGAGTTTAATGTAAATTTTGTATTTTATACACACCAATACAAACAGGTAATTACAAACAGATCAATCACTTTTCTGTCAGTAGTTATGCTGTGCAACTTTGTAATCATATTTAATTAATTTTTTTCACTAAGGTAAAATGTTCATTAACCTAATTAGCAGCTAATTTCTAGAAGCTAATTAATAAAGGTAAGTGTCAATGATGGTATTATTGAAGTTGTAAAAAATTAGTAAAACTAGTTTCTCTAGAATTAAGGAAATATTTCTATATTTTTTAGTATTAGAATGTCATAAAAGTAACTCTCCTTATTTTAATGACTTTGATATTTCTTCTCTTTATTGTAAAGGTCTTCTTTAAATCTTTATCTTCTAAATAAACATAAAAAAATTAAGTCCAATCAAATACAGTTTCAATTAGTTTAAATCCCTTAGGTTTTTGCTAATAATTAAAGTTAATAGTTATTATTCTTTGTGTATCCCACTTAAATTTTTATAAGTATCCCAATAGGTCAGGATTTGGTTAGGGGACTAGGATATATATACATTTTAACTATCATTTTTGGTAAGAAGATTAAATCCAATTGATCATTCTTCCTTAGTTGATTATGAAAAAATAAAATTGTGAGCAATAATGTATTTTAAAAATTACAGTAAATATTATATGATTACTCATTTTGGCAAAACTCTGCAAAACATGAATTCTGTGTAGTTTTGCATGCAGCATGACATTTGTTTTGCTACTAATACAGCTACAGGTTAGATCAGTTTTCTATATTTTAAGATAGCTTTTCATACTGGAAAGGTAAATGAAAATTGCTTTTGTAATCTTCTATTACTTGTTTTAAGAGTCATTATTATTAACTTAGTTGCTTCTTCGTCAGTTAATATTTTTACTTAGCACTTTGTTTTAACTAGTTCTGAACACAAAGAGATTGAAATGTTTCCTCAGTTAATTTGTTTAAATTGGAGTCTCTTCATTTGGGTCTCCACCATCCTGTTCTTTTTTCCTATTGTCCTGGGACAGAGATGTTGCAGAATTGGGGCACTTCAGCATACTTATCAAGGAATTTCTGAAGGACTTGCAAAGGAAAAAATAGATGAACGGATCCAGGCATGCATTTAAGGAAGTTAACCACAGAGTGCTCTCTTTCACATAGAACAGAGTATTTTCAGCGGTGCAGTCAAAGACATCCCGGGTTTGGCTCAGGGTGTAAGGAATTCGGGCAAAATGGAAAGGAACAAAACAAATAAAGAATACAGCAATGATAATGAAAACTTTGACGTTCACCTTTTTCCTGGGGACTTTACCTACACCCCTCGTTCTTACATATGACCGGTATAGTTCTTTTGTAATGAGTGTATAACATACAATAACAATTAAGAAATTAATCCAGAAAATGACTTGACAGATGTAATTTACTATTTCATGCCAGACTAGACCGAACTCTGATTTAAGGAAAGAGCATTTCTTCACATTCTTGTCTCTCGGCTGCCTGTTGGTCAGAATCATGTTAGGCAAAGAGAGTAAGAACATGAATGCCCAGATGACAACAGAGAGAATCTTAGCCGCCAAGAGATTTTTGGGGTTGGATGTTTTAAATGGCCTGGTGGTCTTCTGGTAGCGATCGATAGTTATCAGTCCCAGGAATGAAATACTGATATACATTGTGAAATAAAATATGACGGAGGTAACTTGACACACAAAAGTTCTCAGTGGTCCTGTTCCCAGTTTGGCATCACTAAGAATTTTGAATGGAAAAGTCAGAATCATGAGAAGATCAGAAATGACTGTGTTCTTAAGAAAAATAATAAAGTTTGATTTACTCCGGATTTGAAAGAAAATCCTCATCGCCAGGCCATTTGTGATAAGTCCAACAAAAAACAGGACAGTGTAGAGCAGTGGGAAGAGGACCTGGGTGATTTTGTAGTCTCTGGTGCACAGACTGGTGTTCCCAGGTGCAGAGGTGAGGTTGTTGATGGCTTGCATTTCTTGTTGGTTACCTAGAGAACAAAAGAGAGGATGGTTATTTTCAGCCTAAGGTAGTTATTATTGCTGTTATCTCTGTGTGTAACTTTTTTGGACACAGCCTCCTCTAAAAGTTGAGTTTTCTCATCTTCATTGTACTAGTTAGTATGAACACAGAAAACTGAATCCCAAAATACTTCATTGCAGCAAATATTGCATCTCTGCTGAAAAGAAATGATCTGAAGTACAATATGTGAAGTTATAGATGCTTAGTATTTTTTTATTTGTTGAATGTTTGCCTCTTAAAGCACATTTTGACTTAGAGCTCACTCATATTTATATGCAAAAGCTAGAAGAGAAATAATGGGGCTGTGCTTTACTCTTCTCTAGCTTCCCCTCCATGCCTTTTAGCTTTTTGGTTTCTATTCACAGTCACTTTTCCCCCAACGTCCTTATTTCTGAGCTTCTTTTACTGTAGTACCGTCAAAACAGTTGAGAGACAAATGATGGATAATTGCCTGTTAGAATCCTAAAGTAATAAAAAGGGGGAAGAAATTGGTATAAATTACTCTTGGGAAACTTATTGAATAAAATACTGAATCAGTTAAAAAAAAAAGTTGAACCTTTTTTCTTTATATTTGGAAGATATTCCTGCCTCTATATTGCTCAGTCACTCATTCAAAAATTGGCCTTGTGGAGATTCATTATTCGGCTGCAAATATTTTAACCCATGTGTATCTTATTTCCAACTTTGCTCAGTGTTTTGAAGTTGCTGCATACATTTTCTTGAATATCATTCAGTGTAAATTTTAAAACAGTAAAGAACAAATAAGAGACAGAGATGGCCTGTGTATATATGGTCATGAGTTGGCATTCCTCAAAACAGGGCATACTTTCCAGATTTATGGAGTGTGTAATGGTAGCTAAAATAAAATATAGGTTATTACCACAATAGGCAGCTATAAAGAAAACTAACAAGTGACTCGAATATGCTATATGGCATCTACATCTTAGAAATTTGAAATGACTTTTGTAATCTTTTTATTTCACCAGAGATAAATGAAATTGATTCTGTATAAAATATTCTTAATAATCAGATATATTGAAAGTACAAATAACAAATTTTAAAAGATAACTTTGTGTAAAAGATATTTAGATAAATGAATGTAGCCCTTAAATTCCCCAAAATGTCCATGGAATTCCTTTCTATCCTTAATTCTGGAAGGAAAACAATTAAGAATCATGTTGTCACAGTATGGCTTCAATTTTCAACATCTCCTCACCTATTTAGCGCTTTAAAATAATGCTAAACAAAACCTAATGTTTTGTAATACAAGATCACTGATTTTAATCTTCCCTGCTACTGCTGTGTGGTCTTAGTTCATCCCTGACAGTTTTGGAAATTCGACTTTGTGAATATACATTTTGTGTAGTCTGTAAGTTATTTAACAAGTATTCTTGACATTGAGAATTTCAGCTCCCTTTATCTGTATTTAAATCTCATTTTATATTTGAGGCAAAGTAACTAAGACCATTTATATTTTATTTCTATGCTTTGTATAATTTTTCTTAATGAAGAGACTAAACAATTGTCTCTGACATCATTAATTAGACTTCTATTTTAATTTTAATTTTAGTTCCAAATACATGCTTGCATTGATAGTTATTAAGGTTTACAATTTTAAGAGAAACTTGGAAAAAATGTACACACGTATCAGAGTGTAAATACATATATTTGTCAAGTACTTGTAGAAATAACATTACCTGATAACTGTGTTGATTCTGGAGGGTTTGAATGTATCCGGTAAGTAGCAGTTATTGCAACCTGCAGAGTGGCATCTGGTATTTTCCTTTTAATGTCTTAGTTTAGTTGCCAGACCTCTTTGTGATAGAGAATTTCCTGAGTTTTCATCAGTAAAGTCTTGAGTGTTCTAGAGAGAAATAGAAGGAGAGAAAGAGAGGGCTTCACAATCAGAGATTGTCTTCAAACACTGGACTCAAAGCTATGCAGACACTGAATTTCTATCTGTCCTCTTTTAGGACTTCTGCTTTTGTTTCCCAGGAAATGTGGGATGAGGATGGCTGAGAAGTCATCTTTTAAAAAGCAATTTAAAATCTTGCGGCTTTTTACTGAAACCTGCTAGAGTTGATGATTTATAACTTCGAGTTATGGCTATTTTCTATGCAAATGATAAATCCAAGTTGAGATCAAGCCTTCGAAGTCTGCTTCCTGGAGAAGATTTTAAGCTTGCTTTCTTGGGTGGTTAATTTATCTGAAATATATGGTGTACAACACTGGGTGATGTATTTTCTTCTAGCAAGTAATTACGTTAACTCAAAATGTGTGCTGGCTAGGGATGTTAAGTCTCTGGCCCTTTGTTTTTTCCTTGGTTAATAATGTCATTATTTTAAACCTGTGTTTGATTAACTCCTTTGTAGGTGAAACAGCTTCCTTCTATTATAAATTAGCAGATTCCAAAATTACATTAGAAAAGTGATTGTATCCATTGCCAGGCTTATTATATACAGTGTCGTTCATGATTTTCTTGAATAGAATTTAAATAAAAACAATTTTTTTTTGTTTCTTTACCTAATTTTGAGTTTTTGGGAAAATATAACGTTAAATTAAGGCATCCTCATATCACAATTATTTACAGTTACTTAACTTTGAAACCAGAAGGGCAAAAAATATGTTAGGGGTGAGATTGAAGGGCAAAGTGTTTTGGTGCTTTAACTTTATGTAAATATTGCTTTGCAGAAACACACCCCCCTGGTGTCTCAAACTGCAGTGTCCTTCTGTTACCAGTGGAAATCATTTGTGTTGGTGCCTTTGCTGTGAACACATGTTTTGGTTGTTTCTTCTGCGTTTTGAGTATTTGTGTCTTTACATGTTAAATATCTTCATTGGTTTTCATAGTGCAGAGCAGCAGCTCTGCATCACTTGGGAACTTGCTAGAAATGCACATTTTGGGGCACCAATCTAGCTGAGTGAATCAAAAACTCTGGGGTGCCCCACCCTGCATCTGTATTTTAGTGAGCCTTCCATTGATGCTTGATACACTCAAATGTGAGGACCACTGATTTAAATGGAACAAGAATTTTGTTGCCGTTTAGAACTTGAAGCTATTACTATCAGTCATTTCAGACACGTAATAATCCCCGAATGTTGGTCATCTTAAAGGGATTGGTTTGATATTAAACTCTTGGAAAGGGTTGTATTGTTATTTTTAAATATGACTTGTAAACAAATCTTAGCCTTCCTTATTTGTTGGAGTCTCAAAATTTTAAAAAGAGCTTTTATGCTGTATATACTTCAAATAATAATTGTCAATATTTAATTTCTTACACTGTCATGAATTAACTCACTTTATTATCTCAGCTGTTCTCTGAGGTACGCATATCATCCTCAGTCTCTGGATGAGGGGAACTGAGGAGCAGAGCAGTGAAGTTAGATGGAGACCCCATTCTGACCTGTGCTGTGTAGTTAGTCCTAGAATCTGTATTTGTGAATTTCTGTACCTGAGAATCTTCCCTATCACACCCTCTCCTCAACTCCTCTCCCACTGAGGCCCAGTAGTGAGAAGTGAATCTCATGTGGGATGGTTGTATGTCTTTCAATAAAGTAAGGACCATACTCGCCCTTACAGCAAATTGTAAATGCTAAAGGATGTTTATGATACTTTTTCTAAGACCATCAAATGAAACAAGGCTTATTCAAGAAAGTGATGATTATTTTTAACAAATCAATCTGCCATATTTCTAATTCAGGATACTTAAGTCATACTACCTTATTGAGAATTTATATTTCTAAACCTCTAGAAGGGCTAACAGTAGAGATTTAAGGGATAAAAGAAGGGCTTCAGTTCTTGATCTAAATTAACTTTATCTTTCCTCTGATTTTTAACTCACAACCACATACCTATTTACAAACCACCTCTGATAACATTTTTTCATTGGAGGAAGGCTGCCAGTTAGAACACTTAATGCTGAAAGTGACTAAAATCTTTAAGTGAAAAGTATCTCAGTTACAGAAGTATATTTTCATATGAATAGAAGCAGAGCAAGTTATATATACTCTAATCTCTCATTAGTAAATAACATCAACACATACAGTTTGTAGTTATTTGTGTTAGTGTTGGGAACAGAGCTAACTTTGGTTGATTTGGTTATTTTGTATAATTGAATGAGTTAGAAAAATGAACAGAATTTTTACTTTTAAGTGGCTTAATTGGTTTGTTTATTTTACCAAGTCTACTAAAGGTAGTCTGCTCATCTGAAAATGTTTGCTTCAAATGGGATTACTCTGAAACCTGTAGTCTTTTGGAACTGGGCAGGAGGATAGAGATATAATTATGACATTTGATTAGCTCTTAGGCTGTTTTAGTTCCAGTGGTCTCTGATTCTAAATGTGGTCATTTTGACATTAATATTTTGTTTGAGGGTATGTGTTTTAAAGCAGTGCATAGTCATGTCTGCTAGCTTGGCTTTATCCATTGGAATATAGAAATTTAGGTTAGATATCAACAGGTTCCAAAAATAACGAGTCTTGGGCATTGAAATATTTCGCAAAAAAGAATGCCGTCTTTTGTGACCTAGTTATCTGACATCCCAGTCTTAAGTGTTTTGCTTGTAAGTAGAGGACTAGTATATATACAAATATCAGTCATACTGTGGACTATAAGCTGTGTAGAACAAAGATTTCATATACAAATCTAGTTAAATCAGCCTCCTATTTTCTTGATTTACAGAAAATATACTCTATGTATAGTTACTAATTATTAAAAAAAACCTGTTAATTTCTTCATTCCTGTAATATTCTTGTAAAATAAATAAATATATTTATTTATATATACTTTATATAAATAAAGTATATATAAATACTTTATATATATAAATAAAGTATATATATGTGACACTCTTTCTTACATATCCCCTCCCCTGACTTGTGTGACCCCGAATTATAGTATCTTGTTAATTAAAGAGTGTGTATGTGCACCATTTGCTGGCTTATTTCCCCCCTCACCATCTCAGCTCTCTTAGCCCTTCTTCCCTAAACATAATGTGAAGGTTTTGCACCCCTCCCAGGACTTGACATACTGCCCTTATTCCTGAGCTGTCACCTCTGTGTTAGGCCCATATCAAACCAATTACTGGACGTTTACACATTTCTACCTACCCTTCAAATTCCTTGCAATTACATGTAAATTCAGAAGTATCTTGCTGTTATAATGTGTTAATGTATTTTTTATACATTGTAAATAGATTATTTAATAATAATTATTTGGTAATATAAACAATACAATTTATTATTATACATTATAAATAGATTTTAACTAGTGGATACATCTCGAAGTCCAGTGAGATGCACATTTACTCCTTGGGTTCAAAAGCCTGATCCTTTCCTAACTTCTTAGATACCTCTTCATTTTGCTTCTTAGTCTTCATTCCCACCACTAAAACTTAGTTCACCCTACACACTTTTTTGCTCTAGCTTTGTCTCTCACATCTCCCCTTCATTTTTCTCAACACTTAATCATCAGGTAAAGTTTCCTACAAAACTAGTTTTTCTCCTTATCTTCATCTCTGCCCTATTCCTTTAGCTATATATTTGTTCATTAGTCCACTTATTTTGTATTTAGTATGTTCAACAAATATTAAATGCTAACTCATTTCCTATTAAGGAGATTATAAAAATGAACAAAACAGACATGGAGTCTTCCACAAAATTTACACACTAATGAGGAAGACAGACATTAAACAAATACCTAGAAAATAAGTGAATTATACTGTAATAAATGCTCCAAAGTCTACTTCCCCTCCTTACTCCTTCTGTGGGGAGGTTTTCAATAAACTGGAGTGACAGAGTGAGGGAACTGACACTGTATTTGTACATAGCATTTCAGCAAGTGAAATTGCAGCTATGAGAGTATTTTAGGTGTAAGGACGAGCAACAGCAAAGGGAGGAAGTGCCCTAGAGTCTTGGTGAAATGTTGAGTAATGCAGTTCAGTGTGGGTGTGGGGGATGTGCAGGGGAGGAGTAGAAGTCTAGCATGTGAATTAACAGTAGTGAACACTGTCCATTATGCTTTGAAGCATTTTACATGCTTTATCCCAGATTTTCTCACAAAAACCTTGCAAGGAAGGGATGTTACCCCATTTTTCAGAGGAAGAATCAGAGGTTTAGGAAGGTTTATTATTCGAGATCATGGACCTGGCAAGTAGCACAACCAGCGTGCAGTCACAGCTCTCTTACCCCAAGCTTGGGCTATTATTGGTAAATTTGGGGCCATAGTGATCCTGTGCGATTGTGAGGAGCATGTGGCTCTTTCTAGGATACTTTTTTTGACCACCCCTCTTTGGACTTCTAGGTCTGTAAATACTGCTTTGATGACATTGATTCTGTGCTTCTTGAAGACAGGAATCATTTATCCTTGTATTTTTTCAGGGCTCCTAGCATTTTGTCTTGCCTTAAATAGATATTCTATAAACAGTTACTGAATAACTGTGCTAAAGTCATCACATGGACATTTACATTAGGACCATTTTATATATGCTGTAACTGAAAACAATTGCCAAAGCACGTGACTGGCACTGCCTTCATTTTTCATAATTTTCTTAGTGCCCTCCTGTTTCCTTCCTAGGGTTCATATGTACACAACCCACCAGACCAAAAAAAAAAAAAAAACAAAAAAGAAATATATCAGTAATTCTCTGTAGCAACAACGAAAATGGGAAATTAGCAAGCAGCTCAGCTCATTCAGATGCGCAGCCAGCTCTAGGGATCACTGCTTATGTCATTTGTATCCTATGATTGGGAATATGTTTTGAAAATTTGGGAGAGGTACTCAGGATATTAAGAACAGCTTCTAAGAGAAACTTGCTCCTAGCTGCTTCTTTTTTTTTTTGGAGGCAAATTTGAACACCTGAAATATTAAGAATCATTTGGGGGTGGGGAATAGATGGATTGGCAGGGCATATAAATGTTTATTTCTTGTAATGTATAATAAAAAAGGAACCAGTGCAATGGGAAGCAGTGGCAAGTGTGTCCCTGAGAAAGACCAACACAAAGACTGAGAGCCAAGTAACGGAATTGGAGAGAGAAAAACAGGCTCTTGGTTTAACGCTGCAGAAGCAATATGTTACTTTGTGCAGAGTACACGTGAAGTACTCCAGATCAAACATTGGACTTCTCCTAGTCTGAGGTTTTTGTTCTTTGTTGCTGCCACTGCTAATTAGGAACACAGTGCAGTTTGTTTTCTCTGTGAGGAATTCTTTTCTCACATAAGCTCCTTAGGATAAGACGGATAAGACGGATGCTGTTGGGAAGGGTAAGTGCTTGCCAAGGGCAAAAATATACATAGAGTAAGAAAAGGAGGTTTACCAAAGGATAGATTTGGACATTTTCTAAGAAAATGGAAGATTATAAAATCCAAGAGAGAAATTGCTATAGAAAGATTCAGAGCCAGGCACAAGAGAGGGCACATCCTGGACTCTCTTACTTTGGCTGAGGAATGTGTTCAGTGGTGTGCATATGCTTTCGTTATGCTGTGACTAAATTTCTTCCCCACGTGGGAAAAAAATGGTGCTTGGATTCACTGTGCCTATGGGGTAGTGGTGGAGAGGTGGTCCAGAAGGGAAGAGTGGTGATGTCAGAACATGTTTGCATTTTCAGCTGTTTGCCTCACACCTAGTGACACCTACACGCTTTATTGTTTTGTCATTTGGAAATAAATATACATATATCTCACACAGTCATATTGGAAATAAATGGAATATGTGTAGTTTTGTAGAGATGAAGTCTCGCTCTTTTCCAGGCTGGTCTTGAACTCCTGTCCTCAAGAGATCCTCCCACCTTGGCCTCCCAAAGCACTGGGATTACAGACATGAGCCACTGCACCCTGTCCAGGAATATTTTTTATGAAGGTGTTTGAGGATCCTAGCAAGATATTTTTCCCTAAATGTAAATATTTGCTATTGCTATATATAAAACCAGGCTTATGAAGAGATAACATTTTCCTTAAGGGAAAAATATGACTAGACAATATGTTACAGGATGTGAAATTAATACCATGTTCAATTTTAAACAATGAAAAGTTTTTCAATAGCCAAAACTTACTTTGTAGGGTACGCCCACATCAAGTGCTTCTATTAAGACTTCAGGTCAGTTGACACTTTTTTTTTTTTTTAATAACGTTAGCAAGTTCCAAACTGGAAAAACAAGGGTGTTGCCAGTGGAGGTTGAGGTGAATTGAAGGCAGGGCGGGATGCCACCACCGCAAGGCAGCATGGAGGTGCTGTGGTCAGTGCATTTCAGGGATATGAAATGCAACCCCACCCCTGCAGACAAGAGTTTCAGAATGCATTTTCTGTTTTTCAGGATGAATCTTCAAGTCATGAATGTAACCAGCGCACAATCCTTCTCTATGGAGTCGGCAAAGAGCGTGATGAAGCAAGGCATCAGCTGAAGAAGATTACCAAAGATATCCTGAAAATTCTAAACAAGAAGAGCACCACAGAGACAGGGGGTAAAGAACCTTAATGCATTTACTCCCATTGTATTGCCTTTTGCCTTCCCTCTGAGCACAGTCTTTATCAAAGTGTTCTATGTCACTGTCAACAGAGCGTTTCCCCTCCTGAATGACTCTCACATTGAAATGTGAACAAGCACATTTAAATTTTAAAGCCTTGTTTCCATTTATAGTAACTCTTGTATTAAAATATTAATACAAGGTATTAATATTAAATATTATTGTATTAAAATACTATAATCCACAGGTAGGTGTAGGTAATTTATTCTGATTTTTGGTATACTTCTCAAATTTTCTGTAGTAGTAATAAATGAAGTACTGAAGAATGAGTTGAAAACCGTTAGTCTGGAAGAGATCCATTTCTCTGTTTCTTTACCATAATTTTCCAAGCTTGTGGTTAGTTTTTGTTCTGGGGCACTCACATTTGCATGTTAATTGAAAATCATGACAGCATATTTGCTCATCTTTTCTTACATTATTGAGAAAAATAATTGCAGTAGGTAGTGATGACTACCTATATCTCCAAATGATTTCAAATAAAAGAAAATTTGATCTTTGCTCTATAATGTCTTCTTTAGTTGGAATGCTCTTTCCTCATCCTTTTGACATAGTTTTTACAGTGAAGCTGTGCCTTTATGTTGTATCACCACATTGCATAATTGGAATTTTGTAATTATCCACTTCACGTTTGCCTAATTATTCTTTTTAAGGTTTGTTTATTTCATTAGGCAATCAAATTATTTTAAAAATATCATTAGGTATCCTGCTACCACCACTGGTGTTTATTTCTCTAATACTTAAATCGCAGAAGGAAAAAGGAAGTTTGTGTTTACCCTATGTAAACAACATTCTTCCTGCACATGGTATAAACCACCTCTAGGAGCCCTACTGTTCTGTAGTACATACACTTTTTTATGGACTCTTCACAGGAGATCCAGCTCTTAGACTTCAGCAGGATAATTTGCTAGAATTTGTCCACCCTAGATCTTTACTAGAGAAAAATACAGATCTTAATAATGCAGATAGGTTCTCTTTCTTCCCGGTCAATCATGATGCACATGCAGAAACATGGTACAAGTGGCAATGTGTTTCCGTCTGCATATGGCGTTCTGGGTATCTGATATCAGAGGTGATAGTCCTCAGAACACAGTGGGAAAGTTATCCTTCCTGCTATTCGCATCACCTTCCCTAACTCCCTTCCGTTCCCGGTTAAGGACTTTGAAATACCTCAGCTCTCTGAGGAAGCAACCAAGAGTTGTGGAAGGGAAATGAAACCTTCTTGTTGACATGTCATTATTGAGCTTGAAAAAAGAAAGTGCTCTGTCTAAGAAAACTGTTTATCTGTTGTTTTGGTGTTTTCTGTGTCTTAGAGAAAAGAGGAAACAGTTGTGTTTAGAAGATTGAATTTAGAAGCCCTGAAACTAGCTAGCAAAGAATATTTAAAACTACTTTTTGGTATACTTGGAAATGGGGTGGGGGGAGTCAGTATTTCCTTCAGGAGGTTCAGTAATACATATTTTATTTAAATTATTTTTAGAGGGTCTTTCCAGATCCTGCGGAATTTTTTAGAAGGCTGAGGGGTATGGGAAGGGGAAGGAAGCAATGTGGTATCCTTTTCTGTTGAGCCTACTAACTTCCTTCACAGCTTTTTAATGCCACACTACAGTTTGTCCTGTCTTTGTAGCAGTCCCTCAAATAGGCAATTCTAGCATATGAACTCACAAAGCGAAAAACATTGTTGTTCTGTGCTGCCTTTTGAGAAACAGGTTAAGTATTCCTTATATGAAGTGCTTGGGACCAGAAGGGTTTTGGATTTTGGATATTTTCACATTTTTGAATATTTGCATATATAATGAGAAATCTTGGGGATGAGACCCAAGTCTAAACATGAAACTCATTTATGTTTCATATACACTTTATATACATACCCTGAAAGTAATTTTATTTTTCTCTTGGAGATGCTTAATAAACTGTGTTGTGTGTCTACACTTTGACTGTGACCTGTCACATGAGATCAAGTGTGGAATTTTCTACTTGTAGCATTATGTCTGCACTCAAAGTTTCATATTTTGGAGAATTTCAGATTTTGGATTCTCAGAATAGGGATCCTCAACCTTTATCAGTAAATAGAAATATCATCTGTGGAACCACATCGTTGGGAGGGGATTTTTGACTTTCTTTCATTTTAGATAAAGTTCCTTAACCAGAAAGTTGTTAATTTGGGATGTAGTGAGCTACTGTCTTGTAAATAATCTTAATTTTAAGTCACTAGTTAAAAGTTAGTGTAGGCACCAGAAATTAGCTAACTGTACTTCATATTAATGGAAATACGCCCACTTTTTTCAGCAACATGAGTGCTGGTAAGGAGAACAGACCTTGTGTTAGCATGTATTTGATTTCGGGGAACACATGAAAATAATATTTTGAGGAACCAACTCATTAGGAGTGTTGCCAGATCAGCCAGGTCTTGCCTAGGGGAATTTATAATATAAAGTTTAAATAACATTTCCAGTTGAATGATCAAAGTTCATTTTTCATTTGCCTTGACCAGTTATCTTTTTTGGTTGTCAATGGTGTATCTTTTGAAAATATTAGTGAAGTTTACTATGACAACCTTTAAGAGGCTAAAGTTTCAGGATTTAAAGACTTTAAAAAGGAAAATTAAAATTAAGCAACGAAAGAGCAATAATATGTTATAAAAGCAAATTAACATAAGAAAGATGAGGAAAAAATATATATTGACTATAATGTTACTCATGTAAATGTCATTAAAGTATTTCATTGAGAACCACCACTGATTTCTTACATTTTGCTGTTAAAATGAGTATAAATTGCAAAGAACCAATTACATTCTTTTAGATGAAGTTTTAAGAAGTTAGTGATACATAGATAAATGGAGTCTATTAGCACAAACAAATAAAAAGGTGCACTTAGGAGTTTTTAGTAGGATCTACTTCTTTAAGTCTGTTGTTATTGTTTATTTATTTTGTCCCAGGAAGAACTGAATCAATACATTAATTTCACTTTTAAGGCATTTTGTACACAAAACTGTTGATGTTAGCTCTTCAGCCTTGGATCAAAGATGTTAGTAAATGAAAAATTCAAAACTTGGTTGTTTTAAACATGCTCATGACACGTGAGCAGCTACAGTGAAGGCAAAATTTCATACATAATTTGTACTTTTGAGAATAGATATTGAAAAAATAAGCAGGTTTAATGAATTTGTTAATACCTAATCTTTGCATTGTATTTGGTGTTACTGGCCAAAAGTGGCACAAGCTTTTAACTTATGTTACCCCAGCACCTTTAAATTCTGATGTACTCTGGCATCAAGGTTTCTTTGTTTAGGGAATTAGAAAAGAACCAGCCTTGTGGTGTTTTGTTTTATTTTGTTTTTGACTCTAACTACTAATTGCTTATTGTTGAAAGAGAAGTCTCTTTTATTTTCATGTTATTGTTTAAGACCATTACATTTGCCATTAGCAAAATATTTGTGAGTTCAGTGAAGTCTTGTTCATTTCTTGTGTCTTTAATAGAGAAATCCATAAAGCAACATTTGTTTTCTGAAATTAAACTTTCCTAAAGAAGAGGACAGTGTGAGGAGTAGAACTCTTGTCTTGGTAGCCTTTAACTACTTAGAATCACAGTGCTAGAAATGACATTATCAATCGTATATCCAACTTTTCTTTTTGTTTTTAGATTTGTCTTTGTAAATATAAAATATTAAAGTATTTAGAAACAGGATTGAATCTAGTTTTGGATCTTATTGTTAGAACAGTTAAGAAGAGTACCCCTAGAATAAGCAGTGTTAATTTTTTTTAATTGGAATTTTCTTCAAACCTCTTTATGCTAATTTGATAAACATGGCACTTCTTCATTAATGTGGAGTGATTTAATTTTTTGCCGCCATTAAAAAGGGAATCATGTAATTTCTTTTTTTAAAAATATGTTAAAGTGTGTCAGAAAAGTAACAAGATGAGTCTCCAAAGAAGATGCCAAGCAAGTGTTTGATTAAGTCAAAGTGAGCCCAGGAGATCTCCCCACCTTCATTGTGGATATCATTATAATTTAAAAGTTGTTTAGTGAGAAATGTTCATAAAGGCACTTTTTATGATAGCTAAAATCTGGAAACTACTCACTAGAATGGTTAAGTAAATGCTGGTACAGTCACACATTGGAATACTGTAAATAAGTGAGAATTATTAGTTTTTAGAACAAATTAAAATTACCTCAGCAATATGAGTCAATCTTAAAAAGCATACTGTTGATTGCAAGATGCCAGATGTGGAAAGCATACACTATATGATTTCCTTTATATAAAGTTCCAGTGTAGGCAATAGCAATCTAAGTTGTTAGATGTCAGGATTTTGATCTCCTAGGGAGGGAGACGACGTGCCTAGAGAGGCCTGAGGGAGTTTCTGAGATTCCATTCTGTTACTTTGTATTCAAGTCTTATTGTGTATTTATTTTATTGAAATTCATAGAATTTGTGCACTTTTCTCTATGTATGCTGTACTTTAAAAAAAAGTATCCATTAAAAATGTCAAGAGCTTCTATTAAATGGAAAATAATGGATCTGCTTTATGTTTATGTAGTTGGGGACGAAGGACAAAAAGCCAGGAAGAACAAACAGGAGACATTTCCAACACTGGAGACTGTGTTCACTAAACTCCAGCTCCTTTCGTATTTTGATCAACATCAAGTGACATCTCAGGTAGCCATTTAAAGCTGTTTTATTATGCATTTACAGTATTCTAATTTCCTGAAAAATTTTTTCCATGCAGGATATTTTCTCAGCCTTAATGGTTTTAGACATATATTTTATGAACATACTTGGAAGTATCTCAGACTATTGAGTAGTTCTTTAAGTGTCAGGTTGCCTTCCTCAGAAGGATTAATTTTTATTATGTCTTTTTTTGTCCTTTTGATAATAATCAGTGACATATAAAGTAATAGCTAATGAAATAGTTAGGTTATTAGAGTTTGGTCCTATATTGCAATTGATGAGAAATCTGTTGATGATTGAAATAAAATACTATGAAATTGAGAAGAAAACACATCTGTTTTGCTTTACAAATCCATTAATATTCAAATGGATGTGTCTAAAAATTAATATTTGTAGTTATTCTACCATTAGAATACTTAAGATTTAGGTCTGAATGACAACTTTCTGTACTTTTTTAAAATTGTAGTTATGAAAAAATCATTTTCTTTGTACATAGTTTTATAGTTTCTATAGAAATATGTTTTGACTTTCGTCAAAGTAGAATCGTGTATAAATTCAACTGTCTTAAAAAGTAAAAATGATTTATCTTAGTAAAAGATTATTTAGCATATTGGTCTTACAATATTTTCACTTTTGTTTGCACAGATTTCTAACAATGTGCTAGAACAAATCACAAGCTTTGCGTCGGGAACATCCTATCACCTGCCTTTGGCTCACCACATTCAGCTCATCTTTGATCTCATGGAGCCAGCACTGAACATCAATGGACTAATTGACTTCGCAATACAGGTGTCAAAGAGACCATGTTTCTCTTACTTTTAGGAAAGCAAATCCACCGGGCATTGTGCGATTTAAAGTGAGCCAATTAGCTGGGCACAGTGGCTTGTGCTTGTAATCCCAGCACTTTGGGAGGCCGAGGTAGGAGGATTGCTTGAATCTAGGAGTTTTAGACCAGCCTGGGCAACTTAGTGAGACCCCATCTCCACAAAAACTTTAAAAATTAGCTGGTTGCATGCCTGTAGTCCCACCTACTTGGGAGACTGAGGCAGGAGACTCACTTAAGCCCAGGAGGTCAAGGATGCAATGAGTCATGATCATACAACTGCACTCAAGCCTGTGAGACAGTGCAAGGCCCTGTCTCAAAAATAAATAAATAAATAATAAATAAATAAAATTTAAAAAATAGAAATCAAATGAACCAATTGCTGTGCATTAACATTATTTTAGGGACATAGTACATTTTTGAATAATTTAGACATTGTGAATTAACAGTCTTAAACTAATATTTTATTTATAGTTGTATTCATAGTTTTCAATTAAATAATTATCATTGGTGCCAAAATATATACCATTTAAAAATGTGAGAGTTCTGAGTGTTTCTTCTGTTTTTTTTTTGTTGTTGTTGTTTTTCTTTTGGTCTTTGTTATTGTGCTGAAGGAAAGATGAAAGTTTATTTGCTCTTTATAATAGAGCATGTTTTAGGTTAAGAGCCAGAACAAACCTTATAATTTGATTTGCCCCACTGTGTTATTTCTTATGCACATTTGAGTTCATTATTTACTTCTGTTATTAGCAAACAGAAATAAGACTTGGTTTCCTTTGTTTATTTTATAGGAGATATTAACTTTGTTAATGAAAAGCCAAATAACTTTCATTTTATTAAAAAGACAAAGGGGAGAAAAGTGAGGGGTGGGGTTTTCTAAAATTACAGTCCAGAACCTTGCACTGCCATAAAGTTTCAGTACCTTATTTCAGCACTGGGTACTTCCTGATTGTATACATCCTGCTGTCTAGACAGAAGAACAACTCTATAAATTGGAAAAGGATTAAAAATTTTTAAAAAGTTAAATTCAGGGAATGTATTTGTAGGGTAATAACTCAGTATATCTATGGTTTATAAAAATAAATGTTTTCTCTATTTGTTTTGGCACCTACATTTTTATTCAATCTTTTCTCCTGTTACAGTTACTAAATGAACTGAGTGTTGTGGAAGCTGAACTGCTCCTAAAATCCTCCAGCCTGGCAGGAAGTTATACAACAGGACTGTGTGTCTGCATCGTGGCTGTTCTCAGGCGCTATCACAGTTGTCTGATCTTGAATCCTGATCAGACAGCCCAGGTGTTTGAAGGGTTGGTATATAGCATGTCATTGTTGTTTTTCCAATCTCAGAATGTATAACTAGTGATGAAATATTATAGTGGTTTTAAAAGAAAAATAGTACTGATACCTGTTTCAGTTAACACCTGGTTAAAGAACACTCTTGCCAGAAAACATTGATCAAAAAGATCTAAGCATGTAAAGTATGTTCTTTCTAATAATGTGTGATTCCTTCCTCCCTTCCTCCTTGCCTTTCTTCCCTCTCCGTGGTTTCTAAGTACAAAGCTAGTCATTTATAGCACTCTACGGTTAATGTTAGCCAGCATCCCAGCATATTATGAATAGTGAATGCTGTAACTTCTTTATTCATGTTATTTCAGTTTATGTTTGCAGACTCAACATCAGATAAGCTTTGCATACATTATCATCTTAGAAATCTGGTTCTTCAATTGCATTTCTTTGATTAAAGATATCTTTTGATAAGAATTAACCTAGAACAAATGACTTCATTTTCAGTTGTAGGCTGGGCTCACTCTACTAGTGAAGTTGAGCTGCAGAATTAGCTAATACCACCTCCATTAAAGACTGAGGCTAAGGGCACCAAATTACTGTAATGAGCTCTCGAAAACCTACATAAGCTGCTTTTTATCCACTCTCCAGGGCTTTTTATTTAAACACAGAAAGACAACCTGTTATTTCTTTCTCTTCAGTTTTTCCTTCTGAGCTCAAAAGAATCATGGGCTTCTTTGGTTTTATAGTACCTTTTATTTTTTTAATCTAGCACATGTAATCAATTTATATGCTATTCTAGAATGATATCAATTTAACAGTAGCTCTTCTGGGAAAGAGGAAATGCTACCTTTATTTGTATTAATTACGTGTTATGGAATGAAATCTGAAACATCCTAAAAACGTCAGAATGTAAGAACATTTACATATTAGAATTCAGGAAATAGAGAATTATTTAATAACTCAACTGCTGTATAAAGTTGGAATTTAGTATTATTTTATAGCCCAAGAAATTGAGATTCAGGCCTGTTAAGTGTTTGGTGAAGTGATGTACCCTATAATCACATAGCTAATAAATCTCACAGATTTTAATAAAAATCTTTTGAACTGGAAGCTTATTCATGCTATTTAATCTGTGTTCTACTTTTAAAATAGTGTATTGAAACCCATTAGTTGGTCATGAAATGAATTTAATGGGTTGTGACAAGTTTTTTTGTTTTTGTTTTTTGTTTTTAATATTGTTATTTTGAAATTGATTTCAGTATCATTTAGTTTGGCCTTGAAAATTTTTATCCTGTTAAATATTCATAAAATCATATTTGACATTAACTTTGTTATATTTTTACCTTATATTAGTAAGGATAAGTATTATTCTTAAAACTATTATTTCACTTCTTTGTACTTATGTGAACGAGTACACTGGATCACGATGTGAAAAGTTTTTCTTATTGCTGGCAAATCAAAGAAGTTGAGGAAACACTGACTACTATACAACAGATACCTAAACCTAACAGACTCTCAATAAATGTTTATTTACTTTAGTCACAAAATAATTCTTCACTTTATAGATAATACCAGGATTTTGTTTAACTTTTATTTTAGAATAAGAGCATGTAAGTACAGGTTTATTACAAAGGTATATTGCATGGTGCTGAGGTTTTGGGGTATGATAGAAACCATCAGGAAGTGAGCGTAGTACTCAGTAGGTAGTTTTGCAGACCTTTCCCCCGCTCTCTTGTCTCCCCACTTCAGTAGTCCCCAGTGTCTGTTGTTCTCATTGTTATGTCCACATGTACCTCATGTTTAGCTCCCACTTACAGTGAGAATATGTTCTTGGCTTTCTGTTTCTGCATTAGTTTCCTTAGGATAATGGCCTGCAGCTGCATCTATATTGCTGCAAAGAGCATGATTTTGTTCTTTTTTATGGCTGCATAGTTTTTGGTTTGCTTGTTTATATAGTTAACAGGTTGAATCCTTACTTTTCTTCTTAATTGTGTGACACTTTTGTTCTAATTGGCAGCTTTTACCTGCTGCCAGGTAGTCTCATCTGTTGATGTCAGTTCACAGGGTTTGGGGTACTACATTGCCATTTCCTCAAGAAGTCTCCTTGGTTCCACCTATGGTACCTGTGATTCCATTGTCCTTCTTGGCCTAGACATCGTATGTTCTGTCCACTTTGCCCTTTCCCCTGAATAGTACAGAGGAGTTTGATCTGGGAGTCTGGAAACCTAAGCTGTTGTCTTGCTTCTGCTAGAACTAGCTCTTTGCCTTTGAGC
This sequence comes from Hylobates moloch, assembly GCF_009828535.3. Lineage (NCBI taxonomy): Eukaryota > Metazoa > Chordata > Mammalia > Primates > Hylobatidae > Hylobates > Hylobates moloch. The sequence continues at coordinate 66,559,782 of NW_026652288.1, forward strand.
AAGTCACCCCACCTTTCTGCCTCTCAGAGCCTCCTTTATACAATAAGGATGGTGAATCAGTTTCTAAGGCTTTTTTCATCTTTAATAATCTGTCATCTGTGACTCCATTAGTGTAATATAATGGCTGAGCCCTGTAACAAAATACAAGATGGTGATGGAATCAGATGCACAGATAGGTGAATGGACCACGAGTGTTTACATCTGTAGTGTATGGACTTCTGTGTTGTATGAACTATGGACAAAGAGGCCTATAACTACAGGAGTTATACAGAATATCACAAAACAGAAGGGGCTTTATCTTCTTATATATGATAAACTAAAATAAATTTATTTCTAGTTTGTATACATAGGGGAATGTATACATGCATAAGGGGAATGTGACTCCAAACCATGAACTGCTTGTGCACTTGAAAATGGGTTTCCCAGATTGACTGCTTTGAAGAATTGCTCCTTTACAAAGGAGAAAACTTGGGAATCTTTGCACACTGACTGAATTTGTGAATCTGAGGAGGCAGGGGCTTTCTACAACAGTTTTCCTTTTGTGTCTCAGTCACAGCAACTTAATTGGTGGATTCCTCCATACGTACCTTCTTTATGAAGGAATTTCTTTCATTGCTTTGTTTCTTGTCATCAGTGACATTTCTGAAGTTTTTTTAAAATCTATTTCAGTGTCATAATAGAAAAATTATATTGTACTGAGTTATTTACTATTCTATTTATTAGTTTCAACAATCTGATATCTTTTTTCTTACCCAAGTAATACATATTTTCACTCCAGAAGAGTCAAATGATAACCCATATGGTAGCAAATCTGTGTCTCATTTCTTGGTGTATTTTTCTCCTCAGGTTGTGTGGTGTGGTCAAGCATGTCGTAAACCCCTCAGAATGCTCTTCCCCTGAAAGATGCATCTTAGCCTACCTCTATGATCTCTATGTGTCATGTAGCCACCTCAGAAGTAAATTTGGAGACCTCTTCAGGTGAGTAGAAGAGACTCGAAAGGACAGAAATAGGATCATGCCTATGTTTGTTAGTGACCCTGACAATATTGTCATCCTTTTGAATAATGAAAGCTAATTGCAATTGTATCTATTAGGCAGTAATTTTGATATACTCATGATTTGTTTAAACTGAATATTAAACAGGGACAATACACGATAGTCTATTATGCAATATAAATGTGTGATCATAGGGTTTTTTTTTTCCAATATTGAAATGATGTTAGGTCTGATTTTATTTCTTCAATAAATAAAGTATTTCTTAAGATTTTACATTCTCTGTATGTTGTACAGACAGTGCATTTTAAGTAAGTCCTCCTGAAGTAATGATTATTTGATATATCTTTCTGTTTTAAGTTTAAAATTCAATTTGGATTATAAATCTAATAGATCAATGAGGCAGCTCTTTGTATTTTGCTTTATTTGTATCCCTCTTGATTTTGATATCTACCTTTTCTGAGCTGACTTTTTGCATTACTTGGATTAGCTTTAATATCCTTTGGACATTACAGTGTTTCATTTTTTATTTCCTAGTGATTCATAGAAGGTTCTATATCCCCATTCACTTTTCTAGAACTTTTTCAGACTGTTTACTTTTCCTCTTTTTTCACAAAAACAATTTTGCTGTTTAGCAGATAACTTTTTCATGTGTTAATGAGTTTTTTTAAAATGACCAGTACCCTCACTGAATAGCATTAAATCAATGTGCATTAAAAGTAGGAAACCTGGTTTCTGTTACAGATTGTATTAGATTCAGGTTCAGCTTGATAAATGCTATCTAATGTTTCTTGGTATGAAAAAAATAGAACTGAATTAATCACAAAAAGGTACTGTAAATTCTGCAGTTAACCTACTCGCTATCTTAGACTTAAAATTCATGACCCGATAATGATAGTAGTATTTGATTCCTGTCAATACATCTTATTGCTGAAGGAATATTTTATTGTTTAATGAGTCCAGAAAATTGCATTTTTATAAATATTTTTATTTTCTTAATACTCTTATCCAGAATTCATACTGAATTATTTTTTGCTGTAGCTATAACCTTTTATTACAAATTACTGTAAGTGTGAGAGACAATATTCTGTGCTTTGCTCTTGGAATCACCCCACTCAGAACATTCTTTCAGAGCTATTTGCATGCTGACTTCTTCACTCCGTTTGTCTTTCTGCTTCCATGGCCATTCCTACTTCAAATAGCATCCCCAACTTCCTGTCATTCGTTGCATCTTAGCCCTTGCTACCCCCACAGGCAGCACTAGGGCTGGAGAGTAAATGCTTATTTAATGTTATTTTGAGGACAATTATTAACTATAGATGGGTAGGAGGAGAGTGGTAGAAGGTAATAGCTAACAAAACAAATTTGGAATCCAGAAGGAGGTAGGGAAAGGATGTTCAACTACCGTTTTTTTTCCTTTGTCATACCTCATATCCGGTTTGTTTGTAAATTCTGTGATCTCTGCCCTCCAAGCGTCTCTAGAACCTGCCCATTCTTCACCCTCTCTTTACCACTGTGGATACCTCTTGCTTGGACCATTGCGGAGCTCTTCTAACTAGTTTCCTTGCTTGCACCCTTAACTCTAAAACACATTTTCAACATATCCACTAAAGTGATCCTTTTAATATACGAATGATTCACAGGCTTTCAGTGATTTTTCACCCACTCAATAAAATTCACCATCCCTACCTAGCCTTCAGGATCTGCAGGGTCCCATCTTCTCTTTCATCTCTTTCCGTCTGTTTATTGTGGCCACACAGACCTCTTTACTGATCAAACACTCTAAGAACAACCCACACTAGGGCTTTTGCACTTTATCTTACGTTGCTTGTGATACTTGTCCTCAGTTACTTGTGTGCCCCACTCCCACACTTCACTCACGACTGCCTCCCTGAGCACACCATTTTAAATAGCACCCCCATGTCATCATTCTCAGCCTCAGCACTTGCTACCCCTGCTATAGATTCTATATTTATTTATGGTCTGGCTCCTCCTTAGAATGTATACTTGATGACAGCAGAAGCTTTTTCTATTTTTTTCGCTGCTGTATCCCAGTGTCTTGAAGAGTATGTTGCTCTTAGTAGGCACTGAAAAAAAAAATCTGTTGAATGATAGTTATATCTAAGACAATTCATATTTTTAATGGTATTAATAAAGTGAAAATATGAATTGGGTTAGGTTTCAAAATAATCCTTTGTGAAATATTTGAGTGGGTCTTAGGAAATATCTTTCCACAGAAATTGTGTCACAATTTGAAAATACTTACATTCTTCTCTTACTTTACATAGAGCTTTCCATTTCAGCTTACATTTTTCAAAGAGCTTTCTCTTACATGATTTAGTTCTTACAGCAGCCCTTTTTTTAATAGTGAACTTCCTCAGACAGCCCCAATAGCCTATTTGACCCTTAATACTCCTGCATTGTGGTGCAGATAGGTTAAATGAGGTAATTCAAGTAACATGCTCTGGGTGTGGGGTGTGTGGAAATTTACGGTACCAGCACACAGTGAATAGAGAAATGACTTAGGGGTCAGCAGAGTGGCACATCATAGTGATTGGCACTGTCTAAAGTTTCCTCTATTTAAAAAAATGAAAGAGAAATACAACTTTCTTGGGATATCTTGAAGTCAGAGACCTATTTGTAGTTTGAGATTAAGAAAAACAGGCAAACAAAAGCTAGATACACAGAGAGATTTCTATCAGTGTACTGATAAAACAACTTTAATAATTTTATCTGAACCACCATTCATAAAGCTGTGTGAGAGGAGTATTTTTTTCTGAAACACCATTCACACAGTGGTGTGAGAGGAGTATTTGGGGGAGATACAACACTGGTCACCTCTACCACTGATTGAGCTACTGCTGTGTGCCAAGCACTGTGCTGGGTTATTTCCATCAAGAGCTTTAATTCTCACATCAACCTCAAGAAATTGAAAATGTCATGACCCTGAATTGCAAACTTGTATCCTTCAATGACAGCCAACACATTTTTTAAAATATAAGTTGTCTACACAGAAAGAGAATGTAGAAGATTGAAATTGCTGCCATTTAGTAGATGACTTTAGTCCTCTTTGTTAGAGTAGTGCTTCCCAATTATTATTTGGCACTTGATTTATGTGGGAGATCTTGTTACACATACAGACTCTATACACCTACAGTGGAGGCCCGGGATTCTATATTTTTAACAAACACCCCAAAGGTGATTCTCAAGGAGTAGAGCTGAAGCTACATTTTGGTAAACATTGAACTGAACAATCTCTGTTTTCTTAAAGCTGTTGACAGTGGCAATAGTTTAGAATAGAGAGTCTTTATGACTTTTCATCTTCGAGGGACTCATTCCTGGCTGCCGTTGATGCAAGTATATAACAATATGGGTTTAAAAAAAAAAGCCATAGGTCACCACAAACCACAAATACTTTTGCTGCCAAAAACTTAATCTATAAAACAGACTTTCTGATGCATAAAAGAGCTTTTGAATAGAGAGGGTGAATGTTGTTTATGGATTTGCTACCTACAGAAGGTAAGCACAAATGGCTAAGTTTATATAGAATCTGAGATTTTGTATCAAATCCTTCTGCCAGTCTCATTCACAGAGCAGGTTTGGAGGAGATAGATTCTAATTCCTTTTATACTTCTAATAGTCTATATCTGATTCAGACGTAACTCACTGAAACATAAACTGTTTTTATATGATAGACCAGGGTCTTTAAAAATCTCTTAATGCCTCTGAGAAATACAACATGATAAGTTTTTATGAATGATATAATAGTTATTTCACTTTCATAGAATTTATGTATTATCCATATCCCCTTACTAGAATGTAAGTTCATTGAAGACAAGGAATGTGCCTCTCTTTTTCACAGCTGTGCCATAGTCTCCAGAATAGTCTTAGCACACGAACTTCTACTCCGTACACTATACCAGAGAAATAGTTTTGTAAGATATGTAATTAAGAGTACTCTTATGTGTAATTGAATCCTTTTTTAGTTTTAAGTAATAACACTTTTCAACAACTGTTAAGACACAGTTGTTGGAAGCCAAAGTAATTTCTTTGATTTTTAAAGCATGTAAAATGTAGACCATATTTAGGAAATAATTAAGATTTATAACCAAATACTTCATTTCTGTTTTGTTCTTCCACCTATTTAGAAATTATTTATTGAGGAATTTCTACATTCCAAAGTACTTTGATTAGCGCCAATTAGTAAGAAGTTCAAATTAAGAACTCATAATGTGAATCTTCTCTAGGAATGCATTACAGTTCCTGCCATTTAATATGTCCTTAAGTGAAATAGTTTTCTAGTTATTCTAGTTTCATTTTTCTGTTTTAACTTTTTTTCTTATAACCTCAGTAGTGCCTGTTCAAAAGTAAAGCAAACCATATATAATAATGTGATGCCTGCAAATTCGAACTTGCGATGGGATCCAGACTTCATGATGGATTTTATTGAGAATCCCTCAGCCCGCAGCATCAACTACTCAATGCTGGGCAAGATCCTCAGTGACAATGCGGCCAATCGCTACAGCTTTGTCTGCAATACACTCATGAATGTATGTATGGGCCATCAGGATGCTGGCAGGTGAGATGGGTTACCCTGGAATTCATGATTAACCAAAGAGTTGTTGCCTCGGTGCTTCTTTGAAATTGATGTCGTTAGTAAGTGTCTGGACTCACATTTGGCTATCATTTGCTTTTTCTAAATCTTCTTTTATTCCTTAATTTACCTCTGCACTATCTTTTAATTTCCTTAACCTGAGAGACCGTGCTTTCTTATTTATTACTCTGGCATGAGATGTTTTCAATATGGCCAACAATTACATGATTTATTTTCAAAAACATATAATAAAGATATAAATAAAAATGCCTGTGTTTTGAAAAAAACCATATTTGGGTCCACCTAAATTACATAGTGTCTATAAATTTTTTGATGCCCTTAAAAATGTAAATCGTAGCTCAGATTTATTCACGAAACTAAAAATATTCTAATTCGTATATGTACTGATTATTGTTTGTTGCTTAACAGCATTGTCAAAAATATTTGAAGCCATTTTTATCTTCTCAAGATTCTACTAAGTTGTTTGACAAATGAGTATTTTATCTGTGAATCTAAGAAAATGACTTGTTTGATGTTAGTGAAATATATGTTAATTAAGTATATCACAGGTGAGTATTTCTCTTTTGTACAAGGTTACTTTCTGTGTTTTCTTTTTCTTTTCTAGGATTAACGACATAGCCAATTTCTCCTCTGAGCTTACGGCTTGCTGCACTGTTCTTAGTTCAGAATGGCTGGGGGTTCTGAAGGCTCTTTGTTGTTCTTCAAATCACGTGTGGGGGTTTAATGATGTACTTTGCACTGTAGATGTAAGTTTTCTTTTTCATTTAAAAATTGAACTGTGCAATTAAATATTTAGTTAGTGGGTAATCTTTTTGCTTTTGGCTTTTATTTAATTGATTCAACTGAAATGTTATAAAATATTTTTTCTTTCTCTGTCCAAAAGCAATAAACCACAATGACATTGCCAGGGATTAAATACATGAAAAAAATAGAAATAAATAAAATGCATAGTTTAATCTGTAGCAGAGGGGCCAAGAATTTCTTTGTTTCCTGGAATTTCCATTTAGTTGAGATTTCTTCCATATGGATAGTCTCTTCAGAGCTGTTTTTTCTTTTTGCCAACTGCCCTGGATTCCTCATAGCATGGGACATAATCTAACTAAAGCAGTTCACAGTCTGAAGAGAGCCACTTTGATATTTTTAAGTGCAAGGCCTAGTATACAAATGAAGGCTTTGTTGGGTTACATAAGAATGTCCAGGTCTAGATTCCGAGGATGTCCAGTGTTTTTTGGCAATTAATGCCTGGAAGATGATGAAAAGATACCCCTCTTATATATCACTGACTTCCTTGGATATCATGTTGCATCCATGATGTGTATATTTCTTTAAAAATCTGTCTTGATTCTTTACTTCTCCTGTTGCCACTTATTGGAGTAGTCTCTTGTCGTACATTAGTATCTCTTATGCATAGTTCTTTGTACATTTTTACACCTGCCTCTCAGTTGAAGGTTTACTTCTGAATTCTGCTAATCAGGACTGGTTGGATAATCCTATCTCTGTATCTTCATTATATGAAGACTTAAGAATTTATGTATATAAAATTCATAGATGTGGCCTGCTTTTCTGTACAGAAGAGACTTAAATTTTTATCTTTAATGTAGTTTCTTAGTCTCTTAGTTGTTTTTTTAAGTTACACTTTACCTTCTGCTTCAATTCCTCATCTAAAAAATTGGAATTAATAATAGCGTGAACCTTATGGTGGTGTGCTAATAAATAAGGTGATTTTTGCAAGTTAACCATAGTCCTTGGCATATGGTACGAATCAGTATGAAGATTGCCACTGTAGTTGTTTTTCTTATTTTCTGCCAAGGTCACGTGAGATCTGGAAAGGTAAAGATTTCACTATGACTGAATTAATTTCCCCCGTCTCTTTTTCTTCTTTTTAAATTTAAGAGTCAATTGGAAACTTTCAGAGTTGTTTTTAAAACGAGTTTAATCATTAAAGAATCCTTAGTAGTTATCACTGAAAGGAACTCCAAAACCTTAGTGAGGCTTGTTTTTCAACTAGGTGGAGCCTCCTAGTTTTTCCCTGCCTTCTAATTATCTGACTCTTAAATGGTATATCTTGTTGTACTCTGTCAAAATGTTTTAATGATGTTACATCTTGTAGTGGTTTCCTGATTTTGCATTTTTGTTGTTTTGTTTTTCATTTGCATGTATGCAAGTCAAAGCTCAATATTTTCTTACAGCATTGGAATGTGGGTAAACCTCATTCATTGTTTTATAAAATAGAAATAGGCCTAGAGGATAATCATCATGGTATGTTACCATTTCCCTCTTCTGGTTCATGTTGGGATTTGAGATCTTATTGGTATTGCCTACATTCTCTTAGTTATTAATCTTAGATACTCCTTACAAGGTTGTTAGGTATTAAAACCTGTCAATGTTTTTCTTGAAGGTGAGTGACCTTTCATTCCATGATTCATTAGCTACTTTCATTGCTATTCTGATAGCACGACAGTGTTTTTCCCTGGAGGACGTCGTGCAGCATGTCGCACTTCCCTCTCTTCTAGCAGCAGGTAAGGCAGCATCCATGAACATCAGTTGATTGTTGTCTTGATGGAGTGGTTTCTAACATTACAAGACAGGGAAAGGAGTATTTGAGGGTATGTATATTGGGAAGTGGTGTAGTATCAAGGTAGACATAGTAGAATTGTAATAGTTACTTTATACAAATTAACATGGATCACCATGAAAAAGGTGGGAAACTGCTATGTTATAGTCTGTTTTAAGGAAGCACTAAGATTTCTCAGAAAAATAGCCAGGGCCTTATTTTCTTACCTTAAGGAGAATTTATTTAAATTATTCCAGGAAATTTAGCTTAATAGGAAACCTGAAGGATTTGTTCCCAAGTGTGTTAGAAAACTTGCTTTTCCAATCCCCCTTTCCTAGCTTGTGGAGATGCGGACGCCGAGCCTGGGGCGAGAATGACATGCCGACTCCTGCTTCATCTCTTCCGAGCTCCCCAGGCCTGCTTCTTACCTCAGGCAACGGGTGAGCTGACTGCTGAAAAATCTGATTACCTTTTCATTGGTAGCTAAAGTTTCTAACATGACCAAATAGGCTGTCCCTTTCTGTAATTGCCTTCTTAATTTTTTGGGCATGCCCTGGGGGTGATGAAGGGTGAGATGATACTATTCATTGAGAGGGCTGTCAGCACCTTTTATCCGTGTAATATCAGGATATACTGAGAAATACGAATCAAGAGTTAATAAGCAATAAAAATACCTCTGCTCTTAGGCCAAGCCATGCTGGTGGGCAGCATGGTCCTCTCACGTACTGTGTGTGTTGGTTCTGAACCACATCACAGCAGCTTAGGGCAATGGTGATTTATTTTATTTCATTTTATTTTTTTCAAGACAGTCTTACTCTGTCACCCAGGCTGGAGTACAGTGGCGTGATCTCGGCTCACTGCAACCTCTGCCTCCCGGGCTTAGGCAATTCTCTTGCCTCAGCCTCTCAAGTAGCTGGGACTATAGGCATGTGCCACCATGCCTGGCTAATTTTTGTATTTTTAGTAGAGATGGGGGTTTCACTGTGTTGGCCAGGCTGCTCTTGAATTCCTGACCTTGTGATCCACCTGCCTTGGCCTCCCAAAGTGCTGGGATTACAGGCGTGAGCCACCACACTCGGCCCTCATTTATTCTTGTACTAAGTAAAAGGAATAAAGTAAGAATTTTAGGGGCGTTGGTGAAGTCTGTTCCTAAAGATTATTTCCATATAGATAGGTGTGTGTCTGTGTAAGAATCAACACAGATATGTGAAGGTCGTACTAATCTTGTTGATGTAGCTCTCTGAGGAGGAACGACATTGTTTTAATAAATGTAAAGGATAAGTGAGGAGTACTGGCCGTGTTTCTTAGTGAATCCATGAAGCATCAATTAAAGCAAGCTAATGGCAATTAAGCACCCACAGTCTAACAATGAAAGACTGACTGCCTGTAAAAAATTACAAAACATTACTAATGATGGTGATGAGACTATTAAAGATTTGTTGTTTTTGTAGGCAAACCTTTCCCTGGAATAAGATCATCTTGTGATAGACACCTCTTAGCCGCTGCTCACAACAGCATTGAAGTGGGAGCCGTGTTTGCTGTCTTAAAAGCAATTATGATGCTTGGTAAGATTATTCTGACCCTAAGCTTCTTGGTTAATCACCAGAAATGAAGGCAAAATAATTTATTTTCAGGTTTAAATCTAGTAATATTATTGGAAACATGATATTGTTTGATCGCTTATTCTCCTGGAAAAATTAGTGGTTTCTCCTAGACCAAATACATCAGACTCTGAAGATTCCGTCCCTTATCTAGCGTCTCTGGGGGAACTTACATGTAATATTTTTTATGGTATTTTAGTTGCATAATGTCTCATTCTGATGTAAAATAGGTCCTCAGACCCACAGGATTGTTTTGCCTTCTTTGGTGGCAGAAATCACACTTTGTGAGAGACAGGGATGCTTGATAATCTAACTAAATGTTTACATTTTATCCAGATTATGTTTCAAGAGCAGAAGACCAGAAAATCTGAGTCTTAATCTTAGTATTTCTGCTCCTATCATGACCCTGAACGAGTATATTTCCTTCTAAGTTCGTTTTTTGATGACCCAGGCAATAGTTGCAATGATGTTGATATTATTGATAAATCAATATTAAGTTTCACAATAATTTTTTTCATTTAATTCATAATGTCCAAGATGTTCTTTACATCCTTATTTGTAAGAATTTTCCTGGAATAATAGCACTGCCTTTTCTCTTCATTTACAGGGCAATACATTAAAACATTATTCTGTAAATCATAAAAGCTTTGAATGATTAGGAAGTCTTCAAGTCAGAGTGCCTAATTCCAACTTTGGGTACCTTCTTTTGGTCTTGACTCTTATGTTCAGAAGTAGCTCCCCTTCATTAGAACAGAAATTACTGAGTGGGTAGGAATTGCTTTAGATGAGTCCTAAATAACATGTTTTGGGCTATAATCTTGCCCTGCTTGGGAAATGTTATTTGGTGATGATGAGGAAGGATAACAGAATTTTCATAAAACAAGCTATTAAAACTTCACCTTAAGAAAGGATACACACACACGGGCCTGTGTATTTTGTAGTAAAAAGGGAAAGTAGAGCCACGTCAAGGACCACAGCCTCCTCTGAGTGTAGGCGCTTATAGATTTATACAGCCAACATTAAGTGCTCATTTCAGTGAGTGAAATTTCCCTACTGTGATCATATTTGAAGGGAAAGTCAGTTGGTCGGTTCTACTTAATAAATGTAGGGACCATGGAGATAGGGACTGGCCTTTTTACCTGTGGTATTTCTAGTGCTCATCAGAGAAACTAGCAAAGAATCAGTTTTCAATAAAATTATGTTGGAAGTGTGAATCTATAAGTGACAAATATGTTAATGGCAGAAACCAAGATGAATACCTTCTAGACACTGGCCCCATGATTTGTAGGATTAGTCTAATCTCAAGTGAAATTTGCCCACCTCTTCATCCACATAATTTGGAGGATTCCCTCGGTCTAATAAGTCAGGATCAGGTCAGTTTAATGTCAGCAGAGCTTTGAGCCAGGTGGGCACTGAATGCTCAATGTTTTCTATTGTCGATGCAATTGCAGAAGGCCTGGCACAGACTCTCATACCTTCTCTGTTATCCTAACATCTAAACTAAATGAGGATCTCCTAGTATGGGGCTAGCAGATACTGTTTTTTCTCTTTCTTTTCTTTTCCTTTCTTCTCTTTTCTTATTTGCAGAAGCTCTAATTTATCCACCCTACCATGCTCTAACCAACTCTCAAGTCCTATCCACCAGGATATATTTTGAGTTAGGGAGATGGGACTGTTATATCAAATTTGGTTTTTAATTTCTACAATATAACTCAAGGTATAGAGGTAGTTGTTTACATCACCTAATGGTAGTGAAAGCATACTACATTTTGGTACTTGTAGAGTTTAGTCTTTTCTTTCAGCTCCTGAAGTGATCTATTAAATGAAATTCTGTGGGTAAAGTGAAGTTGGTACTCTTTGTGTTTGTATTTTAATGAGAAACATATGATTATATATTGATAAATTGAAATACATTATTTATTCCTCTCTTCTGCTTAAGATTTTGTTAGGAAATACCCATTAAGCCATTTTTTCAGCAAAGTCAAAACTTTTTCGTGGTTGACTTGTGGGTTTTAAAAGGCTTTTTCCATTAACTTGGGCATTGTTTTGCCCACTTGCTGCAAGCAGTGAAGGCCTACTGTAAAAGCATTTATTGGTTCCAGGAAATTTTCTTGTCAAGGCCTATGATCCTGTGAGTAAACAGGCAGAAGTTTGAAGGCTGTGTTGTCATTTAGCAATCCTTATTTTGAGTTTTTATTACTCACTCACTTTTAAAATATGATAGTTATTTGTCTCTCATGGCTAGAGATTTCTTATTTCTAGCTATTCAGACATTCTGTTTAGTTTCTTTCCCAGAACTTTGTTATGAAGAAAACACTTCCCTTAGCTTCATTTCACTAAGTATACTAAATATTTATCAGGTAAGGTTTTCTAATTTGTATGTTACAGAGAGGAAGGTAAAAAAACAGGGGTTATTCAATGAATGCCCTACTTTTCAGGGCTTCCTTAGTATGCATTGCCCTTTTCCATTCCCAGGGAAATAAATCTCTCTTGTCAAGAAGTTGATAGTAAGGTGGGCTAAGGCAAAACTTTTCTCTTGACCTATGGATAGAAAATAAGTCATTGTAAGAGAAGAAATGGAAAAGGGACATCTAGAAGGGTGAGTAACCCATTTTTTCCTTGTCTATAAGTCAAATGAATTTGAATACATTCGTGCTTGAAGTATTGGTGAAACCAATGTTCTGTGATTATTTAGTGTGATTCATAATGGCCTCTCCAAGTTTGGTGAAACTATAATTATACAAACAAAATAAGGACCGAGTCTTGAACTTGCTTTTTCTCCATTTCTGATAGAAACTTCTCTGGGTTCATGCATTTATTCTCCTGATCCATTCTCTCTATTCCTGAACAACTGGCTATTCAATAATAATATTATTCACATATTTTAAATCCCTGAAAGCTATCCTTATTTGCTCCTCAATTATTTGGCAATATTATGAACTTCTGTGATTTTGCTTTTGTGATTCTATTACTTAGGAGATGCCAAAATTGGCAATAGCAGTGTCAGCTCTTTAAAGAATGATGACTTCACCATGAGAGGTTTGCGATGTGATGGGAATGCTGATGATATCTGGACTGCCTCACAAAATCCAAAATCCTGTGGGAAAAGCATTTCCATAGAAACTGCCAATTTAAGAGAATACGCTAGATACGTACTGAGGACTATCTGTCAACAGGTATTCTAATTTAATTTGCCTTTTACTTTGAATACGTAACTCTTCTTTTGGAGAGAGCTACTTACACTTATAGGAAACTTGTGCATAGGTGGGCCTTTTTTTTCTTTCTCACTTTATTTTGAAATAATTTTAAGTTTGCTGAAAAGTTGCAAGAATTATTTTTAAAAAAACTCATGTCCATCCTTTACACAGATTTACTAATTTTTACATTTTGCTACATGTGCTTTGTAATTTGTATGTGGAGATGTGGGTGCATATACCTATTTTTTCTGAATCATTCATTTAAGAGTAGATTGTATGTTTTATTCTTTTGAATATTGCATTATTTCATAACATAACCAAAATATGGCTATTAAACATCAGAAAATTTAGCTTTTGGTACAGTAATTTTTTCTCATCTATAGACCACAGTTCGATTTTATTAATTGTCCCAGTATTGTTGGATTTGTCTGAGGTTTCCTGTAGATTAGCTTCAGATTATGCATCCCTGACCAAGATACTACAGAAGTAATCTTGAGTTCTTTCAGGTAATCATGTCTGAAGGCATGTGATGTCCATTTGCACCTCAAGGGTGATGTTAATTTTGATTAAGATGTTTCCATTGTATAGTTTCAAGATTTCCCCACTGTATAGTTACTAATTTTCCCCTTGCAGTAAGCAATCTTTGAGGAGATACTTTGAGACAGTGCAAATTTTCTTTTCCTCATCTAACTCCCCCACCCCTCATAAGCATTCGTTTTCATTTGCCCAATCTAGTCTTTACTATGATGGTTGCAAAATGGTGGTTTTTTTTTTTCCCCAACTCCTCCTCTCCCTTCATAATATCAGTTTGTGTCCTATTTTAAGGAAGAGCCTGCCCTCCTCTTCCCTGTTTATCTATTTATTATCCATATGGGTTATAATATACTGTACTTAGTTATTTTCATGTTCAGACTGGCCCAGATTTGTCCAGCAGGAATCTATTCATCCTGTCTCTCACATCATTTGACATTTTAAAAATAGATGGTATCTTCATAGTTTCTGGCCCATGTTGTACTTTCTCTGCCCCGGGCTTGGAATCAACTATTCCTCTAAGGAGCCCTTGGTTCTATTTAGCAGAGAATGTTACTTAGAAACCAAGATCTGGGTATTATGTATGCTCATGGTTATGGAGTATCATTAATTCTATGACCTGTCTGCAGACAAAGCTAGGAAGAAAAATATATCCATACACATAAATATATGTAAATATATATATTTATGAGGTCCTACTGCATATGTATATATACCGAAAGCCAGTGCCTGTCAATCTAATTGCCATATTATTTTTAGGAATGGGTAGGAGAGCATTGCTTAAAAGAACCTGAAAGATTATGTACAGACAAAGAACTTATATTGGACCCTGTGCTTTCAAATATGCAAGCACAGAAATTACTGCAGCTTATCTGTTATCCTCATGGCATTAAAGAATGTACCGAGGGGGACAACCTGCAAAGACAGCACATTAAGCGTATTCTTCAGGTCAGTCATATACAGATTGTTTTTCTGTCATTTGATAAATTCTTTGTAATAATAAAAATAATTACTTCCTCTCTTTTTTTGTCCTTGCTAATTCGTGATTTCAATTAATTCTGATTTTTATTCCCCACACATTTTCTGTGGAATTGACATACTTTATTTTTGGGTGGATGTACATGCTGCAAATTGTATGTGATCATCAAACAAATATTGATATTTTAAATCAGTGTGGTATTTACGTGAGAAATATGCTTCAGAGAGGGGCTATGTTAAATATATTATTAAAGAAATATTGAAATCGTTTTGGAATGGATTGGTTAAATAGACTTTGAAAGGAGAAATGCTTATTTAGTTTCAGTGCATAGCTGAGTCAGGAATAGTATTAACTAATTAATAATTAATGTTTCTGTTTATTGGTTTGTATCGCTACTGAATATATATGCAACAAGATTAGGAACCTTTTGACTCATGTAAATTATTTTATTGTGTATGATTATTCTGCTCTTTCTTGAGAGAAGGCGTACTATAAGGAATTACTGTATTTTAACACATTCGATACCCATAATGTTTTAATTCTTTCCATTTTTCCCAGAATCTTGAGCAGTGGACACTGAGGCAATCCTGGTTAGAACTCCAGCTAATGATCAAACAGTGCTTGAAGGACCCTGTGAGTTTATATTGAAAGCTTATCTCTGTATGAAATTTTATAAAAAGCAAAAACACGTTGATGTTTGAAGATAAAGGAATACACATATGTGCCAGTATTCTTATATCTAACTCTAGGGCTCTGGTTCTGTGGCCGAAATGAACAACTTACTGGACAATATTGCAAAGGCAACAATAGAGGTCTTCCAGCAGTCTGCAGACCTAAATAATTCTTCTAATTCTGGCATGAGCCTATTCAACCCAAACAGTATTGGAAGTGCTGATACAAGTAGCACGAGACAGAATGGAATAAAGACATTCCTAAGGTATTTTTGTCTGTTGTTTTATTGAGCTATCACGAATTTTTCACAAGTTATGGTAAATTTTGTGTGGCACTGTGATTCTTCTTTAAGTCACAGGAATGTGAAGAACATAGTTACTTGTAAGTGGCGATTATTGTTATTTTAATAAGTTAATGAGTAAAGCTGGGGTGAATGATAGCATTTGGAATATTTGATTGAGTAGGCCTAACCACCTTGAAACTGCAGGTGAACTCAGGTTTCGTTCATGCTTTCAGTGTCCCTTAGTCTACTGTGTTACGTGGTATTCATTATATGGGAAATGCTTTTTCCACCATTTTTATTAATTTATCATTTTGCACAAATATATCCTGGTAATTTTTGTGCAGAATTAGAACCAGTAGGCATATAAAATCTTAAAGTAATTATTTAATCACGAAAGGCAGATTGATTTGTGTTTCATCATTTTGGTTTAAAGTATAACTAGCGAATTTTAAACCTTAAAAATTAGCTATTAGTATGCTTACATATAATATTTCTTATTGTAACTGTGACAGAAAAGTATATTGTTTGTTGGACAAAGTGATTGTTTTTAATCAGAGAGGGTCATAGGAAAACATTAAAATCAGTTTAGTTACAATATCCTTCCAGAACTGCGTGTTTTATTGCTTTCTGTAAGCTTAGGTGGAAAGCTCATGCAAATGCCTAGTGTTCGGAAAAAGGAAAGATAATACAGAAATAAAAGAGAAATTTTAGAACAGTCTGTGTGTCTCGTACATCAAAGTTTTGCTTTGGAGTTTCTGTTATAACTGAGAGCGGGGGAAAGGATGCTTTCTCTGGTGTAACACCTGTTTCTGATTTTAGTTCCTCCGAACGCAGGGGTGTATGGTTGGTGGCCCCCCTCATCGCCAGGCTGCCAACTTCTGTGCAAGGAAGAGTGCTGAAAGCTGCTGGGGAAGAGCTGGAGAAGGGACAGCACTTGGGTTCTTCTTCCAAAAAGGAAAGGGACAGACAGAAACAGAAAAGGTGTGGCTGGAAGATGTGCGTCTGTGTGAGAATTTAAAGAATAATTGAGAAAGTCTCACTTCCTGTAAACCTGTGTGGTCATTGTACCCACAGTCCACTGAAGTTTAGTTTTTAAATGGAACTGGGAATATTCTGTTAGGCAAGGCTGTCTTATTCCTAAAATGTTTCAGGTTATAATCCTTAATACATTAGTTCTCAATTCTGCCTTTATATCCAAATCACTGCTGAACTGTTAAAAACAGTGATTTCTGAGACCCGCTTTAGACCAACTGAATCAGATCTGGATAGCCACCTGATCCCTGTATTTTATTTTTAATTATTTCTATTTTTTTATTACTTAGATATGTGTGTTTAAAATAAATATAATATATAATTCTGGCATGTTGGTGTCTGAATTAGTTGCTCATATTTTTAATATTTAGGGCTCCTGTTCTAGACTAGACATTAAAACTCATAGGCCACCACAACTAATGTTTTAATTTATTTTATGCCCAAGAAAAGGTTTCAAGTAATTATATTTGAAAACTGTGTTACTGAGAAAGAAAGAAACCTCACCCTAATGTGAAAATGCCAAGAAACCTAGGAGTAAAGGAAAAAAATTGATAATTTCTTCCATTAAAAAAAAAAAAATTAAGCATATAGGTTTCTTGTCTGCTAATGAATAATACTATAGTAGCCACCATTTATTGACCACTTACAAAATGGCAACTCCTCTCTAAAACTCATTATGTACCTGAGCTTTTAAAATTCTCATAGCAATCATGTGGTAGGTACTCTCATTATCTTCTTTATATCATGTTGAAACAGGCACTTAAAGGTTACTTGAGTTGCTCCAGGACACACAGTGGAGGACATAAAGCCTGGGTTTAAATCCAGGAGGTCTGGCTTCTGAGCTTGTGCTCTTAACTACGGTACATTTGGGTAGAGACCCAGCATTGTATGTACTGTATTTATTTTACATCTGGTTGTTTTACCATGTTGGCCAGGATTAATTAACCAACAAGAAGGCATAATTTTAATTTTCAAATCATATTTGCTAATAGGTGAGTGTATGTGCATTGCCTAACTTCCCATAGGCAGGACAGATGGTATTGAAGAGACTTGAAAGATCGCTCTTCCCACGTCAGGGGCTCTTTATTCTGCCCATGGAGGATGATGCTGATTGAAATATTTTGGCCTAGGTCTCATTTTAAGAAATTTTTCTTTCCGACATGGCGCTTTGTTTGTCAATATGATTTGTTGATTGTTCTCTAATTGGAGACATTTTGTTAAAATGCCAATTTAAAACAGAATTTTTAACCAAATGCCTTGACGCCCCTCTACCAGTGGATGCTGCGGGCTATGCTGGAGCCTGTGGGCTGTGTTGGAGCTGCACACTAGAGGCCGCCAGCAAATACACTGTTTTTGGAGTCCTCAGTCCTGCCTGCTAAATTAGCTCTACTAACACCCTGCTTTTTGGTCTTGGGAAATGTGCTGAAAAACAAAATCAAACCCCAAAACAAGCTCAACAGTCATATAGGCATGTTTTCCCACTCTAAAACAAGAGTTTTATATGAGAACTTTAAAAATTTTAAATTTTATCCTGTGTATAAATTGATAATCTTTCTGACGTATATTTTAAAATTCTGCATATTGATGTAGAAGATGAATTCACTGTCTTCTACCCTCACTGCCCAGCATGCTCACATACAGTATGGATTGATGCTAGTTTGAGAATGGCTTCGAGGGCAATTAGAGCATACCAAGTGATTTAGAAGCATTACAGTGGCTTTTAATCTCATAAGTAGAGGTATGATTTAAACTTTCAAGCAGTCTTTGGCTGTTTACCACCTCTCTTATTTATCTAATAGTGAGGCAAAGAAATGAATGTTGCCAGAGGAAGTAATGCATTATTTCTAACTAGATCTGTTGTTATTACTTCCTTTGTAGTATGTCTCTTTTGAGTCAACAACCCTTCCTCTCACTGGTACTTACCTGCCTTAAGGGACAAGATGAACAAAGGGAAGGCCTCCTAACATCTCTCCAGAATCAAGTTAACCAGGTAAAGTATAGTATAATATTAAGACAGGCAAATATCTTTCTAATGGCATTCATTTATTTGCCTTTCAAATACTGAGATTAATAAGGGCCAGGCACGGTGGCTTATGCCTGTAATCCCAGGACTTTGGGAGGCTGAGGCTGGTGGATCACCTGAGGCCAGGAGTTCGAGACCAGCCTGGCCAACATGGTGAAACCCTGTCTCTACTAAAAATACAAAAATTAGCCAGGCATGATGGCGTGCGCCTATGATCCCACCTACTCGGGAGGCCGAGGCAGGAGAATTGCTTGAACCTGGGAGGCAGAGGCTGCAGTGAGCTGAGATCACACCATTGCACACCAGCCTGGGAAACAATAGTGAAACTCTGTCTCAAAAAAAAAAAAAAAACTAGTAAGGTTACAAAATGTTTTCAGTAGATGCTGAGAAACAATCCATGCCTTATTCTTCTACCTGGCATTCTAGACACCACAAGATTAACAACTTTATATTAATGATATGTATAATAAATGTGTACTGCCTATAAAAGTAAAATTTTACATATTGTGTATAACTTTGAAGTATCTGCCCGTCTCCTAACTCTGCCTCATAGGAGAGGACCTGGAGCAGTCTGTGCTTCAGTAGGCATGGCAGAGAGTCCAGCTCCTCAAGCTTGGATGCCACGTTATCAGGCACGTTTTCAGCTTGAAATCTGTAGGTTCAGAAACTCAGTTGTATTGATGCCAACCAAGTACACAAGAAATAAATCAGAAGGCATATTGGTTTATTTAGAAATAATTTGGGCATTGCCTTTTCACCAAACACAGTTCTCCTGGTCACTGTTTGAGTTTCTTGCATCTATATACTGTAAGGAAACTGAGCATTCACAGTAGAAATTGGAGAGCATGGAATTAAGCAAAGTGGATAGATTGGTCTTATGAGGTGTTTTATACTGATACAGAGCCTAATTGACCCCTTCTTGTGGCGCTGTGTTTCTATGACACCATGTCTTTCTCTCGATTGCTACTAGATGGACATGGACAAGGACACTTAATCTTATTTGATCCTCTTGTCATTTCTCACCTTTTGGGTAGGAGAGATCTAGATATAGCAATCATAGTGAAGCTTTTTAAATGTAAGTCACGTATTACCTCAGTATACCTGGTATAAAAAATTCGGGCTGATAAGGCCAGACATGATTTGACACTGGCTGTCTTTCCTACCTTGTCTCCTACCAGTCATGGCCCTCTTTCCTCCACTGTTGTTGCACTGGCCATGTTACTGTTCTTGAACTTGCTGAGCAAATTCTCATTTCAGCGCCTGTGCGTCTTTTCTTCCCTTTAGGTGGAAAGATTCCCTTCCAGAGATTAGCATGGCCTACTCCCTTCATTCAGTTCTCTGTTCAGATGTTACCTCCTTCGGGAGGCCTTTGATCACCCTCTAAAAATAGGACCACAGCCATTCTCTATGCCATTGCCATGCCTCAAACCACTTGTTACACTTAGTTTTATTTGTCCCACTACTATTATTTGAGCTCCATGAGAGCTTGTTGTTTAGTTAACTGCCTTGCCCCCTTAAGCCAGCCTTAGGGAGAGGTTCATTTCTTTTGATGAGATTTGGGAAGTGCTTTCATCTCACCATGCAAGGTACTTACAGGTCATCTGTTGGGATGGAGTACTTCTGCATGTGACTCAATTGAACTCTTTTAAGATGACTCTCATCAATGACCATATTTCAGAGCATGGTAGGGTTTTCGTTGGTGGTTTTTTGTTTTTGTTTTGAATTGCACTCTTTTTTTTTGGCTCATCTCGTCTGATTTTAGGGTGTTGCCCACTTGTGGCTCCCTTTCCTAAGCAAATTTTTCCTTTTCCAGCATTAGTATGAATCAGTGAGGAAGTGAAGAAGCAGCCCACTTTATAAACTGATAAAGCCACTTGGCTGATGTCTACAATGCCATATTTTTCAAAGTACTGTGTATTCTCTTTATCAAGGAAGACACATACATAAGATAGCAGACTTTCTCTTCTATAAAACATCGAAATAATACATTTGCTAGGGTTCAGCAAGTCCCTAGAAATATAACACAGGACGGAGGCAAAATGTAATTCTGTCTCTCCAGTGTTTTTCTTCATAAGACCAATGAGGTAACGTATTTTAAAAGTTTTTATTAATGCTTAATTTGATGGCCCTCTCAAGCATTTTTCCAGACTTAATCATAGGCTATATAATTATATAAGATTTTCTTCTTCCACCTAGAAAGGCAAATGCACAAATGAATAGCCAGATTTCTGTCTGGATGGAGGAAGAAGAAAGCTAAAATTTTATTTTTCTTAATTTGTTAAAGATAAGAAGTTGTTTTTTGCTATCAGTATAAAGCTCAATTTATCTTTAAATGAGAGAAAAATTAAACTTTAATGGGGAGAAAAAGATTTCTTTTTCCGGATCTTAGATTTTAAGTAACTGGAGAGAAGAACGATACCAAGATGACATAAAAGCGCGGCAGATGATGCACGAAGCATTGCAACTCCGCCTAAATTTGGTAAGTGACCTTTCTACTATTTTCCCTCCATTAAACATATCTACATGTGAAAATACCTCCAGCTTTCCACTTCTCCTAAGTGCAAAGTCTGCATTACAAGGTGAGGCCTTCCACTCTTTGCTCTCTGTAATTACTTCCCTATTTCTAAAGCCTTCTGTTTCCCTTGCTGCTTTCCTTCCTGTCTGGTCAGACATCTAGACAGTGCTAGGTATTTTAAGCATTGATTTGCCTTGTCTACCTCTACCCCAGTGAATCTCTCCTTCTCTTCAGTTTGTGCTAAGAGTAAGTCTGAGAAGACTATTATAAGATCAGTGTTAGCTTCTACTATACTTATTTAAAACCATTTAAAAAGTCTTTTAACTCAAAGTTTTGTCCAACTTTCCATCAAATTGATTATAAAGACAAATCCCACGGAGAAGTTTTATAGAAATTTAAAATGTCTCACATATTGTGCATTCCTTGAGTTTTCTTTTCCCATCAGGCAGGCCCAAGTGCAGGCCCCTCTGGGGGATGGCCTGTCTGATACTTTTGCAGTTGTTTCTAACCTTGTCCCAACACGTGAACTGGTAGGTGTGCAGGCCAAGCCTCCTGCCTACCCCTGCTGTGATAGTGGATGTTTCCATATGGTATTATGATAGCAGGCTTAGATTCAATGGTAATTGTACAGCAAACACAAAGTTGCAGATAATTGGATTACATGACTTTGGCATTATTCAGGTTTAATTCAACTATAATTGCATCATAAAACTGGACATCATAAAAGATTTGGAACAAAAGAAAGCTAAGTTTATTGGTGCCCACATTCAGCTACTCACTTCCCTTCTTCATTTTATTTAATTTTTGAATGACTGAACTGTGCTGAAAGAACTGAAAATAGTGATAAACATGTAGGTAAGTGAGAGAAAAGATAAGATAATCTCTAAACTAGAGCATCCCTTGTTTTTTTAAATAAAAACAATCAAAATTTGATAACATAAAGCAATGGGGTGTTACTTTCTGTTTTACAGAATGCAGATATTTTACTGTATTTTGTCTGCTAGGTAGGAGGAATGTTTGACACGGTGCAGAGGAGCACCCAGTGGACTACAGACTGGGCCCTCCTGCTCCTTCAGATCATTACTTCAGGAACTGTTGACATGCACACCAACAAGTATGTTTTTTATCATTTCACATTTATTTTGTTACATATATGCATGCTATAAGCTTTGATATACTGATGATGATTTCTGCCACATCTTATTTACTTGGATACTATTAAAAATTCTGGAACTTGAATAAAAATACTCAGTTAAATAAGTGTATTTCAGTTTCACTTTAAGATGAAAATAATTATTTTCTTTCTTAGTGAATTATTCACAACAGTTCTTGACATGCTGGGTGTTTTAATCAATGGAACATTAGCCTCTGACCTATCAAATGCATCCCCTGGGGGATCTGAAGAGAACAAGCGTGCATATATGAATTTAGTAAAGAAACTGAAAGTAAGTTTGAGATCAGCCTATATTATGAGCTCAAGTTGTTTATGGATTTATTATCTAGTGCATTTTAATTTACTACTCATTAAATGTTATTAATTGTATTCAACTTAATTTAATGTGATTATTTGCTATTTGTTTCACCTAACCTTATCAGTACCCAGAAGTTACATGCACATAACCTTGATTATTTTTTATTGAAAACAATTACATTATAAAACATGTTTAATTTTTTAAAGAACTTTAGAAATCCACTGTTAAATATATAACCAGAATACTAACATTAGATAGATTTAAGATAACTCTATGCTTGGACTGGCATGTGTAATTGAAAAAATAGCCATCTGCATTGAAATTTATAAATCGATTCATTTGACTGACCACTAACAGACTCTTTAGAAAAAATTGTAAGAAAACAGTGCAAAAAAGAAACCAAATAAATCTGATGCGTTACCAATCAAATAAATCAATGGTTACCTTGTAATCTGACCCTGGACATGAGAAAGTGTTCTGTTCTGCAGCTCCTGCCTTCTGATTGTGATCGCTTCCCTGGATTTTTGTCATTTCAGCACTATGATGTTTGTTGTGTAACAACAGTGCCTTTGTATGTGTTCTATTTTCTACTTAAATAGAAGAAATGAAACACTCACTAGTCTATTTGGAACTGCCTTGTAGACCATGTTCAGGGTTAAAGAACATGCGCTAAGCTATAAAAAGGGAAATGTTTCATAGGGGAACTTCCTTCTGGTTAACTTTTGCCTTCATTGTAATTTCTGTCTCACTTCTCACTCTCTCTCTCTCTCTCTCTCTCTTTTTTCTTTAGAAAGAACTGGGAGACAAGCGATCAGAAAGTATTGACAAAGTTCGACAGTTACTACCTTTGCCGAAACAGACATGTGATGTCATCACTTGTGAACCTATGGGTTCCTTGATTGACACAAAAGGAAACAAAATTGCTGGATTTGACTCTATAGATAAAAAACAGGCAAGAGTAAATGTTTTTTCTTATATATAAATTTATTTACAAAAAATGAAATACTTTTTCTTGTCTTACCATAGGATATATAAAATATGTCAATTTTGCTGTTGATGTTTTTAAGGTATATTCTTGTCTTCTAAGTGTACTTAGTCATTGGCATTATCATATAAAGAGGTCATATCTTTGAAGATCTACGTTTTATATGTTTAAAGGACCTAAAATGTTTTCCCTGAATTTAAGTAAATTTTCGGAAACCTACCAAGAGAAAACTAAGTAAAAGCTTAGTGTAAAAAAAAAAAAAAGCAAAAATAAGTTCTGATTTTACTTCAGATTTAGAAGCAGAGTATATTTATCAATAAAAAATTTCTTGTAAGCTGAGCATGGTGGCACATGTCTTTAGTTCCAGCTATTGGGAGGCTGGGGCAAGAGGATTGCTTGAAGCCAGGAGTTTAAGTCTGCAATGTGCTAGGCTCATGCCTGTGAATAGCCACTACGCCCTAGCCTGGGCAACAAAGTGAGACCCTGTTTCTGGGAAAAAAAACAAAACAAAACAAAAACCTTCATGTAGTAAGCTATTTCAAGTAAAAATTATTTTAATTGTTAGGATATTCTCTATTCCTATCAAACAGTATTTAATGGACATTTATATAAGATATTAAAAAGGTTCTCTAAAATATGAGAAAAGTGGTCAGTTATTCTTTTAACGAACAGTAAGCAACCACAGACATTCCACAATCACCAAGATGAAAGACAGAGTTCCTACCCTCAAGGGGGAAGTAGACACAATTACAGTGTAATGAGATTTGTGTGTCATGGTACAGAGAGAGTATTAGGGGATAGAATAGGGTCCCCAGGAAAATTGACACGAGTCATTTTGAAGGATTAAGAGTTAGCTGGGAGGTAGGGAAAATTGTGGTACAAACAAAGGGAGAATTTATATGAAGACATGAAAGAATCAGATTTACCAGGGAATTTAGAGTAGCCTGAGAATCTAATACTAGTTTGTGTAAAGAAAAAAAGCTAAAGTCCTGGTCAAGTTTGAGTTTGCAGTGTCAGTGGACTTCCTGGTAGTAAGACATCTGGAATCCCTTTGGATATGTGGTTTTTACACCAAGGAAAAAGTTCTCATCTCAAGATGAATATTAGGAAACAGTCAATTTACAGGTGGCAATTGAACCTTGGTTTTATTTTGTTTTACTTATTTATTTGTTTATTTATTTTTTTTGAGACGGAATCTTGCTCTGTCGCCCAGGCTGGAGTGCAGTAGTGCGATCTTGGCTCATTGCAACCTCTGTCTCTAGGGTTCAAACGATTCTCCTGTCTCAACCTCCTGAGTAGCTGGGATTACAGACATGCATCACCAGGACCAGCTAATTTTGTTTTTGTTTTTGTTTTTGTTTTTTTTCAAGACAGAGTCTTGCTCTGTCGCCCAGGCTGGAGTGCAGTGGCGTGATCTCGGCTCACTGCAACCTCCACCTCCTGGGTTCAAGCAATTCTCTGCCTCAGCCTCCTGAGTAGCTGGGATTACAAGTGCCTGCCACCATGCCTGGCTAATTTTTGTATTTTTAGTGGAGACGGAGTTTCACCATCTTGGCCAGGGTGGTCTTGAACTCCTGACCTCGTGATCCACCTGCCTCAGCCTCCCAAATTGCTGGGATTACAGGTGTGAGCCACCACACCTAGCCTTTTTTTGTATTCTTAGTAGAGATAGGGTTTCACCATGTTGGCCAGGCTGGTCTCAAAGTCCTTACCTCAGGTGATCCACCCACCTCAGCCTCGCCAAGTATTGGGATTACAGACACGAGCCACTGTGCCTGGCCTGAACCTTGGTTTTAGATGAAGCTACTCATAAAAGAATGCATATAGATAACAACAGTAGCACTCACATCTTAGGGAATGACTGAGTAGTTATTTGGGGGCCATTTAAGGAAAAATATTTTTAAATTGAGATTTTAAGGCAAGTGCCAAGAGATGTCACCAATTAATGTTAAGAATAAAAACAGAGTAACAGTTTTTTTTTTTTTAGAGTCAGTAAAGATAAGCTTGAGTTGAAAGACTTTACTTATTCCTGCTGCTACAATTTAATTCTCTAATAATAATATTATATTCAGAGTATGGCTTATTAAGTACAGGGCCCCCATATTGAACCAAGCTCATACAGATTTGGATTGAAGTTAATACTAACCCAATTAGAGGTTGACTATAACTTGACTCTTAAATTTGATATTATCTTCAAAATTATAAATAGATACAGAGATTTAGAACTGATTATAATTTAGTAAGATTAATTTTGCAGTGTTAGAATTTTTAGCAAAAAATTTTTAGAATTTTTTTAGCAAAAAGAGGAAATACACATTAACAATAAAATATGCTAGACTGCCTATGTTGCCTAAACAGAGCATCATGTGGTTAAAGAACTGTAGAACCAGATTTACAAAGGTCTGAATTCTAGCCACTGCTCTCCGGTGATGTAGCTATGTAACCCTCTCTGCTGTATTCTCGGGTTCTCTAGGGCTCACGCCAGCCAAAATGTTCTCTGACTCCATATCCCATACAAGCCTGGCCTATGAATAAGGAAAAGATCTGAGTGTGCTGTCTTACAGTGCTATTTTCCCACAGGGTCTCCAGGTCTCTACGAAGCAGAAGGTATCCCCGTGGGACTTGTTTGAGGGTCAGAAGAACCCAGCTCCTCTGTCCTGGGCCTGGTTTGGGACAGTCCGAGTGGACCGAAGAGTGATCAAGTACGAGGAGCAGCATCATCTCCTGCTGTATCACACACACCCCATGCCCAAGCCCCGCAGTTACTACCTCCAGCCACTGCCCCTGCCTCCTGAGGAGGAAGAGGAAGAGCCCACATCTCCAGTTTCTCAGGAACCAGAAAGGAAGTCAGCTGAGCTGTCAGATCAGGGAAAAACCACAACAGATGAAGAAAAGAAAACAAAGGGAAGGAAGCGCAAGACGAAATCTAGCTCAAGAGTTGATGTAAGTGCGGAAAGGAAGGAGAACCCTGGCTCATTAGCATTTAGTATGAGATTTACTCGTGCCCAAATCATATCCCTCGAAACATTACCAAGAGCAGGATAAGTTTTGTTATGACAGTTCTCCTAACAGGTTTCTGCAGTAATTAACTGAATGGCACACAATGACTTGTCACAGACAAAAGATTAAAGCTTTTGATTTTCCCTTCTCCACTTTTAATAATTTTATTTTAATTGTAGGCTTCCATTGTGATATTTAGTTAATATTTCAGTGCCTCCTAATTTCCTCAGATTTGAAACTTGAAATTTTTAGAACTAATCAATCCCACTCTCTCACATATCTTTAATATGTCTAAAATATTTATTGTATTTCATGTGGTTGATACCTTCAGTAAATTAACATAAAAAGCTCTACTTGCTTTTTCTTTGATAAAAGTTGGAGTTAACATAGCCAATAGGATGTTCCTGAGATTTTGTGTTTTACTATTCCATCTTACCTTCATATATTTTACTTCTTTCCCATGTTTTCAGACTTTAAAAAAGATGAAGATAAGCCTAATTTAAAATAGTTTTATTTCTTGCTTCTCTATTAGTGTTCCCCACGTATAACAAAGTTTTCATTACAACAGAAATCTATTTGATGGTGATTTAGAAATAATTTTATAAACCTTGAGAAGTAATGCATAAAATATCTTTCTATTTAAATTAAATTAAAACCTGGAAAATATTTGATAGAGGATTTGAGACATTTTTAATGAAATTCCACAGCATTCTTGCTGCACAGTGGAAGAAATATTCACCATTTCATTCAGATATTCATGATTGGTTATTGTTTACCTATGTGAGAACTAAAATATATTTTTTCCTAGCTGATAGCTTGGTGATTAATACTATTCTAGAAATGACCACTACCACTTTAGGATGCCACTTGAGCATCAGTGCCCCCCTTCTCATTCAGTCTTCCTACCAGTATCCTTTGTCTTGAAGGGAAGTTTAAAATGGTCCAGACTGACACTCCCTCAAATTTGGGGTTTCCAGCCTGTCAGTCCACATGGATGGGTTTTTGTTCTTTTCAGATGCAAAAGCCCTGAAACCAGTCCTGCTCCCCAAGTCAGTCTGGTCATGTCCCCTCTTCCTCTATTCTTCCTGAAGCTCCCTCTTTTCAATGAGATATACTCTTTGGTAAAATTGCAGGGAAATGAGATTTTGTTTCTCTTCCATCCTCTAGGGCTAGACTAGATGAGGGAAGGTAGGGAAATTGAGACCTTCAGGGAAGGTCGGGAAATTGAGATCCTTACAGGCTTTGCAGCTACTATAAGGAAGAGGAAGCATAGGGGATGAGGGGAGTGTCTACTTCTTTAGAATGATGTCTGGAAAATTGCAAGTGAAATACCATCTTGGCCAAAGAGTGGTTCTGAAGCACTGTAGGGCTCTCTGGCGTAATTCTCCAGACCCAAGATAGTGGAAAGGCCTTCTAAGATGAAATGATCATAAGTCTTAGCAACTGAAGGTGCTTTTTCAGTGATGAGTGTTGTTCAGTATTGGTATTCCTGACACACTTGTAGTCTTTTGAAACAGAATTCAGAAGAGATCCTTTTCCATCTCTGCCCACTGCAAGCCAAGCACTGTTTAAGTCAAGGAAAAGTTTACCTCAAATGAATATTTTCCAGGGGATTTCCAGGAAGCACTCTTCCTTCCATCTTCTCCTTTATAAAAAACAGCTTTGTACATTGGGATAGGGGGTACCTCAGATGGCTTACTGAAGTTATTTGCATTAATTAGCTGTGTAATATGTGGAGTTAAGTAACTTTTTAAAAAACTTTATGTTGAAGGAATATCCACAGAGCAACATATACCGAGTGCCTCCTAATTACTCGCCTATCTCCTCCCAAATGATGCACCATCCACAGTCCACCTTGTGGGGTTACAACCTCGTGGGCCAGCCCCAGCAGCCTGGGTTTTTCCTTCAGAACCAATCTCTTACTCCAGGTATGTAATGAGAAAGCACAGATCACTCAGAGATGAGAAACAGCTTGTGGTTCTCTTTGCTTTTAACCTGAAACCTCCACAAAACTTGGACATTTCAACTACTGAGTGCTCAGTTGACATTTCTGTAATTCTCTTCTCACAGAAATTTTTTTTGTTTTCTAAAATAGGTTAAATTACGAGTTTATGTACTGATTTTGGAACTTTTATTTAGTGTTAAAAGGAAATTAGCCAGTGATTAAAATCTAAGCTGTAAGATATAAAAGTTGATAAAGGTTTTATGTTATAAAATGTGTGTGTATTTTTATCAGATATAATTCGTATTGGCGTTTTAAAAGATTACACAATATTTCACAGTGTCTTTTATTGTTCTGAATTATCATGACAACTAAGAAAATTGGTTCAGCAAGATTTAGATAACAACAAGGAAAACTACCATAGTAAATGTTCCTGATTTTAGTATTGCTTTGGTTTGAGCCCAAGTAGATTTCTCGTCCCAGATGAAAATTTTCTAAATGAAAACATCTCTTAATTAAAAATGAATTCAATTTTCTTTCTATATGAAACATTGCATGTTTTAGCATATTTAAATTATTTGAACTCTGTCAGCATTGTTAGGATGTGCCATTTTAACAAATAATTTTTAAAATTTTTCTATTGTGATTTTTATTATAACTTGAGTTTGACATTTTGAGGTCTGTGGAAGAAAATATTTCATTTATGGCTTATAGCAGGGGGAAATCCATATTTTGTCCTCTAAATTAATGGTTAAAGGAACTGGTCTGGTAGTTAAGCGTTTTAGATTCAAATCTGGTTCTACCACTCTCTTGCTATATAATCTTGGCCAAATTTTAATTTCTCTGTGCCTCATTTTGGTCATCTGTAAAATGAATATGCTAATACCTATTCCCATAGGGTGGGTGATTCAGTTATTTATTCAAGAATGTATTGAGCTTCATGATATAGCAGACCCAGTTTTGGATGCTAGGATATTGCAGTGACTAAAATGTGCAAAATACCTACTTTTTAAAAGATGAAATAAAGTTTATGTTACACACGCATACATATGTAAGATTTAAAAGTAAATTGTAATAGTTATGTAGCCTTTGGAAGGTAGCCTGACCCCACAGACATGTTCAGTAAGCGATCTTCACATATTCCTAGCTCAGGGCATTTGTACTTGCTGACCCCTGTGCCTGCAGTGCTCTCCCTCAGATATCTACATCACTTCCTGCCTGTCTCCGTTGGGCTTGGTCACATTACTTTCTCACTGGGGTCTTCACTAACCTGTTTTAAATTGTAGACCCATACCCCTTCTCTGTACCCTCTGTTTCTCTCTTCTGTTTCTCTATTGCAGGTGCGTCCAATCTTTTGGCTTCCTTGGGCCACATTGGAAGAAGAATTGTCTTGGGCCACACATAAAATACACTAACAATAGGTGATCAACTACAAAAAAAAAAAAAAAAAAAATCACAAAAAAAAATCTCATAATGTTTTAAGAACGTTTACGAATTTTTGTTGGGCTGCATTCAAAGCGATCCTGGGCCTCATGCAGCACACAGGCCATGAGTTGGACGAGCTTGCTCTACAGCATCAGACTTGCTTATATCTTACTTTCTTATTGATTTATTATCTTCCCAGAATGTAAGCCTGGTAGCAGATATTTTTTCTATTATGTTCACTGCAGTATCCCCAGAACTTAGAGGAACCTCTGGCTTTATAGTAGGCTTTTAAAAATAGATTGTTGAGTGAATGAATATAGACTACAAACTAGACTCAGAGTGAAAAAGAAGGATGGAATCATCATCCTTTTAAACTTCCTCTTTTTAATGCCAAGCTCCATGTGAATTTTTAGCCATTTTAAACTTTGGAGATGTAGAAGTTTGTTTGTAGATATTGACACACAAGGACTGTCTGTGAATTGAAAGCTAACTGCTTGTAAAAGCACATAATCTCTCCCTGTAGAATACTATAGAAAGCTTTTTATAAGTTGAGGAACTTTAGGTATGAGATGGCATTTAAAAAATAAATTTTGGGCTGGGCACGGCGGCTGACACCTGTAATCCCACCACTTTGGGAGGCCAAAGTGGGCAGATCACCTAAGGTCAGGAGTTCAAGACCAGCCTGGCCAATATGGTGAAACCCCTTATCTACTAAAAATACAGTAACAAAATTAATCAGGCATGATGGTGCCTGAAATCCCAGCTGCTTGGGAGGCCAAAGCAGGAGAATAACTTGAACCTAGGAGGCAAAGGTTGCTTGAGCTGAGATTGCATCATTGCGCTCCAGCCTGGGTGACAGAGCCAAGACTCCAT
The DNA here is from genome assembly GCF_009828535.3 of Hylobates moloch. Lineage (NCBI taxonomy): Eukaryota > Metazoa > Chordata > Mammalia > Primates > Hylobatidae > Hylobates > Hylobates moloch. The sequence continues at coordinate 66,590,474 of NW_026652288.1, forward strand.
CTCAGAAAGTAAAAATAAATAAATAAATTTTGAAAAAATATTATTTTTGAGGATTTATATGAGCGAATTTATTTTCATTTAAACAAGCACAATCTAAAGTTACAAGACAGTATGTACAGCATGATTCCATTCATATAGGGTTTAAATGCAAAACAATCTCCCACCATCACTTACATACAAAAACATAACGTATCTTTCCTAATCTTTCTCATATATACACACCAGTATGATAAAGTTGTAAGGAAATGCATAGGATAGCAAACTCCAGATTCAGAGTAGCATTTGGTAGGAGTAAGTGAGGAAAGTAATTAGGTGTACAAAGGGCTTCAGCCATATTTGTAATATTTTCCAGTAGTTTCTCAGAGGTACAAGATCATAGAGTTAGGAAAATTTTTAAAAATTAGATTATAGTTTAATCTTTAAAAAGAATTTCCCTTTTCTATAATGAGTCTGTTTTTACATATTAATATACATAATTCTTAACACGTAATATACATTCTGATTGTTGCTTCAACAGAAGTTACCCTGCCATGTGTTACTTAGATTGATCTTCTGTTTTTTTCCAAATGCTCTTCAAATGCTGCTGAATGACTTTGTAAATAGAAGAAGATGACTGAGACAAATCTCACTCATTTTAGAGGTTTCTCGTGCCAAGGTTGAGGACATGCCTGGGAAAAAGGAACACAGAATCACAGGAACATCTGTGCTTTTTCCAAAGAGGATTTGGGGACTTCCGTATTTAAAGGGGAAAGAGTAGGCAGTAGGGGAAAGAAGAAAGAAAAAGAAGGGGAAGTAGATGAAAGGACTAAGCAGTTTCATTCTTTTGAGGCTTTGATCAGCATTCCCTGAATCTACATTTTACATATGAAAGAAGCACGTTAAAGGTTTAGTCAATTATGGTGTTGAATCTGCATTTTTACATAAGATTAAGTAAACATAGAGTAGAGGAAGAGGTCAAGTATATATTTGTCTCTGATAAGTGGAGGGATGACTTCTAGTTCTGTCCTGCTCCCCCACAACCCCCCCTCCCACCGTAAAGATAAGCTGTTAATTTTAGGGTAAATCTTTTGGAGCCTACAAGGAATTTCCTTGTGAGCAAATTATGAGGGAGGCCTCCTAGGGAGATATATAGCCTTCTATCTTTGCAGCTATCTATTTAGGAAACAAACCGGGGGATAGTTTTGCATGACTCAGTTCCCAACATTGACTTTTACCTTTGTCATAGTGAGTTTGGCATCCCAAGATTTTTAGTTTCCTTTCACAACTTCATAAATTGTATTGCTGATTGTGGCACTGAGTCTTTAAAAGAATGTGGGTTTTTCCAAAAAAACAGCTTTAAAATGTTTGTTTTCATCATACACCTTGCTTTATAGAAAAGATAAAACAACTTTTGTGAGGTGCTTATGTAGAGGTTTTTTTTCATTTATGTATATCAAGGACTATTTTTGGTGAATGAAGAATTGACATGTATTGTGAAGCCAGCAAATGTCGACTTTTTTCCCCCTAACTTTTAAAGGCATATGACAAATTATAATATACAAATATGTAAAGGATTTCCTGTGGTTTCTTAAGCATCAGTATAATAGTTGCTTGTTTATTTGATTTTTAGCCTTCAAAAAAGATGTTTTGTCATTACAATCATAGTATTTGAAGTTTGCAAGCATTTCAAGATTTTAAAGTATTTTCATGCCTCTACTATAAAACAGGCATTTTCATTTTGCCGTGGTGAAAAGGCTTCAATGACATGAGCTTCAGATTTGATGAAAAGTACAAAAGGATTTATATGAATGGCTTAAGAACTTGGCAAAATACATCACAAAGGCAGTATGTTTTATACAAGTAATATGTTCCTGAGGGCCTTGCCTAATTTAAAACCCATGTAATTATGAAATTATGCCAACAACTGTATGTTCTACGCATTTCAATTTATGAACTGAAGACCTCCATGAAGTTATATCAAAGTAGTATAATTCACTTCTACATCACTCCCCCCATCTTTTGTAAATTGTGCAGCTCAACAGGTCTATAATATTTGTGGCAGGTGGGACAGTGCATTTTTTTCTACTTTGTTCATAAAGTGAGACTTAGAAGGTGAAATTTCTGTGTTTTGATAAATAAGACCTGTTGCATTAACGTAGTTAGAAAGTGTTTCCTTTTGGTTGCTTTTGTAGGTGGCTCCAGATTGGACCCTGCAGGCTCCTTTGTCCCAACCAACACCAAACAAGCTCTGTCAAACATGCTACAGCGGCGCTCGGGCGCCATGATGCAGCCGCCTTCTCTTCATGCAATCACATCGCAGCAGCAGTTGATACAGATGAAGCTTCTGCAGCAGCAGCAGCAACAGCGGCTTCTCAGGCAAGCCCAGACTCGGCCTTTCCAACAGGTTTGTCCAGACCCCAGCAACGGAGTCCTTTGCATTTTATTACCTCTGCTAGCTTGGGATAAGTTTGGGGTATGTGGCATATTCTTTCTGTATGCATATCCCTGTATACTTGTGTGAGTGCAGGTCTATCTCTCTGTTGCAGGCTTGTAAATACTTTTCCTCCATTGTATCATTGCTCAAATAAGAATTTGATATGTCTTAGGTTTATTAAAAGTATACCTCAAAACAAAAAGAAGGGCTGATGACTTTTAGGTCAATTCGAAGAAGCAGGCCTTTATCCTTGAGGTGACCTTCTCTGAACACTCATTTTTCTATTATAATTACCACCGTATTCTGTACTACTTTCAGCTCTTGTTTCATGTATTATTTTTAGACTTATTACTGTGAGGTTATGTCTCTGAAGCCCTGATGTTTCTTAGGTTTTCTCTGATAGTGCCCTGCCTTTAATTTTTGTTTCTAGTGTATATTTAATAAGGTCTAGAGCAGATAAATTATAAACAACAGTCAGGATCTGGACACATTCAATTTAATTTTTGATTTATATTTCTATTTTTGTGGCCTATAACCCAATGTTCTTCATAGAAGACAGTGATCCATGTTTAAGAAAACGTCAGCACTTAGTACAAACTCATGAAAAACCTATGCGTCTGTACATTAAAATAAAGTGTGAAGTGAGAATGGGGATTTCTTTTTCTAGTTTCTGTATACTTGTATTTTCTAGCTTTTCTAAAATGGTCATGCACTGTTTTGATAATAATAGCTAACACTAATAGAGCACTTACTATATGCCAAAACATTTCTAAGCACTTAAGATGTATTAGCTATCTTAAGATACCAGGGTAACTTTTTGAGTTAGGTACCTTTGTGATCATCACATGGAAATAGTGAATCTACAGGTACATCCTGCTCTGAGAATAACCATAATACTTTCAACATAGCAAGAAATTCAAATGCTTTAAAAAATATTCTTTGTCTTTTGGATAACTTTCTAGGCATATCTCCATTGTGTAATTTACAGCACTCCCTGCATTTGGGCTACTTAGTGATGATTTTGGTGGATGGTGATGACAAGTTTAGTCATTATAACAACAAGAGAGAAGAAACTAATTGAACTGTATGATGACGCAAGCAACAGTTATCACCACGTGCTTGTCTCTCCCTGACCTCTAACAATTGCTTTAGCTCCCTGAGTGTCAGAAAACATGGGCCTAAGCTGCTGCTTGCACATAAATGATGAACATTTGATTAAAATATGAAAAAATTATTTAATTTGCCTAAATAAGCAACATGTTTAGAGCCATTTAAAACCTCATTGGGATTTTTAGCTCTTTTTGGGAATCAGCAAAAATAGAGTTATACTATTGCTTCAAATCATTTTTGAGTTAAAAAACTTCACTAGAAGTTGAAAAATCATCCCACTAGAATGAATTTAGCCCTCTTTCAAAGTAGTAACACCTACGGCCAGGCGTGGTGGCTTGCGCCTCTAATCCCAGCACTTTGGGAGGCTGAGGCAGGTGGATCACTTGAGGTCAGGAGTTCGAGATCAGCCTGGCCAACATGGTGAAACTCTGTCTCTACTAAATACAAAAATTAGGCATGGTGGAGCATGCCTGTAATCCCAGCTACTTGGGAGGCTGAGGCAGGAGAATCACTTGAACCTGGGAGGTGGAGTTTGCAGTGAGCCGAGATCACGCCACTGCACTCCAGCCTGGGCAACAGAGTGAGATTCCATCTCAAGAAAAATAAATAAAATAATAAATGGAATAATGTAAAACTTGCCACTTTAATTCATTTTTTCATATCTACCTTTTTATCACAAGGCATAGTTTTTCTTATTTATAGCCCACTTTCAAACTGTTACTGCCAAGTTAACTTTGAAATACTGTTAAATTGTTCCTAGCACTGGGGGAAAGCCCACTGGGCCATTTATGGGTAAATATACCTGTTTTTAAAAGGTTCACTTCCTGATATAAGCCATGACAAACGATTTCAGCTAGAAATTTTTTTAAAGCATTTAATTGAATAATCTACATGTAATCAAAGATATCCTTGCATATTTGGGGAAGTGTACCTGGATGACACCATTACTTTTCTTTCTGCTACCAAAAATACCTGGCTGTATCTTTTTGTACCACCTACAGTTGTACTGCTTGTACCAATGGGAATTAATTGTTATTTCATTCTTTTTCTGATTCTTTTGTGCTAACTCCATTACAATGTTGGATTTTTTTTTCTTTATTCTTCTCTTTTTAAACTTTTAAGACCAGAAATGCCATTTTCAAATAGTAAAAGCTCTACTTCATAACAGTGATTGTACAATATTCACCTCTTCATCTCAAACTCACTTCATATTGTTTTTAACAGTTGAAACTTAACTATGGAGTCTCTGAAGGGCTTTCACAAATAGGATATGTCTTTTTCTCTCTTATCATTCTTCAAGTGTTAGATAATTGAGGAAAATAGTATTCTTAAAGGAAGAGAAATGCATACATTATGCAGTCACAATGTACAGTGATCCTGTAGTACATTGAGCTAATGAGATTTGCATGTAGCATCCGTCATGGCAGCTGTACTTAGGAGGTTCTGAGGAAATGTTAGTGCCTTTCCTCTCTCTTAATAGATCATGTATAAGCTATTAATATAACTGGAATTTAGCTAAATATGGTGTTATAGCAGAAAAAAATTCTTGTGATAATCCTTCAAAATCTAAAGACAATTATATGGAATATAAGCAATATTGATCAATTGTTTTAATATATGTTGCTGGGCACAATTTGCTTTTCTAGTAAGTACTGACCATTTCATGCTATGGCAGGAAGATTTTCTCAGGTTACTCACCCACATATGATTTGAATTTCTCTAGCTATATAAGGACTAATAATATAGTTATTTTTTCATTTTTTGGCTTCTTGTAGAGAAAAGTAAGTAGATACATTTTTATTCCAGAGGTCCATTTTCTTAAACATAACAAACATATTAGAGAATTTCCATTTATATTAACCTTCAAAACTGATTTTGGAATTCAGCAGATGCTTTTACAAGCTGATGAGTTTCTCCAGGTTTTGGATGTGACTGCTTCCTACGACAGTTTTCTAGTAACCCACTGATTACCCCCTTTTCTTATGAGGTCAGACACTGGGCTGTACACTATTTTGTATTATCCTTTCATCTGCTAAGCACACGGTACAATCTGTGAGCGGTGTATCAAATGAATAATGTAAGATTTGAACAGTTGCTTCCAGGAGCCTAAAGTTTCTTAGTAGCCTTAATCCTCAGCACTCTGATTTTTATCCACACACCCTTCTCATAGCTTTCCCTCCCAGTGCTTCCAGAAACTGACCCTTCTAGTGACGTCTGCCACGGTTGTTTTGGAAACCTAAATGGGAAAGGTAAACATAAATTCCTGAACTCAGGATATATCTAAGACCTCACAGAATCCCCTTATCCTCCTTCTGTCTAGTGGGGGAAGTTGGCATATGCAGAAACCATCCAGCCTTCAGTGATACACAATGAAAACTAGAATTCCATAAAATAACCCTCTAGTTCCACCGCAGAGATTGTACATGAGCTTCAGTCAGTCATGGAATATTCTGTCATGGATTGTCTTATATTTCCTCAGGGATGTGTTAAGACAGTGTTTAACACAGTACCTAGACAACAAGTGCTGAATAGCATGGATATAGTTAAGTATTTTAATGAGATTATTTGATGTAATAATTGTTATAGTTGAGTATATTTTCCTATAGCTTTAGTGCATATGGACATGCAGAAAGATGTTTTGGCAAGAAACCTGTTTTCATTCTTCTTGGTTGCAGTCTTCATCTAGGAAAATACAGTAGTCTCATCACTCTGCACAGGGAATACGTTGTAAGACCTTTAGTGGTTGCTGAAACCACAGAGGACCAAACCTGATATGGACCATGTTTTTTCCTATGTATAGGTACCTATATGATAAAGTTTAATTTATAAATTAGGCTCAGTAAGATATTAACAATATCTTACTAATAGTAAAATAGAACATTTATACTGTAACAAACGTGTAAATGTCGTCTTTTTCAAAATCCCTTACTGTGCTGTGCTCACCTGTTTTCGGACTGCGGTTTTCTGCAGGTAACTGAAACTGTGGGAAGTGAAACCGCAGAGAAGTGGCGACTACTGGAAAAAAAAAAAACTATTTCTATTTCTTACTCAATGTCCTGTATTTAGATGGGACTCAGTCCAATGGTTACACTATCTTTCTGTGCTTCAGAGTCCCATGTATAAAATGGAGCTAATACTATACTGTACTTCCTTTACAGGGTAGTTGTGAAGTTAATGATTAAGTATGTGTAAAACAGCCCTTAGAACAGTGGATGGCTCATAGTAAGTGCTCAAAAAGTGTTAGCTGTCATACTTATCGTTGCTGCTTATTAGTATTTTTATGGTTTGTTATTTCAAAAGAAATTCATTTCCCATAATAATATTGTTTTCTTAAATATGTTAAGCTTTAAAATAAAAGCATATCAAATGGTTTGCTTGTATAATTACATAAATTGCCATTAATAGGATTGGTTTGATTCTCATTTGCTTAGCGGTTACCAATAGAACAAACTGATAAAAAGGAATGTTGTTTTGTCATCCTGATTGTCATTTTAGCTTCTTAGAGTGGTGTGTTTTTGTTCTTTAAATACTGTGATACTTGAGAGACTCATTCCAATCTCATTGTTAAAAGTATCACTGTATTATATTTTTCACATATTCTGTTAGAACTATCACAGAATATAGAATATTGGTTATAATGCAAAACACTGCTTTAATTATTTTCCACTCATTCCTTTCTTATACTCGGTATTTTTCTTTTGACAACAGGAACTTTTTTTCATCTCACCTCACCATCCCTCTCACCATATCAATCATCTAGGGAAGGAGCTTGCAGAAGGAATCTAAAGGAACTTTCTTTTTTTTTTTTTTTTTTTTTTCTTGAGACAGGGTCTCCCTTTGTCGCCCAGGCTGGAGTGCAGTGGCCTAATCTCCGCTCACTGCAACCTCTGCTTCCCAGGTTCAAGCGATTCTCCTGCCTCAGCCTCCCGAGTAGCTGGGACTACAGGCATGCACCACCACGCCTGGCTGATTTTTGTATTTGTAATAGAGACAGTGTTTTACCACGTTGGCCAGGCTGGTCTCGAACTCCTGACCTCAGGTGATCCGCCTGTCTCGACATCCTATAGTGCTGGGATTATAGGCGTGAGCCGCTGCGCCAGGCCTTAAGGAACTTTCATACCTCTCACAATATCAACATCTAGGGACGAGGCTTGCAGAAGCAATCTAAAGTTTTGACCCAGGAAAAGAACTTTATGCCTTGATTTATGGTGTTTCTTTATCCTGACTTTTCCTTTCAGTATAGTAAATTCTTTTATTGTTCTTTGTAATAATTGCAGACAGCATATTTTCAAGAGTCCAAAGAAGGATAGACAGAAGATATGTTTAGCTTGAATAGATTCAGACAAATTGGTTCAAAAATGCACTTGGTTATAGGCTCCATACAGATCATTAATCATAAGGATTTTTCAGGACAGAAAAGAGGAAGATTCCTTTCGGAGGACAGAAATGTGTGCCCAGTTATAGCTAGTACATGTAGCGACTTGTAAAGAGGTTAGATTATCCACCGTGGAGCAGGTCCCATCATTTGTGTATCCAAATCAAGGAAATAGGTAATTTAAAGAAGGAAGGATGACTGAGTCAGAACCTCCCAGAGCTGTTAGCTCCTTGGCAAAAATGAATCTGTGACTTCATGAGAACATGCTCTTGGATTACCATTTAAGTTGAGCAATTACCCTTTGTTCGGTAATTGATCTCCCACCCTAAGGAAATGGTATCACCTTGGAATATGTTTATTTTCTCTATCCCTCCCACTCACTCTTTAATGGTATACATATTTGAAGCATAGAGACAAGAATAGAAAATAATGTAATAATCACTAATGCACTTACTAGCTTTATTAAATAATATTCTTCCATAATGCTGTAGATTATTTTTTAAACAAAACATTACAGATGTGGATGAGTCTCCTTGTATCATCATTTCCCTCCCTTCTTCTAAAGTGGGAATCCCCATCATGAATTTAGTGTTTTACTTTCTTATGCATGTTTTTATACTTTTAATATATACATTTGCATCCATCAGCATAAACATTGTACAGTGTTTGTAGATTTGAAATGTTATGTAAATGTTCTCACACGTGTTATAGTATTTTGCAGCTTTTTTGTAGCTAACATTTTAATTATTTCTACTTTGCTTCATGTTATAGTCATTCATTTATCCTGTTGGATGTTATTTCATTATGAATATTAATATGTTATTTATTCATTCAGTTGATGGTCATTTAATTTATTCAGTTTTTTTTTTTTTTTTTACTGTTAACTGTTAGAGTAAACATTCTTTTGCATTTCTTCTATACATGTGGAAAGTTTTAGGGTGTGTACCTGAACATGGAAATGCTGATTTATTTTGAAAGTGGTGGTGATTCCTCTTAGAATAGTATATGAGCATTTTTCTTTCTCCATATTCCCACCAATGCTTGGTATTGTCAGACCTTATTTTTCTCAATCAGAGCAGGTGAAATGGTATTATATTATGACATCTTAATTTGCATTGTCCTGATTACCTGTGAGTTTAACCATTTTTTATAACTTTGCTAGCTATTCAGGTTTTCCCTTTTGTAAATTTCCTGATCATATAAATAGAGCATATTTCAAATTATAGTCTCATTTGTTAAAGGTAGGCAAAATAGTCTTGTTGAAACATATTTTGAGTATTGATAACTAATGTGTTTATTCAGAGGGTGTAATTAATATACATTTCAATGACAAAAATGAACTTAGGAGAAGAAAACCACTGTCCTGGTAATTATGTCCTAAACCCTGTTATTTTGGTTTTTGGGTAGAAAGCATGTCCAGGGAAGTGGGTGCTTCGCTTATTACTTATATCTGGTATTTCTCTGTTTATTTGAATGATGAGGGAGGTGCTGATTTTATTTGCTAAAATTGTGATTAGGCAAATATAATGAGCTCGGAGATAGTGTTTGCAACTTGATTTTTATGAGAGAGGGCAGAAGATTGGATGGAGGGGTGAGGAAATGAATCACCAATACAAGCGTGGCAGCTGGATCTAAAGACCAATGTACAAATGCAATGAATTATGTACCTATATGTAAAATGGTGAGAATAGGTATTATTTGCCTGGGAAATTCTTCCTATGCTTTCTAATCCTCAGTATAGTGAAATGCTTTTTCTGTTATTGGTGAAATCCTTTGCTTCATCTCTATCTCCAGAACTCAGTGAGCTCAGGGAAATTTTTAACATCTCAGTAATATATCCTTTGGAATTTGAATATATAAATGGTTTAGAAAGGGACTCATTTAGTTGAGAAATAGCAATTTTCCCCAGGTATTCAGTTGACTTTTCCTAAATCAGATTCCCTCTTAGTGTGCAAACAATGGTGGCACTATAAATATTTGTTGTCTACTGTGATTGGTTGAATGTGTGGTTAACCTGATGATCTCTTCTTACTTGGATTTACTGGGGATGGAGCTAATTACATCCTTCAAGAACATATGGCCTGCTGACTTGTTTACTTAATGTCTTGTCTGCTTAATGTGACCCACATGTCCTGAGCTCCCCCACTGGCCCTAGGGCGGGAAGGACCCTAGCCCCTTGTTGGTCACATGGGGGTTCCTAAGCCCCTTAGTTGCAGCACGTTTCGGTGTCTGATATCTCCTCTACTTCTTTTATGTCACCATTTAACCTCCATGTTGTGCTATTCTAGTACATGAAAATCACCATATTGTTTATCAGTGTTGCAGTCTGTAGTGAGGATGTTTGACATATGAATTAATAAGACCCTTATAGGGCCTATGTTTTTAAGTCTTGACTTCCTGCAACATTGTTTTAAATGAAATAGTTCATATGTATTTTGGCTACCCACGTCATTAGGCTAAAAAATCTTATCTGTATTGTCTGCCGTTTTCTTGCTGTCCCCTTTCTGTAGGACTTCTGTAACTCTGCTGTCTCCCTTCTGGAAGACTTTGACAACATAATGGTAACACCCCTGCTGTCATTCCTTCCTTTTTCTTTCTTTTCTTTTCTTTTTTTTTTTTTTTTTAAATAAATTTTTATAGCATTGCCCTTTGAACGTCAAAATGAGAAGCAGGTTTTTCTGTAGCTGGTAATAATTATAGTCTTCATTTCACTGTAACTCACTCGGTTTATGTTTGAGACTGTAACACAGAATCATGAATGCATTGACCATGTTTAATTTAATGGAAGTTTTTTTCTGAAAGTGCACCCCTTTGATCGCCTCATGATTTCCATCATATACATGTATGGTATAGAAACCAATAGACATTCATGGCCTGGGCTTGGGAACATAGACCAGTTCATGCACCTTCATCTCAGTCCCAGTTTTGAACCTGTCTATTCCTGAGCTCTTGCTTCTCTCTATGGTAATTTATATCATTAGTAGAGGAACGCATGGCATGCTGATTCATAGGCCAATGCAAGATAATGAAAACTGTGGTTATGAAACTTACCCTGTCATCACATCCCACTCACTGCCTATTCCCAAAATCTCAATGGAACACATCATCTCTATTTTCTTTCCAGTATGGAGAAGATTTTTTTTTGAGCATAGGTCTTGTGCATGCATGTCATAAGACTTCATCTCTGCTGCTTTGCCTGGGCTAGCTAAGAATGCATGTTTTACATTAAATTACTTATAGGTTTCTGTATTAGGTAGCCAACCCACAGCATAAACCCGAGAAGCATTAGAATAAAAAAGAGCACACATCTCAGATGTGACTGTAAGTTAACTTGTTTCACTGCCAATTTAATGGGTAACATTATCTATACATTGATAAAAATATCCTTAACTGCATATTCAAACTTTGAAAATATTTCGGTTATTTAATACTTGTTGTATAGGCATTTTCTCCAATAGTTATTTCAGCAAAGGAAAGCTTGGAAACTTTTCTGAAAATACTCAGTTTTTCTTGACACTTTATGGTATTCAGGGGGCAGATGAGGATTTTATTGAAAAACTTAAACTATGAAGTTCAAAAATGTTTTGGAGACAGCTTATGTTTGCTATGGGGCATTGTTTATTATTCAGATGATAATGTAATTCAGATAGAAAACAATTTGCATCAATCACTGGCTTTTTTTAAAATGTTTTTATTGACAGCTATTTTATTTATAAGTATTTAAAGTCAAAAGAAGGTTCCATGATTTCTATATTAATTCAAAGTAATGAAAATGTGTATTTTTGCTATCCATTTTACCACTCTTATTTTTCTATAATATTCTGCTTTCTTAGGAAGTTAATGAGTATATACTCAATCAGTTCTTATAATTTATGGATATGCTAATATCATAAAGGTTCATTACTGTATGGGATGTGTTTGTTTTAGAATGAATCAGACTATTCTAGCAGTTAGTTACTATTCATTGATTCTCAACCAAGTTGTATTTGAGGTGAAAACTTTTAAAAGTATCAAGCATAACTAGCCAACAAGACCTCTTATAATTTAGAGTTTCCTCTCTCTGTTGTCTGCAGTTGAAATAAACCAGTATGATGTGATGACCACAACTTCTAGTTCATACCATGTGTTGTTTTAGCCTAAAGCACTCAGTAACTTCCAAACTAGGAGTTATAAATAAAACCCTTTCTGCTAGGTGACTCGTAAAACATTACCCACTGATTTTTGTTATGTGCCTTTTATTACTTTTTTCCAAATCAGTATTTCCAGAATCCAAGTCACAAAATCTGGCTGTGGTTTTCATAGATATAACTTGTCTCTCTACTTGTAACCCTTAAACACTACTGAAAAATTACTAAATAAGGCTTTGAATCATTACTAGTAAATTGAGTGGATAGGAAACTCCTGATTCTGAAATGCTCTGATTATAATCCTTACTGATTGCTAATTGGAGGTATAACCAGTCCTGCGTGAAAAGGAGATCGTCACATTTTCTCATTTGATTGAGGGTGTAGTTGCTAATACAGATCAGATTAAGACACAGAAGAATGAAAATTATGTTTGAGGATCATTTATCAAAAATTTAAAACTTATCGGATGCATTCATTTCAAATTATGCCAAAAGCCTTTGAGTCAACATCTCTCTGAGCTCACATACTTCTGTCTAATTAAAAAATATACCAGTAAGAGAGAGAACTCTTCTTATAAAGGTTAGGAAGATAGGTCAATATCGAACAGCACAGCTTCTTTAGAAATTTTTTAAAAATTTTAGAAAGTACATATTTATTTAATGTTATATTTTGTTTATAGAGGTAAGCCCAAAGCAAAGTGCATAAAAATGAAGTAAAGAGACCATGTGTAGGAATTTACTTCAGGTAGCAATGTAGAGATGGGCTTATATAATTATTAGACAGTCCCAGTTCTCTGTAGATCATTCCCTTTGCACATACAAGTCAGGTATCTGAGCCATAGAAGCTTGAGCAGGGAACAAATATCTTGTTCTCTCTTAGTGATATGTTTAAAGTCACATAGCACCTGGCTAGACACAAATATGCCACCAAAAACCATCTTCCTGCAGGCTGGATGCAGTGGCTCATACCTGTAATCCCAACACTTTAGGAGGCCAAGGTTGGAGGATCTCTTGAGTCCAGGAATTTGAGGCCACAGTGAAGTATGATCTTGCCACTGCACTCCAGCCTTGGCAACAAAGTGAGATGCTGTCTCACTTTGTGTTTCACATAAACAAAAACAAACAAATCATGTTCCCAGACAGTTCTCTCCATGCATTAAAAAATAGGAAGTTGAAGTGGCCTCAATTGTTTTGGTTGAGCAGAATAAATAGGGAGAAATTAAGTTACTCTTCAGATACTAATGCTGGCAGAAAGAAGCGATCAGTAGAATGATAGATGCTAAACATTAAATTTGAGTTTTCAAGAGATGGTGCTGACAACTGTGAGGCAATTAGAAAGCACTTGGTAAAGTAATTGATGCTCAAATATAAATCCTAATTTGCCTCTGGATTTCTTGGTTAACAGATAAACTAAATTAGATCTTAGTTATTCTGAACAGATATTTACTGAGCACTTACTATATGTGCTAGGCACTAATTAAAAATAAAGCTTGAAAAATTTTCAGAAATTAACAGATAACTAAGGTGACCAGATGTCCTGATTTGCCAGGCATGGTCTGTCACTTTGCTCTCTTGCCCATCTTGTCCTAGTTTGGATGACATGTTAGATCGTCTGTTCTTGGTTTAATGTGGCCAAACCCATGCCTACCGACATTTAAAAGTTTTTTACTAATTCTCAGTCTCTAGTTTCCTTGATTATTCCCACATTGTGGTTCTTATTTAACATTTGTAAAATATTTCAAGTTATTAAAGAACTTATTTATTCTGTTCTCAACTAATTGAACTGTTTCTACAAATTGAAATAATGTGTTCCTGACATTATTCTGGGAAAAACAAAGTAGGAATCCATTTCATTCTGATAGGAGAGATTAGGGTGTTTTCTTTTTAGGAGCACATGATGATAAAACAGCTGTGCACGGCAAAATTGGGAAGTGCTAGTCAAATAGGGGTGTTTGTGATTTTCTCAGGGAGAATATTGCATATCTGAATTATTTTCCATACTTAAGTAGTATGTTGAGACAAACTGGTGGTCAGGAGGGAACATAATATGCTCACATATAAATAGTTCACCTTTAGATATAAAAGTGGAAAGTTTTAGGGTGTGTACCTGAACATGGTATAAAACTATATACAAAAACTGTATTTCAGTTTGTATTTCTTTTTCCTTTTAAAAGTATGGCACGATTTTCTGAATGCTTTGTGATTTTTTAAAATGTAGAGTAATAGTTTTCAGTTTCCATTTCTTCTTTTTTTTTTTTGAGCTAGGATCTCACTCTGGTGCCCAGGCTGGAGTGCAGTGGCACAATCTTGGCTCACTGCAACCTCTGCCTCCCAGGCTCAAGCAGTCCTCTCACCTCAACCTTCCAAGTAGCTGAGACTGCAGGCATGTGTCAGCACATCCAGCTAATTTTTTGTATTTTTTGTAGAGATGGGATTTTACCATGTTGCCCAGGCTGGTCTCGAACTCCTGGACTCAAGTGATTCACCTGCCTCGGCCTCCCAAAGTGCTGAGATTACAGGCGTGAGCCACCACACCTGCCCAGTTCCTATTTCTTAAATTCCCATGATCTCAACTAATATATGTAAATAAGAGTATTGCCCAATAGCTCAGATATATACCTTATTAGTATTCTAGCTCCCCCCACCATGTAAGTCATAATGTGTTTCATAAAGTTCTTCAATAAAAGCAAAAGAAGAGCAAAGAGTTAGAAAACATCTGCTTTATGCATCTGCATGCAGCTGTCACATGCAGATCACATCCCGTTTCCCACAAAGCCAAAAGAGGGCACGAGTGTTGGCTATCGATCCCTAGTTTCTAACTCATATATAAATAGTTGATTTTTCTGTTTTATAAAAATGGTAATATACGTATATTTGTCTCTACAAAGAAGCACAACAGTATGTCTCAGGGACCTTGTATGATGCTAGTGTCCAGGAGTGGTCTTTAAGGATCTGGTTGATGTAATGATTCCTTGGCATAGTGTTTGGAGGATCAAGAGCCATTTGGATTCTTTGGGAAGAACAGTTTTAGGCTCCTGATGGTCATACTGTCATGGTATGGGTTCTCACAGAGGAAGTTTGGGTTATTTTTCTCTAACTCAAGCAAATGGAGATAGAATTGTTTTTTAACACATTAATGAGCTAGAGACTAAGAGTATCTTCATGATAGCCCTCTCTGAAAGTAAGATTCTTGTATGTATAGATATACCCTCAGAGGTACACTCAAAAATTTATGTTTCATTCATGCGTAGATAGATAGTCACCTAGAGAGATGCTGAAGTTTTGTAAATGGCCCCGTGATTTTTTTGGTGGGGATCAGAGAAAGGGCTTAACTGTCTTAGGTATGCATTTGGTTTTGGTATCTCATTAGTAAGTCTTAATAGAGATTGTCCTTTTGGTTTCTCATTAGGATGATTTTAAGAGGCTATATGTCCTTGAAGAATAAGCACCAAATAAGTATTTTCATCCTTAATGTCACACATGGAGGCATCTCATGATAATGGAAAGAGTCCTAGGCTTTCAAGTCAGACTTCCTGGAGTTTAGATCATGGCATTGCCAGGTCTTGCTGGGCAAGCTTGCTAAGTTGCTTAAGCTCTTTGAGCCTGGCTTTTCCTGTCTGAAGAAGATGAGGATGATGCTCCTTTCCTATAGGGTTCTTGTGAGAAAATGAGAGTAAGAACCAGAAGCCCAGCCTCTGAAATATGATTGATTCTTAATAATCGTTGATATCCTTCCTCTTAAGCTACATATTTATCCCTTTCCCCTGCTAGAAATACCTACACTACTTTTCAAGTACATTAAAATAGCTTTATGTAACTATAATTTAGCACTTTTTAAAATGAGAATCTCTGTTAAAGACAGTAGTAAAATAATCCTACAATAAATCTTATTCTTTATAATCAGTAAGTCCTGAAAAAAACCAGAGTGGTAGGAAACTAGGCTTCTTTTTATGATTATTACTGCAAGCTTCCATGAAGTAACTTCTGCCACCAAAACATAAAACACACATACCATTGCTTTTGTGAATATATTTGTTTTCTTATGGCCAAAACATGTATTAGATTAAGATTGGTGAACAGATGTTAATTGGTTGTATTTTGCATTGTAGTTGGTTGGAATTATGTTTGCCATTAACTTACAAAATTTATCGACTATATTCTCATTGATTTTTAGAGTCATAGAAAGTACCAAATGTATTCCTTGAATATCTGGCTAAATAGGCAATTAGTAGGTCACTGTGAAGAAGCTTCATTAAAAAGTCATAAAAATTTTATATGCCACCATGTGTCTGTACCACATGTTCTCTTCCCTGTATAGACACTGGGTAGTGCAGCCCTGTGGTTCCAGATTTCACACTTAGCGGTACATTTATACCCTGGCATGTATTGGAAGCCAGCTGACAGCCTCTCTGCTGAGCAGACCATTGATAACTTAGGCTTGCATTTATGTCTTTGTTATCATTGAGAAAATCTGTAGTCTTTTTTGGAAGGAATAAGTTCAACAGTCTAAACACACATAGGATATT